>NC_064621.1:469817586-470455364 GCF_023898315.1 Schistocerca nitens
GGGGAGCGCGCATCTAGGTGCTGTATTCGAGTGGGACTCAGCTCAGTGTGCGAGCGCGGTCGAATGCCGCAGGCGCCGGTTCCAGACGTAAACAAGGCTATGAGTCGCTGGCTCCAAGGCCGGGCCAACAACCTGGCCACGAGCCTACACGGTGCATTCTCTGAGGTCACCAGCGCCGACGTTTAACGCCAGCGTAAACACAAGCGGACGACCACCAGCCAATACTCGCTGGTGTAAACACTGGGGTGGCGGTTATCGCTGAAACAACAGCTTTTCGGTTGTATCGGTTTGTTTTCGTGTCAGTTTAACCGGACCGTTAAACCACTCAAAACGATCGGTTTCCGAAAGAATCGGTTTTCAGTTTCCGTTCCCATTATTTCGTGTAATATACGTAGAAATCGAACAAAGATTGAAAAATTTCGACTCTCTGTTTCAAGGTAAATAAAATCACAATATGAAACTAAATATCAAATAATACAAAAATTAGTTCGTCCATAGTTGTTTTTCTCGAAAAAATAAGTGGTTGAAAACTGCAAAACATAAAAAATATTCTCCTGTTGAGTCTAATCTTTTGAAACTCGTGACGAAAATCAGTTGTAATCGGGGATCGTACCACTATTTGCGCATTACGAATAGTCTGTGCTAACGGGTGAAAACTAAGGTTGGAGATTAATTTGTCCGTTTTCAGGGGGTACAAGCAGATATAGGCGTATTGTGTAGGCACACGCAGCAGGTCAGCTACATTCTATTTTCATTGTGTAGTATGAAAAGAACGAAAGAATGGATCGTTGTTATGTTTTCGGTTCTTACTGTTACCATAATTTCTTTCCTCTTTTATTATTTCATAGAAATGCAGAAAAATATTTAATCTTTTAATGGAAATGAAGCATTGTACCATATTGCTATGTCAATGCGTAAAAATGTTTCCAGGCTATGGCTGGTGCCGTTCTGCAATACAACGGATGTCAGGCAACCAAGCGAGAAATGCGGTATAGACCAGGTGGGGGGCAAGTCTTGCAAACTTCACGCACACACGTACCTCAGGTCACAACACACGACACCAGGGACATTATTGTCTCGCCACTGTTGTACCAATCCTTACCCCATGTGTTTGTTACTTGATCCTATCGGTACTCTTATTAAAATAGCTCCTGATAGCTTTTCAAATGGTTGAAATGGCTCTTAGCACTACGGGACTTAACTTCTGAGGTCATCAGTCCCTAGAACTTAGAACTACTTAAACCTAACTAACGTAACGAAATCACACATATCCAAGCCCGAGGCAGGATTCGAACCTGCGACCGTAGCGGTCTCGCGGTTCCAGACTGTAGTGCCTAGAACCGCACGGCCACTCCGGCCGTGATAGCTTTTCCCATTCTCTATAATGACTAAGTATTTCAAGCCAACGCAAACTTTACGAATAAAAATGACTTCATTTTCAAAAACTGCTTTGTAAAATAAAAATTTTTAGTGCTGCTGCTATAGCTAATTGATATTTCAGTTTTTTGTACTTGGTTATCAATAAACAATAGGAACCACCTGTTATGACCGAGAACAAATAAATACTGAAAAAATACCGGTTATTCAGGTCTAAAATACCGGTATCGATTTAACAGGCCGATTTTTCTCTTCCCTAGTAAACTGCGAACAGCTTTCGGTAGTTTTTGGTTCACATTCGCTGGTGTTCCCTTCTGTTTCGCTGGTTGTCGATATTTCAGCGAACCGTGAAAGAATATTCGCGTCGGCGACAGCAACGCACAAAGCATTCGTCTGTTGTTTTTCGTCGGTCTTTGTTGTTGGCAGAAGTCACGTGAATGATTTACTGGTCGGAGAGCTATATTATGTCGGTGACAGAACGATACATATAACATACATGGTCCAGTAACAAAATCTGACTACCGCCTACGCCTGACGTTAACATGCAATAATGACTCACAGACGCCAGGTAGCAGCATTAGCAGTGGAGGGTATGTAAAGCGTGTACGGGGAGCGCGGAAAACAGTGAAGTCGTTGTCGTAATGCGGAAACGAAGCGATTTGTCTAACGTCGAAAAGGGCCAGGGTTGAAGCATTTACGAAACGGCTAAGTTTGTAAACTGTTTGCGTGCCGCCCTTGTTAAAGTACGACGTGCGTTTGAAAAGTCCGTGCAAAGTCCGAGAGATGGAACCACCAGCGCGTATCAAGGTCATGTTTAGTTAGTAGCATCTTTGGAAAGAACGCACACCAAGTTTCAGCAATATTTGTCAATTCTTTGTGTTTGGCATACGTGTGAATCAAGGAAGTTGAGTGATTGTCAAAAAAATGGACGAAAAAGAATTTCGTGTGGTGATTAAACATTACTTTATGAAAAGTAAAACGCTTCAGGAGACTAAAGAGAAGCTTGATAAACATTACGGTGACTCTGCACCTTCGATTTGAACAGTTTATAAGTGGTTTCAAAATTTTTGGAGTGGCCATATGAGCACAGGCGATGCTGAACGTTCTGGACGCCCTATGGAGGTCACGATTCCAGAAATCATTGATAAAATCGTTGATAAGGTGATGGATGACAGAAGATGCTGTGGGCGTCTCGAATAAATGGGTACATAATATTTTGCATAAACATTTGGACATGAGAAAGCTATCCGCAGTTCTTTAAGCATCGTTTCATCACTGTGGATGAAACATGGATACATTACTATACTCCTGAGACCAAACAACAATCTAACAATGGATTACCAAGGGAGAATCTGCACCAAAAGAGGTGAAGACCATTCCTTCGGCCGGAAAGGTTATGGCAACTGTCTCTTGGGATTCGCAAGGGATAATCCTCCTTGACTATCTGGAAAAGGGTAAAACTATTATAGGTGCATATTATTCATCGTTATTGGACCGTTTGAAAACCGAGCTGCAAGAAAAACTCGGGTGATTGGACCGCAAAAAAGTCCTTTTCCGTCACGACAACGCAGCAGCACACACTTCAGGAGTTTTTGTCGCAAAATTAATGGAAACAGAATTCCAACTCGTTTCACATCCCCGCTATTCTCCAGACTTGGCTCCCTCAGATTACTATTTATTCCCCAATTTGAACAATGGTGGGTGGGACAAAGATTTTAATCAAACTAGGAGGTGATTGCAGCAACTAATAGCTATTTTGCAGAGTTGGACAATTCCTATTTTTCGGAAGGGCTCAACAAATTGGAACAGCTTTGGACGAAGTGTATAAGTCTAAAAGGAAACTATGTCGAAAAATAAAAAAGGTTTATCCCAAACACGTAAGTAGTTTTTATTTTTGCATGGACTTTTCAAACGCCCCTCGTATACCATGCGTAGCAAAACGGCGCTATCCAAAAGTACTGGCGTGGAGGCAATTGTGGTGCACCATGGCGTGAATAACGGATGCGGAGATTCGTACGAGCGAATAGATGTTCAACGTTGGGCAACTTACATCCAGATGAGCCAAAGGGCTACCAACAGCGTCTCCTTAACGACCGTTCAGCGAATGCTGCTGCGTATGGCTCTCAGAGGCAGTCGCCTGGTTCATGCTCCTATTGTGACTACTATAGTCAGCGACGAGGGCTGGAATTTGCACGCCAGTATCGAAACTGGACGTCCACTGAGTGGCGACGTGTGGCCTATCAGATGAATCACGTTTTATGCTCCATCGGACATACGGAAGTTGACTTGTACGGCGTGAAACGTCTGAGAGTGAACATCTACAACAATCTCCGGAAGGGTCCAAGTCGGTGAAGGGAGTCTTATGGTATCGGGAATGTTTTCGTGGAATTCCGTGGGTGATCTCGTCACTCTGAAAGGCACAGTGGACCAAAACACTAGTATGTGCATCTGTTCTTGGGTAACATTTCCACCCATACATGCAGTTATTTTTCTCGGCACGATGGCATCTACCAGCAGGACAACGCAGCGTGACACACTGCTCGCAGTGT
The DNA here is from genome assembly GCF_023898315.1 of Schistocerca nitens. Classification (NCBI taxonomy): domain Eukaryota; kingdom Metazoa; phylum Arthropoda; class Insecta; order Orthoptera; family Acrididae; genus Schistocerca; species Schistocerca nitens. Next base: position 469,821,513 of record NC_064621.1, read on the forward strand.
ACGTGTGAGCTTCGAAGAGCTTCAGGATGGGTTTACCGTACTCCTCGGATTTAAACCCAATCGAGAATCTGTGTGATCACGTCGATCGGGTTGTTGGCGGTGTGGATCTTCAACCGAGAAACCCAGTGTAACTGGTAACGGCACTGTCGGTGCCTTCCAGGATCTCACTAACTCTCGTCTTGTACGTCCGGCAGCGGTCCGCCCTGCAAAAGGCTGTTATTCAGGCTTATAACAAGTGGTCACGTTAAAGTGACTGGACACTGTAGGTGTAAGCGGGATCCAAGAGCTCCACTTCCCGGGTACCGAAGGAGAGCATGCTCTGTACAAAACCACCGAAGCACGCACAGGTCCAAGTGGGTTCGTGGCTGCTTGCATCAGGCGTGAACGGATTGAATTAGCGCAACGTCTGTATTTCTTGTTATTAAAAGGGTAAAGCACAATAAAATCCCTAGAAAATAAGTGAGTACGAATATTTATGTATTTGCTGATCAAAATTACAAATACACGATGGATGTAATCGTTCTTGTTTCTTATGTTCATGGGAGTTATTACATGGCTGATATATCACGATATTTTTGGGGGGTTTCGTTGTAGTAACCTAATAAATAAAAATAGTTTTCAGCGATCACGCTGTCACCCCTCTGACAAACTATGAGGGTTGGATTTAAATAGTGGCAATTGTTTACTTACAACTTATATTATATGGGTACACGTTTCAAAGTTAACTGTTCCAGCACACTTCCCGGTGTTAAGCCCTTGTAACTACGAGTTTAGTCCTAAATTAAAGCAAACACTTTATGGCATTCGCTTCAGAATTGTTAGAGAGATTCGGCGGGCATTAGATCGATGCAGTCTAACTGTAAACAGAACTGACGCTGCTAAGAGTACATCACGACTTTTGCATCGCTGGCAGTTGATTACACACAGTGCTCTTGACAACTAAGAATAGCTAAAGTTTGAAACATTTATCTATTTTATGTAAGTTGTAAATAAATAGTTGTCACTATTAAATTTCCAACCCTTAAATATACAGCAGTGAAAATCAGTATAAAGGCAGTGTTCCTATGAAAGTAACAGTACCATATCTGTCTCATACTGTATCGAATTCATTATGAAAATATTAGTTACATATAAGACATAAACGATCATGACGGAATTACGTAGTTTCTTTCATAACACGAATAACAAAATAAGGTCTCTGCATTTCCTGGATGGAAATTGATATAAACGCATCACAGGGTCTTGTTGTGTCATTGCACTGTGCTTTGTCGAACCACCGTTCTTCCTGATTACCTCAGAAATTCTCTTCGGGATTGATTTTCTTTGGACTTGTCGTTCTTGCAGTGAAATTGTCGCCACTCTTCTCGTATCGCACTTTTCCGCTCACATGCGGCCTCAAATTGCCTTCCATTGCGATAAGCACGCCTTGCAAGCATTCCCCAACGTTTTGCAACGAGGTTCATATCCGAGCTACTTGCTGGCCTGGGCAAGACTTCGATATCTTAATTTTCAAGCCATTTTTTGGTCATAGCACAAACAAGCACAAATGCTTTGTCTTGTTGACACGTCTGACTTTCGTCCTCTAGCTCCTGATACATTCTAATCAACTCTGTCTCTAGCGTCTCAGTGTCCATGTTAGAGTTCCATTGTGGTGTTCAAGCCAATCAGTGTGTGACTTGGCTTTAACACCACCAAAAGTTCTTCTCATTTTTACCTGTTGCTGTGTTCTCAGATCATGCCAATAAGTTTCAAATACATCCGGTCGATCTAAATTAAACTTTTTATCCTCACTGAGGATTACTCTATCCCATTCACAAGCCGATGAAATACGTTTTTCAGCGAACTCTAATCTACTCGTAGCGTATGTACGTTTGGGTGTTAGAACAGGTCTCTGCAGTCGTTTCTTGAATGCAAGATGTTTGTCACTTGACAAAATTTATCGCACATGTCTGGTAGTTACCGACAGCTGTGAATCAGCAACAAGTTGAGAAGAATAACGGTTTGTTGCCCTTGCTTTGCGCAAATGGGGCCGTTTCTAAGCCTCAAATGTTTTTCTTTTAAGGGTATATGGAACGCCCTATGCTTACAATGTTAAATTGAGCTAAAAGTTAGGAACATTTTCTCATTTGTTATTTGGACGATACTCTTGATTTTTTTTCACAGAACGCATAGATGTGTTCTGCGTTTATGCTGAATTATTAATTTTGAAAAAATAATGTATAGTTTTTCAGATATTTTATTTTTTGTAAATGTTAAAAAAAGTTATACATTTTAACGAGTATTTTAAAATTTACATCCATTAATACAAAATAATTTCACATATCTTTTAATTCAGATATATTAGAAAGTCTTAAGGAACAACTTCAGAAAATTTCATCTTTCTACTATAAATAGGCCCTGAGAAAATGTACCTTATACACAAAAAAACTAAAGTTACGGGAAATTAGCTTCAAAGTTTTTACTTCAGTACAAGCCTGCTCCATAGCTTGTATCATCAGAATCGTCCAACAGTTTCCTCTTGATGGCTCTGCTATGTTGTCTAGCCATCTTTGAATATACTTTTCTGGCATTATCTGAAGACCTGAGCCGTTCCTTGTCCAAACAAAGCATAGCTGCGGCAGTTCGTAGTCCTACACAGAGCCCCAACTTCTGCAGAACTTTGCACTTTGTTATATTGCCCTGATTGAATGATGAAACAGCATCATAAACGCCAAAGTGAAGTGTGTTCATACCCACAAACACAGTTTTAGGTAGTCTATTCCATATCACATGGTTCACACACTCATTTGGATATTGAGTCCGGCCATGAAGACATTTCTTTAGTAGACTAATATCTGCGAGGTCTCGGAATATTGGTTTTATTTCATCCATTATGGCAGGTGATGAGGGTGATTGTATTGTTTCTTAGTTACCTTGCCTCTGTTGTACTTGCACCAACTATCGTCTCCTTTTGGACATAGCCCATGTTGGGGATTCTCATTGTTTGAAGCTGTATGAAAAAACAGAGCCCAGACTGCTCTTCTCATTAATTCTGCATCTGCTGTATTCTGTCTTATTGCTAGACCGTAGAACTTCTGAATATGATCTATTGTAGCATGTCAGTCTATTTTTCCCATCTAAAGTTTTTCCATCGCTCAATTTCTTGCCTTTCATGCTAGTCTTGAGCCGTCGAAATCTTGATCCCATCCTTTTCTGAACATGGCCAACACACTCCAGTTTGGAAATTTTCACATCGTTACCATAGGATCTCAGTTCCTCAATTTCTTTGAAAGCCTTTGAGTCACCATTTCCAAGATAATTTATGTATCTAACGTTGTACAATTTTACTGAGCGTTGATAAATACTTCTTCCACCAGCAACTTCCATACCACCACTTGACCCATAGTAATTTGCCATGCACTCCTCTTCATGTTTAGTTTTCATTTTCTCCTTGCATCTGCAATGCTTGGAAAGTATTGCCACATCAACTACCTTACCAGTGTCCACACTTGTAGCTGTTACTACACCATTCAGAGATGTGTGGCCTCTCTTCTGCCAGCTTCCATCAAAAGCTATGGACAAGTCTCTGCTATTATTATTTTCAACAACTGCTTCCTCAACAGCATCTTTCATGTTTTCCTGTGCCACATCTTCTATTCCTGTGCCACATCTTCTACAGCAGAGCCTATTGCAATTATGTGTTTGTTAAATTTTGAAGGTGGAGGAGGGAGGTTAATCAAACCACACAACATGGCACCTGCAGCCCTGCCCTTTCCTATACACTGTAATCCATAAACCAGTCTAATGTTTATATCGCATAGTTTACCTGTATCTGCAGTAACATGTGAGGAATTGAAGAAAGTAACACTGTGTTTGCAATAACTACACATCAACTCTAATTCACCAGCAAGTCCTACATGTAAGTTTGTTTTCAATGAAACACCACATTTTCCACATTGTTTGCAGCACACATTGTTCTCCAAAACGTCTGATAATAAAGAGACGTTAATTACCTCATATTTTGTAGTCCCAGCATTTAGTTTCTTATATTCTTCTTCAGTTCCAGCTAGTTTTCTTCTTGAAGCACTTTCCGGTGTAGTGGAAGCAGCATCACTCAATGTATCACTACCAGTGTTGAGGTTAGTCACTACTGGGACATCAGATACTGATGAAGATGAATCAGACGAATTTTTAGTACACTTTACTTTCTTGTGCAAATGTACACGCTTTCTAAATACCTTCAGACTAGGTCTTGGCATATTGAAGGAAAGAAAACTCAACGACTTCTCCACATAAGACTTTCACAACAATGACATGGATATACGCACAAAGGAAACAATACAAATGGTGCAGAATCTATTGTCAACTGTCTAGCAGTGTAGCCAACAGAAAAGCTAACTCTCTTGTGCTCAATTATATCTCTGGCAAGGCTGTCTATATCAGGTATATTTCGCGTCTCATATACAAGGTGCGGAACATCGTGTGTCGAAATTATTTTAAAAAATTATTTAAAATAGTTATATTCACGTCATATAAATATTTTATACATGGTATTAAACGGGAGAGTCTAAATTTTTCGAAAATGCATTTACCCAAAAATCGATTTTTTCATCGAAAAACTCATTCCGTATACCCTTAATCACATGATAACTGCTTTCCGCGTAGCATCGTCACAATCGTGGTTTATGGGCAGAACACGCATTGCCACTAATGGTGTCGTTTTCCTATCTGCATTAGAGGCACGTATGCACACACTAACATCGCACAGAGCCGACTGCCTTTACACTTAGTTCCACCCTCTACCACCTGAATCGTTGATGCCTTGTTACATACCGTAGGACTGATATCAAATACGGTATCATTTGATTGCATTTGTCAGTATACTGGCTCTCACACTGTAGGATGTACACTGCGCACAACTATTCCAGTCGAAAATGTTAACTTTGATACAAACATCGAAACATTTATTCTGGTTTCCACTACTGTATAGCAGATTTGCCCTCTTAAGCTTTAAAATTGTCACTGCTATTGTAGCCCTTGACGTTCAACATGCATTATGCTACTTTTTCTTCAAACTAAAAGAAACAAAATTTGCAGAAAAGCAGTTCTTCTATATAAACACATTAGTTACATTTTCCTCTGTTACAGCCGTTTACTGTCATTGTCCACGCTTGCCCAACAATCGTAGTGGCATGGATTCGGTGCGCTGCACAACCACCCTTTAAAGCTGGAATGCTGAAGTAACAAGAGATCAAATCGAACCTGTGTCACATATTGCTAAATCGGGTCTTTTAAAAGACATGCACACGGTCTTACAGCTTCAGTTCTGTGACAAACTCATACGTTAGTTTGAGGTGAATTCTCCGGCTGTCTAGTTACATTTACTCGGTAGTGTGTGGAACATCAGTGGGACGTAATAGCAACATTCTGTTAGTGATTTAATCCCCCTTGAGCGCTCCTGCTACCAAAAACGTTCCTGCACGTTTCTCCTATATGCTCGTCTCCGTTACACAATGGCACTATACATTATATTCGCCTGCCGTATCATATGGATGCCGTCCACGAAAGAGGCTTCGGCCTGATCCCACTGTATAGCACGTAGCTCCCAGATACCGCACAGAACGCCTCCTTGGAACTGCAATTTCGCGCTTGACGGGGCCGCAATGCATCGCATCCCCTCTTCTCTCGCCAACTGTCCCCTTCCCCACCCCAGGCTCATACTCCGAAGGCTCACCAAGACCCCCCCCCCCCTCCCATGCTCTCTCTCTCTCTCTCCCTCCCTCTCTCTCTCCCTCTCTCCCTCTCCTTCCCCCCCCCCTTCCACTTCCCACATATGCCAACCATCACAGGCATCCCTCCAGACCCAGTTCCGAAACTCAGGTGCGCTTTCATTATGGTAGCGCTGCACTGGCAATACCCGGCCAGTCATATTAATGTGATCGCCGGCTATATTCGACGCCAAAGTGTAATAACTGCTCACAGACGGCTGTTGGTAGCACTAGCAGTGGAGGGCGTATAAAGTGTGTCTGGAGGCTGTGGAAACAGAGCATTCTTTGTCGTAATGCGGAAACGGAGCGATTTATCTCACGTCCAAAAGACATGACCATTGGCATTCGGGCCAAGGGTGGACGTATTTACGAAACGGCTGAGTCTGTAAACTGTTCGCGTGCCGCCGTGGTTAAAGTACACCGTGCGTGGCAAAATGGCCGCTATCCAAAATAGGCGCCGAGGCAATTGTGGTGCGCTATGGGCCATGGGCTAAGATGGAAGCCCAGTTCTAAGCAAAGAAGGGAAAGCAGAAAGGTGGAAGGAGTATATAGAGGGTCTATACAAGGGCGATGTACTTGAGGACAATGTTATGGAAGGGGAAGAGGATGTAGATGAAGATGAAATGGGAGATATGAAACTGCGGGAAGAGTTTTACAGAGCACTGAAAGACCTGAGTCGAAACAAGGCCCCGCGAGTGTAGACAACATTCCATTAGAACTACTGACAGCCTTGGGAAAGCCAGTCCTGACAAAACTCTACCATCTGGTTAGCAATATGTATGATGTAGGCGAGGTACCCTCAGACTTCAAGAAGAATACAATAATTCCAATCCCAAAGAAAGCAGGTGTTGACAGATGTGAAAATTACCGAACTATCAGTTTAATAAGTCACAGCTGCAAAATACTAACGCGAATTCTTTACAGACGAATGGAAAACTGGTAGAAGCCGACCTCGGGGAAGATCAGTTTGGATTCCGTAGAAATAATGGAACACGTGAGACAATACTGACCCTACGACTTATCTTAGAAGATAGATTAAGGAAAGGCACACCTACATTTCTAGCATTTGTAGACTTAGAGAAAGCTTTTGACAGTTGCCTGGAATACTCTCTTTCAAATTGTTAAGGTGGCAGGGGTAAAATACAGGGAGCGAAAGGCTATTTACAATTTGTGCAGAAACCAGATGGCAGTTATGAGTCGAGGGGCATGAAAGGGAAGCAGTGATTGGGAAGGGAGTGAGACAGGGTTGTAGTCTGTGCCCGTTGCTATTCAATATGTATATTGAGCAAGCAGTAAAGGAAACAAAAGAAAAGTTCGGAGTAGGTATTAAAATCCGTGGAGAAGAAATAAAAACTTTGAAGTTCGCCGATGACATTGTAATTCTGTCAGAGACAGCAAAGGACTTGGAAGAGCAGTTGAACGGAATGGACAGTGTCTTGAAAGGAGGATATAAGATGAACATCAACAAAAGCAAAACGAGGATAATGGAATGTAGTCAAATTTTTAAGTCGGGTGATGCTGAGGGAATTAGATTAGGAAATGAGACACTTAAAGTAGTAAATCAATTTTGCTATTTAGGGAGTAAAATAACTGATGATGGTCGAAGTAGAGAGGATATAAAATGTAGACTGGCAATGGCAAGGAAAGCGGTTCTGAAGAAGAGAAATTTGTTAACATCGAGTATTGATTTAAGTGTCAGGAAATCGTTTCTGAAAGTATGTGTATGGAGTGTAGCCATGTATGGAAGTGAAACATGGACGATAACTAGTTTGGACAAGAAGAGAATAGAAGCTTTCGAAATGTGGTGCTACAGAAGAATGCTGAAGATAAGGTGGGTAGATCACATAACTATTGAGGTGGTATTCAATAGAATTGGGGAAAAGAGAAATTTGTGGCACAACTTGGCTAGAAGAAGGGATCGGTTGGTAGGACATGTTCTGAGGCATGAAGGGATCACCAGTTTAGTATTGGAGGGCAGCGTGGAGGGTAAAAATCGTAGAGGGAGACCAAGAGATGAATACACCAAGCAGATTCAGAAGGATGTAGGTTGCAGTAGGTACTGGGAGATGAAGAAACTTACACAGGATAGAGAGCTCCATCAAACCAGTGTCTGGACTGAAGACAACAACAACAACAACAACAACAACAACAGGAACATGGGCCATAGGTGACAGAGGTGAACGACGGCTCTGGAGATGTCCGTGGGCGAATAGACTGACAACTGTACAACAAATGACTAACCATTTATACCAAGGGGCTCCAAAAATGTCTCCTGAACGATCTTTCTGCGAATGTTGCTTCGTGTTCATCTCTTCAACAGGTGACTGGTTCATGCAACTATACTGATCGCTGTTCATCGGCGACGAAGGCTGGCAATTGTCGGGAAGGACCGGACTGGAGGAGGAATGTTTTCATGGCACTCCCTGGGTGATCTTCTCGTTCTGGAAGGCGTAGGCGGTGGTCACATTAATGTGACTTGACTGTGTAATTTTGCAGGTACTCCCAGTGGTATATGTAAATACTGTCTACAAAGTGTGGTACAACTAGAGTTAGATGTAGTAAATTAAAACGAAATTCCTGATGCTGAGGGTTTACTGCGTGAACAGCAAAAATGTAGGAAGCGCTAATTTTTCTTCCTTCCGTTATTGTGTAAAGGGTGTCTGCAAGAAAAAGTTTAAAGGTTTTTAACTGTGCGCAAAGTTGTTGGAATTCTTTAAGTGCTCTCATTCTCAAATACTGGATGAATATAGTCGGGGTAATTTGTGTGCCGTGGTTACACTGCTTCAAGATAGACAATTACCAACTGTAATATGGTGTTAAATCTTCAAAGTAGATTATACCTCTTAACGAGTAGGCTTATGAAAGAATGTTAAATTTTTAAATTCCGTAAAAAAATTATATGAAATTGTGAAAATCAAATATATGTGGCGCATGGAAGCTGTTGGAAAGGCAGCCTGCAATTGTAAGAGCTGACAGTTTTAGCTGTTTCGTTATACTGATCTCTGGACACCGACGTAGATGTTCTTCATATTTAGCAGGATTTTAAGCAGGGCCATTCCATATTGTCTCCTTGCCAGCAATAAATCGTAAAGGAGTCCAAATCCGGAGGTTGATCTGAACACTGAAGTGAGTTAGTAGGCACGGTCCTACAGCCGGTCGTATGCTGCTGCCTTCATTCGACGTTTGAACGGCTTGACGTCAAATAGTATGAGAGCGTATACGTCTCTGTGGTGCGAGGCTGCTTACACTGCAAACTCACCTGAAGATGGCTGCAGAGTACAGCTGATATCATCAACAGCTGACACGAACTCTTCTGGCGAAGATGGGTAGTATGACACTTCCCGAAACGTCGCGAGATACCAACGCTACCACTCGGCTGGAGACCCGAGAAACCTCCATCAATAGTTTACGCCGGGAAAGCCTACAGTTATATATAGGTTCCCACTTGCCCCTCAGATAGAGCAGTGCGTAGACATACACTTCCTGACAAAATAAGTGAAGCACCCAGAAGCGGGGGAGAAAACAGAATGAAATTTCACGGATTGAGAGAGTATGCGGTGTTATTTCAGTGATCACGAAATCGAGTTGCAGTATAAGCACACTTACCAGTCTGATGTTGCACCACTTCTGGCTTAGATCCATGCATTGATCGGTTGAGGTGGATGTCATAAAACCATTGTACACTCTCCTGAGCCACACTGGCCCTTCACCGTTTTAACTCGTCCTTGACAGCCTAGATACTGCCACTGGGACAGAGCTTACTTCTGAGCTCGAGTGCCTCATGTTCTATCATGTGCTCTTTCTGGCCACACGAGTACCTCAGCATTACGAAAGCACGTTACAGAGCCACGTGTCCTATGGAGAAGAACTGTCCTACTAAAATATAACACCACGATGCTGTCATACGAAAGGTAACACATGACGACGTGAAGTACAGTTATGCCGCCGGAGTATCCTGTCACTTCCAGCCATGACCCGTGCAATCATACCCTATGGCTTCCCATAATGTGATGCGAGAAGTACCACTGTTGTAACTCTCCAGAACATTTTAAGAATGGGACCCCCTCCGAGATTCCTCCATACTCGCCAACGAAGGTCATCGTGTGTAGTGCAGAAATGCGTTTTGTCGCTGAATGTAATGTGGCACCATCCATCAGTAGCTCGTGCTTCCCAGTCACAGCACGACTCCAAACGTAAGCTTTTGTGTTGTGATGTTAGCGGCGGCTTACGCAGGGGACGGTAATTTCTTACCGGCTGCTGCTAATCTCCATCCAACGATGCCATATGACACACAATGTGGCAGGGAGTTATTTGTTCTCGATCGGCAGCCACGTGATGCACAATATGGCGGTCCTCCCTTGTGCTAGGGAGAAGGGGCCGACCACAACCTAGAAGACGAGTATGCCTGCACTCACCTCCCCATGCAGTCCAGTATCGGGAGACTGTCACATCCGAATGTCCCACAAATGTGGGCATTGAACGACTCTGTCCGCAGCTCGTGGTCGTGCGGTAGCGTTCTCGCTTCCCGCGCCCGGGTTTCCGGGTTCGATTCCCGGCGGGGTCAGGGATTTTCTCTGCCTCGTGATGACTGGGTGTTGTGTGATGTCCTTAGATTAGTTAGGTTTGAGTAGTTCTAAGTTCTAGGGGACTGATGACCATAGATGTTAAGTCCCATAGTGCTCAGAGCCATTTGAACAATTTTTGAACGACTCTAACAGCTGGCCATACGGAAACCAACAATGTAGAAGCTTCCAAACTTTCGTCATGGGCGGATAACGCTGTCTCACACCAGTACGCAGTATCACTGTATCTTTCACAATCATTACTCAATATCTGACACTGTTCATGACCCTCAAGGGTGTACGTGGTGCCTGAGAAAAGTAATGAGGCACACAACACTGCGAGCGATCTGGCAACGCTGTCTTGTTCGACTCGTGTAGTCCATTGTGTTCATCCCTTCCAGATGCTCAGAGTTTCAGCTCAGTTCAGTCATCACATGATTTCTGACAGCGCCATCGGTGAAGTTGTTTGTTAATTTTGTGTTACGGAAATGGAACAGCGGAATTTAGAGCAACGTTATGCCATCAAGTTTTGTGTTAAACTTAGGAAATCCGTGCATGCGACCTTTCAAAAGTTTAAAAACACCTGTGGGGAACATTCCATATAAAGAGTACAAGTTTTTCGCTTACATCATTTGTTGAAGAGTGAGGATACGTTGAAGAGTGAACCTCCGTCAGAAGACCTCCAGCTTCAAAAACCGACGAAAACGTCGATCGTGTGCATGTTCTTGTGAGATCAGACCGACGTTTAACTACAAGGCTGATGGATGATCTGCTGAACACTCTCACCGTACATCAAAGTTTAACCAAAGTTTTGCAAATGCGAAGACTTGGTGCCGAAATGGTCCCGAAAAACCTCACAACTAAACAGTAGGACAATCTAGGTGCGTTGAGCTTCTTGAGAGGATTGCCAGTGATCACGAATGGTTCAGTCGTGTGATCACAGATGATCCTGCATCACTGAATACGATTCTGATTGAGACAAAGCGGCAAACTAAGGAGTGTCACATTGAGACAACTCCTCAGCCGAAATATGTTCGAATGAGCAAATCGAAAATCAAAACAATGCAAATAAGCTGTTTTCTTGACAATAAAGGTATCGTGCATAAAGAATTTGTTCCTCCAGGACAATCTGTCAACCATGTGTTTTACAAAGAGGTCCTCGAAAGGCTCCTGAAAATGGTGAATCGGGAGAGACCGAACATTGCAGACAAGTGGATGGTGCAACATATCAGCCGGCCGGTGTGGCCAAGCGGTTCTAGGGCGCTACAGTATGGAACCGCGCGACAGCTACGGTCGCAGGTTAGAGTCCTGCCTCGGGCATGGATGTGTGTGATGTCCTTAGGCTAGTTAGATTTAAGTAGTTCTAAGTTGTAGGGGACTGATGAACTCAGAAGTTAAGTCCCATAGTGCTCAGAGCCATTTGAACCATTTTTTGCAACATATCAGTGTTCCATGTTACAAGCCCACTTCTGTCACGGAATCTTTGACCTAAAAAAAATATTCCTGTTGTTTCAGAGCCCTACGTTCACCTGATTTGAGTCCTTGTGAACGTTCCCTTTGTCCGGATTGAAAAATGTCTTAAAAGGATGTCATTTTTGGACTCTGGAGAACATACGAAAGAATGTGACCGACATTTTGAAAGCCCTACCAATTGAAGCCTTTCAGCGCTGCTACCAAGAGTGGGAACAACCACTCCGCCGGTTTATAACTGCAGAAGCGAGCTACTTTGAATGGGATAATGTTATTGTTTGAAAAAAATAAAAACTTCGGGAGTTAAAAAATCAGTCGTATAACGTTTCTCGCGCTTCTCGTACCCTACCAGGCCTGGTAACAACACTAAATACTCTGGTGGTCACTCTACCTGTCGGAGAGAGTTCTATCTCTAAATACTGCCATACCCTCCGATGGTGTGTGTTTTTACAAAGTTACATTGGCATCCGACCATGTCTTCTGGTTGCTTCTCTGCGCTCTGGAGAACGACAATTGTGTGCGATGGTTTTCATTCTCGTTTTAACTCTTTGTTTCAATCGGCTCACTCTAACATGAACATATTTGTGCGCAACTTGAGTACATATTTTTATATTGGGCTAAATGGTCTCAGCAAGCAAGACAAGTATTCATTCAGACCAAACTTGCACAGAGTTCAGATGGGTAGACTTCACTTACTGCAGTGAGTGTCGTACAAAGAATAAATGTTATCGTTAGGTCAGAAATATCTTCTTTCAATTGAAACTTCAATTACACAGATTATAATCATCCAGTATTTGAGAGAGAGAGAGAGAGAGAGAGAGAGAGAGAGAGAGAGAGAGAGAGAGAGCGCAGATGGTGACTCCCAATAAACATTACACTTCATTTCAAACCTTTTGTAAGCTTTTTCGTTAGTGTCTGGATGAATAATCGAAACTATAAAACCGCCATAATCAGAGTTTTGTGGCAACAAACGTGCTTCACGTCAAATATATGACACTTGAATCCTTTGTACAGTATTGAAAATGTTTTACATATGGTCGCTCGATTCTATAAAGAATGGGGGATGAGGTGTTATGGGGTTAATTTCCTAAAGTAGTACAATGGAACACTTAAAAGAACTCGTTCGAAAATTCGAAGAAAATTGAGCGCTTTTGAGTACATAACGTTCCAAAGGATTTATTAGAGTTGTTGGTAAATGAATGTGTGTAGTGTCTCATAATTACAAAGTCTGTAGATCGATTATAGGTGTTAGCAAGAATTTTAACTCTTTTAATAAAAAAAATATATTATCTAATGGAAATATTTATTAACAAACATTGAATCGTATTTTGTAATAAAACGATATATGTATTTACTACCCATATGAAAGTGCAAACAATTACAATAAATTAAAATATGGAACAGACAAGGAAAACATTAGTTAGAAAATGAAAAACATTTTCATTTTTAGAGACTGAACGGTATTACTGATTTTGTACTACATATCTCCATTCCCTGTGGCTATCGGTAGCAGCAGCGACGCAAATGTGCTGCAGTCACCATCTTGCCGCAAGAGGCGGACCAGTTTACCATCTAGGGAGTGTCGCTAATAAGGCGGATATAATCCGCCTGCGGACGGCATCGGCACTTGTTTCGTACCGTACGAAGTATGCAGTCTGTCACATCGCTACGCCTACGACGACCCTGCTTACCAAGGCGGCCGGACCTGCCCCGCAAGGGGCCTCCCGGCCAATGACGCCAAACGCTCATTTCCATTTCCACTGTTGATATACGTTCAGTGCACAGCTAAGGACAATTCGTGCTGTACCTACAGTTTACGTTTTCATATCTGGAGTGAACGGAAAATTTCACATGTCTTTAGAAAATTTGAATTTGTTTCCGTATGACTAATAATCGAGATACATAAAGTTAAACGTTCGTTTGTACAAAATCGTAAATCTCCGAAAGTTCTTCGCCGATTTCTTCGAAAGTTTGACACGACATTGCATGCAAATACCCACGTGTCTTTATATATATCACATGCTTCATGACTGCTTCACAAGTCGAAGTTTCGGAAGAGGAGGGTACGATATGTTGGGCACATAAGAGGATGGACGAGGAGAGGTTGACTAAGAAGATGTGGAATGCAACATTTCATATGGGAAACAACTGGATGAAGGAAGTCAGAGATGACTGGAAGGCTCTAGGAATAAAAGAAAGGAATCTGCACGCCATAGTACAGGACAGAGAGAAGTATAAAAGTCTGGTGGATGGTCACAGGTGGCAGGACACCAAAATCAAAGTTGTCTTAACAGAAGAAGAAGAAAGAAACAGGAGAAGCGAAAGAATGAAGAGGTATTGGGAAGAAAGAAGACGTGCAAAACCAGCCACAAGTGATCCTGAAGGGTCCTAACGAAGCGGAATAATTATATATATCGCGCGTATGTGCATGCAATGTCGTGTCAAAATTTCGAAGTAATCGGCGAAGAACTTTCGGAGATTTACGATTTTGTACGAATGAACATTTAACTTTTAATGTACATCGATTATTCATACGTAAACAAATTTAAATTTATAAATACATGTGAGATTTTCCGTTCACTCCCGACATCAAAACGTAAACTGTAGACAGACCACCAGACCACGAATTGTCCGAAAAATTCCTGACCGATTTATGTCAAATTTATACAGGATACTGTAATCAACAGTCTGATTTACATAGACGATACCATTTTAATAAATATAGTAACAAAATTTATATGGAAAGAGAGACATTGTTACCAAAATATAATAATATACAATAGGTACAAAGAAAGGGGGAGGAAGAGACGCACAGAGACAGGAAGGAGATTAGGTCCTATATTCAATTCGAAGAAATTTCAGAAACATGTGCTTTCTCTTTTTTTTTCGATTTAACCAGGCTGAGCCACAGCTAGTTAAAAAAATTAAAAAGATGTCCTTTTTACTGGCGTGGTAACTATTTCATAATCAACGTTTCCATCTGATAATAAATGAAGAGCTAAAATAAAAGTTCAAAAATGTGTGTGAAATCTTATGGGACTTAACTGCTAAGGTCATCAGTCCCTAAGCTTACTCACTACTTAACCTAAATTATTCTAAGGACAAACACACACACCCATGCCCGAGGGAGGACTCGAACCTCCGCCGGGACCAGCAGCACAGTCCATGACTGCAGTGCCTGCGACCGCTCGGCTAATCCCGCGCGGCTAAAATAAAAGCAAAATAGGCCTTGTTATCAACCACTTTACAAATAAAACACTACACGCTCAACCATCGGCGTCTCTGTTAACAAGCTCGCAGTTTGTGGTTTTTGATAAGGGCTCGGAAATCTTGTAATCTTCAACGGCGATTTTTTCGAGAGTTTTTTTATTTTTATTTTTTGTTGTGTCATACTGCTTTAGGAAACTAATGCCCAGCCACCGACCTAAACAAGCAACAACCATGAAGACAGTCGAAGAGGGCCAGTCCGTAAAGCCGCATTGTAAGACTTAAATACCAACGGGGATGAGTTTGTGCTACAAAGGGTGAAAGAGAAAATGCATATACTGGAAACAGTTAAGAGGAGGGAAAAAATGGCTAGGACACGGAATGAGAAGAGAATGCATAATAAACTATGTACTAGAATGAGTGGCGACGGGATAGAGGACCAGAGACAGAAGATACCTCTGACAACGTCGAGATAAATGTATAATACGCAGCTCTGGAAACAAAAGCGGAAAACCAGAACGATTGAAGAATGCTGAACTTGCAGTGATAGACGTACCTAGTGAACAAGGACTCATCATCATCGTCATTATATCTTTCAAGCGCCATTGGACTGCTATTATATGTTCTATCTGGCACAAGGTCAACCCTTGAGAATCGTTTTTCTGCAGCAGAAAGTGAGAGGCGAGACAGAAACAGGTGTGCGGCGGGCCGTCGCATGCGGTGGGCGGCGCCCGCCCCGAGTATTTGTGTCGCGCCCCGCCAGAGAACACAGAAATAGCGGCCCTGCGGCACAGTGCACGGCGGCGCAGCCCAGCTGAGCGGCGGCGCGCCGCTGACTCACGGCGACCCCGCCCAGTGCGGCTTTCCCCTTCCCGCGAAAACTCCACAGTGAACAGCTCCAGCAACCCTCGTGGCAAGCAAAGTTTATGCCCCCATTTTACACCGAAATCGCTTCCACAATAATCGTTCGACAACATGAATCGATATGTACAGCCACTTGCACACTATATGATCAAAAGAATCCGGACACCACTGAATACTGACCACTAGACGCCACGACCCGAACTACTGATAGCTTTGGGAGAGCCAGTCCTGAAAAAACTCTACCATCTGGTGAGCAAGATGTATGAGACAGGCGAAATACCCTCCGACTTTAACAGAAGAATATAATAATTCCAATCCCAAAGAAAGCAGATGTTGACAGATGTGAAAATTAGCGAACTATCAGTTTATAAGCCACGAATGCAAAGTACTAACACGAATTCTTTACAGACGAATGGAAAAACTGGTAGAAGCCGACCTTGGGGAAGATCAGTTTGGATTCCGCAGAAATGTTGGAACACGTGAGACAATACTGACCCTACAACTTATCTTAGAAGAAAGATTAAGGAAAGGCAAACATACGTTTCTAGCATTTGTAGACTTAGAGAAAGCTTTTGACAATGTTGACTGGGATACTCTTTCAAATTCTGAAGGTGGCTGGAGTAAAATACAGGGAGCGAAAGGCTATTTACAATTTGAACAGAAACCAGATAGCAGTTATGAGAGTGGAGGGGCATGAAAGGGAAGCAGTGGTTGGGAAGGGAATGAGACAGTGTTGTAGTCTCTCCCCGATGTTACTCAATCTGTATATTGAGCAGGCAGTAAAGGAAACAAAAGAAGAGTTCGGAGTAGGTATTAAAATCCATGGAGAAGAAATAAAAACTTTGCGATTCGCTGGTGACATTGTAATTCTGTCAGAGACAGCAAAGGACTTGGAAGAGCAGTTGAACGCAATGGACAGTGTTTTGAAAGGAAGGTATAAGGTGAACATCAACAAAAGCAAAACAAGGATAATGGAATGTAGTCGAATTAAGTCGGGTGATGTTGGGGGATTAGATTAGGAAATGAGACACTTAAAGTAGTAAATGAGTTTTGCTGTTTGGGGAGCAAAATAACTGATGATGGTCGTAGTACAGAGGATATAAAATGTAGACTGGCAATGGCAAGGAAAGCGTTTCTGAAGAAGAGAAATTTGTTAACATCGAGTATAGATTTAAATGTCAGGAAGTCGTTTCTGAAAGGATTTGTATGGAGTGTAGCCATGTATGGAAGTGAAACGTGGACGATAAATAGTTTAGACAAGAAGAGAATAGAAGCTTTCGGAATATGGTGCTACAGAAGAATGCTGAAGATTAGATGGGTAGATCACATAACTAATGAGGTATTGAATAGAGTTGGGGAGAAGTGGAGTTTGTGGCACAACTTGACTAGAAGAAGGGATCGGTTGGTAGGACATGTTCTGAGGCATCAAGGGATCACCTATTTAGTATTGGAGGGCAGCTTGTAGGGTAAAAATCGTAGAGGGAGACCAAGAGATGAATACACTAAGCAGATTCAGAAGGATGTAGGCTGCAGTAGGAACTGTGAGATGAAGAAGCTTGCACAGGATAGAGTAGCATGGAGAGCTGCATCAAACCAGTCTCAGGACTGAAGACCACAGCAACAACAGACGCCACGAGACAGGAACCCACCAGTATAAGAGGAGGTCAGGGGTACTGTGTTGTTTGTAGAGAATCAGTAACAGCAGAATGGGTCGGTCAGGGAGCTCAGTGATATCAAACACAACCGAACCATTGGATGTTATCTGAGTGAAAAATCCGTCACGGTCATCTTGTTGTTGTTGTTGTTGTGGTCTTCAGTCCTGAGACTGGTTTGATGCAGCTCTCCATGCTACTCTATCCTGTGCAAGCTTCTTCATCTCCCAGTCATCTTAACCCTTCTAAAGCGGCCCAACTCGGCTATTGTTGATGATGTGATTATGAAGTGGAAACGCGAAGGAACAACCACGACAAATTGGGACCAGTTAGACCTTGTATCGAGCGGTAGAATAACTCAAGAGTTCAAAGACGCTACAAGCAGTCCAGCTAGCCCATTGATTCTGCGAAGGGAGTTGAAAGTGGCTGAGCAGGTCTTGATAAGCCACAAATCTCTGTAATCATTGCTAAGCGACGCTTGAGACGATGTAAAGAGCGAAGCCACAGGACAGCGGATACCTGGAAATGAGTACTTTGAATGATGAATCACGCTATATCCTATGGCAAGGCGATGGTACGGTTTGGTTTCAGCTTATGACTGGAGAACGTTATCCGCCATAATGTATCGTCCAAACATTTACGGTGGCCGAGCGGTTCTAGGCGCTTCAGTCCAGAACCGCGCGACCGCTACGGATGCAGGTTCGAATCCTGTCTCGGGCATGGATGTGTGTGATGTCCTTAGGTTAGTTAGGTTTAAGTAGTTCAAAGTCTGGGGGACTGATGACCTCAGATGTTAAGTCACATAGTGCTTGTAGCCATTTCTGGAACAGTTGCGGTTTGGGGGTGTTCGTTGTGGTTAGAACATGGCCCCCGTAATGCGCTTAAGAAAACGCTAAATGTGGAGGAATATGATCCCATTTTACAGCTTTGTGTGCTGCCTGTAGACGAACATTTGTACGAGCATGAAAATGGACTCTGCCATAAAGCAGCATGTAACCAATGGTGTGCGGACAATATTCGAGAAATGGACTGGCCTACACAGAGTTTTGACCTGACGTGAACCGTATGGAACGCCTTTGGGATGAGTCAGAACGTCGATCCCCCCAACAGACCCCATTGTCCAACAACAACACTACCTTCTCTGGATTTCGGCTCTCGAGGAAGAATGGACTGTTACTCCTCCACAGACATTCAGACTCGTCACAGAAAGTGTCCCGTACCGAGTTAAAACTGTCACAAAGGCGAACGATGGACACGCCACATTTCTGTGTTCTCTAATAGGTGTCCGGATGGTTTTGAACATAGGCCCTATAGTGTGTGTATATTGGAGGCAAAAGTAGACCCTTTGTCCAATTTTATGGGAGGACAACACCGCTTCCCCACCCGTCGGTCTCCGCCAGAGAGTAATTAACGACCCAGGGCTTACTGATTAATTCAACTGACTGTGTTTCTATCGCTAGCTGAAATAGACGAATAAAAAACATTTGCCACATTAATGTTACTCGACAATTCCGCCGCTCACATTAATAGTAATAGCATGAAGGTGGCAGTGATAAAAACAGGAACGGAAAAGTCATTTACAACTTGTACGTAGATGAGGGTGTAGTCACAAAAGTCGAAGGACATGAAAGGGAACTGAAAAGCGAGTGAGACAGTGTGTACCTTATATCCGATGTTATTTAATGTGTACATTGAACAACCAGTAAACAAAACGAAGGAAGATTTTGGAAAGGGAATGTAAACTGAGGAAGTAAAAAAAATGTAAGTTTGGTGATGGTACTTTAATTCTGTCAGAGACGGCAAAGAACTTGGAACAGCAGTTGAACGGAGTGGATAGCATCTTGAAAAGAGGTTACAAAGTGAACATCAACAAAAATAATAAAAGGATAATGCTATGTAGTCGAATTAAGTCAGGCGGGACTGAGGGAAGTTGGCTAGCAATAGATAAATTTAGTTCTTCTGGCAATAACTCGTGTGATACTATGAATTCGCAATAAAAATGTGTTGTTGTGGTCTTTAGTCCAGAGACTGGTTTGATGCAGCTCTCCATGCTACTCTATCCTGTGCAAGCTTCATCATCTCCCAGTACCTGCTGCAACCTACATCCTTCTGAATGTGCTTAGTGTATTCATCTCTTGGTCTCCCTCTACGATTTTTACCCTCGACGCTGCCCTCCAGTAATAAATTGGTGGTCCCTTGATGCCTTAGTACATGTCCTACCAACCGATCCCTTCTTCTGGTCAAGTTGTGCCACAAACTCCTCCCAAATTTATTCAATACCTCCTCATTAGTTATGTGATCTACCCATTAAAAAAAATAAAACTGTATGTTGTAGAAAATCTTTTCTGACGGTGTTTTCTCATGAGTGTAGTATGTTTCGGAATGAAGCGTTGCTGACAGGTGTGAAAATTACCGAACTATCACTTTAATAAAAGTCATGGTTGTAAAAATGCCGGCCGAAGTAGTCGTGCGGTTGTAGGCGCTACAGTTTGGAACTGCGGGACCGCTACGGTCGCAGGTTCGAATCCTGCTTCGGGCATGGATGTGTGTGATGCCCTTAGGTTAGTTAGGTTTAAGTAGTTCTAAGTTCTAGGGGACTGATGACCATAGATGTTAAGTCCCATAGTGCTCAGAGCCATTTGAACTATTTGGAGACTACAACAACAACAACGAGGTCGATAAGCACTTCAGACAAGAAGAGTAGACGCTTTGGAAATATAGTGTTATAGAAGAATGCTGAAGATTAGTTGGGTAGACCTAATAACTGAGGAACTACTGAATCGACTTGAGGGGGGGGGGGGGGAGAGAAATTTGTGCCGTAAACTGACAAAAAGAAGGGATCGGTTGATAGTACGCATTCTAAGGCATCGAGGAAGTCATTTGAGTTGGTTAATGGAGGGAAATGTCGTGGTAAAATTGCAGAGGGTGACTTAGGCATGAATACAGTAAGCAAGTCAAAAGGATGTAGGATGCAGTAGTTCTTCAGAAATGAAGAGGCTTGCACACGATAGACTACCGTGGAGAACTGCTTGAAACCAGTCTTAGGATAAAGTTCGCAACAACAAACGTACACAGAAATTCTCTGGATCAAAAGGCATCGGTTCAGTCCTGACTGCATGAACTACAATACTCTGACCGTGGATCGGTTCCAAAGCAGCAAGATGGGTGAGGATAGCAATACACAACCTGTTATTTGGGCTTGTCATGCAAAAATATTTATGGACACGAGAAGCCTGGTGAATACTGCACTTATTCTTAGCGACTTCGAGTATGGGAGGTTTGGTGATATTCTGTGAGCGTGGGAAAAAATCTGAGGAACAATGGCGCCAGGGTTTTGCTAAGCACGAAGAGTTTATCTACATACTGCAACTTGAGTTGCTGCAACAGCGAATTCACTAGTGTGCGAACCCAAGTATCGGAAGTTGCGTCTCTTCTTTTTCAGAGACGATGACGTTTCCTCGTAAACACAGACCGTCTGACGCATTTCGTCTGCTACTGCAGTTATCTATCAACCATTCGATTCCTTTCGCCCAACATGTCATCAATAGCTGTCCCAGTCTGTCAGAGGAAGCAGTCCCTTTCCCATCGTTCTCCCATTCCCGCCCCTCCCCTCCCCCCTCCTCTCCTCCTCCTCCTCTTCATTCTGCGCCGCATTTCGAGCACCTTGACGCCTTCGGAACGAATGTTGTTTTTCTTCTCCGCTTCTGACGTGACATGATGTACTGAGATCGTCATTCAGTGCCTCCTTCTGGTGCCGTTGCTAAAGCCCCCACAGCTTCTCTGGAAGTGATCTGTCTTTGTTGTCATCTCAGATGGCGATAGCAAGTCTTCGGCTATAGATCAGCTCTAGACCTCTACACGGGGGATGTTTTAATGGGTACTCTGTTCATCATTTATTAGCTGTCTGTCCAACCCTCCCCTGTCCTGTCCTGTCCGACGCTTAACAACTTATGGCTTTATGACCCTCTGCTGCACTTAATGCCTTGCTTGGCGACCGTGTGTGTCTATTGTCGCTATTTAGTGGCTTCACTCACCCAAAAATGAGCTCCCTGGAGTGAACTGGAAATGAGCGTCAGTAGTATTACGCACGTATTCTTAGAGATCGGTTTCTCTCTCTGAAAGAAACCCTTTTTGACAAGGAGCTTCTCTGGATGCCGTACTTTCAGCTGGATAATGGGATCCTGCTACACATTTCCGCCGCACGTATTCGGTGGAATCGCACGTAGTCGTAGTTTCAATTGCGTCAGAGTTGTATTTAGATGGGCAAGATATATATGGTCACGTTTGGAACTATACCATAAGCGAACTGCTTTTCGCCTGCTGGCCCCTCAGTGCTGAATTAGTAAAAAGGGGAAGACATTGGAAACGTATCAGGGTCTACAGCACCTACGGAGACATGCATTACGTCTTCTAACAAGCTATGTGTTTGTTCGCTGTGTTGCGTTTTGATATTTTGTACGAGGATGGAAGGAAGATTTGGGTACAACACCCTGTCGCCAATGTGGTCACTGATGCCTTTTTATGTCCAATTTCCTTCCCATTCCGACATTATTATTCGCCTGTAGGTACGCTTCCATGTGCTTCGTATTGCTTAGGGGTATATGTAAGACTGAAAAATCACGTCAATGCTGCTGACATGTCCGATGCATCTACTGCTTGGGAAGAGTACTTGTTGGTGTTTTCGCTGTTGCTATGCATATCCTCGGTAATAAATACTTTGCGGATGAAACTGCGCGTCGACGTGAATGTCCGCGAGCATAACCGCGAATATCCGGGATGAGAATTACCTTGTAGTTGACAGTGAAAGTACAGTGTTAGTATTTCCATTTCCGTCTATTTTCGTTACATGTCATCGACAATGAGAATTATTTTTGTTTTTCTCACTCTTATTGCCGGCCGGTGTGGCCGAGCGGTTCTAGGCGCTACAGTGTGGAACCGCGCGACTGCTACGGTCGCAGGTTCGAATCCTGCCTTGGGCATGGATGTGTGTGATGTCCTTAGGTTAATTAGGTTTAAGTAGTTCTAAGGTCTAGGGGACTGATGACCACAGATGTTAAGTCCCATAGTGCTCAGAGCCATTTGAACCATTTTTTTCACTATTTTTATCTATTTGGGACGAGTGTCACAATAATGACTTTAATGCACAAATTTCCTCCAGGGTGTAGATAAGATCGTGACACCTGCGAGGGCCAATGAGAGCGATATGTCCCCCCTCCTGCTTTTTTGCTCAGTTATTTGCTTATGTTTGAGTCATTCCTGTTTAGTTTGGAATAACAGAGAACAGAAGAAGTTACATAACTACCTAAAGCTGCCAAAAAGCCGACTGAAGACCGTTTCAGGATACGTCATCCAGAATACGCTACTGTTGAAATATCATGTAGGACAAAACAATTTTGCAGTATTAAATATGTACCTATCGGCATTCCCCTAGAGACTTGCCTACACTGCGCTGGCTCCTGATTAGTACCAGTATTATGAAGTTCATATCAGTTGTACTATCAAATATTTAGAGGGTCACCGTGAATTACGTGCTTCTTGAGCCATACTGTCAGCTATGAGTTACGTGTGTTGAAGAACAGAATGTCAGAAGACAGCGCTTATTTTGTTGCAGCGTTCCTCTAACTTTTTATGTACCTGGTGAACGTAACTACTATTACACTGAAGCGCCAAAGAAACTGATACAGGTATGCGTATTCAAATACGGAGATATGTAAATAGGCGGAATACGGCGCTGCGGTCGGCAACGCCTATATAAGACAAGAAGTGTCTGTCGCAGTTAGATGGGTTACTGCTGCTACAATGGCAGGTTATCAAGATTTAAATGAGTTTGAACTTGGTGTTATAGTCGGCGCACGAGCGATGGGACATAGCTTGTCCGAGGTGGCGATGAAATGGGGATTTTCCTTAACGACCATTTCACGAGTGTATCCGTGAATATCAGGAATCCGGTAAAACATCAAATCTCCGACATCGCTGCGGCCGGAAAAAGATCCTGAAGAACGTGACCAACGACGACTGAAGAGACTCGTTCAACGTGACAGAAATGCAATCCTTCCGAAAACTGTTGCAGATATCAATGCTGCGCCATCAAGAAGTGTCAGCGTGCGAACCATTCAACGAAACATCATCGTTATGGGCTTTCGGAGATGAAGGCCCACTTGTGTACCCTTGATGACTGCACGACACAAAGCATTAAGCCTGTGAGGCGTGTGCAGTTGGAGTGATATGGGACCCATGATACGTCTAGATACGACTCGGACAGGTGACACGTACGTAAGCATCCTGTCTTATAACTTGCATTGATTCTTGTTCATTGTACATTCCGGCGGAATTGGGCAATTTCAGCAGCACAGTGTGACACCCCACACGCCCAGAATTGCTACAGTGTGTCTCCAGGAACAATGTTCTTCAACATTATTGAGCGTATTCGGGATGCCTTGCAACATGCTATTCAGAATAGATCCCCACACCCTCGTACTCTTACAGATTTATGGACAGCCCCGCTGGATTCATGGTATCAATTCCCTACAGCATTACTTCAGATGTTAGTCGAACTCATGCCAAGTCGTACGTGCTCACGTGGGCTCTACACGATATTAGGCGAGTGTACCAGTTTCTTTGGTTCTTTAGTGTACAAGGTAAGTGGCAGCATATGTCTTATTTATGGGTAAATATACATGAAATGGATTACTTTTCAGACATCCACGAATCTGTATTCGTTGTGATCCGTTTGTGTGACACTGACAAAGAGAAAATAGAGATGTTGCCTATAACGTACTGCCATACATTCGTGATATTATATGGAAAAAATATATACACATTACACTTAATTTTCTAAGCATTTGCAAGTGGTAGAAATTAGGAACCTGGTTCCTAATTTGTACCAGTGAGTGCATAATACTTCCTCGTATACTGAGCTTTAAAAATGCGCTTAGCATTATTAGTGACACAAAATGTTAGGTCTGATGTCGAATTTTCTAATGCGTTTTGTTTCCTAAGTTAATAATTAAATAATTATTCTGTATTACAGTATAGAGGCGGTGTGGAAACTGAAGCACGGATGAGTAGCATTTTAGCTTCAAGTTTTTATCAAAAAGGGGGTCGTGTATCACATGAATGTGTCCGGATGTAAAATGTGCCGAAACGAAAAAAACGAAGTTGAAAATGTATTGGAAAAGCTTATTTTCACTTTTGAACTTATAATGTGCAGTTTATGCATTCGGACGTAAGACAACGTTCTTTCGACAATACAGAAGGAATCTGTTTGTCCCATAATTTCAGTACAGAAGTCATGGCAGACAAAAACTGAGCTAAAATCCGGAGGAAATGATAAAAACTCCAAACAAAACTTCAAGACCTAGCCAAGAAGCCTTTGGCCGGCCGAGTGGCCTATCCAAAGAAAAAAAAAAGAAAACAAAAAAGGGAAGATAATCTAAGCAAAGGCGAGAAAATGTATAATTAGAGCTTCGCCTGTGACAAAGAGGTGTTTTGGCGACTCTGCTGAGAAACCACCACAGAAACTCATTCATAAAGCAGAGGATGGTATTGCGAGTTGTGTGAGGAGGACCGAATGGAACAAAAATGATCAGAGGAATGGTGTGCTAAATGTGAATTTATGAAAAGGTGTGAAGGGGGCGAGAAGAGGAGTGAAAAAGTTACATTGTTCGTCTGCAAATAGTGACGTAAGACTAGAAATATGACGATTTCGTTAAACTGAGACCAGTACATATCCTTAAGCTAAGGTACGTAGTTCATACGGGTGGTACTAGTTACGAAATTGCTAGCACGAGTTAGGCGCTAGGAAATGGAACCAGCATGTGAGTGTTGTCGTGGTGAAGGCGAATGGTCGACTTCAGTTTATGGGGAGGATTTTAGGAAAGTCTGGTTAGTCTCTGAAGGAGGACAGGTATAGAACACTACTGCGACCCATTCTTCAGTACTGTTAAAGAGTGTTTGCGATTCTCGGCAGATCGGATTACAGGAAGAAATGGAAACTATACAGAGACAAAAAAAATGGTTCAAATGGCTCTGAGCACTATGGGACTTAACATCTGTGGTTATCAGTCCCCTAGAACTTAGAACTACTTAAACCTAACTAACCTAAGGACATCACACACATCCATGCCCGAGGCAGGATTCGAACCTGCGAGCGTAGCGGACGCGGTTCCAGACTGAAGCGCCTAGAACCGCACGGCCACACCGGCCGGCGCATAGCGATACGCAGTGACTATAGCGGTACGTGCTAACCAACTCGACGCCCCACATGGTGGCTTACGCAGTACGTATGTAGATGTAGCTTTAGACTTAGACGAAGACTTAGATTTACCAGCAGGAAGGAGTTCCGATTATGAAAACTTACATTAAACCTCATCAAGTTTGAGCTCAGATCTAAGGTTCTACAACGAAGTAAAATGTAATGTCGCGTGACTAGGGCCTCCCGTCGGGTAGACCGTTCGTCGGGTGCAAGTCTTTCGATTTGACACCACTTCGGCGATTTGCGCGTCGATGGGGATGAAATGATGATGATTAGGACAACACAACACCCAGTCCCTGAGCGGAGAAAATCTCCGACCCAGCCGGGAATCGAACCCGAGCCCTTAGGCTTGACATTCTGTCGCGCTGACTTTTTTTTTTTTTCACGGAGGGCAGCTAACCCTCTGACCGAACACGCTGAGCTACCGTGCCGGCCAGACCACTCAGCTAGCGGGGGCGGACTACAACGAAGTGATGTCAAGGGTACTAGACGGTAGTTTTGTATATCACTTGTACTACTGTTCTTGTAACGGGTGGCCTGCTCTTATTTCCAACTCCTCGGTGTTTTTTTTTGTTTTTTGTTTTTTCGTCAGGGGTACGTACCATAGATTATGGTTAACAGAGGGGCTTTCCCATCCGCATCTTCAGTTTAGAATCTGACTGGGATTTCAAGGGGCACTGAAGCTCCGGCGTACATAAAAGATTAAAATTTATTACAGAACCTCAAATATCCACGGATGCAGGTACAGATAAAGCACTTGCTGCGGATACTGATCTCATTTCTCTTACAGCCGCGCGGAGTGGCCGCGCGGTGTAAGGCGTCATGTCACGGACTGCGCGGCTCCTCCCGGCGGAGTTTCGAGTCCACCCTGGGGCATGTGTTTGTGTGTTGTTCTTAGCGTAAGTTAGTTTAAGTAGTGTGCAAGTCTAGGGGCCGATAACCTAAGCAGTTTGGTCCCTTAGGAATACACACACACATTTGAACATTTTTTTCTCTTACCAGCGTAGACGTCTAGCTTACAGGAGTACGGCACGAGACCGTATACACCGCTGACTTATTTTCGCGGGAAATGTAGAAAAGTGGCACCGTGCTCGTTATTCGGAGTGGGCACAGCATCTGGAGAATGGCCGTCCATTGTGGCGGTTAGTAAAGCGGAAAAACGCGCAGCGGGCAGCAAGTTGGCCGGGCGCGCACAGAGCGGGGGGAGATGTCGGCGGGTATTTGTGCGCCAGACGGCGTGGTATGCGGACGGCGGCCGCTGTTGTGCTCTGCTGCTGGCCGACTCGCGGGATCGATGTCTCCCCCCTCCCTCTGCCCCACCCCCTCCCCAGCAACCCACAGCTGGGCGCACCACCTGACGTCGGGAATTACCCTCCAACCGGTGGCCGGCTCAGGCGCGGCTCTGTGCTTTCCTATTATGTCTCCCATCCTTGCGCACACTGGAGATGGGGCAAACGGTTATTTCGGAGTATCAGCTATCGCCGCTACGACTATGTTTGTACCAGTTACTATTAACAGTTATTTATTCGGATAATCGTTTTCTTTGGTACGCTTAAAAAGGAAAGGAAGGCAGAAAGAACGGAACAAAGAAAGAAAGAAAGTGGACACAAGAGGAAGTGGATCTCCCTCGAAGCACAGAGGAAGTCTGGGAGCAACGAAAATTAAGAAGAAACAACAGAAAACCATAATTAAAGTACCCTCCAAAAGCATTATTCGAATAAATAAATAACTGTTAAAAGCAACTGGTATAAAAAATAACCGTAACCGCGATAACTGATATTTTTTATATTATTTAAATAAATAAATAACAGTAATTACGGTTACTGTTATTTTTTATACGGGTTACTTTTAAAGCCGTCGGCACACGGACCGTGCTGTCGAACGTCACCGTTGAACGTGCTGAGTTTAACGTGTTGCTGAACGCTGACAAGGGAACCTCCCCATCGCACCCCCCTCAGATTTAGTTATAAGTTGACACAGTGGATAGGCCTTGAAAAACTGAACACAAATCAATCGAGAAAACAGGAAGAAGTTGTGTGAAACTACGAAAAAATAAGCAAAATATACAAACTGAGTAGTCCATGTGCAAGATAGGCAACATCAAGGATAGTGTGAGCTCAGGAGCACCGTGGTCCCGTGGTTAGCGTGAGCAGCTGCGGAACGACAGGTCCTTGGTTCAAATCTTCCCTCGAGTGAAAAGTTTACTTTCTTTATTTTCGCAAAATTATGATCTGTCCGTTCGTTCATTGACGTCTCCGTTCACTGTAATAAGTTTAGTGTCTTGTGTTTTGCGACCGCACCGCAAAACCGTGCGATTAGTAGACGAAAGGACGTGCCTCTCCAATGGGAACCGAAAACATTTGATCGCAAGGTCATAGGTCAACCGATTCCTCCACAGGAAAACACGTCTGATATATTCTATACGATACTGGTGACGGCATGTGCGTCACATGACAGGAATATTTTGTCGACTCACCTAACTTTTACACTTGGCGAATGGGTAAAAAGATTCTTCTACCTTGCCCGATTTAGGTTTTCTTGTGGATGTGATGATGATGATGAGCGTTTGGCGTCATTGGCCGGGAGGCCCCTCGCGGGGCAGGTCCGGCCGCCATATCGCAGGTCTTATTACATTCGGCGCCACATTGGGCGACCTGCACGCCGGATGGGGATGAAATGATGATGAACACAACACAACACCCAGTCCCTGAGCGGAGAAAATCTCCGACCCAGCCGGGAATCGAACCCGGGCCCAGAGGTCGGCAATCCGACACGCTGACCACTCAGCTACTGGGGCGGACTTGTGGATGTGATAATCACTCCCAAAAAAGTGATGAAAACATAAGAGTTTGTCACATAAACTGAAAATAAAAAACTAAAGATTTTACTCGAGGGAAGACTTGAACCAAGGACCTCTGTTCTGCAGCTGCTCACGCTAACCACGGGACCACGGCGCTCCTGAGTTCACACTCTCCTTGCTGTTGCCTATCTTGCGCATAGACTACTCAATTTCTATATTTTGCTTATTTTTTCATAGTTCCACACAACTTCTTCCTGTTCTCTCGATTGAAATGTGTTCAGTTTTCAAGGCCTATCCACTGTGCCAACTTATAACTAAATCTGAGGGGGGTGCGATGGGGAGGTTCCCTTGTCACATTCGCTCAGCTCTCTTCTCAGTCTCCAAGCTCTCTACCCTGTCCACCCTCTGGTCCACCGGATTCAGGACTACCTCCACTTGCTCCACTTGGGGGGCGTCTCTGTGTCATTCCTCTGGATACCAGGACACGTTGGTATCCGTGGAAACGAGGCG
This sequence comes from Schistocerca nitens, assembly GCF_023898315.1. Taxonomy (NCBI): domain Eukaryota; kingdom Metazoa; phylum Arthropoda; class Insecta; order Orthoptera; family Acrididae; genus Schistocerca; species Schistocerca nitens. Next base: position 469,850,579 of record NC_064621.1, read on the forward strand.
GCCCATATAGCGGCCAAGGCTGCAGTCTCTCTTCTTCAGCCTGCTATTCGCATGGTTCCCTTCGCCGATCTACCGAGTATTGTATGTCGTCGTGTTGCTCTTTTATGACACGCACATTGGTCGACACTTCCCAACAATAAATTGCGGGACGTGAGAACTCGTCGTCGGGAGGAGGTAATTTTAACTAGACTCCGGATAGGGCACTGTCATTTTAGCCATCGACATCTTCTAAGTGGCGATCCTCCCCCGCTTTGTCTCCACTGCTCTCAACTGAGGACGGTGATACGCCTTTTACTTGAGTGCCCCTATTTTACTCCGTTACGTGCCGTCTACAGCTGTCACCTGATATATCTTCCATTTTAGCAGATGATACGCGCTCAGCCGATCGCGTTGTCGAGTTTATTAGTGTCAGTGAGATGACCTAGGTCATTTGAAGCTCTTTTTGGGAACAAACCACCCCCCCCTCCCTCTATAGTGGTTTTTGAAAACTTTCCTTCTGTTTTTTAGTTTCCCCACTTTTTTGAGTTTCGCTCCCACTGCTGCTGGTTTCCATTTTTTTTAATATACCTTTTCCTAAGCCACAGACCGGGCGCTAATGATCGTAGCAGTTTTGCGCCCTAAAACCATAAAAAAACTCGTAAGAAAACCGCGCGATTTTTACGCAGTGTTGCTGTTCTGATCTCCATCTCCGAGGCGTCAAAAGAAGTAGTGAAATGTAGGTAAGAGGGTGTGAGACACGTCCACGGTGGCGTTGGGCAGAATTGTGGTGAAATTTGGTGCGACTGTGACATCATCAACCCATCTTACATTTCATATGAACTCCTGAGCGCTGGCTTTTTTTTCTCGCCTGTGTCAACAAACTGCTGTTGGAAGCATCGCCGAGCACGGGTGTGATGTCGCAGGGCGCCACGCTTTTGCGCCATTGCAGAGGAAGGTTGTGGACACCTTTGAGTCAAATTTCCATCTTTTGCGTCGCAATGGGAGATAGTTACAGGGTTTCGAAAAAGTGACCCTTTGTGTTGCGCAGTGTAGCTGCTTTAGGCAGATGAAAAGCGTGTAAAACAAGCAAATATTTGTTTAAGTACTGCTCTTTCGGCCCGACGTCTCGTTTTCTGTCTTTCATATTTTTCGGTGTAAATACAGTGTCTATCAAAGAGTATAGTGCAGATTGTTTTGCCTCTTGCTAACACACAACGTATCAAAACTTCTGTAGGATTGACAGGAAAACTTGATCTGACTTACGCGAAACATAACTTTAGCTTTGTTTTCATTGCACTCGTTCTTTCACTTACTAACTTAGACTTTGGCAGTGGCGTATGTTCGCTGAGAGTACACAGTCGCCGGCCGGATGGCCGAGTGGTTCTAGGCGCTACAGTCTGGAACCGAGCGACCGCTACGGTCGCAGGTTCGAATGGATGGATGCGTGTGATGTCCTTAGGTTAGTTAGGTTCAAGTAGTTCTAAGTTCTAGGGGACTGATGACTTCACATGTTAAGCCCCATAGTGCTCAGAGCCATTTGAACCAGTACACAGTCGACTGTTCGTAATTGGAACGTGGATAAATCGAATTTCTCCATTACTCGATCCTTGAAAACAAACCTCGATACAAGGAAGATATCCTGTGTGCTTCGCTGCACTCGATAGATCGAAGTGTTTGTCGTCAGTTGTGCAGTTAATTATTTTGTCACTCAGCTCTTCATAATATTCCTTCATTTACTGCAGTACATGAATTCGCTGTAAAAATAACTTCTTTCGCAGAAAGGGAGGAGGTTATTGAGGCTATGGAATGTGTAGTGGAAAAATGACTTAACTTTAGTCTGCGGTAGTTACGCAGACGTCAGATTGGTAGTCGGGAAGGCGAATGCCCGACTTCATTTTATTGGGAGAATTTCGGGAAAGTGTTGCTCATCTATGATGGAGACGGCGTATAGAACGTTAGTGCGACGCGTTGCTGAGTACTGCTCTAGTGTTTGGGGTCCCTACCAGGTCGGATTAAAGGAAGACATCGAAGCAATTCAGAAGCTGCGAAAATGATTGAAGCAGAAGAAATGGACTAAAATTTCTGCTGCGGCCGGGACTCGTACCCGGGTCTTCTTGCTTGCTAGGCAGAAATGCTGACTATTACAACACCACAGCACTATGGTTAATGTAGCTGCACGAACTACCCAAGTTGAGTGCCCTCCCCAACACAAACTCCATATCTTCTGCTTATTTTCCCTTCCATTGTCACTACTGCCAGGGCTCTCCGCCATTGGAGTAGAATCCCAGCGTTGGACGTAATGGGAAGAAGCGTGCTGCTAGATTTGATAGTGGTAGGTTCGATCAGCTCGAAAATATTACGGAAATGTTTCCAGAATGAGATTTTCACTCTGCACCGGAGTGTGCGCTGATATGAAACTTCCTGGCAGATTAAAACTGTGTGCCCGACCGAGACTCGAACTCGGGACCTTCGCCTTTCGCGGGCAAGTGCTCTACCATCTGAGCTACCGAAGCATGACTCACGCCCGGTCCTCACAGCTTTACTTCTGCCAGTATCGAAAGGCGAAGGTCCCAAGTTCGAGTCTCGGTCGGGCACACAGTTTTAATCTGCCAGGAAGTTTCTTATTACGGAAATGCTTCCTGAACTCAAACGTGAATCCCTGGATGGAAGACGACGTTGTTTTCGCAAAAGAGCGTTGAGAAAATTTTGAGAAGCGGTGCCAGAAGGTGACTGCAGAACGATTCTACTGCCGCCAACGTACATTTCACCTAAGGACCACGTAGACAGAAATCACAAAAATGGTCCAAATGGCTCTGAGCACTATGGGATTTAATTTCTGAGGTCATCAGTCCCCCAGAACTTAGAACTACTTAAACCTAACTAATCTAAGGACATCACACACATCCATGCCCGAAGCAGGATTCGAACCTGCGACCGTAGCGGTCGCGCAGCTCCAGACTGAAGCACCTAGAACCGCTCGGCCACTCCGGCCGGCTCAGAAATCACAAATTAGGGCCCATACGGAGGCTTATAGGCAGTCGTTTTTCCCTTGCTACAATTGCTAGTGGAATAGGAAAGGAAGTGGTTGGTAGTGGTACATGGTCTCTTCCGTCATCCACCGTATCATGATTTTCGGAGTATGTAGGTGTAGAGAATCGCTTGGGATGTATGGCGGTGGACAGCTGTTTCTAACCAGTCTTTGGATCGAAGACGACAACAACAATATTTCCAAATTTCGGAGGAAAGACCGACGCCTTCCGCGATCGAGCATCGAAATAATTCGGTGGTGAAAGCTGAAATTTGTGCCGGACTGGGACTCCAACCTGGACCTCCCGCTTATCGCGAGCGGTTGCCCTAACCGACTCGGCCATCCGGACACGCTTCCCAAATTCTCATCTTGTCATACGCTTGCAGCGTCCACTGTCCACTCGCAGACCTACTCGTAGAGAGGCCAGTGTACCCCCGCAATAAGCTCGGACCCTGTTGTGCAACCACACTGAAGTTACCAAGGCATTCACGCCTACAGATATGCTACATACATGTGTCGTGTATTTTATGGCGGACATGTCTGGGTCCACACATGTATACGAGGGAAGATCGGAGGGCAACGCACAATAATTTTATTAGCAAAAAGTTTTATAGATAAAAAAATTACTAATGAACTTACACCTTTTACCTACTTTTCTACGTAGTCACCAATGTTCTCAACACATTTATCCCGTCGTGGTACCGGTTTCAATATGCCCTGTTCGAAGAAGTCCGTTTGATTGGGGTATAGCCAAGTCCGGACTGTCGCGTCCCGGCACAGCCTCACTATACCAGAATGAAGTAACTGCGAACTGCGTAGCCCAATCGGGACGTTAACAACATTGGCTTAGTTATAAATTGCTGTCAACCTTTATATCGGAGATGAGAGGGAGAGAATCTCCTTGATTTGAAGCAAATAAGTTTCCTGAAAATAGGTTACAGAATTGCAATAGGCAGAAAAGATTGGTTAGTTTCTATCAAGTTTATTCTCACATATAATTATGTGAGGTGTTGGACCATAAACCCCTTAGTAAGGTTCAGTCTATTTATTCGGACTTACTACTTCAAAGCTAATTGCCAGTACATATAAGAAACAAGTACAAAGCAATCACTTGTTCTTGGTTAGCACTGAAATCTCTGTAAGTGAGACAGACTGACAGCCTCTGTTCAACACTATTCCAATGAAACTCTAAAAATCCTACTTGACCTGCAGTTCCTGAGTGTCCACCAGAGTCTACCACCGTCTTCTCGTAGTTGAAGTCTTTATCAGCTGTATCGGCTGCTATGGGCCTACTCGGCCCCGCTGGCGTCTGGCTCTGAATCTGCATCTGAATCTCTGCTTCTAGCTATTCCGCTGCCTGGCCTTTTATTTCGTTTCTCACGTACTTGGGTGCACACGAGTTAATTTGTTTCACACGACGCTTTCATTTCTAAGTGATCGGATTGCACAAGAATGCCTATGGTTCCACATGACACTCTCCTTTCGAATTGATCGGCTTGCGCAAGAATGCCTTCGGTTCCACACGACACTTTCGTTTCTAGCTGCACATAACTTACTTTGGTTCCACACGAGTCTTTTCCGCACGTGACTGACACTCTCTCTTACTGTATTATCGCCCTGGTGTTTCCGTCTTCCATTGTGCAAGTTTGATTCATGCTGCTTCCTCTGGCAGGAAGTCAAACACTAAGTTCTTGGATCAACAAGCCATACTTGGCAGCCTCCGCCGCTTATTTTGTCCCTACGTCCTGGTGGACTATTTCTTAGTGTCGGCTGGCTGTTTGCCTTGGAGCCTGGACTCATGGTCACAAAAGCAAGAATAAAAATTAAAATTTTCTATGGTCGCAACAGGACTGCTGATTTCACTTCTACATCTGTTGCAAAGCGATTACCGTCCAGGAATTTCTTCATGGAACAAAACAGATGAAAGTCCATCAATGCAAAGTCCAGACTATATGGAGGATGCTGGAGTATTTCCCACCCAAATCTGGCGATTTTCTCACGAACAGGGGCAGCAACATGAGGGCGAGCATTGTCATGAAGGAGTTTGACTCCGTCAACATTAATGTTGTGAAGTTTGTCAGGAAGGGCATGCAACTTAACCCAAGTTTCAATGTGGGCTGCAGCATTCGCAGTGGTCCCGTGTTCGGCAGAGTCCACCAATAACACACCATGCATATCCCAAAACACTGTCACAAGCACTTTCTTGGCAGACTGAATCACCTCGAATTCTTTTTCGTACTGGGGAACCAGCATGTTTCCACTTCATAGAGGCCTGCTTGGTTTCTGGCCTGTAGCGGTACACCCACAAGTCATCAACGGCTACGATTCCTTTCAGAAAGTCATGCCCTTTTACGGCATAACACGTTAAGTGATCCAAGTTTGTCGTCATTCGCTGGCCCCTGGGGTTGTGTGTCTGTTTCGTAGGCACCCAGCGAGCACTAATTTGACGAAATCTAAACGTGTCGTATCGTGCGTCGCACCGTAGGAAATGCTGAAATGCTGCGGTAAAGTTCTCAGTTGCACACGACGGTCGTTCAATATTGCTGCCTCAATGGCTGCGACATTATGCGGGGTCGTAGCAGTTACCAAGTTCACACGGCCCTCTTGGAAGAATGCACACGACCCAGAGACATTGCTTCGCTCCATACAGTCCGTCCCCATACACGCCACGCTTGCTGCTGTGAATTTCACTCGGTTTATACCCTTTCGCTCACGAATATCGAGCTACACTTCGCTGCTCTTCACAAGTTGACCACAATAACATACACTCCATGATTGTTTGGTAATTCATGCTTCTCTCGCTACAGCTGCACATGAAAACATAATACCCCGTGTAGAGCAAATTTCAAACTACGAGGGTGAGTCAAATGAAAACCTTAAATTTGTATTAACAAATCGAAATTTTGCGCCGTTATCCTGTAAGGTGGTAAGCCTGCTATAAACAGCGTGCAGAATGGCCTGTAGGTGGCAGCATAGTGCAGATGCACACATACCGTCGCAGAATCAGTATAAACATGGCCGCCCCACTTGCGACTTGCACCAGGGAAGAGCAGCGTTCTGTTATTCGGTTTTTGCGTTGTGAAGGTGTGAAACCTATTGAAATTCATGACGAATGAAGGTTCAGTACGGTGATGCATGTTTGTCACAGTAGCAACTCTACGAATGGAGTAGGAAGTTCGCAAGTGGTGTGACTACATTGGAAGATGCTCCTCGTCCAGGTCACGCACAACGAGTTGTGACTCCACAGAATCCATAGTGAAGGAAAACCGAATGACGGTCCAGCATATTTACAGATTAGTCATGAGTCAGCTCTGCACATGGTGCATGATGTGCTCTAGTTTCACAAAGTGTCTGCACGATGGGTGCCACGGCAGCTGACTCCTGAAATTAGAGATCGACGTGTTGATGCTTGTGAAGAACTTTTTCGGCGCTTTGAACGAAAAGGTGATGGTTTCCTTGCAAGAATCGTTACTGGGGACGAAACCTGGGTTCACTTCCACCAACCGGAAACGAAGAAAGCGAGCAAGGAATGGCGTGATTCCTCATCACCAAAACCAAAGAAGTTATCGAACAGAACCATTAGCAGGATGAAAAACGCGTCATTTTGGAGCATTACATGCCTAGAGGGACTACTGTCAGGAGGTGTGCTTTTGCAACATAACAATGCAAAGGCCCTCACTGCCCGTACAAGCCGGCCGAAGTGGCCGTGCGGTTAAAGGCGCTGCAGTCTGGAACCGCGAGACCGCTACGGTCGCAGGTTCGAATCCTGCCTCGGGTATGGATGTTTGTGATGTCCTTAGGTTAGTTAGGTTTAACTAGTTCTAAGTTCTAGGGGACTAATGACCTCAGCAGTTGAGTCCCATAGTGCTCAGAGCCATTTGAACCATTTTTTTGCCCGTACAACAGTTGCAACGATCACAGACCTGCATTTTGAGGGTCTTCCTCATCCACCATACTCACCAGACCTTGCCCCCAAGTGATTTATATATGTTTGGACCACTAAAAAACGCAATGGGAGGAAAGAAGTTCCGTTCTGATGAAGAGGTACACCACGCGGTGTGGTTGCGCGGACTACTAAAATAATTTTTTTCTAAAGGAATTTACGCACTTTGTAAGCGCTGGAGGACTTGCATTGGGCGTGGGGGAGATTATGTTGAAAAGCTTTGTACAACTTCTGCACAATAAATAAAATTTAAAAAAATATTTAAGGTTTTCATTTGACTCTCCCTGGTATATGATCGCGAAATTTCAACATTCCAGGTGCAATACCAGGGCAGAAAAAATTATTGTGCATTACTTTGCGATCCTTCCCCGTGTATAGGGTAACAACATTTTCTGCAATCGAGCAACAGTAACGACATGCGTCAGGGTGTTGGTGTATGAGGGATAGCATTCGGCAAACAGTACTGTAGGGCGCACGCATTCTTGCCGTATTCGGCGGGCCCTCAACCAGTAGCGAGATCGGTGGGACCCTGTGTCCACGGCCGCCTCCTGACTAATTGCTCCAATTAGGAGGTCATTTTTTCCTCCCGCGGGCGCGCTCGCTGTGCCCGGCTTTGGAAAGCTTTCTCCAGCACGCCGCCTATTGCGCCCGCTCCCCGGCTGTCTTCTCGCATCTTTGTACGGAGGTCGCCTGTCCCAGGCCGTCGCAGTCTTTGACCGCCAATACGCGCTCACCGTGCCGCGCAGATCGTAATTACTAGCAGCACACCCCATTGGGGACAAATGCACCGATGCTTTTAAACTCCTTTCAGAAAGCGCTTCGGGGGCGGAACTGAGCACCTTGGAGAGGGAGAATCTGGGATCTTAAGGAAGTTCCGCCCCCCCCCCCCCCCGCCCTAGAATAGGGCTATGAGCCCAGGGAACGTTAAAGCCATTCGGGGAAGCCTACTAAAGTGTGCGCCGTAGTGTCCCATCGGCACGTTCAGAAAAGGTACCGCTTTATTCGGTATCATTCTTCTGTGACCAATATAAATGTGGGTAATTGTGTTGTGGTCGTCCGTCCGCAGATTGGTTTAATGCGGCTCTCCATGCTACTCCTTCTACGAATAACTACAGCAATCTACATCCTTGGAAATCCGCTTAGTGTATTCATCTCTTGGCCCCCATCTACGAGTTTTACCTCTTGCCCCCCCCCCCTCCCACACACACACACACACACACACACACACACACACACACACACAATTCCGTCCAGCACTAAATAGGTGATTTGGACTGAGCGAAGGTTGGGAATTTGTATGGGCGCTGACAGCCGCGCAGTTGAGCGCCCCACAGACCAAACATCATCATCATCATCATCACTAAATTGGTGATCCGTTCTTGATACCTCAATGTTTCCTATCAACCGATCACTTATTTTAGTCAGTTTCTACCACAAACATATTTTTTCCCCAATTATCTTCACTGCCTATTCAAATGATTCAAATGGCTCTGAGCACTATGGGACTTAACATCTATGGTCATCAGTCCCCTAGAACTTAGAACTACTTAAACCTAACTAACCTAAGGACATCACACAACACCCAGTCATCTCACTGCCTCTTCATTAGTGACTTGATCTACCCATCTAATCTTCAGATCCTTCTGTAACATCATATTTCTAAAGCTTATACTCCTCTCTTCTTGTCTTAAATGTGAAACCTCCCTTAGAAAAAATTTATGAATTACTGTGCTGGTAAACCCCTTACGTTATTTGATTTTCAAACAGCTGAGCAAAACTGAACGTACTCATTTCTCTCTTTACTTATTCTGATCATCACTAAACTGACACACAATATTTTTATCGCAACGCAATCTGACTCTCAATAATCCCTACAAAAGAATGGCCGTGACTAACAATAATCTATACTTTTCATGAATCACTTACCTCACAAAAATCTTCGTTACTCGAACTACTGCAATACAGCGAGCGCCACTACTGCCAGCTAAATAAAAGATTCTAACTACTGGAGGCACCAACTACTGATTGGCATAGTTAGTAAATGAAAGATGTTGATAGAGAACAATGTATTTACCTTAATAGTGTTCAAAAGTTATATATAGGGTGTCCCAGGTATCTTGTCCACCCAAAATATCTCTGGAACAATAACAGCTATTGGAAAACGACTTTCACCGGTATCAATGTAGGGCTGGGGCCCATGAATGTACATATTTGGAAACATTCTAAAACGAAAGCATATGTGTTTTTTAACACAAACTTATGTATTTTAAATGGACCTCCTTTATTTTTTCTTCAGCAATCCATAGCATGACAAAGCACATACACAATGGCGTTGATTGCATTGCAATATTCCCATTACATCCCGAGATATTAAAACGCGAAGTTGACGCTTGAAACACCCAACATGCGCTGCTAGCGCACGTCCTGTGGCTCAGGCGTGAACCCCATGCTGCCCGTAATCGCTGTTCCCATCCAACTGCCCAACACTGCAATAGCGAATATTCCAACAGTGCCAACCAGCCACAGACTGCACACACACAGCCAGTGATTTTCATACAGAGCGCTACGTGACGTTACCAACATAAAAAACCAAACAGCCTACTTACAAATGTTTATCGTCCACGTTTCCCTTCCATATAGAGCTACACTCCAGTCAAATACGTTCGAGAAAAGACTGCCCAAAACTAACATCTGTATTCGATGTTAACAAATTTCTCTCTCTCTCTTTTTTTTGTCAGGAACGCGTTTCTTGTCACTGCCAGTCTACATTTTATGTCCTCTCTGCTTCGGCCATCATCAGTTATTTTGCTGCCCAAATAGCAAAACTCATCGACTACTTTTAGTCTCTTATTTCTTAATCTAATCCCTTCAACATCGCGTGATTTAATTCGATTACATTCCATTACCCACGTCTTTTTTTTATATTCATCTTGTATACTACTCTCAAGATACTATCCATTCCGTTCAACTGCTCTTTCTAGATCTTTTGCTGTCTCTGATAGAATTTCAGTGTCATCAACAAACCTCAAGGTTTTTATTTGTTCACCCTGAAGTTTAATTCCTACTCCAAATTTTTCTTTGGTTTCCTTTACTGCTTCCTCAATGTACAGCTGGAATAACATCGGGAATAGGCTAAAACCCTGTCTCACTCCCTTCTCAACCACCACTTTCTTTTCACCGAGCGAGGTGGCGCAGTGGTTAGCACATTGGACTCGCATTCGGGAGGACGACGGTTCAGTAACGCGTCCGGCCATCCTGATTTAGGTTTTCCGTGATTTCCCTAACTCGTTTCAGGCAAATGCCTGGATGGTTCCTTTGAAAGGGCACGGCTGACTTCCTTCCCTAATCCGATGAGACCGATGACCTCGCTGTTTGGTCTCTTCCCCCAAACAACCCAGCCCAACTTCCCTTTCATGCCCCTCGACTCTTACGATTGCCGTCTAGTTATTACACAAGTTGTAAATAGCCTTTCGCTCCCTCTGTTTTGCCCATGCTACCTTCAGAACTCCAAAGCGTGTACTCTTGTCAACGAGCTTTCTACAAGTCTACAAATGCTATAAACGTAGAGTCAGTACTGCCTTGCGTGTTTCTGCATTTCTCCGGAATCCAAACTGATCTTCCGAGAGGTCGGCTTCTACCTGTTTTTCCGCTCTTCTATAAATAAATCGTGTTAGTATTTCGCAACCACGACTTGTTAAACAGATAGCTCGGTAATACACCTGTCAGCCTGCCCGGTTAGCCGTGCGGTCTAACGCACTGCTTTCCGGGCGGGAAGGCGTGCCTGCCGTCGGTACGAATCCACCCGGCGGATCAGTGCCGAGGTCCGGTGTGCCAGCCAGTCTGTGGATGGTTTTTAGGCGGTTTTCCATCTGCCTCGGCGAATGCGAGCTGGTTCCCCTTATTCCGCCCAAACACTCTCCACGCCTATCTGAGCCGGCCTGTGTGGCCGAGCGGTTCTAGGCGCTTCAGTCTGGAACCGCGCGACCGCTCAGAGCCATTTGAACCATTTAAACGCCTATCTGAAAAATATGCTATCCAGAAAAACACGTTTAAAGTTTTGGGTTACATTTCTTGTAGTTCATTTAAACATACCTCTGTCAGTGATCCCTAGACCATATAGCAATTCTTTCAGCTCCAGAAGGAGGTCCTCCTCGATCTTCTTCGTGACCGTGGTGGTCCTGTGGGACTCTGTGGCAGCTTCTCTCAGCCGTTTGCTCACTTTTCGTCCGCTTTTGTCCAATAGTTGTAAGAGACTGTAAATTCAACTAAACACTTAGCGAGTACAATTACAAACACCCTAAATTGTAACGATCACATAGATAATGTTGTGGATAGAGCCAACCAAAGACTGCGATTCATTAGTAGAACACTTAGAAGGTGCAACAGGTCTACTAAAGAGACTGCTTACACCACGATTGTCCGCCCTATTCTGCAGTATTGCTGTGCGGTGTATGATCCGCATCAGATGGGACTGACGGATGACATCGAAAAAGTACAAAGGGCAGCTCGTTTTGTATTATCGGGAAGTAGGGGAGATAAGTGTCACAGACATGATACGTGAATTGGAGTGACACTCATTAATACAAAGGCGTTTTTCGTTGCAACGGGATCTTTCATGAAATTTCAATCACCAATTTTCTCCTCCGATTGCGAAAACATTGTGTTGGCACCCACGTATATAGGGAGAAATGATCATCACGATAAAATAAGAGAATTCAGGACTCGCACAGAGAAAAGTGCTCGTTTTTTCGCGCGCGCCTTTAGAGAGTGGAACGGTAGAGAGACAGGTTGAAGGTGGTTCATTGAACCCTCTGCCAGGCACTTCATTGTGAATAGCAGAGCACTCACGTAGATGTAGATGTAGAATGTCATCACGTAAAGGAGATCAGACACTCTGTATACATGTTCGACAAATTCAGTTTAGGTTTTACATTTATATTTTGTGCCTTTGAGAATTGCTTAAGTCTGAAACGCGTAAGGCAGAATAAAATTAATATATACGGTAGTCAAGGCTAATATCAGTCTCACCTGTATCTCGAGCGAGTTTCGCTCTCCATTACAGTTTTCTTGCAGCTCAATATTTATGCCATATCTGCTGAACTGTGAGTCGTACTCCTGGATGCAGCTGCATCCAGGAGTATATATGAATACTGTCTGCGCAATGCGTTGGTAAAGGAGTTATTAGTAAATAAATAGTAAGTGTAAAGGTGATGCATGATGTGGTAGTTCTACTGCATGAACGGCGAAAATGTAGTAAGCGATAAATTTTTTTTCCTGTCATCATTTTGTGGTGGTGTGAGCGAGGAAATGTCTCGTAAAGGTTTGAAATTTTGTGTAAAGTTGGTTGCAAGCCACTAAATGCTCTCATTCTCAAATACTGGAAGAATACAGTCAGATCGTGTCGTACGCTACGCTTCTTTTTCACCCCCACCCCTTTGAGAGGTAAGTGGTTTTTACCCACACAGTGGTTCTTACCAAACAGTAAGTGCTATGTGTATCACGTTTAGTTGAATCCGATCCAGTGGTTTAGGAAGGAATGCGGAACACACATATAAACACACTTACATACACTTTTATGATAAATATAGATGTTCTTCTGCGACCGCTCTTTCTGGCCATTCCCTAATTGTTTTTCGTGACATTACGCAGAATGTGTCCGAATCATTTTTCAATTTTAAACAGTTTTACGTTGCAGAGACCAATATCACTAAAACTCAGTCGTTTCCTGCGTCGACGCGGCCGCCATTCGAATATTGCGCAACATGGAAACTGGTGTTCCACCTAACGAAGCCTTTTAAATAGCTGGCTCGTGTTCTATTTTGCAAAGGTCCACCGAATCAAAAAGAATTAAAATCGCTAAAACAATTATCACACTGGGACGCGTGAAACGGAAGCACATCAGCAAACGACCGCCCGTTGCAACTACCGCCTGATCCGTGACAGGGCCGGATAATAGCTTTAGTGCAGTAATAGGGAGCGTAACTCACTTGTCACGAAACGTAATTTCGAAGATTTAATACCGCGCTCCTGGTCACATATACGAGACTACGGTGGCCGTAATGGGAGCGCTTGTTAACTGGATTCAACAAATAGCTGTCTGTCCGTCGAGGACAGTATCTGATATCGCATCATCCGTATTCCACAGTTTCCCTGCGTGTGGTATCCCTCATGTTTTTATTTTAATGATCGACTGCCGGTGAAAGCAGGGGGACCAGGTTCGCCCGAGTGGCTGTGCGCCACACACACATCGAGATAAGTGGGGGAGAGACGTCTGAACCTGGCGGACGCGACAGTAGGAAAGAAGTACACACTAGGATTCCTGGTTGATCACCCAAGGGGGAAGATACTTGATGTGCCCTCTCTTACGTGGCGGTACATACCCTTAACGAGCGCGCGCGCGCGTTTGTGTGTGTGTGTGTGTGTGTGTGTGTGTGTGTGTGTGTGTGTGTGTGTGTTTCTCATATCCTAAACCACTCGGCGGATTTCAACCAAAGTAGATACACATATACAGGATGGTCCATTGATAGTGACCGGGCCAAATATCTCACGAAATAAGCATCAAACGAAAAAACTACAAAGAACGAAACTCGTCTAGCTTGAAGGGAGAAACCACGTGGCGCTATGGTTGGCCCGCTAGATGGCGCTGCCATAGGTCAAACGGATATCAACTGCGTTTTTTTAAAAATAGGAACTCCCATTTTGTTTTACATATTCGTGTAGTACGTAATGAAATATGAAGTTTTAGTTGGACCACTTTTTTCGCTTTGTGACAGATGGCGCTGTAATAGTCACAAACGTATAAGTACGTGGTATCACGTAACATTCCGCCAGTGCGGACGGTATTTGCTCCGTGTTAAAATGGCCCGTTTACCAATTGCGTAAAAGGTCGACATCGTGTTGATGTATGGCTATTGTGATCAAAATGACCAACGGGCGTCTGCTATGTATGTTGCTCGGCATCCTGGACGATATCATCTAAGTGTCCGGACGGGGTTCGCCGGATATTTACGTTATTTAAGGAAGCGCCTCATGTGTAACGTCAACCATGACCTGCAACAAATGATGATGCCCAAGTAGGTGTTTCATCTTCTGTCACGGTTAATCCGCACGTCAGTAGCAGACAAATTACGCGAGAATCGGGAATCTCAAAAACGTCGGTGTTGAGAATGCTACATCAACATCGATTGCACCCGTACCATATTTCTATGCACCAGCAATTGCATGGCGACGACGTTGAACGTCGTGTACAGTTCTGCCACTGGGCACAAGAGAAATTACGGGACGATGACAGATTTTTTTGCACGCGTTCTATTTAGCGACGAAGCGTCATTCGCCAACAGCGGAACGTAAACCGGCATAATATGCACTATTGGGCAACGGAAAATCCACGTTGGCTGTGACAAGTGGAACATCAGCGACCTTGGCGGGTTAATGTATGGTGCGGCATTATGGGAGGAAGGATAATTGGCCCCCCATTATGTCGATGGCAATCTAAATGGTGCAATGTATGCTGATTTCCTACGTAATGTTCTACCGATGTTACTACAAGATGTTTCACTTCATGACAGAATGGCGATATACTTCCAACATGATGGATGTACGACACATAGCTCGCGTGCGGTTGAAGCGGTACTGAGTAGCATATTTCATGACAGGTGGAGTTGTCGTAGAAGCACCATATCATGGCCCGCACGTTCACCGGATCTGACGTCCCCGGATTTCTTTCTGTGGGGAAGGCTGAAGGATATTTGCTATCGTGATCCACCGACAACGCCTGACAACATGCGTTAGCGCATTGTCAATGCTTGTTCGAACATTACGGAAAGCGAACTACTCGCTGTTGAGAGGAATGTCTTTACACGTATTGCCAAATGCATTGAGGTTGACGGACATCATTTTGAGCATTTATTGCATTAATGTGGTATTTGCAGGTAATCACGCTGTAACAGCATGCGTTCTCAGAAATGTTAACGTCTCAAAGAACATGTATCTCATTAGAACAACCGAAATAAAATGTTCTGTATTTCAATTTAAAAAACCTACATGTTACCAACTGTTCGTCTAAAATTGTGAGCCATATGTTTGTGACTATTGCAGCGCCATCTATCACAAAGCGAAAAAAGTGGTCCAACTAAAACATTCATATTTCTTTACGTACTACACGAATATGTAATACAAAATGGGGGTTCCTATTTAAAAAAACGCAGTTGATATCCGTTTGACCTATGGCAGCGCCATCTAGCGGGCAACCACAGCGGCATCTGGTTTCCCCCTTCAAGCTAGACAAGATTCGCTCTTTGCAGTTTTTTCGTTTGACGCTTATTTCGTGAGATATTTGGCCCGGTCACGGTTGGTGGACCTCCCTGTATATTACTATCAGGAAAGAATCACTGTGGGGAGGGGTTAATAACCATCTCATATCAAAGGGGGAGAGGGTGAGGAAAGAAGCGTAGCTCATTTCACGTGGATTCCCAGGCTTTATTCACGCAGTATTTGAGAATGAGAGTACTGAGCGTAGAGTCTTGTACTGCAAGAAAGCAAGGGAGAGGATGTTGTTTATGGGTGGCCGGTATCGTTTTTGTACAGCACAAATGCACACGTGGTTTAATACGGTTCTTCATTTACGTGAACTGGCAGTTTTACTTAACTTGAATAGAGACCGCCGGCCGCTGTGGCCGAGTGGTTCTTGTCGCTTCAGTCTGGAACCGCGCTACTGCTACGGTCGCGGGTTCGAATCCTTCCTGGGGCGTGGATGTGTGTGATGTCCTTAGGTTAGTTAGGTTTAAGTAGTTCTACGTATAGGGCACTGATGTCCTCAGATATTAAGTCCCATAGTGCTTAGAGACATTTTTTTGAATAGAGTCCATGTTTTGTGGTACAAGCTCATCAGTAATAGTCCTCTTGCAAACTGATGAAAGTACAATTTTGGTTGATGTAAACTAGTCCCGCTATAGACACTAATATGGTCGCTATGTATTATCGTAGCCTGTGACGAACTAAATCCACTCCGCAATTATACTGACAGACGCCAAACTAGATTAGAGATAGAGAGAGATAGAGATAGAAAGACAGACAGATAGAGAGAGAGAGAGAGAGAGAGAGAGAGAGAGAGTGATGTCCTCCAGTCAGCGGCGACGACCTAAATACATGCTGCTGAGAGGGCGTTGGTGGTGTGTACTTGGTGGTGTCTCTAGCCCCTCTCGCTACGGGCGTGTGATCCAGCATCTCCTAATCTATCTTCACGCTGCAACTTTCCCGACCAGTGTGCTGGCGATAGCTGACACCAGCACGCGTACCAACTAGGAACGAACTTTACACATAATTTCAAACCTTTGAGAAATTTTTTGTCTCTGACAACCCCCACAAAATAATGAAAGGAAAAAATAAATACCTGTGTTCCTCGGAGGTGAGGGTAGCATCTAGAGTGCCCCAGGGAAGTGAGATAGGTCCGCTGTTGTTTTGTATCTACATAAATGATCTTTTGGATAGGGTGGATAGGAATGTGCAGCTGTTTGCTGATGATGCTGTGGTGTACGGGAAGGTGTCGTCGTTGAGTGACTGTAGGAGGATACGAGATGACTTGGATAGGATTTGTGACTGGTGTAAAGAATGGCAGCTAACTCTAAATATAGATAAATGTAAATTAATGCAGATGAATAGGAAAAAGAATCCCGTAATGTTTGAATACTCCATTAGTAGTGTAGCGCTTGACACAGTCACGCCGGTTAAATATTTGGGCGTAACATTGCAGAGCTATATGAAGTGGGACAAGCATGCAGTGGCAGTTATGGGGAAGGCGGATAGTCGTCTTCGGTTCATTGGTAGAATTTTGGGAAAATATGGTTCATCTGTAAAGGAGACCGCTTATAAAACACTAATACAACCTATCCTTGACTACTTCTGGAGCGTTTGGGATCCCTATCAGGTCGGATTGAGGGAGGACATAGAAGCAATTCAGAGGCGGACTGCTAGATTTGTAACTGATAGGTTTGATCATCACGCGAGTGTTACGGAAATGTTTCAGGAACTCGGGTGGGAGTCTCTGGAGGAAAGGAGGCGTTCTTTTCGTGAATCGTTACTGAGGAAATTTAGAGAACCAGCATTTGAGACTGACTGCAGTACAATTTTACTGCCGCCAACTTATATTTCGCGGAAAGACCACAAAGATAAGAGAGATTAGGGCTCGTACAGAGGCATATAGGCAGTCATTTTTCCCTCGTTCTGTTTGGGAATGGAACAGGGAGAGAAGATGCTAGTTGTGGCACGAGGTACCCTCCGCCACGCACCGTATGGTGGATTGCGGAGTATGTATGTAGATGCAGATGTACCTGGGTAACATCGGGTTTCTCTAGGTATGTCTACAAATCTTCCTACAGCACTTATCATTCTCAACTTCTTAAGGCTATGCCTTGTTGTTGGAGCCACTTTTCCCCATCTTGTGCTGTCCTCATCACTTCTTGATAATTCTGACATTTTATTAGCTCTCATACACCTATAACGTTTTTCCTTTGTCTCCCCTATTTTTTCCACATTATTCCTTCCAGTGTATTAGTTTAATCTTACCATGTTCAAAGAAACCTCCAGATAAGTTCCTTTTCTTTTTTGAATAGTTGGTATAAGGTTTCTGTACTCATTGAACTCTTTCAGAACATTGCATTGTCTTTATGTTTCGGCTATGCTCTTTTGCCTTCCGTGAGGTCACATTTCCATTGCTTCTTACCTCTGTCTGTTTGTTTTAGACTATGTTTAGCTTTCACATCCGTACATACTGCAGGCTGACATCATCAAAGGAATGTTTTATTATCAGTACTAGAGGACTTTTCTTGACTAATAGTTGCCATCTTGCGTTGAGAGTACATTTTACTATTGAAATTGTTTCTTTTCCCAATGATATCCATGCTGAATATCTGTTATTCAGTTTCCTAAATAACACAATTTATCAACTTCCTCCAGTTTATTTCTTTCAGTTGTAATGTCAGGTGCTATAATTTACTCATACTGGAATAAAAAGGTGACTGAAGCTGATAAAGTGTTACTTCATCAGTTTCTTAATATAATATTAGACCTTACTCAGTTCGATGCAGTTTATGAAACGTAGCTCTCTATTGCATCACTCTTTTTCAGGAAACCAATTTCAGTGAAAAAAATACCTGGGGTTATGGTCTGGAACACAAAATGCTATGTAACACGTTGATCGTAGAAATTTGGATTTAATTAACATTTTAAAATATTGATTAATTATTAATACTTCGGTTACAGAGACATGAAAACATACTGTGTACTGTCAATACGCGTTATTTTACAATCTTAAAAATGTTACCAGGTGTGATGTAACAAGTGGCAGAAACAATTCACTCTTACAGCTGCTTTCGCTTGTGTTTACGTGCGCTCGACCTTTAGTAAAGATTATCGATTTGAAAATGTTCCTGCCAACAGCATTATTCTAAACATAGTCTAGCTCGATTCAGACAGACTGTGAAAGTTACCGGACGACAACATAAAGTATACACGAGTGGTTTCCTAACATTATCCACAAATTTCCGGTTTGTCGCCAAATGGCAACATCAAGCAATAGAGAGTTAACTACGCTGTATATTGTCTCAAGACTCAAGACAATAAATTCCCCGACCTTAAACAATATTCGTTATATCTGAGACGGTTACGCGCCGTGGGGCTTCTACTACATATAAAAATTAATTCGAAAGCACTTTTGGTCAGCATCGTAAATTTTCTCTCCCTTTTCGTACTGCTGATATTAAGGATTTCATATTTTTCTTCACAGTTTGTGTAGCCACATAAATATAAGAATATTTATAAATTCTCAGTCGAGATTTCGCATCAAAAACGTATTAGTCCTAGTAATAAGATGGATGTTTCAGTACTTTTTAACTAATTAATGCTGTGTTACTAAAATGAAATTATTTTGTTACAGGTAAGAGCATCCCATGAGTCTTTTAACTGAGTCAAGGTAAACGAAAATAGCACTCATATACTAAAGTATGAAATTTAATTGTTGTTGTAGTCAGTGTTTGTTGCTATAATAACGGCAAGGAAATATTTGCGTTATTTTGTGAAATAAAGTATAATTTATTGGTATTAATTTTACGTTGTACTGTATTATCGTTTTTGTTTCTTCCACTTCGTATTAGTGACTTGATCTGCGGGGGTGCGAAAGCGGAGCAGTGTAGTTGGTGATTGCAGTCTTCATTTTGAAACGTCCCCTTAGAAAAATCAATGAATTACTGTGCTGATAAACCCCTTACGTTATTTGATTTTCAAACAGCTGAGCAGAACTGAACGTACTCAGACATTTCGCTCTTTAATTATTCTGATCAACAATAAACTGACACACAATATTTTTAGCGCAACGCAATCTGACTTTCAATAATCCTTACAAGAGAATGGCCCTGACTAACATTAACCTATACGTTTCATGAATCACTTACCTCACAAAAATCTTCGTTACTCAAACTACTGCAATGCTGCGAGCGCCAATACTGCCAGCTAAATAAAAGATTCAAACTACTGAAGGCACTAACTACTGATAGGCATAGTTAGCAAATGCAAGATTTTGATAGAGAACAAACAATGTATTTACCTTAATAGTGTTCAAAAGTCATAATATCTATATCAGTCCATGATATCCATCTCACTCCCCACATCCACCACTGCTGGCGGCTCACCTCCAACTGCGCAACGCTACGCGCTGTTAACAGCCAACTGCCCAACACTACAATAGCAAATTTCAACAATGCCACCCAGCCACAGACTGCACACAGCACAGCCAGTGATTTTCATACAGAGCGCTAGGTGGCGGTGGCGTTATCAATATAAGAACCTAAACAGCCTACTTACAATTTCAGACAGAAGTGCTATGAAAACTTAAGACGACGGAGACGGTGCAAACAAGGGCCGTAACTGCAGAAGTCTTGAGCACTTCTACCGCTGAAATGCTACCACAGTTAATCTCTTTCATCGCACTGTACGGAAATATCCGCGATAAACACTAGTAAACAGTTATGTGCTCGTCAAGTCCGTAATGATCATTTAATACGTCTTTAGCCTCCGGTAGCTGAGTGGTCAGCGCGACAGAATGCCAATCGTAAGGGCCTGGGTTCGATTCTCGGCTAGGTAGGGGATTTTCTCCGCTCAGGGACTGTGTGTTGTGCTGCCATAAACGTCATCATTTCATCCCCATCGACGCGCAAGTCGCCGAAGTGGCGTCAAATCGAAAGACTTGCATCCGGCGAACGGTCTACCCGACGGGAGGCCCTAGTCACACGACATTTACATTTACTTAATACGTCGATGGCGCAAGTAAGGCAATGAAGCAAGTCGTATGCTAACGTCACTTCCAGCGTGATTAACCACAAAACACTGACAGTGGTCCTAAGAATTACATTACATGTAAAATATAGTCACTTGTGGTCTGCTTGTAAATTCTTTCATATGTATTTCCGTTGAATAAGGTAACTAGTGGGGCCCTGCCCACTCCTATCGTGTAGGGTCCCCAAAGGATGCTGCATTCTCGGAATGCTATACAACAGTTCAAGGCAGCTGACATTAATAGATTTTATTATAAATAAGAAGAACGCATTCCGTCTTCAGGCCACGAGTGGCCTACCGAGACCATCCGACCGCCGTGTCATCCTCTTGGAGGATGCGGATACGAGGGGCGTGGGGTCAGCACAGCGCTCTCCCGGTCGTTATGATGGTATTCTAGACCGAAGCCGCTACTATTCGGTCGAGTAGCTCCTCAATTGGCGTCACGAGACGGAGTGCACCCCGAAAAATGGCAACAACGCATGGCGACCTGGATAGTCACCTATCCAAGTGCTGACCACGCCCGACAGGGCTTAACTTCGGTGATCTCACGGGAACCGGTGTATCCACTGCGGCAAGGCTGTTGCCTATAACTAAGAAGAATGACAATACTTAATTTGTATTTACAACAAGCGTCGCATACGATGGCAGACACGCAAACAATAATGTTCTTCGCTATAGACCATGTCCAAACAAGCAGTAGATATGGATCACTAATAACAGTTGTGTGAGTACCGGTCTACAACTGTGCTAATACTCTGCGAATACTGAGCGGCCGAGGCTGGCCTCTTGTAGAGGCCGCTGCGGTCCTAACCAGCGCACCATTGGTCGACATTGCTTCACCGCGTTCTCTTCTCTTCTCTTGCGTTCTTCATCTTCGTTCCGGCGCTTGTGGTTACATAAGAACAAACTGTACTACGAAGAATCGGAGAATATGAGTTCTAACAAAGAAATATGACCAAATTACAGTAAGCAGGTTCAAATGGATGGTGCGTCCGCACGTCGCCACTATGGCGGCTCGAGCTCTCCTGTGGACACTTTCAATGAGGTGTCTCAATGTCTGTGGAGCAGTGGCGGCCAATTCAAAACTATGTGACGTTTCTCATCTTCTTATAAACTGGTCATTGTGATAATAAGAAGGGCATCCGGCCACATAGTTATGATATAGCCGTACATTATGAGACAAGGGTTCGACAAAAATATAAAAACACCGCGACAAATTAATGCTTTAATGTAAATGCAGATTGTATTTCTTCACTGTTTTGTTGGTTCTCGGTAGAATATTATACACATGATGAATGAAAACACACACATCACCACAGGAGCTGGAAACTTAGAAATCGAGTTTCTACTTTCGTATACCACCTGCTTAAAGACGGCCGTAGAAGGTGAAATATGAAGTATTACATCATAACCGTGAAGGAAGGAAAATAAACTACCTTGAAGTAATGGAAATTAATGAACATCTGTCCATCAGCCCAAGCTTAATACTGAATGACCAGATACAATTCCCTTACTCGCCTTTTTTAACTGCAGATACTACTCATGATCCCATCTAGGCCATATTGTAAATTACTCTATTATTCGCATGCCCAATTTTCCTTTATTCCAGTTACTATATTTTCTCTTGTCGTGTTAAAAAGTTATTTTGTAAATTAACAGCTGCTTCACTTACCTGCTTAATATCACCAGTATATCTTATCTGTATGTAATTTAGGACCTACTGAAGACAAGATTTTTTGTGTTCAGATACACCTTTGGAACATGTCACCAAAGTTCATGTTCTTTTCATTTTCATCTATGAACAACTGTTGAAATTTGCATATAGTTCTTTAGTTACTGGATCACATATTTTATCTTATTGTAGAATATTACATTAGTGTCGGGTGTATTTTCATTCATTAATGCAGATTCAATCCAAGCCTCCAAGTTACGCTGTTTGACCACGAACGGCATCTATACAATGTCCTTCAACTCAGACAGCCGAAGTATCGGTGTTTCAAGAAGCACCGTATCGAAGATTTGTGTCACTTAAAGGGAAAGCGGAAAAACACCATCCGCAATGTTACAACGTGAATGAAGTCTGTGTTGAGTGATCGCTATGGATGACCAGAGAAGAGTATTTCGACAAAAATAAAGAGGACGAAAGCTGCAAAAGTCACTGCCAAACTACACTACTGGCCATTAAAATTGCTATACCAAGAAGAAATGCAATGATAAATGGGTATCCATTGGACAAATATATTATACTACAACTAACATGTGATTACATTTTCACGCAATTTGGGTGCACAGATCCTGAGAAATCAGTACCCAGAATAACCGCCTCTGGCCGTAATAACGGCCTTGATACGCCTGGGCATTGAGTCAAACAGAGCTTGGATGGCGTGTACAGATACAGCTGCCCATGCACCTTCAGCACGATACCACAGTTCATCAAGAGTAGTGACTGGCGTATTGTGACGAGCCAGTTGCTCGGCCACCATTGAACAGACGTTTTCAATTGGTGAAAGATCTGGAGAATGTGCTGGCCAGGGCAGCAGTCGAACATTTTCTGTATCCAGCAAGGCCCGTACAGGACCTGCAACATGCCGTCGTGCATTATCCTGCTGAAATGTAGCGTTTCGCAGGGATCGAATGGAGGGTAGAGCCACGGGTCGTAACACATCTGAAATGTAACGTCCACTGTTCAAAGAGCCGTCAATGCGAACCAGAGGTGACCGAGACGTGTAACCAATGGCACCCCATACCATCACGCCGGGTGATACGCCAGTATGGCGATGACGAATACACGCTTCCAATGCGCGTTCACCGCGATGTCGCCAAACACGGATGCGACCATCATGATGCTGTAAACAGAACCTGGATTCATCCGAATAAATGACGTTTTGCCATTCGTGCACACAGGTTCGTCGTTGAGTACACCATCGCAGCCGCTCCTGTCTGTGATGCAGCGTCAAGGGTAACCGCAGCCACGGTCTCCAAGCTGACAGTCCATGCTGCTGCAAACGTCGTCGAACTGTTCGTGCAGATGGTTGTTGTTTTGCAGACGTCCCCATCTGTTGACTCGGGGATCGAGACGTGGCGGCACGATCCGTTACAGCCGTGCGGATAAGGTGGCTGTCATCTCGACTGCTAGTGATACGAGGCCGTTGTGATCCAGCACGGCGTTCCGTATTACCCTCCTGAACCCACCGATTCCATATTCTGATAAGTCATTGGAACTCGACCAACGCGAGCAGCAGTGTCGCGATACGATAAACCGCAATCGCGATAGGCTACAATCCGACCTTTATCGAAGTCGGAAACGTGATGGTACGCATTTCTCCTCCTTACACTAGGCATCACAACAACGTTTCACCAGGCAACGGCGGTCAACTGTTGTTTGTGTATGAGAAATCGGTTGGAAACTTTTCTCATGGCAGCACGTTGTTAAGTGTCGCCACCGGCGCCAACCTTGTGTGAATGCTCTGAAAACTTAATCATTGCATATCACAGCATGTTCTTCCTGTCGGTTAAATTTCGCGTCTGTAGCACGTAATCTCCGTGGTGTAGCAATTTTAATGGTCAGTAGTGTAAATGTCGCATTCGCACACCCTATCATAAAAAAAGTAAAAAAAAAAAAAAAACACGAAGGGAGCTCCGTAAGCTGAGAATTATATGGCGAGATGGAATTCCGAGACCACATACAAATGCTACAAATGCAAAAGGAAAACGTGGTGCCGAAGGCATAAAACCTGCACTATGGAGCAATGGAAGAAAGTCACTTGATTGGATGAGTCTTGTTTCACATTGTTTCCAACTTCCGGCCGAACTTACGTGTGGCATACAACGTCCCAAGTCTAAGATTCATTCCCTTTGCTGCCAAGAGTGAAACATGGCGGGGGTTCGGTGAAGATTTGGGCAGCCATGTCGTCGTATTCATCGGGCCTCATATGTTTGCTGCACAGTCGCATTACCGCCAATTACCATTTTGGCTAATGAGGTCCATCCCGTGGTACAGTGTTTGTTCCCCAGTGGTGATGCTGTGTTCCAGGAGGACAGGGCCGCTGTTCATACAGCTCGTATCGTCCAGAACTGGTTTGAAGCAGCAGTATGAAATGTATCTCCGCTGGCCACCAAAGTCGCCAGATCACAATACTGAACCTTCGTTGTTTACTTTGAAGAGAAGGGTACGTGATCGCTATACACCACCAAAGTCATTGCCTGATCTTGAAGATATTTTGCTGGAGGAATGGTATAAGATTTCCTTGAAAACTATATGGGACCATTATTTATCCATTCCGAGACGAATGGAAGCCAACTGTTCGCCAAGACAGTGTTATGCCTGGTATTATGTTGTGGTTTTGTGTGTCCATATTTTTGTCCACCCCTATGTGAGTTGATGGTGGGGGGGGGGGGGAATTGTGGGAGGGGTTTGGGCGGCGGTAACCATTTCAGAGACAGACCAAGTCTTGACTACAGTAAGGAGGTTACGGCGGATGCAGGTTTCACTAGTTAGGCGAAGAGGCGGCTTACACAGGCTGGACTAGCGTGGAGAACTGCATAACATCGTTCATCGGACTAAAGACCATAACGGCAACAGCAACTACTTTGTAGTATACACTGATGTGACATAAGTCATGGCACAGCTCCTAACATCGTGTCGGACCTCCTTTTGCTCGGGTAGTGCAACAAATCAAAGTGGCATGGACTCGATAAGTCGCTGGAATTCTCCTGTAGGAATATCGATCCACGCTCTGTAGCCGTCCATAATATAGAAAGTGTTGCCGGTGCAAGATGTTGCGCCAGAACTACCTCTCGATTATGTTCCATAAATGATCGCTGGGATTCATTCGCTCAAATTGTCCAGAATGTTCTACAGAACAGTCGTGAACCATTGTGGCCTAATGACATGGTGCATTATCATTCACAAATGTGAAGTCCATGAATGGCTGCAATGGTCTCGAAGTAGCCTAACATAAACATTCCCAGTCAATGATCTGTTGAGTTCGATCAGACA
Organism: Schistocerca nitens; assembly: GCF_023898315.1. Lineage (NCBI taxonomy): Eukaryota > Metazoa > Arthropoda > Insecta > Orthoptera > Acrididae > Schistocerca > Schistocerca nitens. The sequence continues at coordinate 469,875,854 of NC_064621.1, forward strand.
GAGGACCCAGTCTATTCCATGCAAACACAGTCCGCACCATTATGGAGCTACCACCAGTTTGCACAGTGCCTTGTCGAAAACTTGCGCCCATGGCTTCGGGGGTCAGCGCCCCGCTTGAACCCTAGCATCAAGTGTAACCAACTGAAATCGGGACTCATCTCACCAGGCCACGATTTTCCATTCGTCTTGGGCCCAACCAATGCGTTCACCAGTCCAGGAGAGGAACTGCGGGCGATGTCGTGCTGTTAGCAAAGGCACTCACGTCGGTTGTCGTCTGCCATAGCCCATTAACACAAGATTTCATCGAACTGCCATAAGGAAACGTTCATCGTACGTCCCACACTGATTCTGCTTTTATTTCACGCAGTATTGCTTGTCTGTTAGCACTGACAACTCTATAGAACGCCAGTGTTCTCGATCGCTAAGTGAAGGCCATCGGTCAGTGCGTTGTCCATACTGAGAGGTAATGGCTGAAATTTGGTATTCTCGGCACATTCTTGACACTGTGGATCTCGGAATATTGAATTCCCTAACGATTTCCGAACTGGAATGTCCTATGCGTCTAGTTCCAATTACCATTCCGCGTCCATAGTCTGTCGATTCCCGTCGTGATGCCATAACCACATTGGAAAACTTTTCAAATGAAACACCTGAAGTACGAATGACAGCTCCATAAATGCACTGCCGTTTTATACCTCGTGCACACGACACTATAGACATCTGTATATGTGCATATCGCTGTCCCATCACTTCTGTAACTTAAGTATAGTTCGAAAAACGAAGAGCAGCTTTTCTTTAAAAAAAAAATAGACTGTATGAAAGCTGTATTGGGAAACTCCCGTATATGGTACGAAGCTTCTGAGGAAGAACGTGTGATGAGACGGATTCAGCGTGTTTTGGTAGTTGCCGCATTGCCTCTGAAACCCAAACGAATGCAATCTGTTCAGAAGACGCACTGATTTCAGTAGCACACGCGAACAATGTTGCGCCGCAGCCAGAGGAATTTTCTTTTGATCGTTAGTGCTGTAGACCGCCGACGAGCACGCGTTCACAGCAGCCTGAAATTCCTACAAGAGCCACTTGGAAAGTTTCTGAGACAGCAGAATGTATGTCTAGAGGTGCAACAGAAACAAGAAAGAGCAGTAAAACTGGGAAAGAGAGCGGTTCTTGTCTTCTGTGAACAATCCTTATTGTTGCCTGAGGCACGTCATGAAAGTTTATTTCAGTCAAATATTCGCGCAAAGTCTTCAGTAGCTAAACGGACCTCGACTGAGGAGTTATTTTCAATAACCCCATGAAAATTAGGAAGAAACTGTATACAAGTAGACGTAGAATAAGCAGGTAGTACGATACTAAACTATATAACTTTTCCTGTGTCTTGGCCATACTTTGGCCATTTCCAAAATCATCTTACGCTTTTCGATCTTTCGTCGTTATCAAAGGCAGTGATATGTCTGTCACATAAAATACTGTATTATATACATTGTATCTCGTCAGCATCCTCAATGTTGAGGAGCTAGAGTGTGACTGATTAACAAGTTTGTCATAGTCATAATACTACCATTGACAAGAACGGAATGTCGAAACGCGTAAGTTGTTTCAGGAAATACACCACTGGCCATTAAAATTGCTACACCAAGAATAAATGCAGATGATAAACGGGTATTCATTGGACAAATATACTAGATCTGACATGTGATCACTTTTTCACACAATTTGGTTGCATAGATCCTGAGAAATCAGTACCCTGAGCAACCACCTCTGGCCGTAATAACGGCCATGATACGCCTGGGCAGTATGGCGTCAAACAGAGCTTGGATGGCGTGTACACGTACAGCTGGCCATGCAGCTTCATCACGATACTACATCAAGAGTATCGACTGGCGTATTGTGACAAGCCAGTTGCTAGGCCACCATTGACCAGCAAACTAGTATTTTTGATTTTTTATATTTATGGTACGCGAAGTTCCGAAATATCATTCGCCCCAAGCAGTTAGATCCAACTCGAAAAACTTCCCCATCGTCATCACTCATGTGGTCTATGTGGCCTTGGTCAAATTTTTAACACCGTTTCACTACAGCTGGACGCAGCATCATTCCATTTCGTACACATAGCACTAGAATTTCACGGTGGTGGACTACGTTTCCAACTGCCTCGCCATTTCACTCCCACAGACATGTTATCCGTACGACAGTAGAACTGTGTCTGCAAGAAACCCCGAACATGTACTCTCTTCTGGCAATGCGCAACGGTCTGAGCGCCGGACGACATGTGTAATTTACAGGATTTCAAATTTAACACCTTTCAGCCGTCTGGTTTCCGCTCTTATTTTATTATGCTACCAGCATTGTGATTTACTGCACCATCTTCAAGCCACTGACCGACGTGCTAGGAAGATTCAACCTTGGCTCTTATCAAATTAGGGTCCAGCAATACCGTTATTTGCAGATTTCTGCTTGCTATAGCAATACTTTCAACCATCATTTGATGACACGAGTAGATTTCTGCTCGCTATAGCGACACTTTCAATCATAATCTCCCAAAACATCGGCCAGGGATCTGAAGACGGCGTAGTACGAGTAAATCGCCGAAACTGGTAGCCAAATAAAGTAAATTTGGAAACTATGCGGTTGAAAGTTGTGTAATTTAACATTCTGTATAGAACAGCCGTCCCGCAACCATTTTTGAAAAGATGAACATACAGAGACTTATGAAGTCCATATACACTCCTGGAAATTGAAATAAGAACACCGTGAATTCATTGTCCCAGGAAGGGGAAACTTTATTGACACATTCCTGGGGTCAGATACATCACATGATCACACTGACAGAACCACAGGCACATAGAGACAGGCAACAGAGCATGCACAATGTCGGCACTAGTACAGTGTATATCCACCTTTCGCAGCAATGCAGGCTGCTATTCTCCCATGGAGACGATCGTAGAGATGCTGGATGTAGTCCTGTGGAACGGCTTGCCATGCCATTTCCACCTGGCGCCTCAGTTGGACCAGCGTTCGTGCTGGACGTGCAGACCGCGTGAGACGACGCTTCATCCAGTCCCAAACATGCTCAATGGGGGACAGATCCGGAGATCTTGCTGGCCAGGGTAGTTGACTTACACCTTCTAGAGCACGTTGGGTGGCACGGGATACATGCGGACGTGCATTGTCCTGTTGGAACAGCAAGTTCCCTTGCCGGTCTAGGAATGGTAGAACGATGGGTTCGATGACGGTTTGGATGTACCGTGCACTATTCAGTGTCCCCTCGACGATCACCAGTGGTGTACGGCCAGTGTAGGAGATCGCTCCCCACACCATGATGCCGGGTGTTGGCCCTGTGTGCCTCGGTCGTATGCAGTCCTGATTGTGGCGCTCACCTGCACGGCGCCAAACACGCATACGACCATCATTGGCACCAAGGCAGAAGCGACTCTCATCGCTGAAGACGACACGTCTCCATTCGTCCCTCCATTCACGCCTGTCGCGACACCACTGGAGGCGGGCTGCACGATGTTGGGGCGTGAGCGGAAGACGGCCTAACGGTGTGCGGGACCGTAGCCCAGCTTCATGGAGACGGTTGCGAATGGTCCTCGCCGATACCCCAGGAGCAACAGTGTCCCTAATTTGCTGGGAAGTGGCGGTGCGGTCCCCTACGGCACTGCGTAGGATCCTACGGTCTTGGCGTGCATCCGTGCGTCGCTGCGGTCCGGTCCCAGGTCGACGGGCACGTGCACCTTCCGCCGACCACTGGCGACAACATCGATGTACTGTGGAGACCTCACGCCCCACGTGTTGAGCAATTCGGCGGTACGTCCACCCGGCCTCCCGCATGCCCACTATACGTCCTCGCTCAAAGTCCGTCAACTGCACATACGGTTCACGTCCACGCTGTCGCGGCATGCTACCAGTGTTAAAGACTGCGATGGAGCTCCGTATGCCACGGCAAACTGGCTGACACTGACGGCGGCGGTGCACAAATGCTGCGCAGCTAGCGCCATTCGACGGCCAACACAGCGGTTCCTGGTGTGTCCGCTGTGCCGTGCGTGTGATCATTGCTTGTACAGCCCTCTCGCAGTGTCCGGAGCAAGTATGGTGGGTCTGACACACCGGTGTCAATGTGTTCTTTTTTCCAGTTCCAGGAGTGTATAAAAGAACGCAGTGCTGGTTTTCCATCCGCGCTTCACAGATACAGCACTCAGGCTGATTTGTGAATGCAGACCTTCGGCGTTTGCTTCGGATGGAAAGTTCCCGGATTTCCTGCCGGGTGACAGTCTCGACATTCGTCAACGCTTGGCCAAAACATGCTGAGTGTGACGTCCGTCGAAATGCTACGTTATTTCAACACTTATTGCCACCCAACTGCAAATCTGGAAGTTTTTTATTACACAGACGGGTTAAACGCAAAGCTACACAGAACCGAGTTCACCAAAGAATTATTAATGACGTGACGTACGTGACGTTTGTACGCTCTGACTAGTTTCCGGAAGTTCATGTTTCCAGAGACTCAAGCGCCAGATTAAGACGAGCAGTAAAATGCAGACCCTGCGCCACTGTGTGGTGGTGGAGAAGGAAGAAGAAAGAGCGCCTAAATAAATAGTTAAATCTTTTCTTAACACAATTATTTTCATGAAATGAGTTAAATGCACTGAACTAAAATATCTGGGTCAATGGAGACGAAATTGAAGATGCGAAGAGGTGAAATTATATCAGTGGAATCTTGTTGAGAAATGTTGAACTTCTGTTGTAACAAATACGTCGTGACAGTTAAAAATTTGTGACAGACCGCATTTCCAACCTACACATCTTGCTCAGCCCAAGCAGTCGTCCTAATCAGTTAAACCATTCAAGCACACCTCCAAGACTGCCCCAAGATATTCAGTATGACGTAAGAATTTCAATGACTGTAATTCAGTTCATGTACATCCCTATGACAGCTTAAGCCACGATCCTTCATCGTGTCCGTTCCTGTGATGTTGCTATCCCCTGATGGGAGCAACTTCCATTGTTTGAGGAAATTGATATTGAACTTTCTCGATGGTCCTCAACACGTGCACTAACAAGTGAATGTGGCTTCTCGTTATAAACGCAAGCTTCTGGTTCGAATCCCAGTCAGTAAGATAGATATTTTTTGTTTCATGTAAATTGAAGTTGGAGGGGGAGAAAGGGAAGAAATTATTGATCTTATCTGCATCGGGATTTTATGCGGAAACAGCGGCGATGAGTGGAAAATGTGTACCAGACCAGGACTCGAATCCAGGATCTCCTGCTTAATATGCAGTTGCGTTGACCACTGTGTCACCCGGACACATTGTTTATCGCAAATGTACGGACTATCTCGTCACGCCTACAGGCCGACCCACATTCCTAACTAGTACCACCTCTCCACAGTCCCCGACCATGTCCTGCATGTTCACTGCTTCGAGATTCCCGCAGGAGGTCGAGCGTATTTGTGCATCCGCACTGTCGGTGGTGGATTCATTGCCCACCGAGGCGAGCCGGCCGAAGTGGCCGTGCGGTTAAAGGCGCTGCAGTCTGGAACCGCAAGACCGCTACGGTCGCAGGTTCGAATCCTGCCTCGGGCATGGATGTTTGTGATGTCCTTAGGTTAGTTAGGTTTAACTAGTTCTAAGTTCTAGGGGACTAATGACCTCAGCAGTTGAGTCCCATAGTGCTCAGAGCCATTTTTGAACCACCGAGGCGAATTAATTAAGGGAAAAGTGTTGTCTGTTCTTTCGGACATGTCCGAAAGCATAGACACCATGCATTCATATAATATTTTTAGTTGTCACAACATGTTCTAATAATTTTAATAGTAGTGGCCATTGTGGTCTATGTACTGCTCAGTTACTTTATAGCCAAGGTTTTCACTCGCACTCACGCGTTTAGTGCTAATGTCCAGAGCATTAAATAGCACTGCAGATTGCGCAGAAAGCAAAATAAAAACGTTCTTCGCTTATTTAAAATATTGACTAATAATAATGCATTTATGTTTCATAATGGCGTCTGTGTGTGTCAGTGCTCGTTGTGATACAGTCTGTGACCTTCCTGAGCTTTAACTAAGACTATTACGCATGTACTTCACATCAATATTTCGGCCCATAACCAGGCAATACCAGTAGGGAAGAAGACGTGCCGACAGCGGTGGCCGTGCGGTTCTAGGCACTTCAGTCCGGAACCGCGTGACTGCTACGGTCGCAGGTTCGAATCCTGCCTCGGGCATGGATGTGTGTGATGTCCTTAGGTTAGTTAGGTTTAAGTAGTTCTAAGTTCTAGGGGACTGATGACATCAGATGTTGAGTCCCAAAGTGCTCAGAGCCATTTGAACCATTTTGAAGAAGACGTTCTTTCCTCCAAGCACTATTGAGAAAATTAAGAGAACGAACTTTTGTAGCCGACTGCACTGCGATTCTATTGCTCCATCGTACATTTCACGTGAGGACCACGAAGATAAAATGAGAAAAAATTAGGACTCGTACGAAGTCTTGGAGATGTCTTTCTTTCCCTCGCTCTTTTTGCGAATGGAACAGGGAAGGCAGCGACTAGCAATGGTACAAGGTACCCTCCGTCATGCACCGTCTGTGGCTTGTGCAATATGCATATAGATGTAGATCCTGAAATAAATTTATTACAGGATCAAAGCTAGAAAAAGTGCACTTTGCAAAAGTTTGGCAGTTGTACATAAAGAGTGTTCGGTGCGGAATTGACTACTTCCGGGTTTGTACGTACGCGTAAATGTTTACGAACCTGCTTGTGCTGTAAGCATCGAATTCGTTTGTCTGGTGGAAACCGCCAAGTATACATACCTTAAGAGAATCGCAGTTGAATATCTGTACGGGCAGACGGGACAGAAACACGATAAACAAACGCGCATATTATCTATGTTTGGTCGCATGTGACAATCAGGCGACTGGGCGAGTATGACCCGTTGTTTTTGCGCCCTGAAACAAAACAAACAGGCGATGCCTCAGCGACGTCGCGCACAAACAGCAGACAGCTCAACCCTCATCTCCGTCCCCCTGCCCTCCCTGAAGGTGCGTTCACCACACAGTCAGGAATCAACAGACAATTCTCCTTGCGTTACTTAGTGCGTCCATTGTCTGTGAAATGTGGCGTCACTGACAACGACGACTTCACTGGAATATATAATCTGGAGTCGTTAAGACACTAGTATGATTTTTAAAGTTACTGTTCTGTTTCGTTCTAGGGACGTCTTTCGCACGAAAAAAAAAAAAGTTATGTGGTCCCAGGCTATTACTTTACGTCTTTAGTGTTCGGTAGTGACAGTGGTGGTCAGTCTGAAAACTGGTTTGATGTCGTTTTCCGCGCTAGTTTATTTTTATTCCGTCAAGAGTTGCTTCAACTCTGCGTAACTATTATATGCTACATCTATTTGCACCTGCTTCCTCCACAATTTTTACTCCAATCCCCCACTCCGCCCACGCACACACAGATTTGCCTCCACTGCCAACTTAATAGGTTGGTGCATAAGTTCGTAGCGGTTTTGTTTTGCAGATTGGTATTCCGGTTCCTATGGGTTTATTTATCGATTGCAATTTTTATTTGTAGTTCACTTTTGCTATTTGAATTTATTGTCATTTGGAGATAGTCAATAGGGCTGTGAACGCTAGAAACTGGAGTGCCAAGTGGACAAATCAAAACGTTTCTGAGATATTCTTTGGAGAAAGCAGAACGTTTCCGACATATTCTTCTGTTTCACTATAACAGAGGGGTGACAGTAGCGGAGGCAGCCACGAATGTTTGCGTCCTGTATGGGTATAAAGCCACTGGAGAGAGCACGGCAAGAACACGTTGTTTTAGTTTTAAGGAGGATCGTTTCGACATCTGTGACTCTCCACGTTCAGGAGGGAAGACCTCCGGGGTTTGATGAAGATCGTTTAAACGTATTAATCCACAATGATCACGTCAGTGTACTCGAGAATTGGCAAATGTGATTGTGATCATTCTACCATTGTGCGACATTTACATGCAGTGGGGAACGTTCAAAAACCGGGTGTATGGGTACCGCATGCTCTAAGCCGAAATCGTAAAAATCAGCTGGTGGCCGTACGTGAATTTCTGCTTGCTCGTTGTCAATGGGCTCGCGAACAACACCGACCATTACTATCCTTCATCGTTACTGGTGACGAAAAATGGTATATTTTTGCTAACATAAGGAAAAGAAAGGAATGGTTGACCCCAAACAAAGCAGCGAATCTTCGTACAAAGACCTGCGCGCATCCGCAAAAGAATGTTACGCATCTGGTGGAACACCGACGGTGTGATGTATTACGAATTACTTCCCCGTGGTGTAAACCAACACTGCTGACATTTATTGTCAACAACTGAAACGTCTTGCAGACGCAGTCCAAGAACAACGTCCAGGAAGACTGCGTGAAGTAATGCTACTCCATGATAACGCCCGGCCACATTCTGCTAGACTGACTAAAGACACTGTACAGGAGTTGAATTGGGAAGTCATTCCGGACCCAACTTATTTACCTGATCTTGCGCCCTCAGATTTTTACCTTTTCCGCTCCCTCGAACAACCTTCAAGGAACTTTCGGGATAAAAACGCGCTCCGTACATGGCTAGGCTATTTTTTCGATAAAAAACCACGTGATTTCAACCGTCATCGAATCGAAAAGTTACCACAGCGTTTGCAGACTGTTGTTAATAGTGAACGAGAATATAAGTTTGATTACTATAGTCTCTATTATATTTGTATATTGTGATTATATTAAACTCACGGAAAAGCACTATGAACTTATGCACAAACCCAATGCTTAAAGATATGTCATCTCAACCTATCCCTTTCCTTTAGTGAAGTTGTGCCATAAAGCTAATTTCTCCCCAGTTCGTTTGGGTACCTTTCGATCAGTTATCCTATCTACTCATCTATCCTTCAAAATTCTTGTGCAGCACAGCTTTCCAAAAACTTTATTTCTTGTGTGGTCTGAACTGTTTACCGTCAAAGCTACACTTCCATATAAGGCTATATCCCAAACAAATAAGCTGCTTTCTGAAAAGTTTTCCTAACATTTAAATTTGTGTTACGCGATAACACACATCACTTTTTCAGGAAAGCATTTATTGCTACTGGCAGTCTACATTTTACATCTTCTTTGTTCCTGCGTCATCCTTTACTTTGCTGCCCTTTCAGCAAAAGTCTTCAAATACTTTAAGTGATTCATCCTCTAATCTAATTCTTTCAGCGTCACCTGATAGTTTTATGTTTGTCGATGCTTTTTCAAGGCACTATACATTCCATTCAACTCTTTTAAAGTCTTTACCGTCTGTGACAGAATTACAATGTCATCGGCAAACAATAAAGCTAATATTCCTTCTCCCCGAGTTCCAGTACCCGCTCCAGATTTCTTCTTAATTTGCTTTAGTGTTTATTCGACATACAGATGAATAACGTGTGGGCCATGTTACAAACCTCATTCCCTTCTCAACTTCTGACTCCCTCTCACACCCTTCGACTCTTGCAACTTAAGTCTGGTTCCTGTTCAAGTTTTAAGTAAGCTTTCGCTTCCTGAATTTTGTCCCAGATAGTTTCAGTATTTCAAAGATCTTATTCCAGTCAGCATTGTCAAAAATAATATCTAAACCCACAAACGGTTTCGTCAGTCTATCTTCTGAGATAAATCGAAGGGTCGGTATTGGTTCTCGTGTTGGTACGTTTCTCCGGAGCCTATACTTATTTTCCACCCAGGTCTACCTCTTCCAGTCGCTCTATGCTTCTGGAGATTATTCGTGTTAGTGTTTTACAGCCAAGACTTACGCCATATCCGCTACACTCTGGAACCGAGCGACCGCTACGGTCGCAGGTTCGAATCCTGTCTCGGGCATGGATGTGTATGATGTCCTTAGATTAGTTAGGTTTAATTAGTTCAAAGTTCTAGGCGACTGATAACCTCAGAAGTTAAGTCGCATAGTGCTCAGAGCCATTTGAACCTTTTTTTCTTACGCCATACCCATGCCTAATGGCGAGTCGCGCTCCGACTCACAAGGAGACCACACGACAATCTGATGTCTGTAATTTTTTATGTTTGTTACGCAAAGTTCCGAAGTATCATTCGCCCCGAAGTAGTTACATGCAACTCGAAGAAATTCTCGATAAAATCGACTTTAAAGTTTTCCAAATATCTTTAATTCACTAAAGCAAAAAAGTATTTTTCGACTGGCAATATGACCGTGTAGTAGAATGCTCGTTTGCTACGTGGATGCCCCGGGTTCGATTCCCAAAAGATGCAAGTGGTGCAGATTCCATGAGAATTTCCGTCAAGCATGAGATACAGGGTGGTTGTAAATTAGTTATACAAAAGTAGCCTTAAATTACGAGAAAGCTAAATAACTTAAAGAAATGTTTGATACAAGCGTGAAAGCGGTATATCGAAATGGCTTAAATGGCTCTGAGCACTATAGTACTTAACATCTGAGGTCATCAGTCCACTAGACTTAGAGCTACTTAAACCTAACTAACCTAAGGACATCACACACATCCATGCCCGAGGCAGGATTCGAACCTGCGACCGTAGCAGCAGCACGGTTCCAGACTGAATTTCCTAGAGCCTCTCGGCCACAACGGCCGGCCGCGGTATATCTTCAAGTTTTATTTGCAATTATTCATTGTGACTACCTTTTCTAAAACAACGAATGTCCCATCTATAATCAGTTTCCTGCCAAATCCTATGAAGCAAGTCTTGATGTATAGTGGCAACGCTTGTAAGAGTTAGGGCAATGCTTGTGCATCAATCACAGAAGAAAAAGGTCAGTGGCCGGTTATCCTTAACTATATGAAGATGTTATCTGTTCTTTCGGACATGTCCGAAAGAACAGATAACATCTTCACACTCTACTCAGATGCTGCTGCTCTCGGTCGTTAAGTGAGTGCAGTTAGCCTCTGCGTTGTCCGTGGTGACAGGTAATTTATAAAATTTTGTATCAGCACACTCTTGACACTGTGGATCGCGGAATATTGAATTGCCTAACGATTTCCGAAATGGAATGTCCCATGCGTCTAGCTCCAACTAGCATTCCGCGTTCAAAGCCTGTTAATTCGCGTCGTGCGGCCATAATCACGTCGGAAACCTTTTCACATGAATAACCTGAGTGCAAATGACAGCTGCACCAATGCACTGCCCTTTTAGATTTTCTGTACACGATACTATCGCCATCTGTATATTTACATCTACATCCATACGCCGCAAGCCACCTGGCGGTGTGTGGCGAAGGGTACTTTATCTTTATCGGTCCTCCCTTCTATTCCAGTCTCGTATTGTTCGTGGAAAGAAAGATTGTCGGTACGCCTCTGTGTGGGCTCTAATCTCTTTGATTTTATCCTCGTGGTCTCTTCGCGAGATATACGTAGGAGGGAGCAATATACTGCCGTACTCCTCGGTGAAGGTATGTTCTCGAAACTTCAACAAAAGCCCGTACCGAGCTACTGAGAGCCTCTCCTGCAGACTCATCCACTGGAGTTTATCTTTCATCTCCGTAACGCTTTCGCGATTACTAAATGATCCTGTAACGAAGCGCGCTGCTCTCCGTTGGATCTTCTCTACCTCTTCTATCAACCCTATCTGGTACGGATCCCACACTGGTGAGCAATATTCAAGCAGTGGGCGAACAATTGTACTGTAACCTACAACCTATATGGAGCATATTACTATGCCATTACTTTTGTCACCTCAGTATTTTCCCAGACGCCGTTTCTTTTTCGCTCGACCTACTTTACTTTCACTTGTTTATTATTCGGTTCCTCGTTTCGTGAAGAATTGTCGAGCGTGGCGCCATTAATGTGTGAGAAATAATTTCCCTCCGAAACGTGCTTGCAAGCGGCGGTGCGGGGAGAGGCGACCGTTCGGTTGACCAGTTATAAATGTTGCGGGCGGAGTATTTTTTGTTGCTCTGGCTGGCGATGCGCCAGAGAACACAGTGTCTCCCCGGGGCCGCCCCTGTGCCCACTGTCTGACTAACGCGACTGTCCGTGCCCCTGTCGTGGCGACAAACGTGCCGGCCTGCTTGTCTTTGGCACAGACACTGCGGTTTGATTGGTGGCGGGCAGCGGGAGGCGGAAAAATGCCCTCGAGTACTCAGTGGCCTCACAGGGCCTCGGCATAAATTGTGCCTTACGTGTTTAGTGCTAGTAGCATTAGCGTGTGTCAATAGTAGCGACCACTCCCACAAGGATAAATCTACGTGTCGCGGTATTATAGTTTAAGAACAAATTCGTATATGCAGTGCTACTATAAATAATTCATCCGTTTTCAAGGTTCTACACTACTGGCCACTAAAATTGTTACACCAAGAAGAAATGCAGATGATAAACGGGTACTCATTGGACAGATATATTACACTAGAACTGACATGTGATTACATTTTCACGCAGTTTGGTTGCATAGATCCTGAGAAATCAGTACCCAGAACAACCACCTCTGGCCGTAATAACGGCCTTGATACGCCTGGGCATTGCGTCAAACATAGCTTGGATGGCGTGTACAGGTACAGCTGCCCATGCAGCTTCAACACGATACCACAGCTCATCAAGAGTAGTGACTGGCGTATTGTGACGAGCCAGTTGCTCGGCCACCATTGACCAGATGTTTTCAATTGGTGAGAGATCTGGAGAATGTGCTGGCCAGGGCAGCAGTCGAACATTTTCTGTATCCAGAAAGGCCCGTACAGGACCTGCAACATGCGGTCGTGCATTATCCTGCTGAAATGTAGGGTTTCGAAGGGATCGAATGAAGGGTAGAGCGACGGGTCGTAACACATCTGAAATGTAACGTCCACTGTTCAGAGTGGCGTCAGTGCGAACAAGAGGTGACCGAGACGTGTAACCAATGGCATCCCATACCATCACGCCGGGTGATACGCCAGTATGGCGATGACGAATACACGCTTCCAATGTGCGTTCACCGCGATGTCGCCAAACACGGATGCGACCATCATGATGCTGTAAACAGAACCTGGATTCATCCGCAAAAAATGTCGTTTTGTCATTCGTGCACCCAGGTTCGTCGTTGAGTACACCATGGCAGGCGCGTCAAGGGTAACCGCAGCCATGGTCTCCGAGCTGATAGTCCATACTGCTGCAAACGTTGTCAAGCTGTTCGTGCAGATTGTTGTTTTGCAAACGTCCCCATGTGTTGACTCAGGGATCGACACGTGGCTGCACGATCCGTTACAGCCATGCGGATAAGATGCCTGTCATCTCGACTGCTAGTAATACGAGGCCGTTGGGATCCAGCAGGGCGTTCCGTATTACCCTCCTGAACCCACCGATTCCATATTCTGCTAACAGTCATTGGATCTCGACCAACGCGAGAAGCAATGTCACGATACGATAAACCGCAATCGCGATAGGCTACAATCCGACCTTTATCAAAGTCGGAAACGTGATGGTACGCATTTCTCTTCTTTACACGAGGCATTTCAACGACGTTTCACCAGGCAACGCCGGTCAACTGCTGTTTGTGTATGAGAAACCGGTTGGAAACTTTCCTCAAGTCAGCAGGTTGTAGGTGTCGCCACCGGCGCCAACCTTGTGTGTATGCTCTGAAAAGCTTATCATTTGCATATCCCAGCATCTTCTTCCTGTCGGTTAAATTTCGCGTCTGTAGCACGTCATCTTCGTGGTGTAGAAATTTTTATGGCCAGTAGTGTATATTTGCCAAAGTATAACCTGTACAAATATGACTGACTGATGCATGAATACATTGAGATGATAAAAGCTGTGGGATAGCAATAAGCGCATACGCAGATGGTGGTACTTTCGCTTACGTATTGGCGGAGCTGTAATTTGTACCCAGCTGATTCATGTGAAAAGGTTACCTACTTGATCATGGCCGCACCACGGGAATTAAGATTTTAAATGAGGAACGAGAGTTAGATTTGGACGCATGACAAATTCCATTTCGGAAATCAGTAGGCAATCCAACATCCCGAGATCCACAATGTAAAGACTGTGTCGAGAGTACCACATTTCAGGCATTACCTCTCACTGCGAACAACGCATAGCCGACGGTCTTCACTTAACGACCGAGGGCATTTGCGTTTGGTTAGAGTTGCCAGTGCTAACAGGCAAGCAACACTTTTTGCAATAACCACAGAAAACAAAGTGGGCCGTACGACGAAAGTATCCATTGGACAGTGCGGCGACATTTGGCGTTAATTGGCTATAGCAGCAGACGACCGACGCGAGTGCCTTTGCTAACAGCACATCACCTTTCCTGGCCTCGTTAATAAATAGACGACTGGAAAACCGTGGCCTGGTGAATTGATTCCCGATTTCAGTTTGTAAGAGCTGATGGTAGACGTCGAGTGTGGCGCAGACCCAGGGAACTACGGGCCCGAGTTGCCGACAATGCACCGTGCAAGCTGATGGTAGCTCCATAATGATGTGGGCTGTGTTTGCACGGAATGGGCTGGGTCCTTTGTTCCAGCTGAACCGATCATTGACTGGAACTGGTTATGTTCGGCTATCCGGAGACCATTTTCAGCCATTCACGGACTTGGTTTTTATGAACGACAATGCACAATGTCACTGGGTCACAACTGTTTGCGATTGGTTTGAAGAATATTCCCGACAATTAGAGTGAATGTTATGGCCCCTCAGTTCACCCGACATAATCCCACTGAATATTTATTGGAATATAATCGAGAGGTCATTTCGTGCCAAAACACTTTTGCAGTTGTGGACGGCTATAGGGGCAGCATAGCTCACTACATCTGTAGGGGACTTACGAGTAATTGTTGAGTACGTGCCAGGTCGAGTTGCTGAACTGTGCCAGGCAAAAGAATGTCCCACACCACATTCCGAGGTACACCATGCTTTTTGTAACATTAGTGTACATGTCGTAGCATTACAGTTTAAGAACAAATTCATATGTACGGGCCTGCGGTAAATAATTCACTCGTTTTCAAGGTTCCATATTTTCCGAAGTATAATCCGTAAAAATATGATGGATGCAGTAGGTACTGGGAGATGAAGAAGCTTGCACAGGATAGGGTAGCATGGAGAGCTGCATCAAACCAGTCTCAGGACTGAAGACCACAACAACAACAACTTGCATATATTAACCAGCGACAGAAAATGTAACTATTATTAGCTGAAATAGGCAAACCAAAATAGGTATCTAATTATACTTGTATAAAGAGAAACCGTGTAACATGAAACATAGGTAGCTACGTTATAATTAAAAAGGCATTAACACTTGTTATTATCATTTCTGGGTGCATAGTACTTCAACATTTGGCGCACGTAAGGCGGATATGTAAGTCACTTCCGACGTTTTTATGGGCCAAGTTCCTAGATATCAACAGAAATGCCTTGAGTAGTAGAATCGGGGTAAGCAGATCGAGTTGGTCCCTGATCGACTTGTTCTTCCAAAAGTGAGTCGCCCTCTTCCTGTTCATTGACTTAGACCTCTGCTTCCTCGATAAATTCCATAAAATCTACTTCATTTTTTTCATATAAAAACCCTGGCACGTTTTATAGTTGACTCTACTGCAATGCTAGCAATTGGAAAAACGTTTCGAAACTGCTTTTCTGCAGGAGCACGCTCTGCTAGATCTCAAATTACATTAGTACGTATTGTATTGTATGTTAACCGGGGACCTAGAAACGACGGAGAGGCTCCGTCCCCGCCGTAGCCGCAGTGGTCCACAACCCCACGACCACTGCCGCAGTCCACTTCACCCCCACCAAACCACTCTTTCGGGGTTATTGTGCGGTTCGGCCCCCGGTGGACCCCCCAGGGAACGTCTCACACCAGACGAGTGTAACCCCTTTGTTTGCTTGGTATAGCAATTGTGGTATACGTGGAGAACTTGTTTGCGCAGCAATCGCCGACATAGTGTAACTCAGGCGGAATAAGGGGAACCAGCCCGCATTCGCCGAGGCAGATGGAAAACCGCGTAAAAACCATCCACAGACTGGTCGGTTCACCGGACCTCGACACAAATCCGCCTGGCGAATTCGTGGCGGGGACCAGGCGCTCCTTCCTGCCCGGAAAGCCGTGCGTTACACAGCACGGCCGACCGGGCAGGCTACGTTAGTACGTAGCAACGTGAAGAACTGACTGACTCATTACAATAGGACTCGGACTGTGGTTACTTTGAGTCTAGCCACATTTCGCAGTAAGTTTCCAGTCTGCATCCAACTTTCGGCTTGCTGTTAACTCCTTAATTACTTTGCTTAGCATCTTTTTTGGGTGGCAGCCTTGCAAGATTCAATTTGCTTTTTGTGGCAAACTTTGCGAATAGCTGATACTCCAAATAGTCAAGCGTGTGGGAACTGCTTACGCCTGCACTACACAATGCGGTAATAAACTGTTCTCCGGCTGTTATTATTTCTTCACGGGTAGCGTGTGGTTTCTTGAATGCGCCAGGTGCTGAGCTTAGATGTTCCTGTTAATTAATGATGTTGCAAAACTTCATTCTTCCTTGACCGAAAAAGCGGTTGTTGTATCACATTTATCACGGACAGTGAACAGAATACGTTCACTCGGACTTGCAGGAGCCAGTGCAGACCCACTTGTCTTCTGCACTTCCGACTTTAGGAAAAGAAGTTTTCGGTACCTTGTCCGAAGGCAGTCATGAACACACGGTGGTCAACATCCTCTTCCACTACGACCACACTTCCAAAATGATCATTTCTTGGAATGGTATATGTCACAGTCGTTACGGTCAGCATCTTTTTCTGCCTGGTCCACCTCAATGCTGCACTCTCGAAATACCTTTTTTAGAAGTGTGGTCAAGCGATTCTTGTCTCGTTCGTTGTACGAAAACTTGTCAGGAGGGACTTGACTTACCATCTCTGATTCGACTACAAGTTCAGTCGAAGAATGTTTTCTAGACTTGCGATTTCTCTCAGCGCTCTCTGCGCTACATTGCTCTCCCTCACATGGGTAGCCATGAAATATAGTAGCAAATTAAAATCTAGAATGACGTTGCAGGTAATACACATAACTTTGGGTAATTGATTGTCTGAGAATAGAGACAATGGACAAGGAGCAAGCTGATATTTCACACGGGCTTTGAATTCTTCTTCACTTTGCTTCATTTTAAAAACTTCACGCAGTCTGACCTGTCTGTGTTATTAGCCACTGAATGTAATGTCAACGGTGCTAGATATATATGTCGTGCCACAAAGTGAGATGTTTAGGTGCAGTATATAACGTACCATGCAATATATTTGTATTGTGTAAACAGAAACTGAAGTAAAAATACGTATTTGGATGGTGTCCGTTCTATCAGAAACCACTCGTGATGACGGCGCTGGTACGTACATTAATATGAAATAGGGGACGAGGAAATAAGGTGAAAGGGTGGATGAGAATTTGTGCCTTCCAGCCGCACAAGGTTTTGTGATAATTAAGTGGCGAACATTTATGTGAGACAGGACTCGGACCTCGCTGCTCCATTTCTCTAGAACGGTTGCCTTAACCACCTCGGCCATCTTGGACACGCTTTACAGGCAACTGAAAAGGAGGACAGCATGAAAGTTCGAAGCGGAACAAAGAAGGCACAGCGAGAATGTTACACCAATGGTACATTTTCTCTTAAGTTTATATAATAAACATAATAACGTTTAAAATTGTATTAAAACATAAGGAGCATGGTTTTATTTCCAGAACATAACTTCCAAGGTAGATAGTTTTTTATCTATATGACATTCAGGGACAAATACATAAAAACATCGTTAACATATTTTAGTACACAGCGCTTTTCCAAGTACATAACCATTTTTATCAGTATGACATGCAACCTGTACAATGGTTAAGTGACAGATAACTCATCTTTTGGTTAGGAATAGTATTTAAAAATGAACCAATAAACTGAAACCTCATGAGTATGTTTACAAATATAGGAGTGTTATTGGAGCTTATTGCTGGGAGGGGGGAGGGGGGGGGGGAAGCATGGAAGAGGAGAGTGGGCGGAGTGAAGAGTTGGATGAACCATATGCAAATACTCTTCCCTCTCCCCTCTTCCCGTCCCCTCCCCTATCCCAGCAATGTGCTCTACTGATACTCCTATACTTGTAAACATATTCATGACATTTTACTTTATTGGCATATTTTAAAATCATATTCCTAATTACAGGCTGTGTTAAATGTCACTAAACCACTGGAAAGGTTGCATGTCATATTTACAAAAATGGTTATGTACTTGGAAAAGTGCTGTGTACCAAAATGTGTTAATGATATTTTTATGTATTGGTCCCTGTATGTCACACAGATAAGAAAATTATCTGGGCAGATATGCACTGGAAAAGCATGATCATTATATTAAAACAATTTTAAATGTCATTATTTTTATTATATAATTCAGTGAAAATGTGCCATTGATGCAACATTTCCCCATTTTTACTTTGTTCCTCTTCGTCCGGCCGGCCGAAATGGCCGTGCGGTTAAAGGCGCTGCAGTCTGGAACCGCAAGACCGCTACGGTCGCAGGTTCGAATCCTGCCTCGGGCATGGATGTTTGTGATGTCCTTAGGTTAGTTAGGTTTAACTAGTTCTAAGTTCTAGGGGACTAATGACCTCAGCAGTTGAGTCCCATAGTGCTCAGAGCCATTTGAACCACTTCGTCCGTTTATGCTACCCTTCCTTCCAGTTCCTTGTTCCTTCCCCCCCCCCCCCACACTCCCCTTTCCCCATTTTCCTACTCATCTCCCTCTCACCCTTGTCTCCATATCCTACTTCCACCTCACCTGCTCCTTCCCTGCCGTTAGTTATTCCCCCCCCCCCCCCAACCTCCTACACTCCCCCTACCTATCCCCAGTCCATCCAAACCCTATCAGAAAATTTGTTATTCATGATGAGATCTTGTTTGTTTTGACAAGGCCCGTCTGTGCTCTCAATATGTTGACAATTGCTTGCTTAGTTTGAAAATAATTAAAAAATTGCATATTGTGTTCCTTTACAATGATGGTCTTTGAATTACTGTCTCTCGACCGCATATAGGACGCTAGTGCGACCTATTCTTGAGTACTGAAGACTGTGCGGAATCCCTACCAGGTCGGATTAAAGGAAAATATCAAAACAGTTAAAGGGTGGGGTGCTAGATTTGTTACTTAGTAGGTTTGAACAACATGCAAGTGTTAAGGAGATGCTTCGGGAACTCAGATGGGAATCCCTGGAGGGAAGGAGACATTCTTTTCGAGAAATACCATTCAGAAAATTTAAAGAACCGGTATTTGAAGCTGACTGCAGAACAATTCTGTTGCCTCCAGCATACAATCACGTAAAGAGCACGAAGATAAGTAGAGATATTAGGGCTCAGATAGAGGCATATATATAGTGGTTTTTTCCCTCGTTCTGTTTGCGAGTGGAGCAGGAAAGGAAATGACTTCTAGTGGTGCAAGGTACCCTTCGCCATGCGCCGTAAGGTAGATTGCGAAGTTTGGATGCAGAAGTAGATTCGGATGTTGTGCCTAGTGTGCTGCACGGTCTTTGTATATGTCCTACAGTAGGTTTTATTCATAACGTATGCTATGTCGTTATATTTTTTCATTGGCGATATAAATCGTAACGTAAAAAAGAGAAATGTAATGTGGTAGGGACTATTTACGACGTTTTGTATATTGTAAACGCAATTTCCTGGTATGATTCTATCTTTGAGATCAACGCCATCTGGCGCCCAGTTGAGGAAGTATAATTCTCGAGTCTATTGCCTTCAGTCTGACATGCGACGTTTTAAAGTAACGTCTTTTGAAAATACGCTCAACGGCAATTGCGCATGAGAGTTAACATTTTTCTCGTGTTGCTCATTTGTATGAGCTTTCCTAAGTATATTGTGAGTACTTGTACACAGCGTTGTACTTTCGTTCTTGAGATTACATTGATCTTACAGTAATTATATATAAGCGTTTCTAGTTGTGTGTTTTCTGTTAATTTTGGCCACAGTTACTCGAAACGCGTCATAAGTATTTAGCGACCAAGACGTTTCCGTGGAACTGCTACACAAGAAGTACGCTTGCTCATATTCCTTAAAAATGACTTCATGAGTCAAATGAAAGAAATGTATATACATCTGAGTTGTGTTTGTTTTGTCGGACATTCCCCTTCATGTCTCTGGACGTGACGGCGCAGCTGGTGCGTGCGTGGGATTCTTCGTACAGTTTAACGATTTTATGTCCCATTCGATTCGCGTACCGAGCAAAGGAAACATGGCTGTCCGTATGCCACTCTTCGCACCCTAATTATCTTATCTTTTTCACATAATCCCTACGCGACATAAAGCCTATTTCAAGAGGAACAGTAAATATTTGTGGTGTGACGCCGAAGTGCTACAGCCTTTGGCTGCTGGCGTTCCTGAGTAGGAAGAGATTCAGGTATCAACAGTACTTTCTGCCCATTTTCCATTTATTCATTATAGTACAATGATAGCCCCATGAACTTTAATTTTGGCCAAGGCTCTGCTAGACCTACGTCTTCGAGCTGTCGGGTAGTTGGATGTAAGGCGTCAATTTTTTTTTTTTTTTCAAATAACTTTCATGATCTGTCGCGATGAGTTAGGAAACTGGTGATAATGAATTTTTTGTGAAGAGCTGGGTTCTCGTGCAACGTGCAGCATTAAGAATGACCCGTAAGACCTTGTTTTGGAGGATTTGAAATTTATTAATGTTCGTCTTGTAAGTTGTCCCCCACGTGCTGCAGCCATGTAGCATATTTGGGAGGATTGTGGCCAGGTACATTCTTTTGGGAAGCATGTCCTTGCTACTAAGGAAATGGTACAGTCCGTGAATCGACTTTATAATTTTCTCTCGTTTAGCTGTGACATGAAGTGTACAGATTACCTTTTGCTCAGAATAAATATAAGATAGGGAGTGGTATCAGTCCACTCCATCACATGGTCACTTATAATATGGCGTCTGTTGGGCACAGGGCGTTTTGTGATGAACAAAATCGCTTTTGTTTCTTGCCCATTGATCTTTGTCTTGTGGCGGTTTGCCCAAAGTTGGAGAATAGCAAGCTGGTGTTGAAGACTATTGCTCGCTGTAATGAGTTGTCTGCCTCTTGTAATCGACGTCGCATCGTCGGCAAACTGCGTTAATAAGATGTGTTGCATCTTCGATAGATCATTCACAGAAATCGTGAAAATTGTGAGTGAAGGCACTGATCCATGCGGGAACACTCCACTTTTTACTTTGTGAGTAGACCGTTGTCCGTCTATTTGTACATTAAGGATTCTGTCTTGTAAAAAGCTGTCAATTGTTTTTACTTAGCTCTCAGACACATCCGTATTGTTTGTTAGTTTTGTTAATAATCTGTCACGCCACACTTTGTCATAGGCCTTTTCAGTATCCAGAAAAATGGCTGCAGTGTAATTCGAGAGGTTCATGTTATCGACCATAAATTCAGAAAGTCGAAGAAGTGGTATTTCGGCTGACAGTTTTCGCTGATAGGCGAACTGTTCAGGACGAATTATGTTACTGTCAACAAGTGATGGTCTGATTCATGCCAGAATGATTCCATCGTTTCTGATTTGTTTGGCAGTCAGTCGCGTTCTGTTGTCTGCCATCGCATCGTTCTCGTAGTCTTCGAACGTTAAGGAGTTTCGTGCTTCGTAAGTTGTTGCATGCAAATGAGAGAGGCAGCTGGAGTGTTCCTATTCTCGAAAGATAAAATAGGTTTGGCCACGTCGAACGAGTAATCGAAGGGCGGATAGCAAAACAATGGCTACACGCAGCTGCGACGATAGAAGACCGGTAGGAAGACCAAGGGAGAGATGGCTGGACCAAGTAAATGAGTGTATAGGAACAAGAGGAGTCAGCAGGAATACCGTCCTGAGAGAGTAATGGTTCATGGACGGACACAACTGGAGAGTGTTCGTAAACCACACCTAGGAATATGGAGTGAAAATCTATGATGACACAACAGCAAGAAGAAATACAAACAGAAAGTAACGTTCCAATACCACAAGAAGTATACGACTAAAATTTGACACTTTCTAAAGTTTTTTGAGATTTTACAGCAGCGTAAGGCTATTTTGTAGGATTAAGACAGAGTCCCATGCATGTAAATAAAGAGCACAAAAACAGCGATAACTAAGCGAAACACGCCAAAGAACAATAGTTTGCGCTGCACCCAATTCACAGACGAGAGTGGAATGTTTTATTCTTTTTTTCTGAAAGAAAAAAAAAACAAGAATACATATACTGCCGCTTGGGGCAGTGTTCCGCATCTAGCATAGACTGTTGTGTCCCACATAAGATGAACACCTCTTACAGTTTCATATTTACCAACATCTGAAAACATAGGTTTCGTGATAATGGAACTGCGTACCTTACGGCGTTCACTCCTGTTGAACAGAGAACTGAAATAACAGAATGCCTGTCAATCTTTACAGTTAAACACGTCAGAAAATAAGCTTAGAAATGCGCAAGACTGAGGGCGAGTCTGTTATCAGAACACAGTTTTACCACTATTACCACATACAGACACGCCATATCAGGACGCTTATTTTTCTATTATTAGCCTACATATTCTGCCCTCTCTACTTCGGCCATAGCAGTTATTCTACTGCTCGGATAACAAAATACATCGAATGTTTTTTGCATTAATATTTATTTCACTCCCATACGTAAAATTTAATGTACTGCAGATTCCTTACAATATCTTTGCATGGTCCACTGTAGTAATGTTTCCTCGGATAATTTGTAGGTGCTTCTGATGGACTGACTTGTTTTTCGCCAGCACAGTCCGTTCCCACGAGTAGCTAGTGTTTTTTACCAGCTCGTTACAGTTGCTAGTTGCCGCGGGCACGTAAGGCGATAACGCTTTCGCGTGAAGATCGATATGGAACTCGCTGCAATGTGCTGAGTCATTGTTTTATCGTGGATGTTTAGAACGCTTTAGGGGCGGTTAAAGTCACTGTTCTGCGTCGTTGGTTCAAATGGCTCTGAGCACCTAGAGCTTAGAACTACTTAAACCTAACTAACCTAAGGACATCACAGACATCCATGCCCGAGGCAGGATTCGAACCTGCGACCGTAGCGGCCGCGCGGTTCCAGACTGTACCGCCTAGAACCACTCGGCCACCCCGGCCGGCTATTGCGTAGTTCATGCACTGAAGAAAACGCCGAGTTTCGCTTTTTATTGGTACGACGCCGTTTTCGCTAGTATAACGCGACAGTAAAGAAAATGCAGGAAGGAAAGAAGAATGGAAGGAAAAGAGAAAAGTGGAGCTGTTACCAACACTTAGAACAGTTCTGTTAAGGGTTGCGTGTCGTAGCCGTCTTCAGTGCGAGAGCTAACTTACCCAGCTGATTACTTTGCACTATGTTTTAAGTCGTGATTCTTTCGTCTGTCCATCTTTTCCTATTTTGTTGTTTTCTTCTGGCATCTACGTAACCATACCACTCAACGTTATCTACAACCTGTTTTACACATTCTAATCTTGGTCTTCTCTTCCTGTTTTCCGCTTTACTGCTCCTTTCACCGGCAGGTCACCTATTCCAGGTTGCAATAGCAGTGTCCTGTTAAACCGCCCATTCTGCTTGTAAGCGTCTTCCCTAGTCGTCGTTCCCCACTTGTTCTCTTTCGTACTTTATCTCACCACTTAGTTTGCAACGTTCTTCAATTGAAGCATTTTTCAAATTCTTACAGTTTCTTCTTATCTGGATATCCGGTTGTTCAAAGTGGTTCAAATGGCTCTGAGCACTATGGGACTTAACATCAGAGGTCATCAGTCCCCTAGACTTCGAACTACTTAAACCTAACTAACCTAAGGACATCACACACATCCATGCCCGAGGCAGGATTCGAACCTGAGATCGTAGCAGCAGCGCGGTTCCAGAGTGAGGCGCCTTGTACCGCTCGGCCACAGCGGCCGGCTCTCGTTGGTTCATTTTTCGCTCCCCAACAGTGCTGCGCTTCAGACGTAAGCGTTCAGACTTCTTCCTCATTTCCTTATCAACATCTGGTAGCAGTAGAGGTCTTCTGATGAAGAAAGCTCTAGTCGTCTGTCAGTCTACTACATCTTCCTATCTTCGCCTATCCTGTGTGATCTTATTTCTAGATAGGATAATTGTTTCTCTTCTTCCACTACTGTCCTTTCCTGTTCCGATATTAAAGACGCCCTTTTTTTTCCTACTACTCTTCATCACATTCGTATGTACTTTGTTAATCCTTGAGCCATATTCTGTTGCAACTATCCGTCCAGTGTTACGTTACATACCTACTTCTTAAACCCTTCACCATGCGGAGTGAAAGGCATTAACATATGTTTATTTTAATTAATGTCGTAGTCGGAAGAAAAAATATGAAAACAGTATTTCCCGCCGTTTTGTTTTTCAACACTAGGAGGAACGGGACGTACAGGTTTACTCACAACTACCGGGTGCTTATAATTAAAGTGCTGCCACTCACAGAGATCGATGGTGGGCTGTAATTATCATACTGCAGCGAAACTGGGTAGCCGGCCGCTGTGGCCGATCAGTTCTGCTCACTTCAGTCCGGAACCCCGCTGCTGCTATGGTCGCAGGTTCGAATCCTGCCTCGGGCATGGAGTGTGTGATGTCCTTAGGTTGGTTAGGTTTAAGTAGTTCTAAGTTCTAGGAGACTGATGACCTCAGATGTTAAGTCCCATAGTGCTTAAAGCCATTTTTTAAAAATTGGGTAGATATGCTAATCCGTGAATATAGAACCGATTTACGCTGAAGAAGAAGTAGCAGTTTTGGCCACCAGATGCAAATCTGCTGCTGTGAATGCAAGAAAAACGAATAGAAACGTTTCCGCATGTAATGAATTAGGAACGGGACGTGAACGGGAAGGGTCAAACAAGAGAGAAAGCGTTGTTTTGATTTCATTATTAACCGCTGCTAATACAGTTTGTTCAACATGAGCATCGGAGACGTTGACGAGATGCCGCACCAGTAAAACGACATGATTAGTAACTGCTCACAGCAGTTCCGGTGGAGCTGGCTAACGTATTCCTGTATTCTGATCTTCAGATCAGTTAGAGACTGAACGTGTCCCAGATAAATGCGTTCTTTTAGTTATGTCACATGAATTCAGGTCAGATGATCTTGCAGGCCATTCATCTGGAAAACCTCTGAAGAGAACAAATTCGTGGAAGATTACATTAATCAGAACATCAATGGGTGAACGACATGAGGTGTTGCGCCATCTTTCATGCAAATATGGTTTCCACACAGCTGCGCTCTTCCAAAGCAGAAATCGCATACTGCACAAGGTGATGCAGCCGTTACTGTACACCTGACAGGCTGCTTTGGTATATTCGCTTCAGAAGAACGGACCGAGAATAAAGGTGCTTGTGAATCCACACTACAGGCACATAAAGCGGGTGGAGTGCCTTTTCGTGCGCAACACGTGGTTTAATAGTACCCAAATTCGGCAATTCTGTGCAATCACGGCACCCTATAGTGTAAAATGTGCCTCATCACTCCATGGAATATTCGCTGGCCATAAGTCATCAGCTTCGATCTGTGCCAGAAACCGAAGAGCAAATTCAGGACGTTGCTGCGGATCGTGAGGTTTCAGTTTCTGCACCGTCTGGACCTTGTGCGGATACCAGAGTAAAACAGACCGCAAAACTTTCTGTACTGTTGACTACTGCCTGGACAATTCTCATGGCATTTGACGAGCACTAGCACTACCTGCGTGGCCAGTCACTGCAACAGCAACCTCGTCAACAACCTCCATCGGGAAGGCGCGACAGCTGCCCGCTGTGCAAATCTGTTTGTTGGGTTGCCAGTCTGCAGGCGCGACTTCACTCGCTGAGAGAACACGAATCGGATGATGTGTCTACATGTTCTGACACGCCTCCTCCTGTGTCTCAGCTACACACCGGCGAGTATTACGAATCGAATCTTGAAGAGAATCTTCATCCACTGATGTGTGTCATTTCCCTGCATTTCGTCTAGTTTTCACGCAGTTGTCTTGTGAAACCCTGGAGGTCTTGTGAATAGCCCTGTTTGTATCCCACTGGTATTTTGACATGGGGCCTATATGTCCAGTTGTAATGAAATGAATGAACATTCTGTATTTTCATTTATGATATATATTTTCAGAATCACCTGGATCGTATGTATGATTACCAGTATTTGACCTTCCGTTAGATTATTCTAAATGACAACCTCTTTATTATTACAGGCAAATCCGAGTGTCTTGTGTGACAGTTACATAGATTCTTCAAACCATTAAAAGGCTTACTTTTCCTAGTGGGACGTTGATACATATTGATAACATGGAGCATAACCCCATCTGGTTATCTGATAACCTGTCTCAATTGTTGTGTCAAATGATTAAATGATTCAAATGGCTCTGAGCACTATGGGACTTAACTTCTAAGGTCATCAGTCCCCTAGAACTTAGAACTACTTAAACCTAACTAACCTAAGGACATCACAGACATCCATTCCCGAGCCAGGATTCGAACCTGCGACCGTAGCGGTCGCGCGGTTCCAGACTGTAGCGCCTAGAAACGCTTGGCTACCCCGGCCGGCTCAAAGGATTAACTTAAAACCAAATCACTACGGAGAAATCTTAGTGATGTACACAGAACCACCCCATTAAAAAACCTTTCGCGTACAGGATCCGGGGACCACGGGAAGCTGCTTACCAATCTTATCTTTATGCTCTGCCACAGGGCTTTTTGGATGGCAGTGTCGCAGGAGCTTACGATTGCGGAGGTACGAGGGTGAGTCAAATGAAAACTTTAAATATTTTTTTAAATATTATTTATTGTGCAGAAGTGGTACAAATCTGTATCACTTTTCACCATAATCTCCCCCACGCTTAATGCAAGTTCTCCACCGCATACAAAGTGCATAAATTCATTCAGAAAAAAATTCTTTGGTAGTCCGCGCAACCACTCACGCACCGCGTGGCGTACTTCTTCATCAGAACGGAACTTCTTTCCTTCCATTGCGTCTTTGAGTGGTCCAGACATGTGGAAATCACTTGGGGGCAAGGTCTGGTGAGTCTGGTGGATGAGGATGACATTCAAAATGCAGGTCTGTGATTGTTGAAACTGTTGTACGAGCAGTGTGGGGCCTTGCATTGTCATGTTGCAAAAGGACACCTGCTGACAGCAATCCACGTCGCTTTCATTTGATTGCACGCTGCAGATCTGTGTATGATGCACTGGTGACAGTGGTCCCTCTAGGCATGTAATGCGCCAAAATGACGCCTTTTTCGTCCCAAAAGAGATTCTGCATAACCTTCCCTGCTGATGGTTCTGTTCGTTTCACTTCTTCGGTTTTGGTGCTGAGGAATGGCGCCATTCTTTGCTCGCTCTCTTCGTTTCCGGTTGGTGGAAGTGAACCCAGGTTTCGTCCCCAGTAACGATTCTTGCAAGGAAACCACCACCTTCTCGTTCAAAGCGCCGAAGAAGTTCTTCACAAGCACCAACACGTCGTTCTCTCATTTCAGGAGTCAGCTGCTGTGGCACCCATCTTGCAGACACTTTGTGAAACTGGAGCACATCATGCACAGTGTGGTGTGCTGACCCTTGACTAATCTGTAAACATGCCGTAATATCATTCAGTGGCACTAGGCGGTTTTCGTTCATTGTGGCTTCAACTGCTGCAATGTTCTGTGGAGTCACAACTCGTTGTGCCTGACGTGGACGAGGAGCATCTTCCACTGAAGTCACACCATTTGCGAACTTCCTACTCCATTCGTAGACTTGCTGCTGTGACAAACTCGCATTACCGTACTGAATCTCTCATTCGTCGATGAATTTCAATAGGTTTCACACCTTCACTACGCAAAAACCGAATAACAGAACGCTGTTCTTCCCTGGTGCAGGTCACAAGTGGAGCGGCCATCTTTATACTGATACTACGACGGTATGTGTGCATCTGCACTATGCTGCCACCTAAATGCCATTCTGCACGCTGTTTGTAGCAAGCTTATCAACTTACAGGATAACGGCGCGAAATTTCGATTTGTTATTGCAAATTTAAGCTTTTCGTTTGACTCACCCCCGTAAATGCTCTCTCAACCGTTAATGGCTGTTTTCGAAACATAATCACTATCTGTCATTCATTAAAGAAACAGTCTTCGTCTGTTTGAAGTCCACACCCTATCTCACATTTTTTTTTTTTTTTTTTTTTTTTTTACGAATGCATATATTTTGCTAAAAGTAAGTTTTCCCCTCTCGAAGATTTTTAAATTACTTATTTAGTCATTATAGAGGTGCATGCCCCCTCCCCCCCATGAACCATGGACCTTGCCGTTGGTGGGGAGGCTTGCGTGCCTCAGCGATACAGATGGCCGTACCGTAGGTGCAACCACAACGGAGAGGTATCTGTTGAGAGGCCAGACAAACGTGTGGTTCCTGAAGAGGGGCAGCAGCCTTTTCAGTAGTTGCAGGGGCAACAGTCTGGATTGACTGATCTGGCCTTGTAACACTAACCAAAACGGCCTTGCTGTGCTGGTACTGCGAACGGCTGAAAGCAAGGGGAAACTACGGCCGTAATTTTTCCCGAGGGCATGCAGATTTACTGTATGGTTAAATGATGATGGCGTCCTCTTGGGTAAAATGTTCCGGAGGTAAAATAGCCCCCCATTCGTATCTCCGGGCGGGGACTACTCAAGAGGATGTCGTTATCAGGAGAAAGAAAACTGGCATTCTACGGATCGGAGCGTGGAATGTCAGATCCCTTAATCGGGCAGGTAGTTTAGAAAATTTAAAAAGGGAAATGGATAGGTTAAAGTTAGATATAGTGGGAATTAGTGAAGTTCGGTGGCAGGAGGAACAAGACTTCTGGTCAGGTGACTACAGAGTTATAAACACAAAATCAAATAGGGGTAATGCAGGAGTAGGTTTAATAATGAATAGGAAAATAGGAATGCGGGTAAGCTACTACAAACAGCACAGTGAACGCATTATTGTGGCCAAGATAGATACGAAGCCCACGCCTACTACAGTAGTACAAGTTTATATGCCAACTAGCTCTGCAGATGACGAAGAAATCGAAGAAATGTATGATGAAATAAAAGAAATTATTCAGATAGTGAAGGGTGACGAAAATTTAATAGTCATGGGTGACTGGAATTCGGTAGTAGGAAAAGGGAGAGAAGGAAACGTAGTAGGTGAATATGGATTGGGGCTAAGAAATGAAAGAGGAAGCCGCCTGGTAGAATTTTGCACAGAGCACAACTTAATCATAGCTAACACTTGGTTCAAGAATCATACACTGCTGGCCACCGTAAATGCAACACCCTGAAGGAAGCATCCGAATCACATGAAATTTACACCATGGGTTTGCAGCGATGAGATATGCAACTGATTAGAATTTCAGCGCAGACGCACATCACGCGCGCCTGTGGCCCCACCTCATAGCGCCATTTAAGGCTTGGCGATTTCGACCAGTGTACGTTCGGCACGTGTGTTTACCTTGTGGTTGTTTCACAAGACGATCAGTTATGCCTCGTAGACAACAAGGAACATCTTTTGATCAAGTATCCGAGTTCGATAGAGGAAGGATAGTGGCTTACCGAGATTGTGGATTATCATACAGAGAAATCGCTAGTCGTGTTGGACGAAACCAAACAACTGTAATGCGGATATGTGACCGTTGGATGCAGGAGGGTACGACGGACCGACGTGGTCGATCGCATTCACCTCGATGCACCACTGCACGTGCTGATAGGCAAATTGTGCGCATTGCAGTGACGGATCGCTCAGTGACATCCCGAACCATAGCACAGCACATTGCGTCTGTAACGCATCATCCAGTGTCTGAGCGTACCATTCGACGCCGTTTACAGCAGAGTGGTCTGTCCGCAAGACGTCCATTGCTTCGTCTACCATTGACGCAGAACCACAGACGTCTCCGTCGCCAATGGTGTGATGACAGACGAATGTGGACGGCAGAATGGAATGACGTTGTCTTTACTGACGAGGCACGCTTCTCTCCGCAGCACCACGATGGTCGGATTCGAGTGTGGAGACACCGTGGAGAGAGGATGCTGGACAGCTGCATTATGCACCGCCACACTGGTCTTGCACCGGGTATTATGGTATGGGGCGGTATTGGATATTACTCTCGCACGCCTCTTGTACGCATTGTCGGTACTTTAACTAGCCGGCGCTACATATCCGAGGTGCTGGAGCCAGTTGTCCTTCCTTACCTTCAGGGCTCGGCCACACCATATTTCAACAGGATAATGCACGACCACACGTGGCACGCATTGTCCAAAGGTTCTTCGTCAATAGCCAGATTGAATTGCTTCCCTGGCCGGCTCGCTCTCCGGATCTTTCGCCGATAGAAAACATGTGGTCCATGGTTGCTCAACGAGTGACCCAGACTACATCCCCAGCTGCCACACCAGATGATCTTTGGCAACGTGTGGAAGCTGCTTGGGCTGCTGTACCCCAGGAACACATCCAACGTCTCTTTGACTCAATGCCGAGACGTGTGGCAGCGGTGATCTCCAACAATGGCGGCTACTCTGGCTACTGATTCTGGCAGGAACCACATGTAACAGACGTCTGTAAACGTAATCATTTGATACTTGGTCAACATGTTATCTACAAAATAAATCTTGTTGTGCTACCTCTTGTGTTTCTTGGTGTTGCATTTACGGTGGCCAGCAGTGTAGAAGGAGGCTGTATACATGGAAGAAGCCTGGAGACACTGACAGGTTTCAGATAGATTATCTAATGGTAAGACAGATATTTAGGAACCAGGTTTTAAATTGTAAGACATTTCCAGGGGCAGATGTGGACTCTGACCACAATCTATTGGTTATGACCTGTAGATTAAAACTGAAGGAACTGCAAAAAGGTGGGAATTTAAGGAGATGGGACCTGGATAAACTGAAAGAACCAGAGGTTGTACAGAGTTTCAGGGAGAGCATAAGGGAACAATTGACAGGAATGGGGGAAAGAAATACAGTAGAAGAAGAATGGGTAACTTTGAGGGATGAAGTAGCGAAGGCAGCAGAGGATCAAGTAGGTAAAAAGACGAGGGCTAGTAGAAATCCTTGGGTAACAGAAGATATATTGAATTTAATTGATGAAAGGAGAAAATATAAAAATGCAGTAAATGAAGCATGCAAAAAGGAATACAAACGTCTCAAAAATGAGATCGACAGGAAGTGCAAAATGGCTAAGCAGGGATGGCTAGAGGACAAATGTAAGGATGTAGAGGCTTGTCTCACTAGGGGTAAGATAGATACTGCCTACAGGAAAATTAAAGAGACCTTTGGAGAGAAGAGAACCACTTGTATGAATATCAAGAGCTCAGATGGAAATCCAGTTCTAAGCAAAGAAGGGAAAGCAGAAAGGTGGAAGGAGTATATAGAGGGTCTATACAAGGGCGATGTACTTGAAGACAATATTATGGAAATGGAACAGGATGTAGAAGAAGATGAAACGGGAGATAAGATACTGCGTGTAGAGTTTGACAGAGCACTGAAAGTCCTGAGTCGAAACAAGGCCCCGGGAGTAGACAACATTCCATTAGAACTACTGACGGCCTTGGGAGAGCCAGTCCTGACAAAACTCTACCATCTGGTGAGCAAGATGTATGAAACAGGCGAAATACCCTCAGACTTCAAGAAGAATATAATAATTCCAGTCCCAAAGAAAGCAGGTGTTGACAGATGTGAAAATTACCGAACTATCAGTGTAATAAGTCACAGCTGCAAAATACTAACGCGAATTCTTTACAGAAGAATGGAAAAACTAGTAGTAGCCGACCTCGGGGAAGATCAGTTTGGATTCCGTAGAAATGTTGGAACACGTGAGGCAATACTGACCCTACGACTCATCTTAGAACCTAGATTAAGGAAGGGAAACCTACGTTTCTAGCATTTGTAGACTTAGATAAAGCTTTTGACAATGTTGACTGGAATACTCTCTTTCAAATTCTGAAGGTGGCAGGGGAAAAATGCAGGGAGCGAATGGCTATTTACAATTTGTATAGAAACCAGATGGCAGTTATAAGAGTCGAGGGGCATGAAAGGGAAGCAGTGGTTGGGAAGGGAGTGAGACAGGGTTGTAGCCTCCCCCCGATGTTATTCAATCTGTATATTGAGCAAACAGTAAAGGAAACAAAAGAAAAATTCGGAGTAGGTATTAAAATCCATGGAGAAGAAATAAAAACTTTGAGGTTCGCCGATGACATTGTAATTGTATCAGAGACAGCAAAGGACTTGGAAGAGCAGTTGAACGGAATGGATAGTGTCTTGAAAGGAGGATATAAGATGAACATCAACAAAAGCAAAACGAGGATAATGGAATGTAGTCGAATTAAATCGGGTGATGCTGCCAGAATTAGATTAGGAAATGAGACACTTAAAGTAGTAAAGGAGTTTTGCTATTTAGGGAGTAAAATAACTGATGATGGTCGAAGTAGAGAGGATATAAAATGTAGACTGGCAATGGCAAGGAAAGCGTTTCTGAAGAAGAGAAATTTGTTAACATCGAGTATAGATGTAAGTGTCAGGAAGTCGTTTCTGAGAGTGTATGGAGTGTAGCCATGTATGGAAGTGAAACATGGACAATAAATAGTTTGGACAAGAAGAGAATAGAAGCTTTTGAAATGCGATGCTACAGAAGAATGCTGAAGATAAGGTGGGTAGATCGCATAACTAATGAGGAAGTAGTGACTAGGATTGGGGAGAAGAGAATTTTGTGGCAAAACTTGACTACAAGAAGGGATCGGTTGGTAGGACATGTTCTGAGGCATCAAGGGATCACCAATTTAGTATTGGAGGGCAGCGTGGAGGGTAAAAATCGTAGAGGGAGACCAAGAGATGAATACACTAGGCAGATTCAGAAGGATGTAGTTTGCGGTGGGTACTGGGAGATGAGGAGGCTTGTACAGGATAGAGTAGCATGGAGAGCTGCATCAAACCAGTCTCGGGACTGAAGACCACAACAACAACAACAACAGAGGTGCATGATAGGACCATGCCCTTTTTTTCGTAAATATATTTTTTCTTTTTCCCCTATATTTGTAGACAATCTGGTGTTGCTCAAAAGGGTGAAACGCGTTATTAAATTATCATTATTTTGCAACCAAGACTTTTTTCTTTTTTGAATAATTCGTAGCGTTTGTTGTACCAGCCTGCTAATGGAGTGGGAAAGATTTTGTTAGACATTCAAGTAATGTCTCAGTCGTTCTGACGAAGCTGAGTACACCCACTTCCATAGATACCACTAAGAATTCTTCGCAATGCAATGGAGCGAATCCGGGTCGTCCATGTACGTTCAAATATAGGGCCTGCTCAGCTACCAATGGGTACTAGAAGCCCATCCGCTATGCCCGAAAAATTACCGAAGACCGTGCCACTGCTTAAACACAGAAATACGTATGTCAACTACTATTCCATATGTGTTAGTTACATCTTCAACACAGTGATATGCAAGCGTTGTCAAAGCCCACGTGAGTTCAGGAACGGAACTGGAATAATTCGGCGTCGTTCCTCAACTCTTTGGTTTGCAGTACTTCTTCATCCATGTCGCTTGTAAGTTATTATTTTGATTTCAGCATAACTACTGCATCCTACACCATCAAAGATCTGCCTGACATACTCATATGTATGGCAGTCTCAGCGATTCTTTTTTTCTGGACCCCTTCCCCTACAATTTTCACTAATGATTCGTATCGTAATATCTACCGAACTACGCTCAGTCTTCATTTTTCGTAGCCTTATCCCGTATCTACAAGGTGTCGGCATTTTAATCTGGATTGGACAACGTTATTTGTAGAGGGCGGCCGGATATACTTCCTGTCGTCCTGGGACGGAATTTGTGTATCCCATCTCTCTGCGTGTAGTGTTATTCCTTACGAAAGTGTGGGAGCGGTTTTCGAAATGTCTGCGAATAATGTAACAAGGAACTAGCCCGGTATTCACCTAGTCTGATGTGGGGGAAACCGTCTAAAAACCACAGACAGGCTGGGTGGCACTTCGTCGTTAAGCAGCTATGCAGAACAGCGCGCGTTCCCGAAACCATGAAGCGGAATGTTATCCGGGCGCGTCACGCTCTCTCTTTGATTCATTATGTTATTCATCACGCAATTTTTTTCTCGTCGCAGGACATCTTCATTCTATACCTCATCAGTCCATATGATCTTAGACAGTCTATTGTAACACCACATTTCGAATACTTCTAATCTTTTAATTTCTGCTTTCCACATAGTCCTTGCTTGACACCAATACTGCTCCAAACTAGCTCGCAGCGCCTCGTAAATTTTATTGCTGTTTAACATTAAACATTACGAAGCGTTTCTGTTGACGGTCGTACAAATGCGTGGCCATAAATAGTGCTGCGGAATCTAAATTATGATTCACTACGTGCCTGCGAACTAAAAGCTTTTGTCGTTGCTTCTATTCAGTAGTACCGGGCGAAGTGGGAAGAGGCTGGAATTCTATGCGGGAGATTCAGGATTCACATCGTCGTCCGGCCATAAGAATTACGGTTTTCTGTGCTTTCCCAAAATCGCTCGAGGCCAATGCCTTAATGGTCGCTTTGGAAAGGGCACAGCCGATTTCTTTTCCCTTCGTTACCCTATTCGATCTGTACATTGAGCGAGCTGTAAAGGAAACACAGGAGAATTTGACTAGAGAAATAAAATCAGGGAGAATAAATATGAACTTTGAGCTTTACCGATGAAACTGGAATTCGTCAGAGACAGCAAAGGCCGTGGAAGAGCAGTTGGATGGTATAGATATGGCTTGAAAAGAGGTTATAAGAGGAACATCAACAAAAGCAGAACAAGGGTACCCTAAAATGGAGTGAATAGAAAGAATGGGGTGATTGGAAACGAAAACTTCCGAATAATTTCTGTGTTATCGTATCGGAAGGAAATGTAAATATCATTGCATTTGTTTGTCTAGGTTGGTAGTGAAGCACTGTAACAGGAAAATTACGAACTTCAAGATTGGCGTCACTGTCAGCTGATGTTTTGATTAATCTATGACAGACTTCGGATGTGGTTCTGAATTTGCTTACTTCGAACTAAAGTGCGTTGTTTTTAATTGTGTTACCTGGAAATCAAATTTCCAATGATATTGCATTAACGAAGCATTCAGGTTTGAATTATACTTTAAATTGACTTGTGTTTCAGCTGACTGAAAACGTGGGTTTATGTTTTCGGAATTTAAGAGGTGAATAGAAACAGTAATCGTCCGTGTTTCTTCAGAAGAAGACCAACAATTTGACGGAAATGGAGAACCACCTGCCACTGTCTTGAAGCCAAGAGGTTACGCTGTGATTGTAGCATGTGGAAAAAGTAAGCAGTCATTTAGACTGTATCCATGTAACATTTGTTTTTTAGAAGGAAAAGGTTATGTTGGTGTTATATATTTTTTGAAAAACACCAATACCAATTAAACACGTTTATTTTAACAAATGAGCCATTTTTAGTCAAGGAGATCTTGTTCCAAAGCTCTACTTTATCTCTGGGAGTACGACGTGTAGATTCGAAGACATGATCAATTTAAAGATGGTGTCAGTGACTTAGGGTATTAACAGTGTAAGTGTAGCGAAGTTTATCGGTATAGTGTCAAAACAAATTAGGTGGGGAGGCAACAGTTCTTATTAGGAAAACACTATATAGAACTAAAATTCATGCAATATTTTTAGTTTTTATATTGAATAAAATTTTTTGAACTAGATAAATGTCCTTATTCTCCTAGATGCAAAACAGAATTAGTAATAAGATTAACACTGTTGTCGCTATAAACTTCTTTCTACGGGGTACCTTGGCATTCTTCTCTCGTTATGAACAGAAACGCCACCCTTTGTTTTTTTGTGTTATAAAAACATGAGCTAAGTCCCAAAACTGCTTACAGGCTTAAAGATAGGCGCAACACCTATAATCCTACATAATTTTTATTTTTTATTTTTTAAAAATACTCAGTTTTTTTTCTTTTAAGGTTGAAAACTTGTTGCGATTAACCCAGTTCTACGGTAACGGGATGTAATGGAATTCAATGAGGCGCTGCTGAGGGAGTTAGATGAGGAAATGAGACGCTAAAAATAGCAGCTTATTTCTGTTTGAGCAGCAATGTAACTGATGATGGTCGAAGTAGAGAGAATATAAAACACAGACTGGCACCAGCAAGAAAAGCATTTCTGAAAACAAAAAAATTTGTTAACATCGAATATAAATTTAAGTGTTACGAAGCCTTTCCTGTAGATATTTCTGTCTAGTATAGCCTCGTACAGACGTCGAACATGGACCATAACCGGTTCAGACAATAAGGAACAGAAGCTTTTGAAATGTGTTAGACATAAGAATGCTGAAGATCAGTTGGGTAAATCAAGTAACTAATGAAGAAGTACTGAATTAAAGCCGGCCGGAGTGGCGTATCGGTTCTAGGCGCTTCAGTCCGGAACCGCGCGACTGCAACGGTCGCAGGTTCCAATCCTGCCTCGGGCATGGATGTGTGTGATGTCATTAGGTTAATTAGGTTTAAGTAGTTCTACGTTCTAGGGGA
Source organism: Schistocerca nitens (assembly GCF_023898315.1). NCBI lineage: Eukaryota > Metazoa > Arthropoda > Insecta > Orthoptera > Acrididae > Schistocerca > Schistocerca nitens. Next base: position 469,912,299 of record NC_064621.1, read on the forward strand.
CTGATGACCTCAGATGTTAAGTCCCATAGTGCTCAGAGCCATTTGAACATTTGAACTGAATTAAATGGGGTAAAAAGAAATTTATAGAAAAACTTGAGTAAAAGGAGGGTCCTGTTGATAGGACACATTGTGAGTCATGAAGGAGTCGTCAGTTTGTTAATGGAAGCTAGTGAGAGGGTAATATTTGTAGAGGGAGACGAAGGGATGAATCTAGTAATTATGTTCAAATGGATGTAATTTTTAGTAGTTATTAAGAGCTGAAGATGCTTGTACGTAGCGTGAAGAGCTGCATCAAAGGAGCCTTCGGGTTGAATACAACAACAACAACAACAACGACGCTGATGACGTCGTTGTCGTGGGATGTTGAACCCCAGCCTCCCTTCTTTTTCTATTCATTAATGTCCCGTCTCTTGCTAGAGCACGCCAGTTTCGTCCAGGAAAGAGTCGCAGCTCGTCTCTCGGCTGCGATGCGCCGCAGGCATCACCACTCCGCTCATGATGGGCTCCATCTGTCATCACATGACACGGCACACCTCGCCCACTTCCATTTCAGACTCTCATTCCCTTTAATCTACAGTTTTGTTCCTGGTTTTTCATTCGGCTTTTTCCTTTCTAATTATTTCCGTCCTGAAAAAAAGTGAAGCCATCTCGCCTGCACTGCAAACTGCGCCATCTACAATTCTTTGTGATTGGTCGAATTTTTTGCTGCATGTGTCAAAAATGGAGTAACAAAAGAATTAAAGTTTTTGAGAAGCGGTTTCGTTTTCAAGTAGCATTACGCACGGTCCATCGTATTAATGTGATCACTACCTATGTTCTACAGTAACGTGCAATGATCACTCACCGACAGCAGGTGGCAGCACTAGCAGTGGAAGGTATATAAAGCACGTCAGGGGACACGGAAGACAGTGCAGTGGTTGTCGTAATGCAGAAACGGAGCGATCTATCAGACGTCCAAAAAGGGCACGATTATTGGCGTTCAGGCCAAGGGTGGAAGCATGTCCGAAACGGCTAAGTTTGTAAAGTGTTCGCATGCCGCCGTGGTTAAAGTATACTGTGGATGGCAGCACGGCACCAAGGCGACTGTGGTGCACGAAGAGCCATAGACGACAGATGTGAACAACGGCTGCAGAGATGCATACGGGCGAACAGACATCAGCTGTGCAGCAGATGACCGCCCAAACGAGCCACGGGGCTACCAACAGCGTCTCCTCAACGATCGTTCAGCGAACGTTGCTGCGTGTGGGCCTCCGGGGTGATTGGCTGGAATTTGCACACCAATCCAGCAACTGGACTGAATCATGTTTTATGCTCCATCGGAGAGGTGGCCGTTGGCGTGTACGACGTGAAATGTCTGAAAACAAACATGCTGCGCGCATTGGCATCTGGACAATGTGTTCATGGCATTCCGTGGGTGTTTCGTCATTCTTTAAGGCACAGCGTCTATCCTTGCGCCTATATCCACCCCAAAATATAGTTTATTTTTCCACAGCGTGATGTCATCTACCAGCAGGACCGTGCAACATGCCGCACAGTCTACAGTGTACATGTGTGATTCTAAGAAGCACCAGGATGCGTTTTCCGTACTGCGCTAGCCGCCAAATTCTCCGGATTTAATCCCAGTCGAGAATCTGTGAGAAGACTTCCATCGAGCTTTTCGCCCCATAGATTCTCAACGGGGAAAGCTAACGCAACACTGGAATCGGCATGGCTCCACATCTCTGTCAGCACCTTTCAAAACCTCCATGTCTACATGCCTACACGTCTCGCAGCAGTCCGCACTGCAGAAGGTGTTGATTCAAGCTTTTGACACGTGGTCACATAATCTGAATGGACAGAGTGTATCCTCAACTCGATTTCACAGCATTAAAAAGGAAGGAGGGAAGGAAGGTTAGAATCTGGGTCGTTGGAGACAGTGGGCAAGGATGGGGAAAGGCTGGGAAGGTAGTTGGCTGTGAACTTTGAAAGAAGATATTCCGGCGTTTGCCTACAGTTCGCTAACAACTACCCTACTCCATCTCGCTTAGTTTCACAATAGTGTTGGTTTTACAAAGGATATTTTGCGGCTTCATCCCTGTCCAGTCTAACCTTTGCCTGTTTGTAGTGCCCTCGGTCTCGACGGAGCGTTATACTACAGTCTTCCTCCTTTCTTTCAAGAAGTTACCTGGAAGTTTTAGTCGATGTATTTTGTTTTTCGAGGATCTTAGTTTCCAGCTTTGAGTAATTTACACAAGTGTCCATTAAAATTGCATCACCAAGGAGGACAAGGAAGTTTTACTTATTGTACATATAGTTTATACTAGAAATGGGCAAAACTGTTCTTTTCAGAGATTGATCAAATCTGGTTACTCATTGGAATGAACTAGCTATTTTTCATCACAAAAATAAGTAAAAGGAAGATACATAGCCGTTTTAATTCAGTTCACTAAACCTGTATTTTTATCTGATTTGATCCTATTTTGAAAGAACATTCAAAGAGGAGTAATAATTTTGCGTTATGTCTCTTGTAATTTTCATATACAAATTTTGTCTGCAGCAAAAATTCTTTCTTGAGCTGACAATGATGTCAAAAAATCCTTCAGCTGGAGGAGTCGCAGTCCAGATGATCAAGCTTATTGTTGACCCTCTATTGATAATAATGACTACTGCTCCTTAGACCTTGAAACTCTTGCCTAAACAACACAGCAGAAACACTCGTTCCCATCAGAAAAGAAGCACTAGAGATCTGCTTGCTAAGTTGAGTAGCTGGGTGCAGTCTGTGTGACAGGAGAGTGAATGTGGACGTCAGGAAAGAACTGGAAGCAAAAAAATAAATGAGCAGATTAAAGAATACAGAAAGAAATGGAAGGATTGTGTCAAAAGAATGGAAGACGACATATTAGCAAAATTTGTGATAATTATGAGCCAGCAGGCAGAAGATATTTAGGAAGACCGAGGAAAATCAACAGTTTCAACCAAGAGAGCGTACCAGGCAAATGCCTAATACATTCAGAGAGAAGAAGAAGAGATAGCGTATTAAAAATATCATGTTTTAAAGAAACTGTGATTGTAATGAGTTTTGTTATTGCATATAAAACTCTAGTCTGATGTAAGAAGACTCCTGAAGGTATTAAACTGTTCAGGTTAAATGAATAAATACAAAATTAAACATAATACACAGGTTGTCGCAGAACGAATGGTCTACATTCAGGAATATGACAGGAACGACCATTTGAAGCAAAAAACTTCATATGGACACACATACAATTCTGAACTGTTTCCGAGACAGAACGTATTTCATGTACATTGCTACTTATTTTCTTTATTGTTCAGTACACTGTTATCATTTACAACGTGCCGTAGTAGTGTAGACGGAGTCGAGACGAATTTGATGTAGGACACGTGGTATATCAAGTCGGAAAACTACCGCAAACTGGCTTACCTACAGGTCAACGCATGCGTGATAGGCAAGATTTTCTGTATTCTCTCGCTTTCTTCATGTAATCTCTAAGTAATTGAGAAAAAATGTATAGGGCCTTTTTAAAGGAAATTTAATGAAGTTTAATTTTGTAAAACATTAAACTGGTAGCCTAGATCGCAGGAATTCTTTTTATTCCATAATTACCGATTTCGGCGAATCTTAAGCTGCCTGGTTTCGGCGAATCTAAAGCCACCGTCATCGGATCCAGGGAGGACAGAAAACACTGTAAAAGTGGGCTTGGATTCTACTTATATAACTAGTATACATATAAATTTAGTTACATACCTTAGGACACATACAGTTTACAACATCAAGGCAAACAATGGTGATATTAATAGTTGCCAATAACACGCAGGCCTTACAAAATTGTCGTAAGTAGCACATAGGCGTCCAGGAGAGATGACATTATAAATGTCAAGTGTCTCCATCACATGCAAGCGCAAGCTACGTACTACCGTAACTCCTGCTTTGTTCTTACACTACAGGCCGCGTCGCGAGATGGCGCTAGCAGAAGAGGCGCCAGTGAATGTCACAGCTCAGACATAACAGGCTCTGCGTGGTAACACTACGTCAATAGGGCTTGTACATAATTCTAGAGGTTAGTGTATCATGTAAACATACACAAGACTTAAGAAAGCTGCAGACCTACACACTTGCACATCTGCCTGGTCACATATACGACATATCGAAAAGCAAATGCAAATTTCATGGGAATTGGGGAATTACAAAAATATACATATGTCTGGTCCTATACGTAATAAGATACGATCATACATATTTTGTAACCCTGCAGATCCCCGAGCCGGAGTTGCGGTAATACCTAACTTGCGCTTGTATGTGATGGAGACACTTAACATTTATAATGTCATCTCTCTTGGACGCCTATGTGCTACTTACGACAATTTTGTAAGGCCTGCGTGTTATTGGCAACTATTAATATCACCATTGTTTGCCTTGATGTTGTAAACTGTATGTGTCCTAAGGTATGTAACTAAATTTATATGTATACGTGTTATATAAGTAGAATCCAAGCCCACTTTTATAGTGTCTTCTGTCCTCCCTAGATCCGAAACCAGTAATCATGGAATGAAAAGAATTCCTGCTATCTTGGCTACCAGTTTATTGTTTTACAAGCATCTAGATCGCTCCCACATGAGCACAATGTGCTCCCTACAACAAAGTTTAATTTTGTATTGCAACAAGTTTGCGATATAGTCTGCGGATTTTTTTTTTTTCAAGAAAAACGTACAAAAGTAACTTTAAATATGTTCCGTCTCAAAAGCCATTTGGAATAGAGCTTAAGTCCATATTTAGTTTTTTGCTTCAAATGATCATTCCTGTCATATCTCTGTATATCGACCATTCCTCCTGAGACAACTTATATACATGGACTGTCATCTATGCTAAAATAATTATATGTTATACATACCATTATATTTAGTCTCCTGTCCACCCAAAGTATTTAGAACCTGAATAAGGCTACCAACATACCAACAACAGCAACTATAAATGCAACAGAAATAGAAAGAGACCCACTAGTACACCTAACAAGAACGCTCACACAACAAGAAAACAAGAAAAAAACACGTAAAGACGACGACTATAAAAAATTTAATAAGGATACAAAGAATAAAGAGCTGAACTCGGATGGAGAAGTGCTCAGTGAAGAAAGCGAGTTGCAAGCTTTATCACTGTGTTAAGAGCGCAGCGAACAGAATGGCGCCTCAAGTCGCCATGTCATCTGCAGCGTGGAATCTCGTCGGAGAGCAGTGAGCTAGCATGCAGTCTGATCCGTAAGAGTGGTGGAGAGTAGTGAGCTAGTGATCTACCTTGCAGTCGAGAATGGTGGGGAGCAGTGAGCAGTGAGCAGGTCCGATCAGTGAGAATGGTGGGGAGCCTGAGTGTAGATGCCTGGATCGCTTAGCGATATGCTCCAACCGCACGATGGCTGAAGACGGCAGCTTTTATAACTACCGGGAACACATTCCGAGTGCTGTGCTAAGTCAAAGAATAAAAACTAACAACTCACTCAAAGGTATGTAGTTTATTGAGCTTCTGAAATGTGAGATAATCAAGAGTGGGAACATGATGCTGGAAGTGTTCTCCACCTTAATATATCGTACTGAAGAGCTAGAGTCTCGTTTGCCACGGGAGCTGCGTGGTCAACGCGGAGGAAGTTGAAACGAAAGGGCCCAGGTTCGATTCCCAGTTGGGTCGAAGATTTTTTTTTTCCACTCAGAAACTGAATGTTGTGTTGTGCTTACTTTCATGTCGTCCTAATTAGTATTACTATTGAGATAGCTGAATGGGTACTGCCTGACAGCCAATAAATTGGGAAAATAGGCCGGCCGTTGTGACCGAGTGGTTCTAGTCGCTTCAGTCTGGAACCGCGCGACCGCTACGGTCGCAGGTTCGAATCCTGCCTCGGGCATGGATGTGTGTGATGACCTTAGGTTAGTTAGGTTTAAGTAGTTGTAAGTTCAAGGGGACTGATGACCGCAGATGTTAAGTCCCGTAGTGCTCAGAGCCATTTGAACCATTATTTTGCGTATCAATAGTACATACTTAAACTCTCGGTAGGTAGCTTTCTCGATTTTCTGTTTTCATGGATGAGAAAAGCTTCATGAACTAATACGTTATGCGAATCCATATTTCTACATGGTCTATAACACATTTTTTGTAGCTTGGGAAACGCTTTGTTATGGATGAGGGGTGGGACGCCGCTGCAGAAGCCTAGAGTCGAATTTTCATCCCCCTCTTTCCAGGCAAAGAAACACATTTTGAAATCAGATGAACTACCATTCATTTTTTCTGAGACGTCTATAATCCACTCTTTAGGAAGATCTGGCTCCTTGAATCAGTTCAGGACTGGACTGCCCATCTCTAGTTTATACTACTATATAAAGACAAGTCGTTGTTATAACAGTGTACAGATTTTCTGCTAAAATACATTGCGAGAAAGAAAATGTTCTGTGCAAAGGTGTAGTATCGTATTCTTTATCGCAGACAGTTTTAATGTGATAGTTGACCATTTAAACCATTAGAAAAATTGTTTCTCCCATATACTGTATTCTTTCTCATGTATATAATTTTAAACTAAGTATGTATAAATAACAATGTGCTGTTTTGTTTTCTTGTTCAGAGTCTCTTTTAACAGAAAACAGGAAAACTGTATTTATGGATTATCAGCTTATGACTAGTATTCTACTATGGAATCTGAATCGTCCGAAACTTTGTAACCTATCCCATTTGCATGTTAAAACTGTGTGAAATAATGTCACTGAAGCTAGTATCCTCAGATTCAGCAGCAGGAGAGGTCTGTCACATACCATATATACCAATTATGCCAACCCATTTACCCATTCATTTTAAGTGACTTCAGTTCTCACTCAATGTTTCGTTGGCAATAATAATAAAAAAAGTCTGAAGATCGGAGAGTGAGAGAGAGGGGGGGAGGAAAGAGTAGGAGATTGACAGAGGAGGAAGAAAATGGACACGGAGAAGGTGGAGATGCCCAAAGAGTAGAGAGGGACATGGAGTTAGGTAGGGGGCAGAGAAGATGGACAGACAGAGTGGGAGGAGGAGCAGGAGGAGGAGGAGGAGGAGGGAATGGACAAAGAGAGGAGGCACAAGGAGATGGACAAAGGGGGGGGGGGTGGCGACAAGATGGGCAAAAAGAGATTGGTGAAGGAGATTAGGACGCATATACTATTTGCAGACACATTTAGAAGTTGCATTGCGTTGCTGGGTTCGCACATACAGTACATAAAATACTGAACGGGGTAGCGCAGTTATTAGCACACTGGACTCGCATTCCGGAAGACGACTGTTCAAACCTGCGGCCGGCCATCATGATTTAGATTTGCCGTGATTTCCCTAAATCGCGTAAGGCAAATGCTGGGACGGTTCCATCGAAAGGGCACGGCCGCTATCCTTCTCAGCCCTTCTCTAATCCGATCTTTTGCTTCGTCTCTAACGACCTCGTTGTCTACATGACGTTAAACACTAATCTCCTTCTCATCCTCCTTGTACATTATAGTAGGAAAAATCCATAACTGAAGTTGTAGGTGATTTGCGGTGTAAGGAATGGCCACCTCAGGCAACAACAGCAGCTGTAATCGAGCTGGACATTGAATCGAAATGAGCTTGGATAACGGATACTGGTACGCCATACCGTACTGTTTAAACTCTCTTCCAGAGCTCATCAATCGTAGTGGCTAGCGAGTGGTGGCCTGCCAGTCTCCCAGTAACTCTTGACCGCATGGTGTCAGTGGGTGAGAAGTCCCAGACAGGATAGCACGAGCAACATGCAGTCTTGCGTTATCTTGCTGAAAAAGTCACAGAAACGTCGAAGGCAGAGCACAGCCGCTGACCACAACACATTACAAATGTTATGGCTGCCGTCCAAAATACCCACTCGCACCCCTTACCATCACGCTAAATGCTACTTCCGTATGACATCTACAAATGCAGTCTGCCAACATTCTCCGCGGAGCCTGGGCATAATGTTACAGATTGACAGGAAATTGGAACGAGCATATGAGGATTGTGGTAAGGAAGCCAGATGGTAGACTTCGGTTTATCGGTAGAATTTTGGGAAAGTGTGGTTTATCTGTAAAGGAAACCGCGATTGCTGCACCGTAAATTACTCGAATGCAGGTTAATTCAAGGAAGGCGGCCATGAAATCGGGATCACCTCCTACAAATTAAAAGTGAACAATAATATTAAATCAATATATTATCTGCTTAATTAGCACAAATATGCTTACATTTGCCAGCACTTGCAAGATGTCCGTCTCCACGCAACCAAGACAAGAGAAGTAGTGAAGATGACTAAAAAAGTTAACAAAAGAGCGCATCTTCTCGTCCCTTTAGATCATTTTGTTTCGAATGCATCTGTATATTTCTTTGCCCTCGAAACTTACACAGAGAAATTATTATAATACAGATACATGAGAAAAATACATATTTGCCTGAGCGGCTAGTGTCCACTTATTGCCGGCCGGAGTGGCCGTGAGGTTCTAGGCGCTACAGTCTGGAGCCGAGCGACCGCTCCGGTCGCAGGTTCGAATCCTGCATCGGGCATGGATGTGTGTGATGTCCTGAGGTTAGTTAGGTTTAATTAGTTCTAAGTTCTAGGCGACTGATGACCTCAGAAGTTAAGTCGCACAGTGCTCAGAGCCATTTTTTGTCCACTTATTATTCAATTTTCAAATGTCTCTTCTTTATAAATACTGTTTTTAAGTCTTTTCTTAGTATTTCACTGGGGACGGTATATAAAATGGCTCTGAGCACTATGGGACTCAACTGCTGTGGTCATCAGTCCCCTAGAACTTCGAACTACTTAAACCTAACTAACCTAAGGACATCACACACACCCATGCTCGAGGCAAGATTCGAACCTGCGACCGTAGCAGCAGCGCGGCTCCGGACTGGAGCGCCTAGAACCGCACGGCCACCGCGGCCGGCGGGACGGTATACATGGCACAATCTCCTCACAAACGAAAACCGTTTAAACGCGTTTCCTGAATGGGATTCCACTGTGTCCTCTTTACGTATAAACAGAATGTAGATAGCCTTACATCTGCCTATGTCGTGCAGTTGCACAGAAATGCTAATAAGAGGGCGTGCTGAAAAGTAATGCCTCGTAAGTTTTTATGTGAAAACTCTAAAGACTTATCAAACAAAACGAAGGATTATTAATATTCTACATCTTTATTCTTGATGTCTACGTATTTATTTCTTAGCGTAAGCAACGTGGCGACGAACACATTTCTCCTCATGAGAGACCCATTTGTTGATGTCATCACTCTAGAATGTTTGACATTGTTGGCGGAGTCACGACCTCACCTCCTCTTTCACAGCTTCATCACTATTAAAATGAAGACCTCGAAGGTGTTCTTTAAGTTTTCGAAACAGAAGAAAAATCGGTTGGATCAAAGTCAAGACTGTGTGGAGGATGATCGATGACAGTGAACCAAAGTTGTCAGATGGTTGCAGACGTCGCAGCGCTTGTGTGGTCTGGTATTGCCACGCTGAAGGAGAGTGAGCTCCATGTGTGGACGAACTCTTCGAATTCGAAACTCGATTATGGCACAGACGTAATTATGTTGCCCACGGCCATGTTACACGCAACAATTCGGAACCCTGTAGCGGCAGAGGGCTGGAAAAATGTAGGCATGAAGAATAAAAAGCTTTGAGTTTTCATATTAAAAATTCGAAGGCATTACTTTTCAGTGCGCCCTCGTGATTTGCATATCCAAGCATGTGGTACATTTGACGTTAGTTTCATGCCGCCTTCGTGGTATGGTAGTTTTAATGACTAGGTGTGTAAACGCCAACGAACGTTTTTTTTTTCTTTCATTTCCTACATATTCAGTTATTTGTAGGAGTCCCTTTCGCCTCTTGTGTTCTTTACTAGCTTACGCTTTGTTTAAGCGAGTCAGTCTGTTACTTAATACATTTATTGTTTATGATATCTGACTTTAAGTTCTGAAACATTTATTCTAAAATAACGTAAAGTAAGTCCGGAGTTTTGCAGCCAGATAGTTAAACGTAAATTTTATGTAGACGATGCCCCAGAGCTTGTAAGTATCCAAAGAATGCCACATTCAAAGATAAAAGCTGCTTGTTGAACAAAAATTTTATTTGCTACTACTTTTGAAAGGTGTTCAAATGGCTCTGAGCACTATGGGACTTAACATCTGAGGTGATCAGTCCCCTAGAACTTAGAACTACTTAAACCTAACTAACCTAAGGACATCACATACATCCATGCCCGAGGCAGGATTAGAACCGTCGGCCACCGCGGCCGGCTCGAAAGGTGTGATCATAATCAGATATCATCAAATGTGAAGACATAAACATTGCAGATGATACTACTTCGTTATAATTTGTTAGTGACGACATGCTATTATCTATGTTAAATATGCAGAAGTGATATTTTGATACCTCATGATGACCTGTGCCACGTAAATTGGTAACAAATAACTTTTTCGTTTAACCAGCACATTATCGTGATGAATGTCTTTCTAAATTCATTTCACAGCAAGTGGGTTGGAGTTGTCTATAGACATCAAAAGGTTTGCACAAGATGAACTAGCGAGGAGAGCTGCATCAAACCGGTTTTCAGACTGAAGACTATACAACAACAACCAACATATTGTAATATGTGTTTAAAATTTCTTTGTTGTAACTGTAACATTTTTCAGCATCCCCACTATGGCATCACGGTTTTGTGGTGCTTCAGGTAACGCTAACTTTCAGTCTAGGCAGAACACGAAAACGACATAATCAGTTTCTTCTGTATGTAATAGTGTAGCCAGTTATGAAATCTTGTGTTATTGTTCAAGTCCGGGCACCGACATTGCAATTCTGTTGTTATATTTGACGTCTCCCAGGTTCACAGCACCGTTTTTAGGCAAATCGTAGTTCTTGTAACGACCGCTCTCGTTGCTTCAAAATAACTCCGTAGCAGTAAAAGTTAGTCTCAAAGTACATAACTAAAAGAAGAAGTATTCACTTTTATGCACTCTTTTTGAAGCATTTGGAATTTTTTAGGGCTTGATTTAGTTAAAGGACTTAAATTACCTGCAGTAGTGGTAACTTTCCCGAAGTTTTTTTTATTTTTATTTATTTATTTTTTAGATGAATTTCCTCTGGTGTCCATGTTACTCGTTGTGAAACAGATGGATGATTTAGAATTGTTTGACGCGTTATCTGCCAATAGACTACCATAAACATTACAAGCTACGGTGCACATTAACTTTAAATGATAGTGGTCAGTTGGATCAAAAATTTTGTAAACGGGTAATGACACTGAAAGCTATTTTTTAATTAAAAGTCTGTCTATGGTATGCTTGGTAAGCTTGATATAGAAACTCTGTTTTTTTTCTAAACGATTTCTTGCTTTTTTGTCACAGGTGTGTGGCTACCGCTGTAACGGAATGAGCTTCCTTGAAGTCAATGACACGTTCTCCTGGGTCCAGAAATCATGGAGCACTTGCCGGTTGTGTATTTAAGGTTCGGATTCTGCCGCGGGCAAACATTTTCTGTGGTTGTTCGGTTTATGGCCGCTTCTTGTCCGTCCGTCTTGTGATAATGTGTGATTTTCCCGTGTACAACGTGTTGTGATAGTGAGTGAAGGAGTGGCGTAACAGCATCTCTCTTCATGGAATGAATAAATTGAAGCTATCTGTATAAAAAAAAGTGTCATTCCTTTTATTCCTTTTGTCGGTGTTGGAAACTCCTTTTTCCGTTTTACCGTTTTTTAAAGTCAAATTAGAGTATTTAATCTCCGCCTTCTACAAAACACACTGCATTTCATTTTTCTATTTATCGAAAGATGTTGGACACCTATTTGACACTTTCTGTGAATATCTATGTATCTCTAAAAATGTTATAGTGTTAATTATTGTTGTTTTCTATTGTAAGCCTATAAACTATAACATATGCGCCTTTTATTTGTCTTCGTTGCTTATGTGAAATTACAGTGATTGCGAAAATGAATTTTTTACATATTACAGGATTTTTTTTATTTTTTCCATTGCAAATGGTTGGTATAAGCCTGCGACTCTGAAAACAATGGATGTGTGTGTTACGAAGTAACTTTTGCTGCTGCGACTTAAAATTTTCCTCTTTCTTGCACAATGTTTCGGGAAATGATTTCCGTTCTCAAGTACTTTTTTTCATGTATTGTGACATACTTTAGTGTTGTTTTCGATGTTTGAACGAATGAATTATTCTGATTGCATTTAGGTTTTATTGTAGTCCTCTTAATCAGAAACTCACACACGTTAATCATCATTCACACAATTTACAATGCACAGTACATATTGAATAGAATCAAGAACATTACACATAAATGTCACAATACACGAAAAACCCCACTTGAGAGTTGGAATCATTTTCCGAAACGAGGCTTGTAGGGGACAGTCAAGTGAAAGTGAGACAGACGGAAAAAGAATGCGGAAATGTTTGTTACTGGAAAAGGTAACGCGATAACTGTTAATTCTTTTATCCCAGTGTGAGGTACGAAGCTCAATGCCTTCATGGAAAAATGTTTTCGGTTGCCTACAGAGCCATGACTGTACCCAGGCGTACACCTTTCGTCGCAAGCAAATCGACAGCCACGAATGTCGTTATTTAGGTCTCCAAAAATTTGTAAATCGCGTGGGGAGAGATCGGGGCTGTATGGAGGATGTGTAACTGCCTCACAGCGGAACTTCCGTGGCGCAGTCGAAACAACCTTGTCAATATTTGGCGGGCATTGTCTTACAACAGAATGATTGCCATTTGGACTTAATGGCGCCCTTCAGTTTTTGCTAAGTGTCCATTTGCCGCTCTGCGTTAATTGTGGCATCGTGTTCCCGAAAGACCATGAGCGAGCCCTTGAAGTCAAATAAAAAGATCATCATTACTTGTGCGGAGCTGGCGTGCACGGTTTTAGATTTCTTAGGTGAGGGAATCCATGTGCCTCCATTTTTGGCTCTAGTGCTTGCTTTCTGGCTGAAAACGATGATACCATGTTTAATCTTCTGCGAAAAAACGGGACCTTTTCTTCATTGTTATAACGTTCCACGTGCTGCAGTGATGTCGACATTGTATTAATCCTCAGCTCGTCAGGCTATGAGTAACAAATCTTCCAGAACTTCAGATATTCTGCCATGATGATGAAGCGGGCGGTAGCATGACTGATTCCCAATATAAGCCAAATGTGTTCCACCGTCTGCCGTCGGTCATTTCTGACAGCAGCATCCGTCGCACCAATGACAGAAGGGGTAATGACACGAGGAGCCTGTCCTGGCGGACTGCTGTCTTTCAATGACTCCTAACCGCCTCGAAATCGTTTATTCCATGCAGACACGCGCGACATGACATACTGTGTTCGCCACACACAGGAGACATTCGGGCATGAATTTCACTTCCTGACATTCCTCCCCTAATCAAAAACTCCACTTAAACTCGCCGTTCCTCTTTACTGGCCTCTGTAATGAAGTCTGACGCACACGCACACACACACACACACCTTACGTCGAGCCCACCTAACAGGCAAATGGCACAGCTGTGGACGTTCGCGCTGTTCCTTCCTGATTTTTAATAGAGGTCGCTTCTGTATACGCACCTACATGCATTACCAACGTTACCGTAGTTTTCATTTGACTGCCTGTATATACACTACTGGCCATTAAAATTGCTACACCACGAAGATGACGTGCTACAGATGCGAAATTTAATCGACAGGAAGAAGATGCTGTGATAAGCAAATGATTAGCATTTCAAAGCATTCACACAAGGTTGGCGCCGGTGGTGACACATACAACCTGTTGACATGAGGAAAGTTTCCAACCGATTTCTCATACACAAACAGCAGTTGACCGGCGTTGCCTGGTGAAACGTTGTTGTGATGCCTCGTGTAAGGAGGAGAAGTGCGTACCATCACGTTTCCGCCTTTGATAAAGGTCGGATTGTAGCCTATCACGATTGCGGTTTATCGTATCGCGACATTGCTGCTCGCGTTAGTTGAGATACAGTGACTGTTAGCAGAATATGGTATCTGTGGGTTCAGGAGTATAATACGGAACGACGTACTGCATCCCAACGGCCTCGTATCACTAGCAGTTGAGATGACAGGCATCTTATCCGCATGGCTGTAACAGATCGTGCAGCTACGTCTCGATCCCTGAGTCAACAAATAGGGACGTTTGCAAGACAACAACCATCTGCACGAACAGTTCTACTACGTTTGCAGCAGCATGGACTATCAGCTCAGAGACCATGGCTGCGGTTACCCTTAACGCTGCATAACAGACGGGAGCGCCTGCAATGGTGTACTCAACGACTAACCCGGGTGCACAAATGGCAAAACGTCATTTTTTCAGATGAATCCAGGTTCTGTTTACAGCATCATGATGGTTGCATCCGTGTTTGGCGACATAGCGGTGAACTCACATTGGAAGCGTGTATTCGTCATCGCCATACTGGCGTACCACCCGGCGTGATGGTATGGGGTGCCATTGGTTATACGTCTCGGTCACCTCTTGTTCGCACTGACGGCTCTTTGAACAGTGGACGTTACATTTCAGATGTGTTACGACCCGTGGCTCCACCCTTCATTCGATCCCTGCGAAACCCTACATTTCAGCAGGATAATGCACGACCGCATGTTGCAGGTCCTGTAAGGGCCTTTCTGGATACAGAAAATGTTCGACTGTTCCCTGGCCAGCACATTCTTTCACCAATTGAAAACGTCTGGTCAATGGTGGCCAAGCAACTGGCTCTTCACAATACGTCAGTCACTACTCTTCATGAAGTGTGGTATCGTGTTGAAGCTGCATGGGCAGCTGTACCTGTACACGCCATCCAAGCTCTGTTTGACTCAATGCCCAGGCGTATCAAGGCCGTTATTACGGCGAGAGGTGGTTGTTGTGGGTACTGATTTCTCGGGATCTATGCACCCAAATTGCGTGAAAATGTAATCACATGTCAGTTGTAGTGTAATATATTTGTTCAATGAATACCCGTTTATCATCTGCATTTCTTCTTGGTGTAGCAATTTTAATGGCCAGTAGTGTATATAATCAGCTAAAGTTTGGAATGTCACTGTTCACTACAATGACTTCTTATAGTACACCCATTGAGATTTGCGTGAGACCTTACTATAGGTCAATTTTTTTATCTTGGCGGCTCGCGCATACCCGCCCAGACGCGGGAGATTGCTGCGTTGCCAGTTGCAAACGACGCACGCGCCAATAGAAGCAGCGCCATAGTATAGTATAGTTCGCAAACTTACGTTTAGGGAGGAGCGCGCATTTCATGAAGTAAAGCCACCACGGCTTCATTAACCCTTTCGCTGCTACAGAGACGTGCTCCCCCCATTCCGCGCAGTGCGCGATTTTGTCACTGCACTGCTCGCCTGTGCAGACACATCGTGTTCCGACTGCTTTGACAGTCTTATCATTCCATTCCACAAAAACTATTTGGCCCAAAAATTAAATTTTTACACATCTTCTTGACTGATACCTTTCCCCCATAAATATTTCGATGTTCAACGCAGTTAGCCGGCCGAAGTGGCCGTGCGGTTAAAGGCGCTGCAGTCTGGAACCGCAAGACCGCTACGGTCGCAGGTTCGAATCCTGCCTCGGGCATGGATGTTTGTGATGTCCTTAGGTTAGTTAGG
Organism: Schistocerca nitens; assembly: GCF_023898315.1. Classification (NCBI taxonomy): domain Eukaryota; kingdom Metazoa; phylum Arthropoda; class Insecta; order Orthoptera; family Acrididae; genus Schistocerca; species Schistocerca nitens. Next base: position 469,927,937 of record NC_064621.1, read on the forward strand.
TTTAACTAGTTCTAAGTTCTAGGGGACTAATGACCTCAGCAGTTGAGTCCCATAGTGCTCAGAGCCATTTTTTTTTCAACGCAGTTATTATGCAGCATTAAATATAGTAAACCATTGCACGAAATTTTGAAGAGTTTGCAGAGGTAAAAGTCCATAGAGCATACTTTCCGTATGGTCGATTTTAGTTGTCACAATGTTGAGAATGAAATGTGGACAAGATACCTAAATTTCATATAAAATTTACTCTATAAAAATATCTCTCATAGGTGTCGTATGCAATATTGAGAAATATTCCGTCTTTCGCAACTGTAACAAAAGTTTTATTTACACTGAGCACGTTGGGCTTTATTTTAAATAAAGAGACAAAGCACTAGAAATTTCAAAAAATTGCATTCAAACGAATATAATTCGTGAAGTAACGCACTTCGATATTGTTTTTAAATAATGAAAATATTTCGCTCCGCACAAGGTTTGAACTCATAACTTTTCGTGTAGAAGCTCATCACCTTTTTTTTTTTTTTTAAGTTTATTTATTCATTTATTTTATTTTTTTTATTTTTTTGTATTTTTTTTTTTTTTTTTTTTACAGTAAGGAACTGAAAACTTGTAAGCGCACTCTTTGCGTCGAGTTGGGGACGCACATAACTAGAACCATGCTAAAAGTTGTAGAAAAAGGCATAAAGAAAGAGAGCAAAGTGCAGGGCGAAGGAAACCATGAAACAAAACTGAAGGGTGGAATCCATACCACCATTAACCAGTGCTACATCTTGCACCGGATGGGAAAACTAAAACTGCGAAGACCTTTTCGCACCGGGGACAAAAAGAGGAAATGGGGCCAATACTGCTACAGAGTGTGAGGGTTCACAACGAAACTCTCCATCTGCTGTATCATCCAGGTATGACTTCTCGTAATGATGAAAGTAGATCCCACGTTGTACCGTGTAGTGTTCTATCATCGTTTGTAATTTTAGCTTCTCTTACCCGTGATGTTCCAGCTACGTGGAGGGTCGTGGAACGCACTCCACAAAAAATTGGAAAAATATTGGCGATACTTAGGGTTACGGAGGATCTTGCAATGTCGTTCCTGCAAATAGTTCCAAAAGTCTAAAGTGTCCTTAGTGCCGTCTGGAAACAAATAATGCACTGCATGTCCACGAAGCCACGTCATTGCATTAGTTTTAGTGCGTGGGTAATACGTTTCATCCGGGAATAAGATAGTCTTGGGGTCGATATGATTCGGCGTTACCCGAAGGAAGTATGCTGACATTTGCCTCACTAAGTGCCACACTGCCCTAGACTCGCCACAGCTAAGACGGTGTTCATCGTCGTCTTGAACGCCACAGTTCGTGCACGTGGGTGAGTCTACCATGTGGATCGCATGTAGCCTTGATCTGGTCACCTGCTTACCGTTGACAGTGATATACCACATCGCCGTGACGTCAGTGTCCAGTGTTACGTGGTGAATTGTCCTCCACACTACTCGCCAGTTGACGTTCGGGTGCTTCCTCTCCACGACGTTATCGGGTCGTCCACGTTGCAGGACCCTATAAACTGTCTTTGCCGTCGCCATTTGAGTCGCTGGTAAGACAAGTCGAACGTAACTGAGTTCGAGGTAAAAGACACCGATGTAGAAGAGCGAGGAGGGGACGTGGTGTATCGGCACAGGCGGCAACAGGGAGGGCGGTGCTAGTTCTTCTATTAACAAACTGGTCAGACTGTCCGGACGGCGGTGCCATAGTTTGACTAATGTGCTCACAAATAGGGCGACCGCTCTGTCATAAACGTGATAAAGGCCAAGCCCTCCCCGATCCGGGGGAAGGGTGAGAGTATCATATTTGATCTTGAAAAGCATTCCTGAACTCACGAAGGACCCAAAAGCCGCAAGTATACGGCGAGCTAACATCACCGGTATAGGTAATATCTGGGCGATGTGCGGAATGCGTGACGCTAAATGTGTGTTAACATACTGGGTCCGTTGGACGATGTCCAGGGCTCGTAGGCGGTTGTTGGCAATTCCAGTCCGAACATTCCGTAAAAGCCGTCGAAAGTTGTGAGCAGCGGTCCGTCGTATATCGTCTGTAAAGTCAATGCCGAGACATTTCAAACTATCTCTGAGCTGTAAGGGGGTGACACTGTTCTCAGACAATCCGACCCCGATGTTCATCGCCACCGATTTTGTGACGTTGATACGACTACCAGTGGCCATGCCATATTTCGTTATCCAATTTAGTGCGCTAGCGGTGTCGTCACCGTGGCGGATGACAATCACCAGGTCGTCAGCGTACGCTTTACACCGGAAAGTGTGGCCTCGTAACGTCATACCCGTTAGTCGTTGGCGCAGGCCGCAGAGGAGAGGTTCCATGGCCACAGCGTAAAGTAAAGTGGACAGAGGGCACCCTTGGCGTATCGATCGAGAAATGGTGAGGGGCTGCGAAGGTCGGCCGTTGACGATCACCTTGGACGTCGCGCCACGGAGTAGTCGCATGACGACAGTGACGAATGGCTGTGGGTACCGCATATGTTGGAGGACCGCTTCCAAATAGTTGTGGTCCACTCGGTCGAAAGCTTGACTAAAATCGAGTGCCGCCAGTGCACCCTTCAGTCGACATGCCCTCGCCAGTGAGATCAAGTCACGATATTCACTGAGTGCTGTTTGAATATTATTGTCGCCTCCTAATGACGTTTGATCGGGTGAGATAACATTTCGTAGGGTCAGGCGTATCCGTGCCGCCAACAGTCGAGAAAAGATCTTAAAGTCGCAGTTCAATAGCGTCAACGGGCGGTAGTCCTGCAGTCGTGAGCCACCGGACGGTTTGTGAATAGGAATAATCATCCCTTCCACAAGGGCCGCAGGGAGCGGCACGTCCGGGGATAGGAGTTCGCGACAGATGTCCGTCCATCGGGAGGCTAATAAATATTGAAAAGTCCGGTAAAATTCCAAGGGGAGGCCATCAGGACCCGGAGACTTGTTGACAGCACCTTTTCTAATGGCGTCGATCACTTCTTCTTCTGTAATTTCTTCCATCAAGGCCGCTTCCATTGCCGGGGTGACGGTGCCGTAAATCGTCTGAGAGACGTCCTCCAGTGCTGTCGGATCAGGGGTCTGAGCGGAATAGAGTTGGGAATAATGATTGTAGAACGCTGTGTTTATGTCTTGTTGTGTGGTGAGGCGATGACCGTCCTCCGTGTCGATGAAGCGTATCAGCGCTCGTTGGCGTCGTTTACGTTCACGAAGGACGTGGAACATTGACGGGCGTTCGCTCGGTATCCGATCCTGCGTCCTCGAGCGGATGACTACCCCCTCTAGGTGGCGTCGCATATGAGCGATGATCTGAGCCTTAGCACGGTGGACCGCCGTTTGTCGTTCCGGAGACGGCGCCATAGCATCGCAGTCGCGCAGGACCCGGAAGTAAAAGTCGAGTGTATGTCTTCGCCAAGTAGCGTGGTCACGACCGTAGGTTATCAACGTTCGCCTCAGTGCCGGTTTGGCGCAGTCCAACCACCAGCGGATCGTCGTGGGATATGCACGGAGGCGATTTTCACACGAATGCCACGTATCCTCAACGGCTTGGCGGCAATCCGGGTACGACAGGTGAGCGATGTTTAATTTCCACGGGCTGCGGCTTCTCCACACTTGTTGCCGCCGCAGGGTGACGGCACAAATGTAAGCTGAGTGGTCCGAGAATGCTGCAGGCCACAGTTCCGCATCCTGTGTTCCAGCGGCGAGAGAGCGTGAGACATAAATCCGATCGATACGACTGGAAGAGTGACTTGTGAAGTGCGTGAAGCCCGGTCGGTGGCCGTGAAGATGTTCCCAAGTGTCCACCATCTGCAGGTCTCGAATTAGCGTCCCGAGTTCCGGGCACGGATTATGTCGTGGGAGTTGATCTCTGGGCGCCAGCACGCAATTGAAGTCACCTCCAAACACCAGATGGTCGTGGCGGCCTTGGAAGAGCGGGGCGACGTCTTCCGCAAAGAATCGTGAACGTTCGCGACGTTTGTCCGTCCCGGAAGGTGCGTAGATATTGATAAGGCGGACCCCCAGTACTGTGAGTGCCATTCCTCTTGCCCCAGGCAGAAACAGGATATCGTCCGCCACTATCCCTTCCCGAAGAAGTACAGCGACACCGCTGCCTGTTGGGGAAGCTGGAGAGACGCAAGCATCGTAACCGTACATGCCTGGGAAGTCGTCGACGTACACTTCCTGGAGAAGGGCTATGTCGATGGAAGCAGAGTTCAACATATCCTGAAGCAAGGATAACTTAGCGCGCGTCCGTATAGTGTTGATGTTTATAGTTGCAACGCGATAAGTTTGAGGTCTATCCACAGCATCCGTGTTGGCCATCAATACCCTGGTAAGGCTGTCTCGTCACTGTAACTGACGGCGGGAAAGGATCAACACTGGTGGGGTAAATTTCCCCCCGTGTCGTCCGACACGATGGGCAAGGAGTGTTCCTCACAGTCGTCCGCCCAGTCGCCATGAAACACCATCGGCTGTTGGTGGCTGTTAGTGGCTGCTGCGGCACTCGACGCCGACTCCATCGGCTCTGCTGGCTGGGAAGCGGCAGCGGTTGTCTGCTTGTGATCCTGCTGTGCTGTGGGGTCTGAAGTGCTGAAGCCGTCACCACGGCGATCTGTTGAGTTTGAAGTTACAGCGGCCTCTGTACCGCCGGTACCGTCGTCGGAATTTTCACAGTCCATGTCAGACGATCGCTGCAAACACTCGTCCGATGGAGCACGCCGCCGTCTCTTGTGTTTTCGCGGGGAATGCTGTTTACGGACGTGTGTTTCAGTATCTGAATGTGGGTGGATTTCGTCAGCTGCTCCGGTGTCTGGAAGAAAAGCCGCTGTCGGCACAACCCGTGGGTCAATGTCCATCCTGGCATCCACGCCGCCTTGCAAGGTCGGTCGGTGATTATCTTCAGGTGGGGGCGCCGTTGTAGAGGCCGGATCCTGTACTGCAGAAGCCATTTTGGTCTCTCCATCGGGGGCGGCTATCGGACTACTGTCGTCAGCATCGGAAAAGGTTGCTGCCCGTGTAACTTCGGCGTAATTGAGAGGAAGGGTCGTCACCGTAGAAGGAGTCATAGATTCACCTGCCGGGATTTGAGTAAGCCGTCGTCGGAGACAATCCGACCGGACGTGCCCTACTTGGCCACAACCAGAGCAAGTGCGTGGCTGACCGTTATACATAATGATCGCCCTACATCCGCCGATGACAAGATATGACGGAACATGTTTGGTCAGTTCAATTTTAATCTGTCGTACCCCGTTAAGAACGGGGTACGTTGTAAAGGTGGTCCATTTTTCGGCCATATGGCTGATCACTTTGCCGTAGGGCTGGAAAGCCGCGGTGACTACGTCCGGTGGTACTTCGAAAGGGAGTTCGAAGACGCGTATCGTACGGAGGGCAAGCCCCGCGTGATCAATAGAGACCGCCCCAATATGGCCATCAGAATGTTTGAATTTAAGATCGTTCGCATGTGCGCTCACGATTCTGTTGCACACCTCGTCACTTACTAGCTTGACGTAGACAACACTGCTCGTGATAGAGAGATGGATACCAATTATGTCTCGCGGGTCAATTTTAACGTCGTCACGTAGAAAACGTTCCACTTCAAAAGCTCGCGGTCGTGCATGATCGGTTTGAAAACTGATCTTGATGGTGGTTTGTCTGTACGAATGTGCCATGTTGCGTCGGTAGTGATGGACTCTAAACTAGCCGCGACGAAGTAGTAAACAACTACGGGCACTCGCGACCGCGCGGACGGGACGTAACCAAGACGTCCTCGCCGCAGCGCTGCGGAAAGCAGACTTCACCTTAACCGTTACGCTATCGTAAGTCGTCCGACTACAGGACCCCATGAAGACTCTAACATGTCACGCAAAATACAGACAAACACTGTTGGTATGACTAAGAATTACTCACGCTTCGTCAAAGTACAATAGGAAAGAAACAATTACCGCTGTTCTTTTCTGCGAAAAAGCGGTTCGTGTGATTGATACAAACACCTTTCCTTGCTATCGCCTGAATTAGGAGTCTTATTGCTTGTTTGGTTTAATTAATTAATAGAATATGAAGCAATTGGTATAATGAATGCTTTTTCCAAACTTTCTATAAAAGAAAGTCTGCTATCAAGACATTGCTTTTGTTCTATTACTTTATTTATGACTGAACGTTTCTAAAACTGAACACACTCGTCCATTCTCTGCACTGCAGTCGAGATCTGGCAACGTCGTTCTCTGTTCATTGGCTGACCGTGTTTTGTGACGTCAGATGTGCAGAACGAACCTAAACTCGGCCGCCAACATAAATGACGCGCACTTCAACAAAACAAACATAATTCCTTCTGAAAACAAGAGCGATTTTAGTTAGATACAAAAAATCATTACAAAGCCAAGCAGGCCCTCTCCTAAGTGAACATCTTGAAAACATAAACACTGAAAATCTTTATCGAATGATGATGATTATCAGTCGTTAGTGGTATATCCTCCCCACACACGGATGAGTTCTTCCACACTGCGAGGAATGATCTGGATAAGGCTATCAAGTTTATCAATGGCCAGCTTCAGTGAGGTCCTTGAAGATTGTCGGCTGGATTTGGACGCTGTGCAGTTGCCACTCTCAGTAGGTCCCACGCATTGCATTCATATCTGGGGACTGTGCTGGCCAGTGGATTCGGTTGATGTTGCATCAGTGAAGATGCCAAGACACTGCAGGAGTAGGAGTATCGTATGGTTTTGCATTGTTGTCGACTAGAGTGAACTTGTCATCGAGTCACGTCTGTAAGGCATTGCAATAGTTTGTGGGATCTTTGGAGATATCGGAGACCAGTCATATTGCCGTAGATGGGAACTAGAGGGGTCCGCCGTCCCACCATTATTGCCGCCCAGAACATTACACTTCCATCTGCAAACGAATGGACGTCCTGAAGGTATCTGCGTTCCTGGTGTCGTATAGCGGTTCTCCGAACCCTTACACGTCTAGTGTCCGTTCGAAAACCAGTCCTAGTCTCGTCAGCAAACGTGACATTACTCCATTCTGCAATGGTCCTATGTTGGTGTGCAGAAGCCCAGATCCTTCGATTACGTCGGTTCCGTTGGTTCAGTGCAAAACTTCTCATTGGTCTTCTGGACTGAAGGCCACCCTGATGCAATCTCCTATGCACTGTTTGCCCGGGGGAAGTCATTTCTAACATTTCTGGCAGTTGATGTTGGGCGCGTGCGAGCCGACAGTTGGAGGAGACAATCCTGCACTGATGTTGTCATACGAGGACGACCACTGCTAGGTCTGTCGTTCACATTTCTGGTCTCTCTATACTTTCTCCACACCTTAGACACACCACTCTGAGTGACATGTAGCCTATCGGTAACATTTCGCTGTGTATAACCTTCTGAAAGTATAGCCACTATCCTGACACTATCAATGTGTATATGCCTGTACGTGGCATGTTCTGCAGTGACGAAAACAAACTGAATGAAGGTGTTGTTGATCTAGACTGATCGCGGTGTGTCGCTAAGGCAGCGGTGTGTTTACATGACTGGGAAACGGTCGCAAAGCAAGCCAATCGTAAATACCGTCCAGTATATGGGCCCTAACTGGATAATAGCAGGTTATCAAGATTTAAACGACTCTGAACATGGTGTTATAGTAGGCACACAAGCGATGGGACACAGAATCTCCGAGGTAACAATGAAGTGGGGATTTTTCCGTACGACCATTTCACGAGTGTCCCACAAATATCAGGAACCCGATAAAACAGTCTCCGACATCGCTGTGGCCGGAAAAAGATCCTGCAAGAACGGGACCAACGACGACTGAAGAGGATCGTTCAACGTGACAGAAGTGCAACCCTTCCGCAAATTTCTGCAGATTTCAATGCCGGGCCATAAACAAGTGGCAGCGTGTGAACCATTCAACGAAACATCATCTATATGGGCTTTCGGAGCCGAAGTTTCCCTCATGTACTCTTGATGAATGCACGACACAAAGCTTTACGCCTCGTCTGAGCCCGTCAACACCGCCATTGTACTGGTGATGACTGGAAACATGTTGCCTGGTCGGACGAGTCTCGTTTCAAATTGTATCGAGCGGATGGACGTGTACGGGTATGGAGACAACCTCATGAATCCATAGACCCTGCATGTCGGCAGGGGACTGTTCAAGCTGGTGGAGGCTCGGTAATTGTGTGGAGCGCGTGGGGCTGGAGTGATATGGGACCCCTGATTCGTCCAGATACGACTCTGACAGGTGGCACGTACGTAAGCATCCTATCTGATCATGCATCCATTGATGTCCATCACGCATTCCGACGGACTTGGGGAATTACAGCAGGACAACACGACACCCCACACGCCCAGAATTGCTGCAGAGTGGCTCCAGGAACGCTCTTCTGAGTTTAAACACTTCCGCTGGCCACCAAACTTCCCAGACATGAACAGTATCGAGCATACCTGGGGTGCCTTGCGACGTCATGTTCAGAATATATCTCCTGCCCCTTGTACTCTTGCGGATTTATGGACAGCCCTGCAGGATTCATGGTGTCAATTCCCTCCAGCACTACTTCAGACATTAGTCGAGTCCATGCCACATCGTGTTGCGGCACGTCTGCGTGCTCGCGGGGGCTCCACACGATAATAGACGGGTGTACCAGTTTCTTTGACTCTTCAGTGTATATACCAGATGTAGAAGTATGAAACCTGAATTTCCTTATAGGTGGTGGTAACTGTCAGTGTAGGGCCCGTGACACCGCGTCTGCAGCGCCATCTGTTTCCTGTAACGACTGACTACAAATGTAAACGCACAATAACCCAAGTTCCATACATCAGTATGGGTTTCAAACCCGTAAACATGTCGAGTTTTGTGCCTACGACCTACAATTTGCGGACAGCATTGGTTTTCTGCTGCAGAATCGCATGGAATGCTTGTCGAAGATTTCGGCGAACATGCTCTTTGGAAAATGCAGTGTTTCGAGTGGGGCCAAAAAATTCAAAAGTGGTGATTTTGACGTGAGAAACGGCGACCACGGGAAACCACCGACAAAGTTCGAAGACAACGAATTGGAGGCATTATTGGATGAAGATAATACTCAACACCAACTCGCGGAACGATTGAATGTGACGTAAAAAGCCGCTTATCTTCGGTTGAAAGTTAAGGGAAAGGTCCAGAATGTGGGTTCCGCATGAACTGAATGAAAGACAGCAAGCAAATCGAAAGACCACTTATGAAATGTTGCTCGCCAGATGCAAAAGAAAGTCGTATCTCCATATAATAGTGACAGGTGGTGAAAAATGGATATATTTTGAGAAAGCTAAGCGTCGTAAATCATGGTGAATCCAGGCAAACCATCGACATCAACTGCAAGACCATCACACGCAACAAAACGGGTCAGGGAAACGATGGAGGCGTTCAGCTGGGAAATACTAGGGCATGCGGCTTATTCTCCAGACTCTGCTCCGTACATTTATCATCTATTTGCTCTCGCTGAACAACGCTTCAATTCGTATGAAAATGTACGAAAATAGCTCGCTGACTGGTTTGCTACAAAAGAAGAACTGTTTTTTTGGTGTAGCATTCATAGCCTGCCGGAGAGGTGGAAGACATGTATAAATAGCAATGGAGATTATTTTGAATAAAGTATTGTTCATCAGTTTCAAGCAACAGACGTGTAATAATTGCAACCAAATTCGGGTTTCATACTTCTACACCTGGTATTAGATTCCCCCATGAATGGTAGAGGTATATCACCCTCACGGTATTTTTATACAAATAATATGTCATGTATCCAGAGAATTAGGTTTAAATTGCACCAGAAATTTCCCGAGTTATGGTTCTGTGTCACATCGCTTCTTAGCCCTAACCCTATAGCAGGTAGGTGGTTGTTACTCCCCACAGTACTTCTTTTCAGATAGTGATACGTGTACAATGTTTGGTTGAAACTGATTCGGTAGATTAAGAGGAGATTTGGAATGTAGAGGCATACGTACAATGAATTTTTTATAAATATATGTATAGACAAACCCTCATTACAGGATGTTTGAAAACGTTTCCTCCGATTTCACAAAACTATATCCTCTATGTGAATGGAGACTGAAACTTGGTAGGAGAGTGAGTCAAATGAAAACGTTAAAAGGCCGGCCGATGTGACCGAGCGGTTCTAGGCGCTTCAGTCCGGAACCGTGCTGCTGCTACGGTCGCAGGTTCGAATCCTGCCTCGGGCATGGATGTGTGTGATGTCCTTAGGTTAGTTAGGTTTAAGTAGTTCTAAGTTCTAGGGGACTGATGACCTCAGATGTTAAGTCCCATAGTGCTCAGAGCCATTTGAACCATTTGAAAACGTTAAATTTGCAATAACAAATCGAAACTTCGCGCCGTGATCCTGTAAGTAGGTAAGCATGCTACAAACAGCGTGCAGAATGGCCTGTAGGTGGCAGCATAGTGCAGATGCACACATACCGTCGCAGTATCAGTATAAAGATGGCCGTCCCACTTGCGACTTGCACCAGGGAGGAACAGCGTTCTGTTACTCGGTTTTTGCGTTGTGAAGGTGTGAAACCTATTGAAATTCGTCGACGAATGAAGGTTCAGTACGGTGATGCATGTTTGTCACAGCAGCAAGTCTACGAATGGAGTAGGAAGTTCGCAAATGGTGTGACTTCAGTGGAAGATGCTCCTCGTCCACGTCAGGCACAACGAGTTGTGACTCCACAGAACACTGCAGCAGTTGAATCCATAGTGAAGGAAATCCGCCGAGTGACACTGAATGACATTGCAGCATGTTTACAGAGTAGTCACGGGTCAGCACACCACATTGTGCATGATGTGCTCCAGTTTCACAAAGTGTCTGCAAGATGGGTGCCACAGCAGCTGACTCCTGAAATGAGAGAACGACGTGTTGGTGCTTGTGAAGAACTTCTTCGGCGCTTTGAACGAGAAGGTGGTGGTTTCCTTGCAAGAATCGTTACTGGGGACGAAACCTGGGTTCACTTCCACCAACCGGAAACGAAGAGAGCGAGCAAAGAATGGCGCCATTCCTCGTCACCAAAACCGAAGAAGTGAAACGAACAGAACCATCAGCAGGGAAGGTTATGCAGAATCTCTTTTGGGACGAAAAAGGCGTCATTTTGGCGCATTACATGCCTAGAGGGACCACTGTCACCAGTGCATCATAGACAGATCTGCAGCGTGCAATCAAATCAAAGCGACGTGGATTGCTGTCAGCAGGTGTCCTTTTGCAACATGACAATGCAAGGTTCCACACTGCCCGTACAACAGTTGCAACAATCACAGACCTGCATATTGAGTGTCTTCCTCATCCACCATACTCACCAGACCTTGCCCCAAGTGATTTCCATATATTTGGACCACTCAAAGACGCAATGGGAGGAAAGAAGTTCCGTTCTGATGAAGAGGTACGCCACGCGGTGCATGAGTCGTTGCGCGGACTACCAAAATAATTTTTTTCTAAAGGAATTTATGCACTCTGTAAGCGCTGGAGGACTTGCATTGAGCGTGGGGGAGATTATGTTGAAAAGTGACACAGCTTTGTACCACTCCTGCGCAATAAATAATATTTAAAAAATATTTAAGGTTTTCATTTTATTCAAGCTCGTATAAATATTGCCACCAAAGGTACGCTTTATCGCGGGGTGTATGGCAGCTTGCAGAGTGCAGTCGAAAGTACAGCACGGGTGGGAGAGCCGCATAGTGGCACTGTCCAAGTTTCATTCACGGACGGGGCCTTGGACGTGGTGACGGCGGGTGCGGGATTAGGGCTGGGTGGCTGGATGCTGCTGACGCCGGTTAGTGAATGGGCGGCACGGCACGTCACGCCAGCAGCCAGCGCCGCCACAAATACAGGACAGGCGGCAGCTGGCAGTAGCCGAGCCAAGGGAGGTGCGCCGGCGAGGCGCACGGCGGCATAGGTCGCGCAGGGTATGGCGGCCGATGGGCAATGACCGATTTTCGTCCGGGCGAGTTCATTCATTTGTTCGGAAGGAGAGGCAGACAATGTTTGCCCCCTTTCGGCTGGTCGGCAATGTCAGAATCGAGGCGCACGTCCTGCAGTCTTTCTCAAACGATTTTACAGAAACTATTCAGTAAAAAAATCATTTTCATTTTCCTTATAGCTTTTGTGTGTCAGCTTCTTGAAGAAGTGCCCATCATTTCGTTAACAGTGTTCCTTACAATCCGTCTTAATTGCAAAACGTTTATTCATATGACCGGTTTCGGTTCATCTAGAACCATCTTCAGATCTGTAACGATAATGATACTAATTTACTATTTCACCCGCGTCCGGCCATCCTGATTTAGGTTTTCCGTGATTTCCCTAAATCGCTCCAGGCAAATGCCGGGGTGGTTCCTCTGAAAGGGCACGGCCGATTTCCTTCCCCGTCCTTTCCTAATCCGATGAGACCGATTACCTCGCTGTCTGGTCTCCTCCCCCAAACAACCCAACCCTTACTATTTCACGAATGCAAATCTTTTTCATCCTATCTAATCAACATCAGATGTACCAGAACGTACCCGATATTTCGGTTGCAGGAGTAACCCGTCCAAATACAGCAACTTTCACATGCTGCGTCACATAAAATTGGTTGTCAGAGTGCACGTCATTTATATTAATTATAACACTATTACCGACAGGTGGCGTCTGGTACATTTGTTACATTACATATGCACATACTGTATTCAGTAGATTTTTGTGATGAACTTTTATCTCCAAAAATACTTAATTAAAATCTGTTGATGTCAAGGTTAAAAATCTGTACTTATCAAAATTTAAAAAAAAAACAGTGAACTTACCATTTTTTATACGATCTAAAAACATAGGGCGATTTCTATATCTATGACGGTGGTGTAGGCTTGTTTTCCTCCATGGTCTGCTTACGTGGTTCCCGCCATTTCGGTGTTGTGCCGCGATCCTCTGTCTGACGTCCATCGCCGTGACGGGGCCCTCCTGCGCGGTCCTCTTGCCCACGGCTATGTCTGTTTTTGCAAAATTTCGTTAACGGTCACGGTTATTGTGATATTTGCGTGTAAGTCACTGCGAAAAATTCAAAAATTTTGCAATGAAAAATTTGCCTAAAGCCATAATGAGAGAGAAGATGGAAATCTGTACATGCAAGCAGATAATAATCTTCTAAAGATTCTCAATAGTAAACTCTAGACTTCACGTAATAATATAAGTAAACTCTTCAACCAAATCCCTGTAATCTTCCATTAAAAACGTTCCGTAGACTTTCATCTAACTTCGACGAAGTCAAAAACATAAACGGGCCCTTCGTTGCGAATTACTCTGAGACAACATTTAACCACAGTCCAATAAACAGCGCCAACTTCCGATCGACATTAATTTTTTATTAATCTCGACGCAAATTCCGAACATCTCGACTGGACCACATCAAACAATACGACCATCTTCAATAACAGAAAAATCCTAGATCACAAGATTCGCACTGCACAGAACCCCCTTCCCCACTCCCGGTACAGTAAGAACGTGCTTCCCCGAGTAGATATGACTTTCGACACATAAGCAGTTAGCGACAACGTAATCGGCGCGGTTCAGACTGCGCAGACGTCACGTATTCCCCTGGTAAGCGTCTAAAATACGAAAAGCAAACAGAACACAATGTTTTTGTGCTTACAAAGGAGACCATCCTTCTACTTTAAAACATAATAAATAATGTTTACACACGTAGTACATACACTAGGTCAACAATTGTGGTAAAATGAGTGTCGCCCGCTGAAAAGGAAATGAGTGGACTAGAAAGGCTATAAAGATAAGTAAGCAAATCTTTCTTCCATCTATGCAGAATGTGAAACTTCCTGGCAGATTAAAACTGTGTGCCCGACCGAGACTCGAACTCGGGACCTTTGCCTTTCGCGGGCAAGTGCTCTACCATCTGAGCTACCGAAGCACGACTCACGCCCGGTACTCACAGCTTTACTTCTGCCAGTATCTCGTCTCCTACCTTCCAAACTTTACAGAAGCTCTCCTGCGAACCATGCAGAACTAGCACTCCTGAAAGAAAGGATATTGCGGAGACAGCCTGGGGGATGTTTCCAGAATGAGATTTTCACTCTGCAGCGGAGTGTGCGCGGATATGAAACTTCCTGGCAGATTAAAACTGTGTGCCCGACCGAGACTCGAACTCGGGACCTTTGCCTTTCGCGGGCAAGTGCTCTACCATCTTTTTTTATTGTTTTTTTTTATTTACGGGAATCGAACCCGGGCCCTTCGGATTGACAGTCTGTCGCGCTGACCACTTTTCTTTTTTTTCCTTGTGTTTTTGTAAGATTCACTAATATCATGAAATTATGGGAACACATCGGCGAAAAAGAAAAGAAATATAAATTCTGGTTAAAGAAAAAGAAATAAAATCCGCGCAATCTGCGACGCGCTCTCCCATCCGCGGAGGTCAGAAGTAGAATAGATCGTAAGCGGTTGAAACTCAGACACCGCCGGGGGAGGAGGGGTGGGTGCCCTCTGTGCCAGGCACCCCCCAACTCAGTGGAGGTCTAACAAAGACCGCTCGAAGATAGTTAGCAAATAATGTTCGGTAACGTGGTGTGTTTTCGAGAGCTGCATGGGCTGTTCGTAAATAGGTCCAGAAGTCGAGGCGGGATTTAGGTCCCTCATGAAAGAGATAAGCGACCGCCCACCCTTTGGCCCACGTAATAGCATGACATTTGGCGGCGGGAAAATGTCGGTCCTCCGGGTATAGAAACATTCGAGGTTCGATTGTGTCTGGTGGCACCCGGAGATAGCAGGCAATGATTTGCTGCACGAAGCGCCATACATCTTGCGATGAGGCGCATGTCAGACGGTGTTCATCAGTGTCCAGTTGCTGGCAAAGGAGACAAAGAGGGGATTCTGACAAGCCAATGTTGTGCAAGCGCTGCTTCTTGGCAAATTTCCTGTTGACTATGTGATACCACAGTGCCCGGACGTTCGTAGGGAGGAAGGGCTGGTGGACGGTAGTCCACACTATGGGCCACTGGATGGAGGGGTGTTTGGTCTCCATCACATTCCGGGGAACACAGCGCAGCAACAGGCTGTAAAAATCCTTAGTCCTAGGTGGGCGTGTATCTGGGAGACTGGTATGTATGTAACTGTAGTCGACGAAAAAGGTCGAAATATGGGACAAATAAGGCACGATATGGCCGACAGACACCGGTGGTGAGGTGGAAGCAGGTAGGAGGACCTCAAGCAAGCTGCGTGTTAGAGATGTACCCTGGCCCATCCACTGTTTTCTCATGATACTCATGTACAAGGCTGCAGCTCGCATACGGACATTGACGAGCCCGACGCCACTATACCGTGAGAGCAGGGTAAGTCTCTCATAACGGACTTCAAACATTGAACCAGACGTGAGACAATAGCCAAAAGTCGCCTGAAGGTTGCGCCCAATTGCAGTTGGCAGAGGGAGAACTTGCGCGATGTGAACCAATTTTGATGCCACATAAAGATTAATAACATCAACCCGTTGAAGTGTGTCCTGGCGGCGCAAGAGGTTCTGGCGGACGTCGTTGCGGATGACATGTAACACGCGACGGAAATTCTTTGCCGCTGTGCGTGTGACCGTGGCGGTAAAGGTAATGCCCAGGTACCGGAAAGTCCGCACAAGCGGCAGGGGTGCCACTTCACCCTCCTGGAGGCCTCGTCCAATGTGCATGGCAGAAGATTTGGCGACATTCATGGCACTGCCAGCGGCAGCCCCATAACGGGTAATCAATTCGAGGACTTCCCGAATCTCAGAGCTGGAGCGAATGAGGAGGAGGAGGTCACAGCGAAAAGTGTGTTGGCGTAGGGTGAGGCCAGAGAGCTTGGTCGTCAAGCCACCAATAAGGGGCTCAAGGGCAATGGCATACAGGAGGGTAGAGAGGGGGCACCCCTGTCGTATCGAACGGCAGATAGGTACCGGCCCTGCTAAACGTCCATTGACTTGGACACGTGAACTGGCACTGTCGTAAAGACGCCGGATGACGTCGAGAAACGGAGGGGCGATGCCCATTCGGGCTGCCACCGAAAACAGGAAACGATGACGCACTTTATCGAAGGCGCTGTCGAAGTCTATAGCGACAACCACTGCCCGGAGTCTGCAGGCCGTCGCTATCGCAATTAAGTCGCGGCATTCCCCTGTGGCAGTCTGTATGTTAACCTGTCCGCCAGGCGTCGTTTGCTCTGGCGAGAGGATATGAGGGAGTGTAGTTCGGAGCCGCATTGCCAGTAAGCGCGCGAAAATCTTGTAATCGGCATTGAGTAGGGTGAGCGGTCTGTAACTCGTGACCATCGAACCTCGGGCTGGTTTGTGGACCGGTATTATGATGCCCTCAGCAAAGGCTGGTGGGATTGCTTGGTCAAATGTCATCAGTTCTTGATAAATAGTCGTCCACCGTGGTGCCATGAGGTCCCGAAAGGTACGGTAAAACTCAATCGGTAAGCCGTCAAAGCCGGGCGATCTGTTGACTGCACCCTTGGCGATGGCGTGGTTGACTTCGTCTAGCGTGACCGGCACTGTCAAAGCATCCGCCTCCGTGTGGGGGAGGGTGCGCGTGACGTAATGCAAAATGGAGTCGTCTGCTGCAGTTTCAGCGTCTTCACCACTATAAGTACGACGGTAGTGCTCGACGAATGCGTGGACGATGTCATTCTGAGTGGTCACCTGCGTTCCATGAGGCGTGGTCAGAGTGCTGATGATCTGCCGACGACGCCTTCGTTTGTCGGACACTATATCATGCATGGATGGAATTTCTAAATCTGCGTGATCGTGGCGCCGCGTCCGTATCACGACCCCTTGCAGTTTCCGGCGTGCCAGCGCAATTATCTTCGCCTTAGTTCTTTGCCGTTCCAACTGGTTGTCCGGGGTTGGCGGTTGAGCATCCAGATCTCGGAGAATCGCGTAATAGAAGTCAACAGTGGTGCGATGCCAGTCGGCCATGTCCTTCCCGTACCTCATCAGTGTCCTCCGGATCGCCGGCTTGGCGCAGTCCAACCACCACGTCAGTGTCGAGTGGTAGCGGGGAAGGCGTCGTTCGCAGGCTGTCCACGTTTCAGTGACTTGTTGGCGACACGCCAGGTCATGCAAGTGTGAGGTATTGAGTTTCCATGGCGCACGGCTGCGCCATACTGATTGCGGCGGAAGGAGGACCGTACAGATGTAAGCGCAATGGTCGGAAAAGGCCAGCGGCCAGCGTTCGGCGCCCCGTATCGCAGATCTAAGAGTTTGTGAGACATATATCCTGTCTAGTCGGCTTGCGGAATGACTGGTAAGAAAGGTATGGCCAGAACGGTCGCCGTGTTGAACTTCCCAGGTATCGTGAAGCAGGAGGTCTCGCACCACTATACGTAGCTCCTGGCATGTAGTATAATGGGGAATCTGATCTTTAGGATGCAGAACGCAGTTAAAATCACCTCCTAGTAGGCAATGGTCATAACGCCCTAAAAACAGGGGAGCGATTTCCTCGGAATAAAACTGGGCTCTTTCATGCCGTCGGTCGGTGCCTGAGGGAGCGTAGACATTAATGATGCGTGTCCCCATGGCAGTGAGTGCCATGCCCCGAGCTGATGGAAGGAAGGCGACATCGGTCACAGAAATCCCGTGGCGGACGTAGATGGCCACCCCGCGGCCCATAGGATCACTCGCGGAGGCGTGGGCGGTATAGCCATTGATATCCGGGAGACTAGCCAAGTGTACTTCCTGCAGAAGGGCGAAATCAATATCCGAAGCCCAGAACATCTCCTGCATAAGGCTGATTTTCACCCTGGAACGGATGTTGTTGGTGTTGATGGTTGCTATCCGGTAGGCCTGGTGTCGGATTGTTGGAGGCTGGTCCACTCCGCCGTCCGCGCAGGGGTGTGGGCGTCGCAGCGGAACGTTATCCCGCTGGCCCGCAGGTGAGTCTGGGGAGAGTATGATTAGTGGTGCGGCCGTGACGGCGCAGGGTCCCGTAACGGGTCCTGCTCCTTGACCTCCTCCTCGTGCCACGCCGTGGAAGCGGAAACTGGTGTATCGTCCATTTTGTCTGCAGAAGATGTTGTAATTGTGCGTGGTGTAGTGCCGCCTGTGATACGTTCATTATTTAGTTCAGCGTCAGCACGGGGCGCAGGCACACCGATAGATGTCTCCGCGCTCATTACGTCTTCGTCAGCAGTAGCGGGTTCTGAGGCCTAGTGCTGGTCGACGGTTACGTCCTCCTCGACTTGTAACGTCTCCTCTTGGCCGGAAACGGTGCGACGTCTTCGCTTGCGACATTTCGGGGGACGTTGTTTCCTTGTGCGACCCTCCGTGTACGACGACGCAAGGGAGTCGCGTCGTTCTGGCAGAAAGGCCGCTGTAGGAACGATGAGCGAGTCGATCTCCATCGTGTTTCCGAGGCCAGGGTCAGCGTCTGGTTGCGCCGGCATCTTCGGAGCGGCGTCGATGGCCGGCCGAGGCGGCGGGTCGTCCGAGGCGCTCTCCGTCGGTGTCTGGTCGGGCTCGTTGGTGTCGTCGTTTGTGGTGACCGGGCGACGTTGCAAAGCGGTAGGAGAAGCTAGAGCAGCGGCATAGGTCACCGGTAGCACTGTAGGTTGCGACGTGGGTGTTCTTCGGCAGCTGGAAGTTGCGTAATACGCCGTTGTAGGCATTCGGATCTAAGGTGGCATTCTTTGCCGCACCCGGAACAGGTCCGAGGCTGGCCGTCGTATATAATTATTGCACGGCATCCGCCGATCTGTAAGTAGGACGGGACGTGGCTTCGGAGATCAATGGTGACCTGTCGGACCCCGTTTAGGACAGGATACGTCCGAAACTGTGTCCACTTCTCCGCAGTGCGGCCATGGACTGTGCCGTATGGGCGTAGTGCCGCGACGACTTCCTCAGCAGGAAGTTCGAATGGCAATTCGAAAATGCGTATCGTTCGCATACCTAAGCCTGCGTGGTCGACGGTTACCTCCCCCACATTGCCATCAGCGTGACAGAAGCGGAGCCCCTGTTTGGTCTCACGTAGTATGCGTCCGCACGCCGCGTCGTTAATGATTTTCACATAGACCGTGCTGCTCACGATGGACAAATGTATGCCGATAATATCGGTCGCCGGGATCTTCACTTCCTCTCGCAGAAAACGCTCCACTTCGAGTGCTTTGGGTCGGGCATAATCGTTGCAGAAAGTAAATCGGAGTGTTGATTTACGGTAACGGTTCGCCATGGATCGTACAAGGTAAGCCGCACTTAAGCAACGGCCGTCAGAAAGTAAACAAGGCGAGCTCGCGCGCCGCACGAAGTCAACACGTACGCGTCCGCTCTGTTGCCCTGCCGAAGGCAGACTGCCGTCCTCACAGCTTTACTTCCGCCATATGCTTTCTTTCAGGAGTGCTAGTTCTGCATGGTTCGCAGGAGAGCTTCTGTAAAGTTTGGAAGGTAGGAGACGAGATACTGGCAGAAGTAAAGCTGTGAGTACCGGGCGTGAGTCGTGCTTCGGTAGCTCAGATGGTAGAGCACTTGCCCGCGAAAGGCAAAGGTCCCGAGTTCGAGTCTCGGTCGGGCACACAGTTTTAATCTGCCAGGAAGTTTTATATCAGCGCACACTCCGCTGCAGAGTAAAAATCTCATTCTGTATGCAGAACGTCTTAAGAATTGAGTGTCGTTTTTAGGTTGCGCGGCGCGGCGCGGTGTTCTTCCCAGTGCACATTCTTCACCTTCCTGATACGGTACTCTCGCACTTTCTCCGCCTCTATACGAGCCACACGGTACTGCTGACATCGCGAGGGATCTCTCTCAATTGGCCGTAATTTTTCACAGAGACATTTTATTCGCTGGAAAGCGCGACTGGTCGTAAGAGTCGGGACTCCTCCCACCGTCCCGTGTATTGCCAGGAGACGGGCGAGCGGATTTTGTTTCTTAGGTATTCCGCTTGTGGAACTTCTGCTTCTGAAACATCAGATAGCGCCGTGCGCCTTGGATCTCGGCAGCCATCCCGCACGGGCCGTATTGGCTCGCCTCTGTCCTTGTCTGCTATATACTCCTGCTGATGGGATAGCTTGAGCACGGGACGCGGCTGTGGAATAACCGGCAACCAATAAGGCGTTCACTCTCTCTTCTCTCTGTCGCTCCCTCTCCCCCTCCCGCTGGCCTGCTCTCAAGCCTACGGAAGCTCGGAGTGGGGAGAAAGCGACCGGAAAGAAGTGCATTTGGCAACGAAACCGAATGCACCCCGCCGGAATATTCTTTGTTCCGATTTAGGGAGATAGACTGTGTGCTGCGTTATTGTTTGGATTGTGCCACAAAGAAATCACTGAAAAGTTGTTGGCATGGTCTCTTAATAGGAAAAGAGGGTTGGGAGATGTATTAAATTGCTTCTCTTTCAGATCTAGAAATGCTGCTTCCGCGTTATACAGACGGGAGAGAGAGAGAGAGAGAGAGAGAGAGAGAGAGAGAGAGAGAGAGAGAGAGGATGGGGGCGGGGTGGGGGTGGGGGGAGGGAATAGGCTGTAGTTCCTCTTCGCTGTAAGCTTTACTCAATGTCAACATAACGAAGCTATGTTGCCTAATGTTAGAAGCCAAATTAGTTTATTAACCAGGCTGTTGCTCTTGCAACTGCTGAAAAAGCTGCTGCTCTCTTCAGAAACCGAATTGAGACGCCAAGCTAATTGTGCAGGACAGGACAAATAGTATAAATTGTGGAAAGGGGCCAAAATAAGGGGCTGTCAAAAATGGTTCAAATGGCTCTGAGCACTATGGGACTCAACTGCTGTGGTTATCAGTCCCCTAGAACTTAGAACTACTTAAACCTAACTAACCTAAGGACATCACACACATCCATGCCCGAGGCAGGATTCGAACCTGCGACCGTAGCAGTCGCACGGTTCCGAACTGCGCGCCTAGAACCGCGAGACCAAGGGGCTGTCAGTTACACTCGAACAGAAACTTTATTATTCGATCAAATATTAGAAGAGCCCAAAAAAAATTTTAATCTTTGGTACTTAATTACTGGCTGAAAGCCACTTTAATTTAAAAACGGCTGAAGGCCAATAACTTAAAACGCAAGCATAATCAGAAATTTAGAAGGCAAACCTTATCTTAAAACAGTTCTTCAGTTAGGCTGAAGTAAACAGGTTATATTCAAATCGACTGAAGGCCTAAGACTTAAAACTCCATAACATTATTTTTTAAAAAATAGAAAAGGCCTTACGTGAAACAGATCTTTAAAGTAGGCTGAAGGCCTTAAGAGCAAACAACTCTAATTAAAACAAAAATCGGCTAGAAGCCATACAAGTACAAACAACAAGAACAAATTTTAAAAAAGTGGGAAGTACACCCAAGGGCGCTCAGATGTTCGAGGGCCGGCCTGGAATTCAAACACTAACGCTCGCTTAGGTGAGACTGGCAGTCGGCCCAACCATTTTCAATCCGCTGGGAACCCAACCGACAGACAGTCAACAGACCAATGATCAAGATCAGTTCCGCTCCACACTTGCACCAAAACTCAAACGATGCTAACAGCGGAGACTGGAACAACAACCAGAACAGATCAGACACCCCATAGGCGGTGGACGACCCAAATACACCTCGTCTAATCAGACGACCGACCAAACGGCCAAGCAAGGTCGTTGCCACTCAAACGTGTGTGCCGGCAATCGTGGGGCGAGTCATGGCTATCCTGTCCTTCCTCGCTACTCCACGGCAACAGACCAATTCAGAGCCAGTACGCCGACGACCTTTAAATAACTTGTCAGTCAAACCACATAAACTACACACAGTTTCACGAACACTTGCACTAAGAACTAGACAATGCTAACGGCAGTGACTAAGCAAAACAAGGACGAATCACGAGTTGGCCCACACAACCAACCCATAAGCGATCGAGGCGAAATACACGTCGTCCGACAAGACGACCGACCGATGATCAATCAAAGTCGTCCCCACTCAAATCACGTGTGTCGGCAATTATCGGCTATCCGCGCCTCCCTGGCAGTGTATGCCCCACTGTTGCCAACCGACCAACTGCTACACATCGCCGGCCGCGGTGGTCTCGCGGTTCTAGGCGCTCAGTCCGGAACCGCGCGACTCCTACGGTCGCAGGTTCGAATCCTGCCTCGGGCATGGATGTGTGTGATGTCCTTAGGTTAGTTAGGTTTAAGTAGTTCTAAGTTCTAGGGGACTGATGACGACAGATGTTAAGTCCCATAGTGCTCAGAGTCATTTGAACCATTTTTTGCTACACATCAGTACGGAGACAGCACTATAATAACTGGGCAGTGAACATCACAGGCAATTTTCAAACACTTGGGTGAAGAACGTGACCAAAGATAAAAGCTGTGAGTGTGCAATCATCAGGAAGAACCACGAGTTGAGACACACCGCCAACCCATAAGCGATCGGCGAGCAAATACACGTCGACCGGTAAGACGACCAACCGACGATCAACCAAGACCGTCCCCAGCCATGTGTGCCGGCAACGGACGGGCGAGTCATGGCTATCCGAACCTCTCTGGCGCTCCAGCCCGACCGAACTTCTGCCGCGTCCCAACTGTCAGACTGCCAGGTCCGAACTCCACTGCTGGCGCGTTCCAACTCGTTGGACGACACACGACGACCAGGAAGTAATAGCAGTCCAGCAAAGATAATACGGCAGGGCCTATATCGATAAGAGCTGCTGCTGCTGCTCACGGGTAGGCAAGGCAGCAACTCAGTGACACCAGTAATTGAAAATTAACGTAACGAGATGGCAGTACGGAAAAAACAGAGTGTTAAATAAGAGATGGCACGAATGCGTGCCACGTACGGCTCACGTATATTACATCTACGTCTATACTCCGTAATTAACCTTACGACGTTTGGCGAAGGGCATTTAATCTACCATTGCTAGCTCTCTCTCTCTCCCTCCCCCTCTCCCTCCCTCCCTCTCTCCCTCCCCCCACCCCCTCTCCAGTTCTATTCGTGTATGGTGCGCGGGAAGAGCAGTTGTTGATAAGATTCCGTGTGAGATTTAATATCTGTGATTTTGGCTTCATACTCGTTTCACGAGGCATATGCAGGAGGAAGTAATTTATTTGTTGTCTCTTTTAGGACAATACGCTTGCGAATTAATCTGGCCTCCTACATTGGAAAACTATACTCTGTCATGCACTTCAATAGCAGTTTGCAGGTTATGGACGTAGATGTATGTAGATCATCCCACGACGAGCAGCATGTTTCGTCACGGGATCGTTTGGTTGGGGCGAGAGCACTGCGGAAATGCTCAACGTATTCCGCTGGCAAACGGTATAACAGGGCCGCTGTAAATGACGGAAAGCTCTACTGTTGGAATTCCTGCAGCATATTTTCCAGGAAATTCTGGGCAACATTTTACTTCCTCCAATACACGTCTCGCGGAACGGCCGTAATGGGTAAATCAATAATTACTTTAAAACAGCTTTCTAATTTAACACCTTTTTTAAAACTAACTAAAAATTATAAAATAATTTCTTCTAGCCCCATACAGATTCCTAACCATATATAAGTAAAAATTAGATAGAATTGAGTTTACGGGTGGACTTCACAGCAACCGTTGTTACCACGAAACATTCACAAGTATAACAGGAAAAGGTGAAATAGCAGAGGTACACAAAGAGCCCTCCGCCACACATCAGACCCAAAAGTGGGTTAATATTTCACTGTCATAGAGTTCTGAGCTATGTTGAAAGTTTCAAGCACATCGGAAAATTAGTTCGAAATCAATTGCAAAATTTGTACCGAACAGACAAAAAAGCGACCTCATGAAACGTGTTAAAATTGGAAGTCATACAAAAGTTTACCGACAGTTATCTTTGCCATGTGCCATTTGTGAACGGAACAGGGAAAGGGCGGGAGAAGATAGAGGTATTAAAAGTACTCTCCACCACAAACCCCTAGGTGGCTTAAGGAGTGTTGATGTAGAGGGTGAGCCCTGGTGAGTAATATATCTTCAGTTGGTTGTTACGAAGTTTAGCGTATATTTATACAAATATAACGTGTAAATAACTGTTCTGCAAACACTCCGACTGCTGAAAAGTAAAATGCAAGTTTATTTCTTAAAAACTGCACCTCAGTGGCGATCCATTGCTGGAAGAGGTTCACGGAAGCTTCTCGTTACGTGCTCATCCATTCCTTGAGGAATGGCCTCAACCTCTTCCCGGATGTGGCTTTCAACTTGTAAGTATTCTTGAGTCGCCATCAAAAAATTTTTTCTTGAGATGTCGCCACAGAAAAAAAAATCGGCGATTGAAAGTTTAGGTGATCTCACCGGCCATGGGATTTCACTAGAGTCACAGTACAGTACAGAACAAAATAAAAAGAACACAGCCTACTTGGACCATGTTTTAATTCTGAAAACACTATGAAGCTGCGGATCTCAACAAAAAAAATTATTAAATCACTTAGTAAATGGCTGGATTGTCGGTGGTATTGGTAGCATTGGTAGGGAAAGAGAAATGAATGTTTGAGAGAGAAAATGGTAGCTGACGATTTTTCTTTCTTATTTGTTGGTTTATGCACACAAAATTAGAAACGCACACCGTTCAGCATTAGTCCATTGTGTATTTTATATCCTTGAAAAATATAAATTCCATTTTATAAGTAATAAAAATTAACTGATGCTTAACTTCTGCGCCTTTTTGTAACCAAAACAGTTACTTTTGGTGCAAGTACATTTTTCATGCACAAGCCTTAAAAAATCTATATAATTATTCTTGTTATTTTATACTCATTGGAACTCCCTTCATGACTACCAAAGGCAAGGGTTCCCTATTTTCACTGACAAGTGCAGAAGCTGTTTATTGAACAAACTCGGCGAAATATCGAAGCGGTGTTTGATATGTTTTAGTTTTGCGGTTTTTTTTACCTTCCTTTGAGGAACTGCGTATTCTAGCGCTATATTATAAATCTGTATTGTTCTTTTTTTAAATTTTTACTACAATTTCCCTCAGTTTACGTTACAAATCATCAATTTTCGACTAAAACCTGAATAAAAGATTCACAGTTTCAATTCTGCTATAAATATTGTTAAGTAGCAGACAGGAGGATAACTATGTCGAACAAAACTGTTCCATAGGTTATGCGAGCCTTAATATGTCCTCACTCAATTTGTAGATGGTCTACTGCTTCCAGTTTCTACAGGAATCTAGTAAGACACTGATCGTATGCGTAAGCAAAGCGATCGGAATAAGGGGGTGTCCAGTAGGTATGGAACACACCCAATACACAGGTAACGCGATTACGACCTCGTAGTATACGCTTACTTATGGTAGTCTGTTAACTTTAAATATCACCGAATCGTGAGAGTAATCTATGTGGAAAGTGACACCTCGGTGTAGTCGTTGAATCGCAGGCCTTATGTGCTATTGCCCCATCTTGCTGGAACCATGTCGCGTTTAGATGGCAATGCCCCTGCCTCGGTGGAACTAAGGAATTGTTAATCGTGGCCGGACACCGCTCAGAATTGGCTGGTTGTTGTTGTCTTCAAAAAAAAGATCGTGAATGAGCTCTGTGTTCGTTTGCGAAAAACATAGGAGGTCTTGCTTATTGAAAAGCCCATTCAGATGAAAGTTTCTCGCATCAGTCATCACAAGATTGGTCAGAAAAGCGTCATCCTGGTTCTATCCAGTAATCTTCTCCAGAAATCGCGTCCACTGACTTTATCGTTCGGCCGTAACTGTTGAGTCACTTGCAACTTACATGGGTGAAAATCCTGTTCCAACAATTTCCTGTGCAGACCTGTGGTGTCTGTGGCGATGGACGGATTACAGTGGGCTTCGTTGCAGAGTTAAACGAATTCGTTTTATTTCTCCGGTGTTCCAATTGTCCTTTCAGGTCCCTTATGCTTCAGATTGGTTTCAGAACCCGTACCACGCCCTTGTTCTGTCCACTCAGGTATTGCCCTTCTGTCTGGAACATGGAAATGGCGGTCTCTTCTAAGGCATTCTGGACAGCCACAACGGTCTGTCCACGGCAGGACTCCTCCACTACCTCAATACTCACCTGCACTAGCCAACGCTCTATACTGAGGTGACATATCAACAGAAGTGCTACATCACGACGATATTACGTGCAGCTATGTTGCTGTGGTGATTGTTCCCGAGCCGATCGGGTTACGCCTAATGTTGTTGGTAAACATTCACACCTTTACCATAAGCGTTCCCTACGGGTTGGACGCCGCACTCGAATGGATTACAGCATTTCAGTTGAAAGTAAAGAACCAGTAGGGACACATTAGAGACAACTGTGATACAGTAGAGCGAACATCCATCATGCTATGAAAGACAATGGCGACCGGTTTTCGGGTCCACATATCACGTTACACACAGAAGGCTTGTCAACAAGGAAAGTTCCTCGACGTGTGCACGGGAACCAAACTGATGTGGTACAGCCATAGAACTGGTATCAGTTAACAGGAAGTACTCATGCCATGAATAGCACAGGCCGTTCACGTTCAATAGGTGCTTAGAATGACAGACATCTACGACTTTCAAATCAAAGCAACCGTGGGCTGAGTGACCCAGAACTGAATTCGGTGTCCGAAGAGGCTACAGGACGTAATATGTCGCATCAGACTGTTAGGAGACAATTGCATGATGCGAGTCCCACTTCCCAATGACCACTGCGAGCACCACGACACCATGGACTCCGTTCCAGATGGTCAAGAAATCGTACAGAATGGATGCCCCAGCACCGACGTACAGTCTTGTTAGCGGACGAAACTCGCAAAATTGCAGACAACTTATCTGGAGACAACAAGGCAATATCAAACGCCTCCGACGCACCCCAAATGAGCAGCAATGTGGTGGCGGGGTGATGTCCTGGGGTGGCATTATACGAGGCCACCGTACGGCTGTCGTGGTTGTTGAAGACAGTCTCACTGCTCTGGGGTGCATGGGCGAGATTCTGCAACCATTAATGGGAAAGTATCGCCAACATTTTGGTGACAAGTTCATCTTGATGGATGATATTTCATGTTCTCACCGTGCTGTTCTGGTGAACACGGTCCTTCAGCATGCTGTTATCTCCAGAATGGAGTGGGCTGTCTGTTCGCTGTTTTATTTGGGGTCGACTGAAACAAACTGTTTTTGGACGTCAGAAACGACTACATACTCGAGGCTACCTACACTGAATCGTCTTGGAAGAGTGGTACAGCCTGGACAAATGTTTGCTTGATGACGTCATTGATAGTATGACTCGACGGATTGAAGCCTTCATCCAAGCAAGAGGATGTTCCACCAGGTATTGAAATTGCTCAGAAATGCTGTGAGAAACATCTCATGGCAGACAGATTATTTTGTCGTAATGCAAATGTTTGTTTTATTGTTTTGGTTATTTGGAAACATTGTAAATGGTATACAGGGTGTCCTGTCGATAGGTTTTTTGCAATCCGCAACACCTTTAAAAACCAGCTGTGAGAGTTTCAGATTCTCTCGCTTGTTAGTTACAAAGTATTAGGAAAAATGAATGGCACTTTTTTGTAGGAAATTTGGCGTAGATACTGTAGGGAAGCAGCCTACTCACGCCGTAGTAAATTCACATCAGTCTTTCCATTGTGTGCCAGCCAGTCCGCTGTAACTAGCTCTGACGTCATAAATGTTGCACAGTACTTTTAAAATCAAGTAAATAACCTGAAACGATTCTAGCATGTCAGGACTAATACTAAATTAATATGTGTTGAATATCAGTTCGATAACTTTAACCATTTTCGAAATTTGGACGTTTTTCTGTAAAAATCATTGGCGCAACAGAAAAGAGCTAGAGACATAAAATTTTATATTTAGATTCCTTTTTCATAATAATTTAATAGAAACAATACTTTGGAGCTCACAAATTAAGATTTTAGTTGAAATTCATAATTTTCTGGTTTTTGTCCTAAAAATTAAGGAAGCAAGATAGATTAAGTAGGCTAATAAATCAGGCTAGGATGTTTATATTTAAGTAGAATGGAGATCCTCTATAACCATAAAGATGTGAGACGTTTCAATTGAATAACTATAAAACTATAGCGATAGCGTATCTCCAAAGGGCAAGTTCAGAGCTCGTCTACTGCGTGCAGTGTAATTAAATTAATTCTCTCGCCCAAAATATTTAACTTAGCCACGTCAAACTTTTATTATGATTACTTACCTGGGTGCTGAATGCACATTTAAATTGAGAGCTTCATCGGCCGTCAGCAAAAGAAGCTATGATTTACACTCCTGGAAATTGAAATAAGAACACCGTGAATTCATTGTCCCAGGAAGGGGAAACCTTATTGACACATTCCTGGGGTCAGATACATCACATGATCACACTGACAGAACCACAGGCACATAGACACAGGCAACAGAGCATGCACAATGTCGGCACTAGTACAGTGTATATCCACCTTTCGCAGCAATGCAGGCTGCTATTCTCCCATGGAGACGATCATAGAGATGCTGGATGTAGTCCTGTGGAACGGCTTGCCATGCCATTTCCACCTGGCGCCTCAGTTGGACCAGCGTTCGTGCTGGACGTGCAGACCGGGTGAGACGACGCTTCATCCAGTCCCAAACATGCTCAATGGGGGACAGATCCGGAGATCTTGCTGGCCAGGGTAGTTGACTTACACCTTCTAGAGCACGTTGGGTGGCACGGGATACATGCGGACGTGCATTGTCCTGTTGGAACAGCAAGTTCCCTTGCCGGTCTAGGAATGGTAGAACGATGGGTTCGATGACGGTTTGGATGTACCGTGCACTATTCAGTGTCCCCTCGACGATCACCAGTGGTGTACGGCCAGTGTAGGAGATCGCTCCCCACACCATGATGCCGGGTGTTGGCCCTGTGTGCCTCGGTCGTATGCAGTCCTGATTGTGGCGCTCACCTGCACGGCGCCAAACACGCATACGACCATCATTGGCACCAAGGCAGAAGCGACTCTCATCGCTGAAGACGACACGTCTCCATTCGTCCCTCCATTCACGCCTGTCGCGACACCACTGGAGGCGGGCTGCACGATGTTGGGGCGTGAGCGAAAGACGGCCTAACGGTGTGCGGGACCATAGCCCAGCTTCATGGAGACGGTTGCGAATGGTCCTCGCCGATACCCCAGGAGCAACAGTGTCCCTAATTTGCTGGGAAGTGGCGGTGCGGTCCCCTACGGCACTGCGTAGGATCCTACGGTCTTGGCGTGCATCCGTGCGTCGCTGCGGTCCGGTCCCAGGTCGACGGGCACGTGCACCTTCCGCCGACCACTGGCGACAACATCGATGTACTGTGGAGACCTCACGCCCCACGTGTTGAGCAATTCGGCGGTACGTCCACCCGGCCTCCCGCATGCCCACTATACGCCCTCGCTCAAAGTCCGTCATCTGCACATACGGTTCACGTCCACGCTGTCGCGGCATGCTACCAGTGTCAAAGACTGCGATGGAGCTCCGTATGCCACGGCAAACTGGCTGACACTGACGGCGGCGGTGCACAAATGCAGCGCAGCTAGCGCCATTCGACGGCCAACACCGCGGTTCCTGGTGTGTCCGCTGTGCCGTGCGTGTGATCATTGCTTGTACAGCCCTCTCGCAGTGTCCGGAGCAAGTATAGTGGGTCTGACACACCGGTGTCAATGTGTTCTTTTTTCCATTTCCAGGAGTGTATTCGGTAACTTAAAGTGGTGCATTACTAGCCCAGCGGCTAGTCGGGAGAGCCGATTTGATCAGGCGTTCCCTTAGCCGTCCGCACCGCGGCTTTATATATAAGAACGCTGCGCGAGGAAGCAAGGCCTCAGTTCTCTCCAGACGTTGAACAGCACACCATCTGTGTCGGGAGTCGCGTCGCGTCGGTATCATTGCTATAAACAGCCTCGGATGCCGTATTAAGTTACTCGGGATACGCGTAACCATGAAATCATTTTCGAGTGAAGTGTTAATTCTGGGATGACTTTAACTATCGATTTTCAGTTTGCGTATGTCGTATTTTCACGTGCCGCCGCGGGACAAACATTCTACCATTATTTAGCGTGGCGTTTGATGAGCATTATCATCAAATTATGGCGAGCATTCACTTAAACATTTAATTTGGACAGGTACAGTCGCATCAGCGCATTAGACTCTGAACTGCTCTGTTAGTCAGATTGAGTGGATTCTTTCTTTCTTTTTTTCATCTGTGACTCAGAATATAGAGAACGTTTTTTTTTTTTTTTTTTTTTTTTCACGATCGTTTTTGATTATAAATCCCAGACAATCTCCTAATTCCTCAGAGCTATAAGCTGCAGCTATAAGTGTGTTTCTCAGATGAAGTGGGCACTAGGAAATCTAATTACAGGCTTCACGTTTTGCTAATCACTTTCTGGTTGCCAATATTGTAGTTAGAGAGCCAGTGTTGAGAACGGCAAAAGACAGCATAAATGATAGGAACATTTAACAACAATAATTCCACCTGCCGCCGCACATATGGTTAATCGGCCGGGAAATGAAGTGTTTCTACATTCTACAAAATTTTATACCACCTTAAAATTCCAACCGCCGCCCCACAATACGTTTTGTACTGGGATATGTTTTCGCCGGAGACCACACTTCTCGAGTTACCAGTAAACAATTTAACTACATTAAATTTCGAACAAAATGATCATATTCATTTTCTGTATGTAGGGCTAATAGTCTGCACGTAGCGAGCGAGAGAAATGAAAATCTTGCGTGTGATATATTAAGGCGTTGCAGGTTGCTTAAAACACGTGGGTAGGGACAGGTGTATTACCCCGTGTTCGCTGCCGCAGAGCCAGTTTTATTTTCTTTACCATGAATGTCGAAATATAGAGGTGATGCAAAACTTTTGTTTTGTGTGTGTGTGTGTGTGTGAGAGAGAGAGAGAGAGAGAGAGAGAGAGAGAGAGATATCGACCGCCGATTAGATGTGATAGATGGAACGTCTCCATGTTTCTAGGGTGGGCAACTGAAAATGCACCATTTGCCCCTGGGCCAGCATGTAGACGCAGGCACAGGTAAGCTTGAAATGCGATTGCACTTAACATTTGCCCGTTACTGTTGAGGCACGCAGGCCACCGCGTCGCGGCAAGGATGATTGCTTCTTGGGAATAGTCAGATTCTGATTCTAGTTGTGTGACGCGCTTTTTACGCACGTCGAATTTCGAAGAATGATTGATTCAGTCACTTTGATGACATGTGATGGGGTCACCATATGTGTGGTATCGTAAAGTACTGGGTGATCAAAAAGTCAGTATAAATTTGAAAACTTAATAAACCACGGAATAATGTAGATAGAGAGGTAAAAGTTGACACACATGCTTGGAATGACATGGGGTTTTATTAGAAAAAAAAAGTTCACAAAATGTCGGACAGATGGCGCTGGACAGCAAAACGTCAGTGACTGCGCATGACAATCGTGTATAAAAGGAGCTGTAATGAGAGAGAGAGAGAATCAGATGCGCCAGCAGTCGCAGCATATTGACGTTACTTCAAAAGGCGCTTTTAGTGAAGCTGTATTATCAGAATGGGGAATGTGCTAGTTCAGCGTTACGATCCTATCGCCATAGGAAGGGGATTCGAACGGTTCCGCTAACAAATGCAGCTGTGGCGAGAATGATTTCGAGTTCGAAGCCACGGGTTGTTTAGACGACCCCGTAGTGGCCGACCGCGCACAAGGCGTAATGCTGCTGAGCCAGTTCAGGAAAAAATGGAGACTGTAGCGGGTTCGTCTATGCACGGGGACGTCAGCGCTCGTGCAGTCGCACGTCGCACCGGCATTCCATACACTACTGTTTGTTTGGCACTGAGGCGTACCCTCCGATGCTATCCGTACAAAATCCATCGGCATCATGAACTGTTACCTGGCGATGTAGTGAAGCGGAGGGTATTTGCGGTGTGGGCGTTTCAAAAGATGGCGGAAGATGACGATTTGTCGAGTAACGTGTTGTGGACCGACGAAGCTCATTTCACGCTCCGAGGGCCTGTCAACGCCCACAACTGCAGAATTTGGGCTACCGAAAATCCTAGAACTGTCGTGGAAACTCCATTGTACGACGAGAAAGTCACGGTATGGGTTGGATTTACCACATCTACCGTTATCGGGCCTTTTTTCTTCGAGGAAATGCGTGCTTCTGGTTTTGTAACTGCTACCGTGACGGGTGAGAGGTACGCCGATATTTTACAGAATCGCATCATCCCCAGCCTGGCTGATAAACACCTGCTAGAACGTACGATGTTCATGCAGGGTGGCGCTCCACACTATATTGCTAGACGCGTTGAAACGTCTAATTATTGAATTACTGTGCTGGTAAACCCCTTACGTTATTTGATGTTCAAACAGCTGAGCAGAACTGAACGTACTCAGACATTTCGCTCTTTACTTATTCTGATCAACAATAAACTGACACGCAATATTTTTAGCGCAACGCAATCAGACTTTCAAAAATCCTTACAAAAGAATGGTTCAAATGGTGCAAATGGCTCTGAGCACTATGGGACTTAACATCGATGGTCATCAGTCCCCTAGAACTTAGAACTACTTAAACCTAACTAACCTAAGGACATCACACAACACCCAGCCATCACGAGGCAGAGAAAATCCCTGACCCCGCCGGGAATCGGACCCGGGAACCAGGGCGTGGGAAGCGAGAACGCTACCGCACGACCACGAGATGCGGGCCCTTACAAAAGAATGGCCCTGACAAACAATAACCTATACCTTTCATGAATCACTTACCTCACAAAAATCCTAGTTACTCGAACTACTGCAATACAGCTAAATAAAAGATACTAACTACTGAAGTCACTAACTACTGATAGGGATAGTTAGCAAATGAAAGATCTTGATAGAGAACAAACAATTTATTTACCTTAATAGTGTTCAAAAGTCATTATATATATATATATATATATATCAGTTCATGACATCCAGTTTTACGAATTTACTGTCTCTGATGGACACACGTCCAGATCATCCGCTCTCAAAACTCCGCCATCTCTCTCCCCACATCCACCACTGCTGGCGGCTCACCTCCAACTGCGCAACGCTACGCGCTGTTAACAGCCAACTGCCCAACACTACAATAGCAAACAACAATGCAAACCAGCCACAGACTGCACACAGCACAGCCAGTGATTTTCATACAGAGCGCTGGGTGACGTTACTAACATAAAAACCTAAACAGCCTACTTACAGCGTGAAAGTTCTCTTGCGCGCGTCGTTTGGTGGTGATCGTGTACTCAGCCGCCACTTTCGTCATGCTTGGCCTCCCAGGTCCCCAGACCCCAGTCCGTGCGATTATTGGCTTTGGGGTTACCTGAAGTCGCAAGCGTATCTTGATCGACCGACATCTCCAGGGATGCTGAAAGACAACATCCGACGCCAATGCCTCACCATAACTCCGGACATGCTTTACAGTGCTGCTCACAACATTATTCCTCGACTACAGCTATTGTTGAGAAAAGATGGTGGACATATTGAGCATTTCCTGTAAAGAACATCATCTTTGCTTTGTCTTACTTTGTTATGCTAATTATTGCTATTCTGGAATTAGATTTTCACTCTGCAGCGGAGTGTGCGCTGATATGAAACTTCCTGGCAGATTAAAACTGTGTGCCGGACCGAGACTCGAACTTGGGACCTTTGCCTTTCACGGGCAAGTGATCTACCAACTGAGCTACCCCAGCACGACTCACGCCCCGTCCTCACAGCTTTACTTCCGCCAGTACGTCGACTCCTACCTTCCAAACTTTACAGAAGCTCTCCTGCGAATCTTGCACTCCTGAAAGAAAGGGTATTGCGGAGACATGGCTTAGCCACAGCCTGGGGGATGTTTCCAGAGTGAGATTTTCACTCTACAGCGGAGTGTGCGCTGATATGAAATTTCCTGGCAGATTAAAACTGTGTGCCGGACCGAGACTCGAATTTGGGACCTTTGCCTTTCGCGGGCAAGTACTCTACCAACTGAGCTACCCAAGCACGACTCACGCACCGTCCTCACAGCTTTACTTCCGTCATATCCTTTCTTTCAGGAGTGCTAGTTCTGCAAGGTTCGCAGGAGAGCTTCTGTAAAGTTTGGAAGGCAAAAAAATGGTTCAAATGGCTCTGAGCACTATGGGACTCAACTGCTGTGGTCATAAGTCCCCTAGAACTTAGAACTACTTAAACCTAACTAACCTAAGGACAACACACACATCCATGCCCGAGGCAGGATTCGAACCTGCGACCGTACCGGTCGCGCGGTTCCAGACTGTAGCGCCAGAACCGCTCGGCCACCAGCGGCCGGCTTGGAAGGCAGGAGACGAGGTACTGGCAGAAGTAAAGCTGTGAGGACGAGGCGTGAGTCGTGCTTGGGTGGCTCAGTTGGTAGAGCACTTGCCTGCGAAAGGCAAAGGTCCCAAGTTCGAGTCTCGGTCCGGCACACAGTTTTAATCTGCCAGGAAGTTTCATTGCTATTCTGATCTGATGAAGCGCCATCTGTCGGACATTTTTTGAACTTTTGTATTTTTTTGGTTCTAATAAAACCTCCATGTCATTCCAAGCATGTATGTCAATTTGTACCACTTTATCTACATTATTCCGTGGTTTATTAAGTTTTCAAATTTATACTGACTTTTTGATCACCCAGAACATTATTTGTGCAGATGCTTTCGGAGAGTTATCGGAATGCCGGCTCCTGCAGAGCGTTCGCTTTCACTGCCGGTGTGGCAGCGATAGAAAGAAAGCGGGCGGCTCCCTCCCCCGCGAGCGTTGCCCGATGAGGCCGCGGACGCAGCCTTTGTTCCGCCAAGGAGGCGGGGACACTGCGCCGTGAATAGGCCGGCCAGCCGGCGACGGCGACCGCAGACCGCGCCGGACCTCTCCTCCCAGGCGCACAGCAGTCTGCGAGCCCAGACCCTCCCTCCAGCGCGGCCTTTGTCTGGCGCACACAACAACGGCCAACAGCCAACCCCGCCCTCTCATTCCGTCTACCATTCTCGTCATATTTCGCGGCTCTTAGACTGTCACAAAGGGAACTGTGTACGGCTAGGCAAGCTCCGTTTACCTTCCCCAGTGCACCTTCTGGCTGTCCACCAGTTCTGAACACAGAGTGAATCAACTACTTCTAGTGATATCAGCGTTTTGCTTCGTTACCACAACAGCCGGAGACGTGATAATGAGCAAGGCTACGATCAGTAGCGCGGAGATACCCAGATCATGGTATATGAGTTAGAGGCGACTTTAATCTTTTGTTGCCTGTTGGTGCTACTAACAAGGGAACCTCCCCATCGCACCCCCCTCAGATTTAGTTATAAGTTGGCACAGTGGATAGGCCTTGAAAAACTTAACAGGGAAAACAGGAAGAAATTGTGTGGAACTAAAAAAAAAGAAGCAAAATATACAAACTGATTAGTCCATGCGCATGATAGGAAACATCAAGGAGAGCGTGAAATCAGGATCGCCGTGGTCCCGTGGTTAGCGTGAGCAGCTGCGGAACGAGAGCTCCTCGGTTCAAATCTTCCCTCGAGTGAAAAGTTTATTTTCGCAAAGCTATGATCTGTCCGTTCGTTTATTGACGTCTCTGTTCATTGTTAAGTTTAGTGTCTATATTTTGCGACCGCACCGAAAAACCGTGCGATTAGTAGACGAAAGGACGTGCCTCTCCAGTGGGAACCTTGTTATTGAAGTCGCGAGCTATATTTGCTGGATTCATATTGCCCACGGAATACATCTCACGTATTTAATGCACTCTCGTCCAAAGTAGCGAACAGTCAACTGCCAGCCAGGGAGCCTCGTTAGCAGGAATACTCTCTCTTCCGTGCGCTGCAGTCGACTGACGTCGTGTGTTTCGATGTTTGTTTAGGTGTAGCGTCCCCATACTACGGCGCAGTTACCTCGCATCGGACGGACGGATGGACAGATAATAATTGTCTGAAAATAAAAAAATTAAACTTTTCACTCGAGGGAGGACTTCAACCAAGGACCTCTCGTTCCGCAGCTGCTCACGCTAACCACGGGACCACGGCGCTCCTGAGCTTACTCTATCCTGCACTACTCATTTTGTATATTTTGCTTCTTTTTTTCATAGTTCCACACATCTTCTTCCTGTTTTCTCGATTGATCTGTGTTCAGTTTTTCAAGGCCTATCCACTGTGCCAACTTACAACTAAATCTGAGGGGGGGGGGGGGTTGCGATGGGAAGGTTCCCTTGTAAGAACCGCCTTCTTCGATCCTAATTAGAATTATATTAATACCTTCAGCTGCTAACTGGGGTTGATATATATCAACGGGGACAGGTGAAAATGTGTGCCCCGACTGGGACTCGAACCCGGGATCTCCTGCTTACATGGCAGACGCTCTATCCATCTGAGCCACCGAGGACACAGAGGATAATGTGGCTGGAGGGACTATCTCGCTCACGCCTCCCGCGAGGCCCACAATCTCACCTTGTATGTCCACACACTACATTCGTAGTGTCGCACCCCAACACACTCATTACTCGTGGAAGACATTCTTCCAAGTCCCGTAAGAGTTCGGGGAATATATGTGCATCCGCACAGAAGAGGAAGGTCATGGCAGGTATTGCGAATGCACACATATTTCCCGAACTCCTACGGGACTTGGTAAAAATTCAAATGGCTCAGAGCACTATGCGACTTATCTTCTGAGGTCATCAGTCGCCTAGAACTTAGATTAGTTAGGTTTAATTATTTCTAAGGACATCACACACATCCATGCCCGACGCAGGATTCGAACCTGCGACCGTAGCGGTCGCTCGGCTCCAGACTGTAGCGCCTAGAACCGCACGGCCACTCCGGCCGGCGGACTTGGTAAGAATGTCTTCCACGACTAATGAGTGTGTTGGGGTGGGACACCACGAATCTAGTGTGTGGACATACAAGGTGAGAATGTTGGTCTCGCGGAAGGCGTGCGCGAGATAGTCCCTGCAGTCACGCTATCCTCTTTGCCTTCGGTGGTTCAAAGGGATAGAGCGTCTGCCATGTAAGCAGAGATCCCGTGTTCGAGTCCCGGTCGGGGCACACATTTTCACCTGTCCCCGTTGATATATATCAACGCCCGTTAGCAGATGAGGGTATAAATATAATTCTAATTTCGTTCTATACGGCTGCAGGTCTTCAATGGTGTCTGTTCTTTCGGACATGTTCGAAAGAACAGACACCATATCCATATAAGTATATAGTTCTGGCAACAGCGGCCATGACCTTCTTCTTCTTCTGTGCAGATGCACACATATTACCCGACTTGGTAAGAATGTCCTCCATGAGTAATGAGTGTGTTGGGGTGGCACACTACGAATGTAATGTGTGGACATACAAGGTGAGCCGGCCTTAGTGGCCGAGCGGTTCTAGGCGCTACAGTCTGGAACCGCGCGACCGCTACGGTCGCAGGTTCGAATCTTGCCTCGGGCATGGATGTGCGTGATGTCCTTAGTTTAGTTAGGTTTAAGTAGTTCTAAGTTCTCGAGGACTGATGACCTCAGAAGTTAAGTCCCATAGTGCTCAGATCCATTTGAACCATACAAGGTGAGAATGTGGGTCTCGCGGGAGGCGTGCGCGAGATAGTCCCTCCTGTCACACTAACCTCTGTGTCCTCGGTGGCTCAGATGGACGCCGTCACGGTAACTCATCGTGTTCGGTCAGAGGGTTAGCTGCCCTCTGTAATAAAAAACTGAGTTAATGGATCAACGACGAACTGAAGCGTGTGTCTTGCGACGTCCGCCACGAGCCGATACAACGAACAAAATGAGATTAATAATAAAAAAATGGATAGAGTGTCTGTCATGTAAGCAGGAGATCCCGGGTTAGAGTCCCGGTCGGGGCACACATTTTCACCTGTCCCCGTTGATACATATCAGCGCCCGTTAGCAGCTGAAGGTGTTAATATATTTCTAATTTCGTTCTAGACAGCTGCAGGTCATCAATGGTGTCTGTTCTTTATCCATATAAGTATATCTTCCGATCCTTGTTTTTCTAACAACACATTTCCCGCAACCTGGGCTGATGGTGCGTTTAAACCTTTCAGACTCCAAATCTTAAAAATTATTTTTTTTTAAATTTTCTTGTTGTCAAAAAATGGTTCAAATGGCTCTGAGCACTATGGGACCTAACCTCTGAGGTCATCAGTCCCCTAGAACTACTTAAACCTAACTAACCTAAGGACATCACACACATCCATGCCCGAGGCAGGATTTGAACCTGCGACCGTACTGGTCGCGCGGTTCCAGACTGTAGCGCTTAGAACCGCTCGGTCACTACGGCCGGCTGTTGTTGTCATTAGATTTTTAGACATACACTGAGAAATAACAATGTGGAAAGCGTTACATACATTAATCGAATGCATACAGGGTGGTTACAAATGGAGCCACTAAACATGGGATGTCATTCTTTTGGTGGTAAGGTGAAATGCAGTCCCTGTCTGCAGTTAGGCATAGGGCTACTTGATAGAGAGCACACTTCCATCTGCTTCCGTGATGTTTCTCCTTTGTACTACAGTGCACACAGTGCGTTGAAGTGGCATGTATTGATGGATGCTTTGCTTCTGTTATACGAGGTGCGACAGTAAAGTAATGAAACTGATGTGATAAAAAAAAGTTGCTTACCGTTTTAGTCAAGTTTAGTGTTGTCTCCTTGAAAGTAGTTCCCTTCTGATTGCATACACTTTTTCCAGCGCTTCTGCCATTGATGGTAACATTTCTGGATCTCATCTTTTGTAATATTTTCCAAGAGCCTCGTCACAGCTTTTTGGACATCTTGTGTTGTTTGAAAATGGTGTCCCTTGACCGCCGTTTTGACTCTTGGAAATAGAAAAAAGTCGCACGGAGCTATATCTGGTTAATAAGGTGGCTGTGGTAGTACTGAAATTTGTTTTGAGGTTAAGAACTGCTGCACTGACAGAGCACTATGGGATGGCGCATTATCGTGATGCAGAATCCAATTATCAGCAATTTTGGCACGGACACGAAGAACTCTTTTACGAAGTCTTTCTAAAATTTCTTTGTAGTTATATTGGTTAACTGTTTGTCCAGGAGGCACCCACTCTTTATGAACAATTCCCTTTGAATCAAAGAAGCACACACGTATGCATGGTCGTCCACTGCGGTCTTCATATTCGACGTTCGTTCTGCCTTCACTAAACATTTTATGCAAACGTAAAACTCGAGCTCTTGACATAACCTCCTTTCCAAAAGCTTTCTGAAGCTTAACGTAGGTTGTCGTCGCGTTTTCACCCAATTTAACGCAAAAAGAAATGGCATACCGTTGCGCAATATTATGCAGTTCCATTTCCGTGACGAGAGACACAAACACGTGTTAACTTATTATAGCACAACTCAGGACTGAACAGTTGCATCGATGTGCTGCTTGGACTAGAAGCAGCTTATAGAGCGAGGTCAAAGATATTGTGCCTACGCAAGCCTGCAGGGTTGACACATCTTGCAAAGAAAATCAGTCTCATTGCTTTATTGTCGCACCTCGTATGTTTTGCAACTGGAACAACAGTTTTACATTTTTTGCTAATGCTTCTTTGCTCTCACTCTCTGAAATAACGGAAGACAAAAAATGATTTTTTCATTCGAAAATCCAGATCACTGTCTTCAGCTAACACTTCATCTCCGCTTTTACTCATCAAGCTACCTTCCATTAGTTATGTAGGTGCACTAAGCAACTGTGATACGACGATCAAATAATAGAGCACAACAGTCAGTCCTCCTTTTCTTTCAGGTTTTATTACACAAACTTAGTTTTCGGCTAGAGCCTACCCATTATCAATGCTGAAAGTACAAGAAGTGCATAGTCGGCGATAGTCTAAAAAGTTACAACTCGTGGCATAATATTTACGGATTATACATTACTTTACATAACACTACTTC
The DNA here is from genome assembly GCF_023898315.1 of Schistocerca nitens. NCBI lineage: Eukaryota > Metazoa > Arthropoda > Insecta > Orthoptera > Acrididae > Schistocerca > Schistocerca nitens. The sequence continues at coordinate 469,967,729 of NC_064621.1, forward strand.
ATAGTATCAGTACGTGTCCTAGTACGTCAGTCCCCTGTTGTTCGGGCTTCTGTCACAGTTCGTTCAAAATTACTATATAATTATTAGCGGAGAACACATCAGTTGCCTGTATGGCGCCCTCTATATGAACTACATAATATAGAAAATTAAAAGAACATCTGCTATGGTCTCTAGTAAAAAGCTTCAAATTTGCATGGGAATGACACAAACTCAGATACAAGTAAAATTAAGTACGTTGCTGTTTGACTTTTTGCCACATTTAACAGTAAACATAGAAGATGTAAAAAACTCCAGATTCACTCGTTGTGAGCCAACTGTTTTGCTGTTCTTTAAAACACATATGTAACGTCAGATCGGTAAAACTTTTTTAAAAAATTTTACAAAACACATGGAGGCATATGCTGTCTGCTGCGACATTGAATTGATTTAAATGTTTTTTTTTTCTTTTGTGCTACTTTACTCTTTGTTTAATCATCGTGACAGGTATGTGGTTCCTCTTATTTATTGAATAGTTCATAGATGGCGCCAAATGTCAGCAAAATTGATATTTAATGTGACTTGCCATTCCCTTAAATGTTGAAGTTTTACTGATCTGATTGTGCAAATGTGTTTCAAAAGAATAACAAAACCATTGGCTCACAAGGAGTGAATGTGGAATTTTTTACATCTTCTATGGTTACTGTTAAATGGGGCAAAGAAGTCAGATAGCAACGTACGTAACTTTACTTTTATTTTATTTTATGTTCTGGCTATGCAAGTTTGAATTTTTTTTACTGGAGACCATAGCTGCTTTCCTTTGAGTGTTATATATTACGCAGATTACATAGAGGACGCCACACAGCCAACCGATGTGTTCTCTGCAAAGCCTACCTTCATTATACAGTAGTCTTGAACGAGCTGCGAGAGAAGCCCGGACAACAGGAGACTGACGTTTTAGGACAAGCACTGATACTATGAAATAGTGGTATGTCATCTAATGTATAAGCCATATTGGTTATGCCACGAGTTGTAGCTTTTTAGACTATCGTCGACTATGTACTTGTATTTTTTAGCCTTGATGTGTGGCAAGGCAATTGCCGAAATCTACATTTGCCTAATAAAACCTGAAAGAAAAGGATGACTGATTGCTGTGCTCTTATCATTTGAAAATTCACTTCCACTGCTACTGTCAATCTGAGTCGGCACCAGAGAAAATTTCTTCCAAAAGGCACACCAGAATTTTCTCTTCTTTATTTTGAGAGAGTACGTCACGTGAAATACAACAATCTGTCACAACTACCCATGTTGCCCTTAAGTCGGGTTCACACACGCAACTGATGTGGCACCACAGCTTGTAACTTTCTGTAGTGACATCGTGAGCTACCATTCACACAGGACGCCACAAATTCTACGTATGTGGACAGCTTTCAGTAGTGTCAGTTGAAGTCATATGGGCTGGTATGGATGTTATAGTGAAGAACCTGAAAGGCTACATTCTTGCCTTTGATTTTTATCAAGGGAGAAATGAAGCTTTGAAGAGGGAATCTGAGAATTGTGCGTCATGATAGTTTCAGATTTTTCAAAGACGTTTTGGGCAATAACAGAAGACCGGACTTAGATACCTTTTTTATTTACTTTTCCTGCCTGGTGAGCGAAAGTAGAGAAATTATGGTTCGTAGCATAATGAGGACAAGTAGGAAAAGTTTCACAGAGGTCTTTTACCTTTGCAGGCCTTTTACCTTCTAAGGAAACGGAAGGAGGTGACTTTCATGTGTGGGATAATATCCTTCGAAACAGGGGTTCTTTTGTTGAAAGACAACAAAACTGTGTGTTTGGCTTCCAATTACCACGGAACAGAAGTATTACATGTGTCCAGAAAGTAGGACAATAGCATTAAAAGCAACATTCAATGTCTTCTCGCAGTAAAGAACATGGAATTTGTGAACCATGCTGACAGACTTATATCTGCTTATGGGCTGGGAAGAAGATCCAAAGAGTATTTCTAACTTATTATGAACTGCACTGTGAGCTGTATAGAGAGATTCAACTTCTGTAGTTCAGGAGAAATGTTGCTCGGCGACTTACGGGACAGATGGCTCAACTGGTTCAAATGGCTCTAAGCACTATGGGACTTAACATCTGAGGTCATCAGTCCCCTAGACTTAGAACTATTTAAACTTAACTAACCTAAGGACATCACACACATCAATGCCCCAGGCAGGATTCGAACCTGCCACCGTAGCAGCTGCGTGGTTCCGGACTGAAGCGCCTAGAACCGATCAACCACAGCAGCCAGCGGGACAGATGAAAGCAAAGCATATTAATCTCAAAGCTGGAAGCAAAGTTCTGACAGAAAGCAATACAAGCAACAAAAGAAAGAAATTAGTCCCAAGCGATGTCAAATTAGGAAAAAAGGTGCTAATTTTGTTATTTTTGCAGCAAAGGAAGTTATGTGTGTAGTAACAGAAAGGTTCAGTCTGGACCAAACTAAAAGTGTTTATTTAGTGGAGTATTTCTCTGCTGCCATGAAAATCAGAATATTTTTGCTGAGTTCCATTTAATAACTGTGTAATTACCTTCCTAATGTTCACTGATTTGTAGACTTAGTGCATTCTAACACATTTGGATTCGTTACTTCGGAAAAATACTGTACTGGCAACTGGTTGCTTACAAGCCATTGTAAGGGCAGACGGTACTCAAAAGCACCACCTTCGTAGAATGGTAAAAAAATTAAATTAAAATTCCGAAAAATCATAGTTTTGGTACTGTTCAGTATTATTATCAATGGAAGAAAGTGGCACATGCTCGCTACTCTGAGATTCCTGCAGGAGGTCGGACGTACTGGTGAATTCGCACTGAAGAAGGTGGATCCATTGCCCATCAAGGCGAATCAGTTGTGTGAATGAGTGAATGGTGGTCGTGTACGAAAGAACAGACACCGCGAATTCATATAACTCCTGTATTTCTATCGAGATCAGTCAGTATTCAGCAGTGTAGACAGTCTTCCAGTTGAACTTCGTAGCAAATTTGTTACTGGCTGTGCTTGTCGATTCTTAACCCTATGTGATGCTGTTGACAGACATGGTACATACAACAGTCTCTGCGACTAGGCATCCCTTACGTACCATTTCGGGATGGTGTCGGCACCGGTACAAGAATAGTGTAAACAATGTAAGCAGTGGAATTACTCCATGCGGAAAATGGTAGACGTGCTATTCATCTGTGCCAGGAACAACATACTGCGGAAGCTAACAGGTTCATCGTGGGGAACTCGTCCACACGTTTTGCGCACCACGGGTCTGGCGCTGAATATCTCAGTAGCGGAATACGCGGCGCCAGTTTGGAGGAACTCTGCTCACACTAAGCAAGTTGACGTCGCCGTAAACGAAACTGTACGTATTGCCACAGGATGCCTCAAACCAACTCCCGAAGACTAAATTTTTTCCGTCATAGGCATAGCACCACCCACTATCCGCAGACAAGTAGCCGCCGAGATCGAACGGTTAAAACAAAAGAACACCTGATGCATATGCACCGAAAACAACGTGTCCGGCTGAAATCCCGCAGGAGTTTCATTGAAACTACTGAAGAGCTCGCCACCAAGCCCGCCGCAAGGCGGCTATCTCTTTGGGAAGAAATGGTGCCACACTCCACAATGGAACTACTTGAGGAGGGATCTGCAGGATTCTAACTACCTTTTGCAACTTGGAGGTCATTAAACCAGCTGCGCACTGGAGTAACTGGGTGCAAATCAAACCTATTTCAATGGGGCTACAGTGATAGCGATAGGTGTGAATGTGGAGCAATACAGGACTTGGACCACCAATTGATTTGCCCAGATATGTCTATAACATGCACTAAAGATGATATTTTGAAAGTCAATGACAAAGCAACCTCTGTTGCTAATTACTGGGAAGGGAAGATATAATTGGTGCATTCGGATACGGAAGAAGAAAAATCTATCTGTGCGTACCCTCAGAACTCCTGGCAGAGGGATTGGTCCCTCTTCCAGGTGTTGGGAATGTGTGTCCTGAGGTGTGAACAATCACCTAAGGCAGGTGCGCCCCCTTCTGAGGGGGCCCCAGTTGGAAGGAGCGCGCCATCGGAGACGCCGGCAATCATGGGGGGTTTTTTCGCAATGAGCCAAACATCATCTTCTCAGTCTATGTCTAAACTAAACTCCGCCCAAACAGAACAGGCCATGAAGTCCCAACGGTGCCGACCGGCCGCCGTGTCATCCTCAGCGCACAGGCGGCACTGGATGCAGAAATGGAGAGGCACGTGGTCAGCACACCGCTCTCCCGGCCGTATGTCGGTTTACGAGAGCGGAGCCGCTACTTCTCAATCAAGTAGCTCCTCAGTTTGCCTCACAAGTGCTGAGTGCACCCCGCTTGCCAACAGCACTCAGCAGACTATTGATAGCCCAGTCCGACAGCGCTTAACTTTGATGATCTGACGGGAACCGATGTTACCACTTCGACAAGGCCGTTTGCCAGTCTATGTCTACTAAACGTAAACGGAAAGAGGCTAACGATACGAAGAGCCACCCAGCTGCACCACGGTTCTTCGTGATTTCACGTACTCAAGATGTCAGCTACGGTAAATCTGTTTATTATTCAGAAAGGTGTTGATGCAGTTGCAGGCCCCGTGAAATCCTATCTCGTTTACGAAATGGCACTTCTCTTTTGGAGACTAATTCTGACTCTCAAGCACAACTGCTTACAGCTTCGCTCCTCCATGGCTATCCTGTTTGTGTCGAGGCCCATCGAACGTTGAATTCTTCTCACGGTGTTACTTGCACTAGGCTGCTCGATGGTGTGGCTGAGGCAGAAATCTAAACTTACCTCTTTGATCAGGATGTCATTGCAGTCCATTGGGTGATGAAGAAAGTAGATGCTTCCTTAGTGCCCACACACACACTTTTTCTCACTTTTGATAGAGTGGTTCTACCGTCAAAGATCAGAGCAGGCTATGAAGTTCACAGTCCGACCGTACATTTCGAATCCGACGTGCTACTACCAGTGTCATCGTTACAACCAAACTCGAGAGTGTAACCTGTGGTAGGAGTGCTCACGAGGGCGATTTGCCCGCCTCCTTCTTCCCCCTGTATCAACTGCCGCCTCCTCTCGCGATTATCCCGTGCATCTCGTTGAGCGGGCTGTCCAGGAGATCCCGATGAAAGAGAAAACTGCCTTACCCGGTCACTCGCAAGTTGTTAGCTAGCCGGAAATCCTGCGTTCTACCATCTGGCACCTACAGTACTGTTCTTGCTGTACCTCGCTCCACGAAGGCCATGGCCACGCATACATGTGACCTCAAATTTAGCACCGCGGTTGAGAAATCGCCCAGCTTCATGGTAGCGTTCCCTTCTCCTCCTCCAGCTGTGCAACAAGCCACAAAAAATTCGCCTCCCAGGGCGAAATCACGTGCTACACAACCGGCAGGCCGGAGAGGACAGAAGGAGTGCTACCGCAAACACTTCCTACGTCCCTCCATCTGAGTCTTCCTCTGCCAACCGGAAAGGCTCCAAGAAGTCAAGCAAAGGGAAAAAGTCTTCTCCTTCGCCGACTCAGAGATCCCTTCGACGGTGTCGCCACGTGATACACTCGCCCGGCCGACCTCCGTGTCATCGGTGCACACCACCAAGCGTTTTTGTGCCCTGGTCTCTGCAGACCGACAGAAGGAGAACGCCGACGCCTCTGTAACCCTCATGGAGCAGGTTCCTCCTGCCACTGCGCCCTGTAGCAGCAAGTCTTCAAAGGCTGGCACTCGGCTGTGGTGACACCCCTTCATTTTTTCTTCGTCATGACTCTCCTGCAATGGAACGTTAGCGGCCCTCGTCCCAACAAAGAGGACTTACAACTGCTCTCAGAATCTCAGCGTCCACTTGCTCTCCGCCTACAGGAAAAAAAAGCGTCCTCATGACAGCTTTGAGCTCTCGCATTTCTTGTCAGTCCACTTCGACCTTCCACCTAAGGACGTCATGCCACCTCTGGGGAAGTCTTACTGCGTCTGGGATGATATTCATAGTCAACCCATTTCCCACACTACCTGGCTCCAAGCTGTTGGTTTCTTTCCTCACTTGACCTTTTCCCTTTGTACCGTTCATATCCCTCCGTGATTCAGTGTCACCAGGACAGACTTCGTCCAGCTTATTGGGCAACTCTCTCACCCCTTTCTCCTGCTCGGTGACATCAATGTGCACCATCCCCTTTGGGGCTTGCCGAGAGCCTATTAGAGTGCCCTCTTGGCTGACCATCTCAGTCACCATAACGTCATCTGCCGTAACATGGGAGCACCCACGTTCCTTTCAGGCTCCACTCACACCTATTCCCATTTGGACCTCTCCTTTTGCACTGCTCAGCTTGCCCATCATCTCGAGTGGTCCGCTCTCTCTGACACGTACTCGAGCGACCATTTCCCGTGTACCATCCGATTGCTGGCACCCACCCCACCTACGTGCACACCCAAGTGGCAGCTTTCTAAGGCTGACTGGAGGCTTTACTTCTCCCTGGCAACCTTCCACGAACATTTCTCCATTTGTGATAACCAGATGGAAAACCTTACAAACGGTATCGTTACCGCCGCAGAACGTTCCATTACTCGCACTACTTCTTTACCGCGCCATGTCCTAGTCCGTTGGTGGACTGAGGCGTGTCGTGACGCCATTCGCGTGTGGAGACTGCTTTCCGCATTTTTAACCGTCATTCTTCGATGTAAAACTGCATTCATTACAAACGGTTGCGTGCAGAGTGTCGTTGCGTACTTTGAGATAGCAAAAAAGCTAGGTGGATTTCATTTACATGTTCTTTTCAGTTCCACTACTCTTCCGTCGTGTGGGCCAAACTCCAACGGCTCTCTGGGACCAAGGTCTATTCCCCAATTTCCGGCCTGACAGTAGCAAACGATGTCGTAGTGGATCCTATTGCTGTCTCCAACACCTTGGGCCGCTATTTTGCGGAGGTTTTGGGCTCCTCTCGCTGTAACCCTGCCTTCCTCCATCGGAAATGAACGAACGAGGCTCGGGCGATACCCTTCTCGTCTCAAAATAATGAGTGCTACAATGCCGCCTTTAATATGAGGTAACTAGATCACTTCATCCCGATCCTCCGTCCCAGTGTCAGACGATGTTCACATTCAGATGTTGCAGCACCTTTCTCTTCAGGCAAACACTTTCTCCTTCGTACATACAACCGCATCTGGGCAGAGGGCACGTTTCCCAAACGCTGGCGTGAAGCCACTGTCATACTCATACCTAAGCCCGGTAAGAACAGACGCCTTCCTTCTAGCTATCATCCCATTTTTCTCGCTAGCTGTGTTTGCAAGGTGATGGAACGTATGATTCATGCCCGGCGGGTGTTGTGGTTAGAGTCTCGCAATTTACTAATCACTACACAGTGCGGATTTCGAGCGCGCCGTTCTGCAGTTGACCATCTCGTCACTTAGTCCACCCATGTCATAAATGGTCTTCTGCGGAAATCTTGGAATGTGCCGTGTTTTTCGATTTGAAGAGACTCTACGACACCTGCTGAAAGACTTTTATCCTCGGTACGCTCTACACGTGGGGCTTCCGTGGCCGCGGGCCCCGTTTGCTTCAGGAATTTTTAAGAGACTGAGTTTTCAAGTTACGTGTGGGTTCTACCTTGTCGGTCACTTTTATCCAGGAAAACGTTGTGCCTCAGGATTCTATCCTGAGCGTCATTCTCTTTGCTATCGCCATTGACCCTAAACGGTCTGTCTCCCGCCGGGCATCTCCGGCTCCTTTTTCGTTGACGATTTTGCCATATATTGCAGTTCTCCACAGACCTGCCTCATAGAGCGGCGTGTTCCGCGATATCTCGATCGTCTTTACTCACGGAGCATCGACAGTGGCTTTCGTTTTTCCACAGACAAATCCGTTTGTATGAATTTCTGGCGGCGCAATTTATTTCTTCCACTGTCTTTACATCTTGGGTCCGTTTCTCTTCTGTTCGTCGAGACTACGAAATTCCTGGAGCTCATGCTTGATAGGAAACTTCCTTGATCTTCCCACGTCTCTCACCTGGTGGCCCGCTGTATGCGGTGCCTCAGTGTCCTCAGTGGTGTTCCCTGGAAGCAGATCAAACGACCCTCCTCCGTTTGTACCGGTCCCTTGTCCGTTCGAAACTAGACTATGGGTGTTTCGTTTATGCGTCTGCACGTCCATCCCTCTTACGTCGTCTCAACAATATCAATCATCATGGCATCCGTTTGGTCACCGGTGCCTTTTACACTAGCCCGGTTGAGAGTCTGTATGCAGATGCTGCCGAACTACCGCTGTCCCACCGCCGTGACTTTCTGCTCAGCAGATATGCATTCCGTTCGTCTACCATGCGTGGCCACCCATCCTGTACCTCCATCTTCGATGACTCCTTTGATCACCAGTATGTGGCGCTCCTCCTTTGTTATCTCCTGGAGTTCGCTTTCGGCTCATGCTCTGGCAGCTTAACTTCACGCTACAGCCGGCCGCTGTGGCCGAGCGGTTCTAGGCGCTTCAGCCCGGAAGCGCGCTGCTGCTACGGTCACAGGTTCGAATCGTGCCTCGGGCATGGATGTGTGTGATGTCCTTAGGTTAGGTTTAAGTAGTTCCAAGTCAATGGGACTGATAACCTCAGATGTTCAGTCCCATCGTGCTTAGAGCCATTTGAACCATTTTTTTCACGCTGCATGGCACTTCCCCGGTGGATGTGAAACCTTCACCACCCTGGCTTAGTGCGGCGGCCCGTGTCACCTTGGCCTTCATTCGCTTCCTAAGTACACTATTCCAGCCTCGTTCTATCCCCTTCAGTGTCACGACTTTCACATGGAACTTCGCAGTAGTACCTTTGTGTAAACTGACGGCTCTCGGACTGACCGTAGTGTCCGGTGTGCCTTCGTCATTGGCACCAACTTTTTTCGCTATCGGCTTCCGGAACACTGCTCAGTATTTATAGCAGAGCTCTTCATCCTGTGTCAGGTCACGCAGTGCATCCGGCGACACAGTCTTTTCAATTGAGTCATATGCTCCGACTCTTCTCAGTGGCGTTCAAAGCCTATGTGTGCTGTACACGGTCCATTCCTTATGCCACGGGTTCATAAAGCTGTCACTTGCCCACTCTTGATGGAGCTACTGTGATGTTTGTGTGGGTTCCTGGTCACGCCGGTCTGACAGGATACGAGACCGTTGACGCTGCTACCAATTCTGCAGTCCTCGTACCTCAGCCCGATAGTCCTTACATTCCATCCGATGATCTCTGTGGTGCCGTCTGTCAGCTGGTGGTGTCACTTTGACATCACTACTGGTTCTGCCTTCTTGGGAACAAGCTCCGGGTTATGAAGCCTCTCCCAGCGGGTTGGACGACCTCCTCTCGACCCTCTCACTGTGAGGAGATCCTTTTAACTAGGTTGCGTAGCGGGCACTGTCTTTTTAGCCATCGCCATTTTTTAAGTGATGCTCCCCCACCACTTTATGCTCATTCCTGGCGGAATGCACTTTTTTTAACCACTTAGGTTGCCATTTGTGTTTGAAATCTGAGTTTTAGCGAACGACGCGCGGACTGTCGACCGCGTTTTACTTTCAATCCTTTGTAGCAATATGGTGAAGAACATTTAATCTTTAATTCAGGACCTCCGTTTCTCTGTGGCGTATTTTATAGACCTTTTTCCACGTCCCTGTTTTTAGATGTCTTCTCTTCCGTCGATTGGGATTAACATGTAGTCCAATAGTTACTGTTAAAATCAGTCTTGATCACAAATTTATTTATTCTGGTAACTGGTTTCGACCACGCCTGTGAGCATCTTCAGACCTACAAGTCAAATACTAAGTCTGATCAGAGGGCTACATACATTAAAAAAATTATATAAAACTACAAAGTTACAAAACGATGAATTACCAAAATGCTGTATGAGCAAGAATAAATTCACTGCTAGATAGAGCAGTGCACGTCTTACTTACACTACTGGTCATTAAAATTGCTACACCACGAAGATGACGTGCTACAGGCGCGAAATTTAACCGACAGGAAGAAGATACTGTGTATGCAAATGATTAGCTTTTCAGAGCATTCACACAAGCTTAGCGCCGGTGGCGACACCTACAACGTGCTGACATGAGGAAAGTTTCCAACCGGTTTCTCATACACAAACAGCAGTTGACCGGCATTGCCTGGTGAAACGTTGTTGTGATACCTCGTGTTAGGAGGAGAATGCGTACCATCACGTTTCCCACTTTGATAAAGGTCGGATTGTAGCCTATCGCGATTGCGGTTTATCGTATCGCGACATTGCTTCTCGCGTTGGTCGAGTTCCAATGACTGTTAGCAGAATATGGAATCGGTGGGTTCAGGAGGGTAATACGGAACGCCGTGCTGGATTCCAATGGCCTCGTATTACTAGCAGTCGAGATGACAGGCATCTTATCCGCATGACTGTAACGGATCGTGCAGCCACGTCTCGATCCCTGAGTCAATAGATGGGGACGTTTGCAAGACAAGAACCATCTGCACGAACAGTTCGACGACGTTTGCAGCAGCATGGACTATCAGCTCGGAGACCACGGCTGCGGTTACCCTTCACGCTGCATCACAGACAGGAGCGCCTGCGATGGTGTACTCGACGACGAACCTGGGTGCACGAATGGCAAAACGTCTCATGATGGTCGCATCCGTGTTTGGCGACATCTCGGTGAATGCACATTGGAAGCGTGTATTCGTCATCGCCATACTGGCGTATCACTCGGCGTGATGGTATGGGGTGCCATTGGTTACACGTCTCGGTCACCTCTTGTTCGCATTGACGGCACTTTGAACAATGGACGTTACATTTCAGATGTGTTATGACCCGTGGCTCTACGCTCCATTCGATCCCTGCGAAACCCTACATTTCAGCAGGATAATGCACGACCGCATGTTGCAGGTCCTGTAAGGGCCTTGCTGGATACAGAAAATGTTCGACTGCTGCCCTGGCCAGCACATTCTCTAGATCTCTCACAAATTAAAAACATTTGGTCAATGGTGGCCTAGCAACTGGCTCGTCACAATACGCCAGTCACTACTCTTGATGAACTGTGATATCGTGTTGAAGCTGCATGGGCAGCTGTACATGTACACGCCATCCAAGCTCTGTTTGACTCAATGCCCAGGCGTATCAAGTCAGATATTACGGCCAGAAGTGGTTGTTCTGGGTACTGATTTCTCAGGATATATGCACCCAAATTGCGTGAAAATGTAATCACATGTCAGTTCTAGTATAATATATTTGTCCAATGAATACCCGTTTATCATCTGCATTTCTTCTTGGTGTAGCAGTTTTAACGGCCAGTAGTGTATATACTGGAGGTTCGGCCCACTTTTGACAGAATGATGTCATCGCTAACCAATGAGTTAAAAGTCAACTAACAACGTAAAATTTCGTAATTAAAAGAACAATGACAAGAATGAAAAATAAAAATACATGGAACTTAGCTTGTTCAGCAGCTATTGTCAGATAAAATACGTAAAAATATTAAACATATGAGATAAATAAAAATCGTTTCAACAGTACATGGGTTGCCCTCTCTGGGCCTGTTGGAAAACCATTTAGAAGCTACTGGTTGCCATAGTAAATGTAGACGCCATTCCAAAGATGTGGCAGCAGGCTACTCTCCAGCGAGGTTATAATATCGATAGGCAAACACTGTCACGTCAGACGATGTACCATGAACAGCAGATCTACCAGGGCACTTTCCATTAAGGAGGCTGCAAAATACGTTGACTGACGTGTTGTACTAAATGCTGCACAGGTACAATTTCAAGATGTAACAAAAGACATCCATTTGTATAGATTATTCGATAGATACTAATTTCTTCTTGCAGAATGTACTGTCGAAACGATTTTTATTTATCTCATATGTTTAATATTTTTTACATATTTTATCTGACAACAGCTGTTGAACCAGCTAAGTTCCACGTATTTTTATTTTTCATTCTTGTCGTTGTTCTTTCAATTACAAAATTTTGCGCTGTTGTTTGAATTTTAACCCATTGGTTAGCGATTACATCATTCTGTCAAAAGCGGGCGGAGCCTCCAGTAATAAGTAAGACGTGCACTGCTCTATCTAGCAGTGATTTACCACCAGAAGGAGGCTCCTGCTCATATAGCATTTTGGTAATTCATTGTTTTATAACTTTGTAGTTTTATATAATTCTCTTTAATGTATGTAGCCCTCTGATCAGACTTTGTATTCGACTTGTAGGTCTGAAGATGACCCCAGGCGTGGTGCAAACCGGTTACCAGAATGAATAAATTTGTGATCAAGACTGATTTTAATAGTAACTATTAGTAAGAACATTGATCACTGTCTGCTCCCACGATGTATTCAAAAGTAATTAACGTGTAGTCGTTTTTAACTGCTCTCTTTGTCTTAGTGTTCTACATTTTTGACATGGGCGCATATGACCCTAGTTGTTTTTGCGCCCTAAAACAAAACAAAACAGTCAGAAGCTTTTTCTGAATCCTCAAATACTATAGATTTGTGAAACGCAACTAGCTCCTTAAGCGCACGAAGTAACAAGTTTTATGGACGGGGAATCTCAAATTTATGCCATGTTTCTAGATTTTCAGAAGGCTTTTGACACCGTTCCTCACAAATGAGTCCTAATCAACTTGCATCCCATGGAGTATCGCTTCAGTTGTGCGACTGGATTCGTGATTTTGTTAGGAAGATCACAGTACGTGGTAATCGAAGGAAAGTCATCGAGCAAAACAGAGGTGATATCAGGCGTTCCCCAAGGAAGTGTTACAGGAGCTCCGCCTTTCGTAATCTATATAAACGACTTAAGAGAGAATCTGACCAACCATTTTATATGGTTTACAGATGGTGGTGTCATTGACCATTCAGTAAAGTCATTGTTGTTGTTGTTGTGGTCTTCAGTCCTGAGACTGGTTTGATGCAGCTCTCCATGCTACTCTATCCTGTGCAAGCTTTTTATCTCCCAGTACCTACTGCAACCTACATCCTTCTGAATCTGCTTAGTGTATTCATCTCTTGGTCTCCCTCTACGATTTTTACCCTCCAGGCTGCCCTCCAAAGCTAAATTTGTGATCCCTTGATGCCTCAAAACATGTCCTACCAACCGATCCCTTCTTCTAGTCAAGTTGTGCCACAAACTTCTCTTCTCCCCAATCCTATTCAATACCTCCTCATTAGTTACGCGATCTACCCACCTTATCTTCAGCATTATTCTGTAGCACCACATTTCGAAGGCTTCTATTATCTTCTTGTCCAAACTGGTTATCGTCCATGTTTCACTTCCATACAGGGCTACACTCCATACAAATACTTTCAGAAACGACTTCCTGACACTTAAATGTATACTCGATGTTAACAAATTTCTCTTCTTCGGAAACGATTTCCTTGCCATTGCCAGTCTACATTTTATATCCTCTCTACTACGACCATCATCAGTTATTTTACTCCCTAAATAGCAAAACTCCTTTACTACTTTAAGTGTCTCATTTCCTAATCTAATCCCCTCAGCATCACCCGATTTAATTTGACTACATTCCATTATCCTCGTTTTGCTTTTGTTAATGATCATCTTATATCCTCCTTTCAAGACACTGTCCATTCCGTTCAACTGCTCTTCCAAGTCCTTTGCTGTCTCTGACAGAATTACAATGTCATCGGCGAACCTCAAAGTTTTTACTTCTTCTCCATGAATTTTAATACCTACTCCGAATTTTTCTTTTGTTTCCTTTACTGCTTGCTCAATATACAGATTGAATAACATCGGGGAGAGGCTACAACCCTGTCTCACTCCTTTCCCAACCACTGCTTCCCTTTCAAGCCCCTCGACTCTTATAACTGCCATCTGGTTTCTGTACAAATTGTAAATAGCCCTTCGCTCCCTGTATTTTACCCCTGCCACCTTCAGAATTTGAAAGAGAGTATTCCAGTTAACATTGTCAAAAGCTTTCTCTAAGTCTACAAATGCTAGAAACGTAGGTTTGCCTTTTCTTAATCTTTCTTCTAAGATAAGTCGTAAGGTTAGTATTGCCTCACGTGTTCCAACATTTCTATGGAATCCAAACTGATCTTCCCCGAGGTCCGCTTCTACCAGTTTTTCCATTCGTCTGTAAAGAATTCGCGTTAGTATTTTGCAGCTGTGACTTATTAAACATCAATTTCAAAATGAACTATGGACGATATCTGTATTGTGCGAAAAGTGACAGTTGACACTAAATAACGAAAAGTGCGAAGTCATCCACAGTAGTACTAAAAAGCATTCGGTAAATTTCAGTTACACGGAAAAAAATGCAAATATAAAGGTAATCTATTGATAGGGTGACCAGACGTCCGGATTAATCCGGACATCTCCTCCTTTTTAGCTCTTTTTCCGGGGTCCGGGCCGATTTGTACAGTGTCCGGCTTTTTTGAAAAGTTGAGCATAATACAGTTACATTTACAATTTCTTAAATACTTTAACTATTGTCACAGCCTTCGTGATAAACACGCACGAAGGCGGTGTTAGTAGGTGGCACAAGGATCGTCGATGTTATCGTTGATCGACCTATAAGCGAATGCAAATATCGATTATTTAAAATTTTTGTTTCGTATCTTCGCTTTGTATTGGCTTGGCTTCCTGTAGTGTGATTTGTGAGTGTAATTTTTAACCGAGTGAGTTACTTAAAATACTTGGCTATGCCTAAACGAAAGTGTACATGTTCTGATGTCCTTTCCTGCAAATATCCGGCGTTCAAGAAAGGGAGAAATGAATTTGAAGCGGAATGTAAGATATGTGGAGCTGGAACGTACGTCTCAGTGGGCAATAAAGGTAAGAAATAACTCCACAGATTAACTACCATGGTTTTATTTCATTGTTTCATAGTCACTCAGTTTACTTGTATTCGGAAGGTTAAAGTCGTCAGCTGCTGCTTGAATTGTAGATGTTGGTAGCGGTGCGTCGAATGAAGGGAAGTGAATGGTCTTACGTTTTTCGCTTTGTAAATAATTCCGTGTTGTTGACATAACAAAACAATTGACGCCACACTGTCACCACAATTAATGTTTTTATTTTTTTTGTATTGCTCAGTTAATCACCACCTGACCATCAGTAACAATTAACTAACTAGTTTTACCGGTAATTCCCGGAAGTCACGTGACTTGTCCAAAGCTGACGGGTGGTATCCTCGTCTGCAGTTGACCCGTTTGATGTGTCCTCTTTTTTTCTTTCATTGTCCTCCTTTTTGAAGCTGTTTGTCCTCCTTTTTGAACAGTTGCATCTGGTCACCCTATCTATTCAGTTAAATAAGTAGGGTTCACTATTGCGAACAACATAAACTGGGACGACCACATAGATAAAGTTGTGGGGAAGGCAAACGAGAGACTGCATTTCGTTGACAGAACATTTAGAAGATACAACAGGACTACCAAAGACACTGCCTACGCAAAGCTTGTCCGTTATCTGATAAAGTATTCTATCCTTATCAGATGGAATTGAAAGAATGGCAGCTCGTTTTGTATTATTGCGAAATAAACGAGCCAGGAGGGGGGTGGGGGGAAGAGTGTTACGCATATAATAAGAGAATCAAAGGCGCTTTTCATTGCGGCGAGATGTCTTCACGAAATTTCAATCCGCTACAGGCTTCTCTAAATATGAAATTATTTTATTGTCACTAACCATTATCGTTATGCCATGACTTTCGTCACCTCAGTGTATAAATGTCGATTTTTCCTCTATTAAACGTATGCTGTAAGATAATTCGTGTCGTGTGCTGCTTCTATTTGGAAGACACCAGTGGTAATGCCACTAGCAATGCGACCACTTTTCTGCCCCGAGGCGCTTTGTTTCCTGGTTCCATTCGTTATTGTTCCCGCGCCTTAAAATAAGCCAGCAGCCGCACAGTCGCTTCTGGAGAAGCATCCTCGGGCTGAAAATCACGAGTCTCATTACTGCCGAGGATTGGCAGAGTTGGTATCCGTCTGCAAATTGAACAGTGATCTCTGTGACAAGCCCTTTCTTCCGTCCAACAGCAGCCACAATACGCCATTAATTTGCGCTTTACGCCAGAGTTGTTTGGCGTTTGCGAGACCCGAATCGAACGTCAGATCTTTGAACGCGAATGGAAGCGGCTTGAGGAACACCTCTATTCAGTTCGGTAATGACTGCGACACCTCAATAGCAGCTTCTCGCTGTGTCGAGTACATTGCGAGCGGTTGGCAGTGCCGCGCGAACGTGCGACGTTTATTGGAGACCAACTGAATGAGGTCAACCCGGCGAGAATCTGAAAAATCAGCTCCCGAGTTCCCTGCAAAAATATCTAGACCGAAGTGACCCAGGCGCTGTAGGCACAGTGAGTTGCCGCAGCTATCTGTTGTTTTTCACGCACATGTGGGACAACAGTTTTTTAACTCCTCAGTGTATGAGACCGGGTCAACAATACGTTACCAGCTAACACAACTTCCTTTTTGAAATCTTACGTATTGATGTCAATAGGGTTGATAATGTGAAGTGGCATGAGTTTTTATGTAATGACAATACAGAAATTACACGATGCGAATGTTAAAAAGGACCTCTGCATATATCTTTTTCTTGACACACACACACACACACACACACACACACACACACACACACACACACACACACACACACACCATACTGTGATCGTCATAAGAGTAAATATGATGTAAACATTACATCATGTATTGTTTCGCGTTCGCTGGGATCTCATTGGACTTTGTTTCGCATGTAGCGAAAGCCAAAAACTCTCCACTGCTGTCAAGTACGATCGTCAGAATACGTTTTACAGTGAGTCCAAAAAGTACTCGTGTAGTTGTAATTTTTTTAAAAAACCAAGTATGTGTCACGTGAAAGGAAGGGAACATAAAATGTGAACAACCAGTGATACGCAACTAACCTTGGTAAGTCATTTTTATTGATGGATAAGGAAATAAATACATCCATAGCGATAACAAATTTGACAAAATGGAGAATTTATTGAAGGGCTACTTCGAAAAGTATTCGTCCACTCATATTTTTTTTAAATTTACAATCTTAAAATATGATTTCAATTACAAAAATTAATATTTAGTGGGTTTCTCTTTGCAGCTATTACTGCCTGTAGTTGTCTGGGCATCGACTTGACCAAGTTTGCCGTCAGAGAGGCTGGAATTTTGTCCCATTCGTCATGGAGAGCTTCTTTAAGGTCTCTCTTGTTAGAAATGTGTCTTTCCTGTTGCTATCTCCCAGTACTTTACAAAGGTCTTCAATAGGATTAATGCTTGGGTTCTGAGGAGGGGTGTTAAGTTGTTTTGGGGTATTGTACAGGAGCCACAGCCTTGTATTTAGAGCCGTATGCTTTAGGTCGTTATATTGTTGAAAAATGTAATTTCCTTGCAGACCTAATTTTTCGGCGCTAGGATCCAGATTGTCCTGTAAAATGTTGATATACGTCCATCGTACCTTCTGTGAAGTGTAATTTTCCAACACCTGCAGCACTCATACAGCCCCACGCCATCAGGGAGCCACCACTGCGTTTAACCGTTGGCACAAGATTACGTGGCCACATCTACGCATTCTTCTTACGCTACACCACTTGCCTGCCATCCTACCTGAATACGTTATATTTATTCTCATCAGAAGTCTTCCTTTTTGAATCCATGTTCCATCGCAAAATGAAGATTTTTGTTTCGATTTTGTCCACTGACCCAAAATTTCTTGCGCGCTACCCGGCCGTGATACCGATACGTTTTGAAGGTATTTCTGATTGTGCTGACACATACCTTCTTTCCCCGTGCGGTCTAACGCACGGAAGGAGCGCCTGGTCCCCGGCACAAATCGGCCCGGCGGATTTGTGTCGAGGTCCGGTGAACCGGCCAGTCTGTGGATGGTTTATAGGCGGTTTTACATCTGCCTCGGCGAATGCGGGCGGGTTCCCCTTATTCCGCCCCAGTTCCACTATGTCGGCGATTGCTGCGCAAACAAGTTCTCCACGTACGCGTACACCACCATTACTCCACCACGCAAACATAGGGGTTAAACTCGTCTGGTGTGAGACGTTCCCTGGGGAGTCCACCGGGGGCCGAACCGCACAATAACCCTGGGTTCGGTGTGGGGCGGCGGTGGCGTGAAGTGGACTGCGGTAGTCGTCGTGGGGTTGTGGACCACTGCGGCTGCGGTGGGACGGAGCCTCTCCTTCGTTCCTAGGTCCCCGGTTAACATACAATACAATACCTTCTTTCCCCTAGACTCTAACTCTCCAAACAATAGGAGCGCTGATTTTAGCTTTCTTCTTCATTTCCCTCATGATAAATCTCACGTCTGAATCAGTCAGAGTGTGAGGACGTCCGGTTCCTGGTTGGTTTTTTAATGATTTTGTTGCGCAAAATCGATTTATTATCGACGGAACCGTCGATCTAGGTCTACTGACTACTTTAGCAATCTCGTAAGAAGATTTGCACTCACTATGTAAACGCAGAATAAGTTTCCTTTCGATCAGCGTAGCCTCACTACCCTTACGGGCCATGGCGCTAATTGTACTGTATCGGCGCCGTTCAGAGCCACAAGAGGCGGTAGAGAGTGGCCGCGCACGGTTGACTCCAGTGTGTGCCGTGGGTCAGCGTTATAGTTAATAATCACTGCGCGTAGAATTTCGGCATGTTCAGATGGTGGACGAATACTTTATGAACTAGCTCTTGTATTACATTTTCTATTTTGTTAACCTTGCTGTCGATCTGGACGTATTTCTTTCCTTGCTTTTCAACAAAAATGACTACCGAGGTACTTTTTACATGACTGACTCTTTAGATTTTGCATACATTTCTTTTCATGTTAAACAGACTTCGTTTTCTAAAAGATACGCAGCTAGACGAATACTTTTTGGACTCACTGTACGTTGCTTGTTACACGTACACCGACTAAGCGATAATACAGGACAACAGCTTTATCGGCGCATTTAACGTGAACAGCACACTCGAGTTGGCAGACCCAACTGATCTGCAGTGATGTGAGCGATAAGCACGGAAAAAAGTCGTGCCGTTTAATTTTTAAACAAAATGAAATAATATAATATAAAAATTCCAGCAATGCCGTACACTTTTTAGGGGACCGGACGGAAAGCATAACATGCTCTCGTTCTTAGCTAACATAGTATTAAAGCGAAGTCTTGTAAATAAAGTGATGAAAATTGGTAACTTGAACATACGTTAATTTTTATGCGTGAGCTATGTGTGACTCCAAAGCGTATTGCGAGGATTTCATCGTACAGTTAAATACTGAAGCCACGAAAGGTTTTACTTATACTGTCACCTGGTAGCCTCAAACCTCCTTCCATATCCGAATCAGAGAAATACATTGCAGTTCTGGAACAGTCATCTGCTATGTTGATAAGAAATCGATCAACAACAGAATCCACAAAGCCATCCAACCACCACATTTATCCTCTACTTTTCTGACGTGTCGTCCTGTATCCCGCCAGCGTTCGGCAGTGACATGTTACAAAAGTTCTTGCGGAAAGTTCCAGTACGTCTGTCAGCTTAAATGTCTTGTTATTTCTCGCGACAAATCCCTTAACTTCGCTTCAGATAAGTTCTGTTGTGTTCGTATTGCAGTGGTACGGCGGCAACTGTAATAATGCAGCATTTGTTCGGTGTGCTCGACGCCGTGAAAATTGTTTTCCGTATTTCACGACACTTATCAACCTGGGTCGTGTGGAACGACGTACGTGATATAAAACACTGCGCACAGGCCAAATAAAAGAGAGTTTGATTTTTCTTTCTTGTCCTAAAAATTTAATTTGTAATTTTTATTAATTTAAACAAACTTGAATTACAGTCTTTTATAAAATAGCGGTAGGTAATAATTTATATTTGCAATGGGCTACCAGTCTACCATCCTACCAGGCTACCGTTTTTTTTTCCAGCTATGCTCTCATTTGTAAAAACCGTTTAACTTAAGCAAATAAATTTGCTCGAAAAACTTCAAAACTTATTTTTTTTTTCGTGAATTTGTGAAAAACATTAAGAACAGCCTGGTTCTCGCAACTTCTTAATGGTGTCCCACACGCGTAGATCAGTACGAAGCAAGAAGCAGCGTCGGCCATTTTCGCACTAAATATTAACAGCGCGACAATCAGAGCACAACAGTACAAAGACTGCAACTGTACTCTATTTTTGAAATAAAAACTACAGAGCTACAGTATGATCAAGAAAAACGTTGATGGCTATTAATACTTTAGAATACTTTAAAGTTTTATTTATCGCAACATAATAAAAGAAATCTAATATATTATAAGTAGGACCTACTTCCAAGAGCGTAACACCACCAGCGTGCGTGTACTACGGTTGCTGACAAATAAACACGTTCTTGTTTGCTTATATCAGGTTTATTCTTGATGAACGAGGTATACTATTCATTTCTCTCCCCTCTCCCCAACTCTGTTTATGTCTATTTACTTCAACCTTTATCTCTTCCTCTTTGCCTCACTGGTCTCTCTCTCTCTCTCTCTCTCTCTCTCTCTCTCTCTCTCTCTCATATAATCTCTTCCTCTTCCCCTCTATTTCTGTTGCGGCTTCTGGCACTCTGTGCTTCCTTCGTTTTTCTGTTCGCTTCGCGCTTTCTGTCGCTCTTTGTTTAATCCTCTGTCTCTCTCTGTTTGCTTCTCTTTCGAATTCTCACTTTGCTTACCCTTTCTTCTTTCACATTGCCCCCCCCCCCCCCCTACTCTCTCTCTCTCTCTCTCTCTCTCTCTCTCTCTCTCTCTCTCTCTGGATTCCTCTGTCTTTTCTGGTTCAAATGGCTCTGAGCACTATGGGACTCAACATCTTAAGTCATAAGTCCCCTAGAACTTAGAACTACTTAAACCTAACTAACCTAAGGACATCACACACACCCATGCCCGAGTCAGGATTCGAACCTGCGACCGTAGCAGTCCCGCGGTTCCGGACTGCAGCGCCAGAACCGCTAGACCACCGCGGCCGGCTGTCTTTTCTGGCATATGTTCCCTCTCCTCTCTTACTCTCCGTGCTGTAACACATGCGCACATATCGCACCCTGGCAAGAATAGTGACACAACTCAGAAATAAGGTACTTGAGAAAAATCGATTTACAGAATTCTATGAAACTTACATTGAAACAGTTCATGCTTCCTTTAGATTTCAAGAAATTGTTTTTGGCAGTAAATTTGTTATGTTCTATACAACAGTAATATGGACATATAGCGCTGTCCTTGTCGAGTGTGAGGTGTTGTTAACTAATTTTTAATTACTTCTTTGAGTTGTGTCAGTGTTCTTGGTTTTCTAAAAACTTCTTTGTTTTTGTTATGATCCCTCATACTGTCTGTTATATAATACGACATTCGAACCTCCATCAAGCAAAATTAGTACTTAAGTTAGAACAAAAAATGAAAAACAAGCTGAAATTGTTTTTTCAGAAAAATAAGAAACATAGAATTATAATTTACGAAAATTAATGTAATTCAAGGAGGAACATAATTTACGAAGACATATAATCATAAATGGGCGTATATAATGTAGGAATACTTTTCGCCGAAAAAAGGGATTGAAGATGAACTTTCTTTATAACACAAATTATCATTTCTTTCCATTTACGCTACAACGCACAAATTTTCATAACGTTAGTCAAAACAGTGTCTGTTCCTTGAAACACGTTTGGTTGTCTGAACGACATCATAGCGTGAGATTCAGACAATATATAAAAACAAACTTTGTAATAATTAGTCGTATTAAAACTTACATTCAACTTACCGTATACATAAAAAGTGTCCCAACTCAGAACGTGCCGCTCTTCATGAATAAACTTGTTTCTGGATTTCCGGAAAGCATTTGACACGGCGCTCCGTTGCAGGCTGTTAAGGAAGGTACGCGTACATGGAATAAGTTCACAGATAATGTGAGTGGCTCGAAGACTTCGTAAATAATACTATGTTGTCCTCGACCGCGAGCATTCATCAGACACAAGGATATCGTCAGGAGTGCCCCAGGGACATATGATAGGACCTTTGTTGTTCTCTACTTACATAAATGATTTGGCGGACAGGATCGTCAGCAATCTGCGGTTGTTTGATGTTGGTGCCGTGGTACACGGTAAGGTGTCGAAGTTGAGTGACTGTAGGATGATACAAGACGTCTTGGACCAAATTTCCAGTTGGTGTGATGAATGGCGGCAAGCCATAAATGCGGAAAGCTGTAAATTAGCGCGGATGAATAGGAAGATCAAACCTTTCGGATACAGCATTACCAGTGTCCTGCTTGAAACAGACAAGTCGTTTAAATATCTGGGGATAACGTTGCCAAGCGATTTGAGGTGGAACGAGCGTGAAGGAATTGTGGTAGGAAAGGCGAATGGACGACTTCGCTTTATTGGGAGAATTTTAGGAAAGAGTGGTTCACCTGTAAAGGAGACCACATGTAGGACGCTGGTGCGACCTAATCTTCGGTACTGCTCGAGTGTTTGGGATCCACACCAGGTCGGACTGAAGGAAGACATCGAAGCAATTCAGAGGCAGGCCGCTAGAGTTGTTACCGTGTAACCTCCCCCTCACTTATCGACCTTAATGACAGTGAAAATTAAACCACATGTACCTAATGGAAATTTGGGAAAAGCAATCGTCACCGAAGTTAATCTGTCGGTAAAGAGGAAGGAAAGGGTTACATCTAAATGAAAGGAAAAATGCAAATGAAACTGGTGGAAATTAATTTTGAAAAGGGGTAAAGTTAATAAAGAAAGTAAATGTGCGGCCGTTACGTTAACAATTAACTAGCGGTAATTAGATATTTGAGATTTGGGGGAAATTACGGTCGCCAGTCCTATGGACAATTACTATAGTAACTGAAAACGAAAGGTTATTACACATATAATTAGCCCCCCTGCGGGTCCGGGGATTAGAATAGGCCCGAGGTATTCCTGCCTGTCGTAAGAGGCGACTAAAAGGAGTCCCTCTCCCTCAAGGGGGTAGTTAGCGCCTGCGTCCGGAAACGGACGGTTCCACGACCTCTATTTGCGGTCATTTTGCTTTTTCACTTCTCGTTTCTTCCTTCCTTTGGTTGGTTCCTTTCTTTGCTCTTCTCCACCTCAGTCTTCCTTATTCTTTCCCCTGCAAAATCTCCTTGCCTTCTCATTGCCTTCTTCTCCTTGCCTTCTCATTGCCTTCTTCTCCTTGCCTTCTCATTGCCTTCTCCTCCTTGCTTTCTCTGGTCTCCGCCTCGGCGTTTGAGACAGTCTGTCCTCTCTCTCTCTCTCTCCCTCCCTCCCTCCCTCCCTCCCTCCCTCCCTCTCTCTCTCTCTCTCTCTCTCTCTCTCTCTCTCTCTCTCTCTCCTTTTTCCTCTTCTTCCTTCCTCCCTGTGCGCGCCTGAAGGCCGACCCACGCGTTCGCACGCGTAGCCGGTGACGGGGTAACGCGTAATTCCCCGCCCTGGGTAGACATGTAAGGCACGCGCGTACCCCCTGGTAAAGGCCAGGCCCGGGGAGGGGTTATTGCCTGAGCTGATACCTTCTGACCATGCCGATTGGTCCCTCCGTCTGTTTCTCGGGAGGTGTGACCTGAGGTGTAAACATTCACCTAAGGCGGGTGTACCCTCTGAGAGGGTCCCCACAAGGAAGGAGCGCGCCATCGGAGACGCTGGCAATCATGGGGGATTCCTCCGCAATGGATTTCACTCCATCTCTCTCGACTTCTGCCCAAAAACGGAAACTTGACCAGCTACCAGTGACAAAAGTACTACCGCCTGCCCCACAGTTCCTCGTCGTTTCTCGATCTGAGGACGGAAAGGATTTTTCCTCTGTCAACCCTTTCGTTATCCAGAAGGGCGTAGATGCCATAGCCGGATCTGTCAAATCTTGTACCAGGTTGCGTAACGGTACCTTATTACTCGAAACCGAGAGCGCCTTTCAGGCACAAAAACTGCTTCGGGCCACACTCCTGTACACATTCCCTGTCAGGGTGGAGGCTCACCGAACTTTGAATTCATCTCGTGGTGTGGTCTATACTAGATCCCTCGACGGCTTGACTGACGAGGAGATTCAATCTTTCCTCGCAGAGCAGGGCGTGACGGCTGTCCATAGGGTCATGAAAAAGGTCAACAATGACCTTGTACCGACCCGGACACTTTTCTTGACCTTCGATAGTGTTAAGCTGCCATCGCGCATCAAGGCGGGCTACGAGGTCATTTCAGTTCGCCCCTATGTCCCGACACCTACGCGCTTCTACCAGTGTCAGCGTTTCAATCACACTCGACAGTCTTGTTCCAATGCGGCTAAATGTGTCACTTGTGGCAGGGATGCCCATGAGGGTGACTGTCCACCTCTGTCTCCTCGTTGTGTGAACTGTCAGGGTGACCATGCCGCATCCTCCCGCGACTGTCCTGTCTATAAGGAAGAACGCTGTATCCAAGAAATTCGGGTCAAAGAGAAAGTGTCCACCTCGGCTGCTCGCAAGCTATTGGCTAGTAGGAAGCCCACGCTGCTCCAAGCGGGGAAATACAGTACTGTCCTCGCCTCTCCTCGGACTACCAGGGAGGTGGCAACCCAGACATGCGATCTGACCTTCAGCACCACGGTCGTCCGTTCGGCCAGTGCTAAGATCGCGCGGTCGACGTCTCCTCTTCCTCCCATCACCCCACAGACACCAGCCCCTTCATCAGCTTCTGCTAAGACGAAGACCCAGAAGTCAGATGCACGGGCCTTCAAGAAGGAACCGTCCCGTGCAGACTTCCTCCGTACCTCGACCTCCCAGCCTTCGACCGGTACTTCCACCAAACGACCTTCCAAGAAGGCATATAGGAAGCACAGTTCTCCTTCTCCGCCACGGCGCATTTCTTCTCCTGCGCCACCCAGCGGTTGCCGCCCCAGGCCGTCCTCCGTTTCGCCTGGCCGCACCGCTGGTAGCCGAACATCTGGCCGTTCACCGGCGGAGGAAGCTCCCCCTCCCGGCCATCCTCCCAAGATGGCCGATGAACCTATAGACCCAATGGACGATGACTGTCCGCCTACTGATAGCGGCGGCAGTGCTCGCTCGAAGCCAGGCCCTCAGCGGCCTTCGAGGTGACCCCTTCTTTCATCTTCTTTTTTTTTTTTTCTTACGATGGCACTTATTCACTGGAATATTCGCAGCTTTCGCTCCAACCGAGAGGACTTGAAGTTGCTGCTCCGCTTGCACCGTCCGCTCGTCGTAGCCCTCCAGGAAACGAAGCTACGCCCATGCGATCAAATTGCCTTGGCACACTACACCTCTGTGCGTTTTGACCTACCCCCTGTGGTAGGTATCCCGGCTCATGGAGGAGTTATGTTGCTGGTCCGGGATGATATTTACTACGATCCCATCACGTTGCACACCGGCCTGCAGGCAGTTGCCATCCGCATTACTCTCCCCACTTTTACATTTTCCATTTGTACCGTTTACACTCCATCGTCGTCTGCCGTTACCAGGGCAGACATGATGCAACTTATTGCTCAGCTACCTGCACCATTTTTGTTAACTGGAGACTTCAATGCCCACCATCCCCTTTGGGGCTCTCCAGCATCCTGCCCGAGTGGCTCCCTGTTAGCAGACCTTTTCAACCAGCTCAATCTTGTCTGCCTCAATACTGGCGCCCCTACTTTTCTTTCGGACACATCTCACACCTATTCCCATTTAGATCTCTCTATATGTACTCCCCAACTTGCACGCCGGTTCGAGTGGTATGCACTTTCTGATCCATATTCGAGCGACCACTTCCCGTGTGTTATCCATCTCCTGCAGCATACCCCCTCTCCGTGCTCATCTAGATGGAACATCTCCAAAGCAGACTGGGGGCTCTTCTCTTCCAGGGCGACCTTTCAGGATCAAACCTTCACAAGCTGCGATAGTCAGGTCGCACACCTCACGGAAGTCATTCTCACTGCTGCTGAATATTCCATCCCTCACCCTACTTCTTCTCCACGTCGCGTACCGGTCCCCTGGTGGACCGCAGCATGTAGAGACGCTTTACGTGCTCGTCGACGTGCTTTACGCACCTTTCACTGCCACCCTACAGTGGCGAATTGTATCAATTATAAACGATTACGTGCACAGTGTCGTCGCATTATTAAAGAAAGCAAGAAAGCCAGCTGGGCTGCTTTCACAAGCACCTTCAACAGTTTTACTCCTTCTTCTGTTGTCTGGGGTAGCCTGCGCCGGCTCTCTGGCACTACGGTCCACTCACCAGTTTCTGGCTTGACGGTCGCGAATGACGTCCTTGTGGCCCCTGAGGCTGTCTCCAATGCCTTCGGCCGCTTTTTCGCAGAGGTTTCGAGCTCCGCTCATTACCACCCTGCCTTCCTCCCCCGCAAACAGGCAGAGGAGGCTAGGCCACCTAACTTCCGCTCCTCGAATCGTGAAAGTTATAATGCCCCATTCACCATGCGGGAACTCGAAAACGCACTTGGCCGATCACGGTCCTCCGCTCCAGGGCCTGATTCTATCCATATTCAGATGCTGAAGAACCTTTCTCCTGCGGGTAAAGGTTTTCTTCTTCGTACTTACAATGGCATCTGGATTGAGGGACATGTTCCCGCATGCTGGCGCGAGTCTATTGTTGTCCCGATTCCTAAGCCGGGGAAGGACAAGCACTTGCCCTCCAGTTATCGACCCATCTCGCTTACCAGCTGTGTCTGTAAAGTGATGGAGCGAATGGTTAACTCTCGATTGGTTTGGCTGCTCGAGTCTCGACGCCTACTTACCAATGTACAAAGTGGATTTCGTAGGCGCCGCTCTGCTGTTGACCATCTGGTTACCTTGTCGACCTTCGTTATGAATAACTTCTTGCGGAAGCGCCCGACCGCGGCTGTGTTCTTTGATTTGGAGAAGGCTTACGACACCTGTTGGAGGGCGGGCATTCTCCGCACCATGCATACATGGGGCCTTCGCGGTCGCCTCCCTCTTTTTATTCGTTCCTTTTTAATGGATCGACAGTTCAGGGTACGTGTGGGTTCTGTCCTGTCAGACACCTTTCGCCAGGAGAATGGGGTGCCACAGGGCTCAGTTTTGAGCGTCGCTCTCTTCGCCATAGCGATCAATCCAAAAATGGATTGCCTCCCAGCTGATGTATCAGGCTCCCTTTTCGTGGACGATTTTACCATCTATTGCAGCGCGCAGCGTACGTGTTTCCTGGAGCGCTGTCTTCAGCGTTCTCTTGACCGTCTTTACTCCTGGAGTGTCGCCAATGGCTTCCGTTTTTCTGCCGAGAAGACGGTCTGTATTAACTTCTGGCGCTATAAAGAGTTTCTCCCACCGTCCTTACGACTCGGTCCCGTTGCTCTCCCATTCGTGGAGACAACAAAATTTTTAGGTCTTACATTTGACAGGAAACTTAATTGGTCTCCACATGTGTCATATTTATGCTCGTTGTACCCGTTCTCTAAATGTCCTCCGTGTTCTCAGTGGTATGTCGTGGGGAGCGGATCGAACCGTCCTACTTCGCCTATATCGGTCGATCGTCCGCTCCAAGCTGGATTATGGGAGCTTCGTATACTCCTCTGCACGGCCATCCATCTTACGCCGCCTCAACTCCATACAACATCGGGGTTTACGACTTGCGATCGGAGCGTTTTATACTAGTCCCGTCGAGAGTCTCACCTACCGGCGCGATATACTGCTTTGTCGGTGTGCCTGTCGGCTACTGGCAATGCCCGACCACCCGTCTTATCGTTCCTTTTTTGATGACTCTCTCGACAGTCAATACGGGTTGTATGTCTCTGCCCTGCACCCCCTGGAGTTCGCTTTCGTCGCCTCCTTCAATACCTTAATTTTTCACTCCCTGCAACCTTTCGAGTGGGCGAGAGTCACACGCCACCTAGGCTCCAGGCTCAGGTTCGCGTCCACCTTGACCTCTGCTCGCTCCCGAAGGAGGTTACCCCCGGTTCAGTCTACCACTCCCGTTTTATCGGACCTTCATTTATACAGATGGCTCTAAGACCACTGACGGGGTCGGGTGTTCTTTTATTGTCGGGGCACAAAGTTTCAAATACCGGCTCCATGGCCTTTGTTCGGTCTTCACAGCTGAGCTCTTTGCCCTCTACCAGGCTGTCCTTTACATCTGCCGCCACCGACATTCTTCATATGTCATCTGCTCAGATTCCCTGAGCGCTATCCAGAGCCTCAGTGATCCGTACCCGGTTCACCCTTTCGTGCCCCGGATCCAACGCTCTCTTCAGCAGCTGGTGGACGTCGGTTCTCCGGTTAGCTTTATGAGGGGTTCCTGGCCATGTCGGTATCCCTGGGAACGAAGCTGCAGATGCCGCGGCCAAGGCTGCGGTCCTCCAGCCTCGGACAGCTTCTTGTTGTGTCCCTTCGTCAGATTGTAGCAGGGTAATTTGTCGGCGCATTTTATCGCAGTGGCATGCCGATTGGGCTGCACTTACAGACAACAAACTTAGGGCCCTGAAACCTCTTCCCGTGGCTTGGACGTCCTCCTCACGCCCTTCTCGGCGGGAGGAGGTCGTTTTGGCCCGGTTACGAATTGGCCACTGCCGGTTCAGCCATCGCCATCTGCTGACGGCTGCGCCGGCGCCGTTCTGCCCATGTGGGCAATTGCTGACGGTCCGCCACATTTTAACGGTCTGTCCGGATTTTAACACCCTGCGTCTTGATCTTGGCCTGCCATGTACTGTAGAAGCCATTTTAGCGGATGACCCACGAGCAGCTGCTCGCGTTCTTCATTTTATCAATTTGACAACCCTCTCAAAGGACATTTGATTCTGCTGTTTTCCTTTTTTAATCCTATGCCTGTCAGTCTGTCTTTTATCGTGTTTTCCGTTTCGTTGCTGTTTTAAACTTGTGACTCGCGGTGCATTCCTCACGTAGTCTGGGCGCTAATGACCGTTGAAGTTGTGCGCCCTAAAACCACAAAAAAATATATATATATATATATATATATATATATATATATATATATAATTAGCACTAGAAGCGTGGCAACTGAAGGTTGACACGTGTAGTGTGAAAACTGAAAGTTTGTCAGAAGTAATAAATTTCGCTACACTCTGACTTAATTTAGCAAAAGAATTAATAAAACCGGAAAATTGAAAGTTAATTTAGTGACTGAAATTAATAGTGAGATTTGTTTCTGAAGCACTACGAAATTCAGTAAAATAGGGTTAGTCTTGGGCTACCGCAACAATCATTTCAAAAGCTACTTGAATCTACGCAATTTAGAAATAAGAGATTTAACTTTGAACTTGAATTAAATGATTCTGAACAATTAACAATAGTAACATTTAGTACGTACCAAGCCGAGCTGCAGTCGCAGCTAAAATATGGTAACAAAACTCGCACTCTTAATTTGTGCTTGCGTAATCTAAATACTGTAGCCAGCTATGAATACATTAACTGAACTTTGAAATTAAATCAGTGAAATCGAATGATATTACTTTAATGCTGGCGTTTGAATTTCAACGACACTCGGGTTCATTCCGTAAAAGGAAGGGACCCTGCTTGGTAATGCAATTGGGACAATGAGCAACAAAGGTTCATGCTACGTGGCTGTAATTTAGTGAGAAAAATTTAACAGTTTGAAAAGCTGAGGTCTGCCATACAGTTCTAAAACTTTACATGCTACCAGTCTTCCTTTTTGGTTGATTGAATGTTTTAAGTCGTCGATCGAGGAGGTGGCGACAGTCACTCATTGTCGGCCGTCGCTGTTGCAGAAGCTGGGTGTTGGCGCGCCTTCTTCTCGACACGGTCTCCAGGCGAAACGGGCTCTTGATGAGCGCCAGCTAATGCTTCCCGTCCGCGACACCGTGTCAGAAACTATCATAGCAAGTCGAGCGCAATTACATGCTGCCAAACGCCGAAAGCGCGGCAACTCGCGGGAGCGTCACACAGCACACCTGCTCCACCGCACTACTCCAGCCAGACTCTCTCTGCTCTGCCCGCGCTCCACGCGGCAGAGTTAACACTACCAAAGATCCTAAACACTTTCGTTCTCCACAGACCTATCGATGTAATCGTTCGATAGCATAGTTTTCCCTAGGCAAGACCCAGCGTAAAGTACAAATAATATTTACAAAACAAACCAATTATACATCGACATAAATGCATATATATATATATATACAAATAGTAAAACAATTACAATATACAAAGACACAGAAACGTCATATCTTCAGGTAACAAAATAAGGAAAAAAATTTATAGTACAATAGATGGAAATAGGAGAATATGCATTTACGGCGTTACAACCGCTAGGTTTGAACAACACGTAAGTGTTACGGAGATGATTCGGGAGCGCAAATGGGAATCGCTGGAGGAAAGTCGATGTTCTTTTCGGAGACACTATTGAGAAAATTTAAAGAACCGGCATTTGAAGCTGACAGCCTTACGATTCTATTGCTGCCAATATACACTGCGCGTAAGGTCCACGAAGATAAGGTCCGAGAAATTAGGCCCAGCCGTACGCTGTGGCCGAGCGGTTCTAGTCGCTTCAGTCTGGAACCGCGATGCTGCTACGGTCGCAGGATCGAATCCTGCCTCGGGCATGGACGTGTGTTACGTCCTTAGGTTAGTTAGGTTTAAGTAGTTCTAAGTTCTAGGGGACTGATGACCTCAGATGTTAAGTCCCATAGTGCTGAGAGCCATTTGAATAGTGTGAAATCTGAGGTTGAAGAACTCTGTTTTTCGCGTTAATTTGTCCGTTTTCAAGGGGTAAAGGTAGATTAAGGCATGTTATGTAGACAGAAGAGGTGTATTAGCTGCTTTCTATTTTTATTGTAAACTATGAAGGAAGTGTTAAATTTAAGTTTTCTCCTTACATTACGTCGCAAGTTTGTTGTGGCTCATCCCGTTCTTCTTAATTTTTTAAAGCAAATGGAGCATTGTACTTTACTGATACCGCACTTTCAGACTAGGGATGGTGCCATGCTGTAATACAGCTGGTGTCGGACAACGACATTGGGAAAAGTACCATACAGACCAAAGGGGGCAATTCGAGCGCGCTGCATGTATGTACGTACGTACCATCCAATAGGCCACGCCACTTGTTAAGAGGTGCATTATTGTCTCAGCAGTGCTGTACCAATTTTTATACCATGTGTTCGTAGCTCGTTTCTATCGCCATCGCTTTTCGCCATTTATCACAATAGCGCACTATTTCAAAGCAATGCTAATGTAATGAATAAAAACTGCCCTTTCTTTAAGAAAGTTTCTTTAAAGCGGATAATTTTAGCACTGCTGCTATGGCTAATTTATCTTCTGTTTTTACCCGGTTGTTACTAAAAAATAGAAACACCTGCAATAACCGCGACCAAACAAATACCGAAAAATCCGGTTATTCAGAACTAAAATACCGGTATCCGTTTTTCCCATCCATAGCACAAGTTAGCGCGCTTAGTGTGACTCATTGTTAAGTGAAAATGGTCGCTAGGCCACAGCAACGCTCTCAATGTGTCGTATGGTATGCGATACTTTCAAGTGTCCTAGACACCCAGCGAGCTTCCAGACTTCGATACAACGTTGACTGGCCATTCTTTCGGAGGGGAATGTTCGTGCCGTCAATTGTCTTGAAATGATCGAGCAGTATTTGGTCCCTCAATTACAGCAAGGTAGGATTTTTTATTGTTTTGAATGGAACTGAGGACCTAGAAACGACGGAGAGGCTTCGTCCTCGCCGTAGCCCTCAATGGTTCACAACCCCACAACAGGCTACAGCAGTCCACTCACCCTACCGGCGCCCCACAACGAACCCAGGGTTATTGTGCGGTTCGGCCCCCAGTGGACGCCCCTCCCCCCCCCCCCTCCCGAACTCCCGTAACCCCAATGTTTGTGTGGTAGAGTAATAATGGTGTACGCGTACATGGAGACAGTGTTTGCGCAGCAATAGCCGACAATAGTGTAACTGAGGCGGAATAAGGGGAACCAGCCCGCATTCGACGAGGCAGATGGAAAACCGCCTAAAAACCATCCACAGACTGGCCGGCACACCGGATCTCGACACTAAGCCGCCGGGAAACCAGTGCGTTAGACGGCACGGCTAACCGGGCGGGCGCAAGGTGGGATAATGGACCCTATTATCTATCAATAGGACGGCTCTCATAGTGTGGGAACAGTTAAACCAAATATTCAACGGTCGCTGGTGCGGCGATGGTGAACCTATCCCGTTGTCTCCTAATAGCCTCGACCTAACGCCTATACGATCTTTTGTGTGGGTTTAAGTCAAATCAACAGCGTAACCACAAAGACCACAGAATCTGGCCGACCTACTGATGCAGATTACAGCGGCCTGGCAGCAAATCACTCCAGAAATGCTACTCAGCTTGTGGTCCAACATTGACGCGAGGTACGATGTGTCACATTCGCAATGGGTGCTAAAGTGCTGTGACAGCTCGAGACTCTCCTACACGTGTTTGCCTTTAACAAGAAATAAATTTGTATAGTTCCTAGTATATAGTGTTTTACATTTATTCTATCTTAAACGGATCACCCAGTAGTACTTACTCCCACGTAAGTTCCGCGAAATGTCTACAACTAGAAAATTCAAGAAATGTCAGCTAATGAGGTGTTGTACCAACAGTCATTCTTCCCACACGCCGTTCGTCAGTGGAATAGTGAAGGGAGAATCAGTTAGTGGAATCAGAAGTACCTTGTACTTACGGTACGTGAAGTCCCGAACACAAATCATGGATTCCCGAAGCAGCTCTCAAATTCCTTGAGAATATCGCCTTCGACGCTTCTTGAGGAACTTTTATTCACCAAAGTGAGGCAGTTTTCAGGATGGGCCGTTTGACCCTCTCGGTGGTGTTGGAGGATGGTAATTAGGAAATCGATCGATCGCTGTTTCGAATATCGCCCTTTTTTTCCATTCAGTGAGAATACCTACATCATTTACATATAAAATTCATCAAATATTTGATAATTAACACATACATAATTATGATTTTTAATGAAAAATATAGCTTTTCTTGTTTCTAATTACATATCTCATTCAAAATTGCATTTTTCATTGCAAATATAACTTCTTAATTATCGATATTTTATAAAAGATTGTTATTAAAGCTTGTTCAAATACAAAAATTACAAATTTATTAACAGCCTGTTATAAAATATCGAACTTATAATTTATATTTGCTGGAAATTGGGATTTTTGAATGCGATATGTAATTAGAAACAAGAAGAGCATTTTTCGTAAAAATTTATTAGATATGTATTAAATAGCGTCTATTTAATGACTTTACATATTAGTGGTGTAGGTTTTCGAACTGAACGAAAAACGAAAACTGTAAGAAAAGACCATAGCGAGATTCGAACCAGTAATCATTCACAACCCGACTGCCGTCCTCCAACGCTAACGAAAAAATCGCGTGGCCCGTCGTGGAAATGGCCTAAACTTTTGTGAATTAAGTACTTTCAGAAAAGTTCAAAGTCGATTTTCTCCAGAATTTCTTAGAACTGCATTGAACAGCTTTGGGAAATTGATATTGCAGCTTTGTACTTCACGTACCATAACAAAAATTACGAAAATCTGATTGCAGTGTGGTCTGATTGCAGTGTGGTCTGATTGTCAGTGGTTAACAGCCAGACTACAAATCCAAAGGTATCGGGTTCGATCCCCATTCCGTCCTTGGATTTTAACCTGTTACTTATCATTTCTTTCACCTCTGGCAATGTTGTTGTTGGGAATACATGTTAAACCGCAGGTCCTCTGTAACTGGCTGGGCAAGTCAGTTAAAAGCTCAGAGAAAGCCAACGGTATAAAACTTCCAGCAGCACCATGCCTACGAAAGCACTGTGACGTTCAAAACAGTCTTCTGACTGATGGCTACTTTACTTTTTTATGTTAGAATGTTACGAATAATGATAATAGAGACGACTTTTTAGTGTTTCGTTCACCAGTCGGTAAAACGGAACTCTTATAGGATCACTTTTCTGTCTGTCTCTCTATCGGACTTTTACAAACCCTTTTTGTCAGGAACGGGTTGACGTATCAAGATGAAATTTGTCACATACTAAGGCCTATGGTCCCTCGGCGGTGTAAAACACAGAAGCTCAATGCTGGCAAAAGATACGGCCATTTATGTCACATATTTTAACACTCGCCGACTACTCGTCAAAGCCGATAGGATACTTCCCGTTGATGAGGAATCTTGAAATATGGCAAGAAACAGTGTTGCACAGTACAAGTATAGCAAAAAATCCGAAAATTGTTAATTTTTAATTATATCACACGAGAGAAATATTTCGTTTGTCGTTTGTTATCTGAAGTCATACTTTAAATTAAAACACTCTATAAGTAGTTCTGCATTCAGGCTGCCTGGGTCACTATGTTAGAAGTCGAAAATCAGGCAAGAAATGACTTTATTGCTCGTATGATGCGTTTCGGAATTCATCGGTCATCAGATATCCAGGAGCGATTACTGAGCGTAATTATTTCGTTTCAAGTTGTATAATCGATAAATTCGGAAAGCAATAAGGTCATTCCTTGCCCGATGTCTGACTATCGCCATTGCGACCCAGTCAGCCTGAATGGAGAGCTACTGATTATTGTAATAATGGTCGCCAGCCTCCTGCTTATGTCATAATTATATTATTGAAGTTCAAACATTTTCGAAAATCTTGGAATCCGTGGGACCGATGTCTTGCCAGACTCATTGCCGATAACAGGCACAAATCGTCCGAAAATGAATCAAATGGCTCTAAGGACTATGGGACTTAACATATGAGGTCATCAGTCCCCTAAGACTTGGAACTACTTAAACCTAACTAACCTAACAAGGGAACCTCCCCATCGCACCCCCCTCAGATTTAGTTATAAGTTGGCACAGTGGATAGGCCTTGAAAAACTGAACACAGATCAATCGAGAAAACAGGAAGAAGTTGTGTGGAACTATGGAAAAATAAGCAAAATATACAAAATATACAAACTGAGGCCTTGAAAAACTGAACACAGATCAATCGAGAAAACAAGGGAACCTCCCCATCGCACCCCCCTCAGATTTAGTTATAAGTTGGCACAGTGGATAGGCCTTGAAAAACTGAACACAGATCAATCGAGAAAACAGGAAGAAGTTGTGTGGAACTATGGAAAAATAAGCAAAATATACAAACTGAGTAGTCCATGCGCAAGATAGGCAACATCAAGGATAATGTGAGCTCAGCAGTGCCGTGGTCCCGTGGTTACCGTAAGCAGCTACGGTACGAGAGGTTCTTGGTTCAAGTCTTCCCTCAAGTGAAAAATTTATTTTCTTTTTTTCGAAAAGTTATGAACTGTCAGTTCGTTCATTGACGTCTCTGTTCACTGTAATAAGTTTAGTGTCTGTGTTTTGCGACCGCAACGGAAAACCGTGCGATTAGCAGACGAAAGGACGTGCCTCTCCAATGGGAAACGAAAACATTTGATCGCAAGGTCGTAGGTCAACCGATTCTCCACAGGAAAACACGTCTGATGTATTCTACACGACAATAGTGACGGCATGTGGGTCACATGACAGGAATATGTTGTCGACCCACCTAACTTGTACACTTGGCGAATGGGTAAAAGCCCGCATCTCGTGGTCGTGCGGTAGCGTTCTCGCTTCCAACGCCCGAGTTCCCGGGTTCGATTCCCGGCGGGGTCAGGGATTTTCTCTGCCTCGTGATGGCTGGGTGTTGTGTGCTGTCCTTACGTTAGTTAGGTTTAAGTAGTTCTAAGTTCTAGGGGACTGATGACCATAGATGTTACGTCCCATGGTGCTCAGAGCCATTTGAATGGGTAAAAAGATTCTTCTACCTTGCCCTATTTAGGTTTTCTTGTGGATGTGATAATCACTCCCAAAAAGGTGATGAAAACATAAGAGTTTGTGACATAAACTGAAAAAAAAAATTAAACTTTTCACTTGAAGGGGGACTTGAACCAAGGACCTCTGGCTCAGCAGCTGCTCACGCTAACCACGGGACCACGGCACTGCTGAGCTAACATCGTCCCAAATGTTGCCTATCTTGCACATTGACTACTCAGTTTGTATATTTTGCTTATTTTTTCATAGTTCCACACAACTTCTTCCTGTTTTCTCGATTGATCTGTGTTCAGTTTTTCAAGGCCTATCCACTGTGCCAACTTATAACTAAATCTGACGGGGGTGCGATGGGGAGGTTCCCTTGTAAGAACATCACACACATCCATGCCCGAGGGAGGATTCGAACCTGCGACCGCAGCAGCAGCGTGGTTCTGGACTAAAGTGCCTAGAACCGCTCGGTCACAGCGGCCGGCACAAATCGTCCGAGATATCGATTTTTGGAATGGATTAATTGCCTGTACAGGATGATTCAAAAGTAATTGCCCACACTCTGTGGGTGTAACGTACGCATCAAAATAAAAGTAAAACGTTAAATAATATTTTGGCTGAAATTTCTTTATTTCAGAGTTATGCAGTAGAATAGGGATCATAAAGGCAACAGAAAATTCATTCTTCTCAGAAAGCGACGACTCGAAGGGACCCGAAATTCAGTCCAGCTGCGTACAGAAAGTCGTATCACAGGTCATGTTCAAAATGATGTCCATTTAGATGAAGGCAGCAACGTGCTCGACGCCTTACCGCTCTCGGAGTGTTTCAAGTACCGTCATCTCATTCTGTCCAGTTTCACAGCTATTTTCAGTTCGCTGCTGTAGTTTGTGCTACATTCTCAGTTGTAACAACATACCAAAATCGTTGAGACGGGCGCAAAGATAGAAGTCCAGAGATTAAGATCCTAAGATATGGCGGGCCAAGCAACTGGTCCTGCATGACCTGTCCACTTACCGGGATAAGCAGCCGTGAGCCACTCTATTGCCCCCGACAGAATGAGCACCGTCGACAAAGAAACGTCAGTCGATTTGCAGGCGAACATGACACCCCAAAACCTTGTACTGACCCACAATGTAGTGCCCACCACAAATGAAATTATACACCATAACTCGAAAATAAGTGTCAGCCAAAACTTTATTTAACATTTTACTCTTACTTTGATCCACACATTACATCTACGAAGTGTGTACATTTACTTTTGAATCACCTTGTATACATACACTGCTGGCCATTAAAATTGCTACACCAATAAGAAATGCAGATGATAAACGGGTATTCATTCGACAAATATATTATACTTGAACTGACATGTGATTACATTTTCACGCAATTTGTGTGCGTAGATCCTGAGAAATCAGTACCCAGAACAACCACCTCTGGCCGTAATAACGGCCTTGATACGCCTGGGCATTGAGTCAAACAGAGCTTGGATGGCGTGTACAGGTACAGCTGCCGATGCAGCTTCAACACGATACCACAGTTCATCAAGAGTACTGACTGGCGTATTGTGACGAGCCAGTTGCTCGGCCACCATTGACCAGACGTTTTCAATTGGTGAGAGATCTGGAGAATGTGCTGGCCAGGGCAGCAGTCGAACATTTCCGGTATCCAGAAAGGCCCGTACAGGACCTGCAACATGCGGTCGTGCATTATCCTGCTTAAATGTAGGGCTTCGCAGGGATCGAATGAAGGGTAGAGCCACGGGTCGTATCACATCTGAAATGTAACGTCCATTGTTCAAAGTGCCGTCAATGCGAACAAGAAGTGACCGAGACGTGTAGCCAATGGCACCCCATACCATCACGCCGGGTGATACGTCAGTATGGCGATGACGAATACACGCTTCCAATGTGCGTTCACCGCGATGTCGCCCAACACGGATGCGACCATCATGATGCTGTAAACAGAACCTGGATTCATCCGAAAAAAATGACGTTTTGCCATTCGTGCACCCTTGTTCGTCGTTGAGTACACCATCGCAGGCGCTCCTGTCTGTGATGCAGCGTCAAGGGTAACCGCAGCCACGGTATCCGAGCTGATAGTCCATACTGCTGCAAACGTCGTCGAACTGATCGTGCAGATGGTTGTTGTCTTGCAAACGCCCCATCTGTTGACTCAGGGATCGAGACGTGGCTGCACGATCCTTTACAGCCATGCGGATAAAATGGCTGTCATATCGACTGCTAGTGATACGAGGCCGTTGGGATCCAGCACGGCGTTTCGTATTACCCTCCTGAACCCACCGAATCCATATTCTGCTAACAGTCACAGTATCTCGACCAACGCGAGCAGCAATGTCGCGATACGATAAACCGCAATCGCGATAGGCTACAATCCGACCTTTATCAAAGTCGGAAACGTGATGGTACGCATTTCTGCTCCTTACACGAGGCATCACAACATTTCACCAGGCAACGCCGGTCAACTGCTGTTTGTGTATGAGAAATAGGTTGGAAACTTTCCTCATGTGAGCACGTT
This sequence comes from Schistocerca nitens, assembly GCF_023898315.1. NCBI lineage: Eukaryota > Metazoa > Arthropoda > Insecta > Orthoptera > Acrididae > Schistocerca > Schistocerca nitens. Next base: position 470,005,952 of record NC_064621.1, read on the forward strand.
GTAGGTGTCGCCACCGGCGCCAACCTTGTGTGAATGCTCTGAAAAGCTTATCATTTTCATATCACAGCATTTTCTTCCTGTCTGCTAAATTTCGCGGTCTGTAGCACGTCATCTTCGTGGTGTAGCAATTTTAATGGCCAGTAGTGTAATTTTGTAGGGAACCTTCAAGTGCGCGAGTCCTAGGACACTCTTGAAAAGTAATCTAGAGTCGCGACTCAACTGTAAACAAGCACTTTTTTTTCTGCCCTCCTGCACCCCACTCCTCCCCTTAGCTGGTATCAAGCGGTCTGGAATACTTTACGGCCGACAGGGGCAGCAGTGGCCTCGGCTGCGCGCGGCCGCGTGTGCGCTGCGGGGTCATCGCCGCGCCGGCTGTGTTGTGAGCGCGCTGTGCGTGGCACGGACGGTTTACCTATCGATCGCGCGGCCCGCGTGCGCCCAGCAACAGCGGCAGACACGGCCGTGCCTCACCCCAGCACGCTGCCCACGCTCCCCCTCCCCCCCACCCTTCCCCGCCCCGACCCCAGCAACACACGCGCGTGGTCAGCCGCCGCCGCCGCTGCCGCCCGGCTGTCACGCCTGCATCGCGGCGCCCACTAAAAAAATCACAGCCTCCACTCACCGCCAGCTGATCCAGTTCTGCTTCTCAACCCACGGCATTACATCTTCATCCACATCAGTACTGCGAAAGCCACCTCACGGTGTGTGGCTGAGGGTACTTCTGGTACTAAGCAACTGATCTCTCCCTCCCTTCTTACACTCGCTAATGACGCGAGGAAAGAATGATTGTCGGTAAGCATCTGTATTAGCTCAATTCCTCGAATTTTCTAGTTGTAGTCATTTGAAATGTATGAATAACATGTTATCCTACTCTTCCCGAAAATACTCTCTAGAAAGTTCGATAGTAACCCTCTTCATGATGCACAACGCCTCTCTTGTAAAATCTGCCACTGGAGTTTCTTGAGTATCTCTGTAAGGCTCTCAAGCAGACTAAACAATTCCGACACGAGACGCGCAGCCGGCCGCTGTGGCCGAGCGGTTCTAGGCGCATCAATCCAGAACCACGCAGCTGCTACGGTCTCAGGTTCGAATCCTGCCTCGGGCATGGAGGTGTCTGATGTCAGGTTAATTAGGTTCAAATGGCTGTAAGCACTATGGGACTTAACATCTGAGTCACCAGTCCCCCAGACTTAGTACTACTTAAACCTAAGGACATCAGACACATCAATGCCCGAGGCAGGATTCGAACCTGCGACTGTAGCAGCAGCGTGGTTCCGGACTGAAGCGCCTAGAACCGCTAGGCCACACCGGCCGGCGGTTAGTTAGGTTTAAGTAGTTCTAAGTCTAGGGGGCTGATAACCTCAGATGTTATGTCCCATAGTGCTTAGAGCCATTTGAACGAAACGCGCAGTTGGGAATGAGTGAGTATCATTTTGTAGCTTTACTCTTGTCTGTGTGATAATATCTGTGATACCACCCTACCGCCGTACAAAGTTGGCAGTGGAATCGCAAGTTTCTGTTAGACGCCCACAGCAGTCGTGCGTGATCCGGCGGACCCAGTGGTGCATGCCCGCTGAGCCACACCTCCTCCCCAGCTCCATACCATGGACACCATCTGCCACTGCCATATAGAACAGCAGGCGGCAGCCACTCAGCTCACTCATGCTTGGAGCCACTTCACTACACCCCGTCTTTGTTGCTACTGTATGAGCTGTACTAATTCCTACTGATTTATTTGTAATGAGCAGTCATAAGCTTTGGGAAATACAGGTTAAGTAAATCTTCTGCTTACTTTGTTAACTTGTTCGCTAATCATTTCTGCTCCTGTCCAGCTGTCCTACGACATCAGTTGCTGCATCACTCTGTAGCCCACCTGTCACTACTGTTGTGCACAATTTCGCACACATCATCATCATCTTCAGCCATTTCATCCACATTCGTATCTTTAAATATTTGTTAGGCGCTAATAACCTCGCTGTTGAGCGGTCGTAAACGCCAAACACACACACACACACACACACACACACACACACACACACACACACACAAAAGGCGCTGGTCTTCATTGGATCTTCTCTATCTCTTCTATCAGACCCACCTGGTAACGGTCCCAGATTGATCAACAATACTTAAGAATAGCTCCTAAAGCGCCTTGTAAGCCACTTCCTCAATAGCTGAGCCAAAGTTCCTTAAGATTCTTCCTGTCAATCTCTAGCTCGTATATGCTCTTCCTACCATTTTCTTTACGCGGTCATTCCACTTAAGGTCGCTCTGAATAGTTACTCCTGAATATTTACTGTGTGTGTGTGTGTGTGTGTGTGTGTGTGTGTGTGTGTGTGTAGGCATTGAACTGGGGACCTAGAAACGGCGGAGAGGCTTCGCCCCACCATAGCCCTCAGTGGTTCACAATCTCACAACAGGCCACAGCAGTCCACCCGCCCCACCGCCGCCCCACAGCGAACCCAAATTTTTTGTGCAGTGCGGCCCCCAGTGGACTTCCGCCCCCCTCCCCGCAGGAACGTCTCATACCAGATGAGTGTAACCCCAAATGTTTGCGTCGTAGAGTAATTATGGTGTACGCATACGTGGAGACAGTGTTTGTGCAGCAATCGCCGATATAATGTAACTGAGGTGGAATAAGGGGAACTAGCCCGCATTCGCCGAGGCAGGTCGAAAGCCGCCTTAAAAACGATCCACAGACTGGCTGGCACACCGGATCTCAACACTAATCCGTCGGGCGGATTCGTGCAGGTGACCGGCACGCCTTCCCGCTCGGGAAGCAGCGCGTTAGACCGCGCGGCTAGCCAGGTGGGCTGACATTTACAGTAGTTACTGTTGCCAACAATTCGTTATCACTAATATAGGACCGAGCGAGGTGGCTCAGTGGTTAGACACTGGACTCGCATTCGGGAGGACGACGGTTCAATCCCGCGTCCGGCCATCCTGATTTAGGTTTTCCGTGATTTCCCTAAATCGCTCCAGGCAAATGCCGGGATGGTTCCTTTCAAAGGGCACGGCCGACTTCCTTGCCCGTCCTTCCCTAATCCGATGAGACTGATGACCTCGCTGTCTGGTCTCCTTCCCCAAACCAACCAACCACTAATGTAGTAGTACAGTAGTAGCTTTCATTTCCTATGTATGCACAATGTGTTACATTTATTTACATTCGGTGTCAACTACCAGTTCATCACTCCTCAAGACAGCCGTATCATCTGCGAACAATCTTAACGAACTTCCGGCGCTTTCTACTAGATCATCTGTATACTTTAAGACACAAATGAATTACACACAATGCCTGTGGGAGGGCATTGATTGAAATCAATGGGGAATGTTGAAAATGTGTGTTGGAGTGGAATTCGAACCCGGGTCTCCTGCTTACTAGGCAGATTCTATGACTACTAGGCCATCCAGACAAGGCAGTCACTGCAACTGCTTGGACTATCCTAGCACGCTTCCCGTCTGACATAAATTCTCAATGCTCACTTGCAGCCAATGTCAGTAATTCCTGTGTCTTGATTCATAATGCATAATGGCTGCTGGATCAAAATGGTACCTGTTCTCCGAACAAGTCCAAATTTGTGTCAGGCGGGAGGCGTGCTAGGGTAGTCCAAGCAGTTGCAGTGATGGCTGTATCTGGATGGCCTAGTAGTCATAGGATATTGTTGTGGCATTAGACGCCAAATGCGGCGTATTGACACTAAATGTAGTTGGTGGGTGCCAGGTGTTGCTGTATTCAAACTCTGCGAGAACTTTCCAGGTGATTTATTTGTTTCCACTACAGAGCTTCGTTCACCTCGGTCTGCGTCACAGGCCCCGCATTGCTGAGGAAGTACCCCAGCGGCCTGTGCAATGCAAGTGCTGGCCTTGTCCACCAGCTGTAGAGTTCCGATTACGTCAGGATGGCTGCGCCAGCAGCAGACTCAGCGGCCACTGTCCCCGTTGACTCCGCGCAGCTCTGCCAGGAGCCATAGGCCGGCCCCGCTGCTGCTTCTTCCTCAGCTGGCGTAGCTGGGAACGCGGCGGCGACGACCGCCCGCGATCCAGCGTCGGAATCTGTGGCCCCTCGCCACGAAAGTCTCCGGTGTGTGTCGGGAGCCGAGATGACTGTCCGCGTGAGCGACCTGAAGAGTGGCCCGCCCTGGCTGGCTGCGGACCCCGCGTCGTCCTCAGAGGGTCGAACCGACGACCCGCCGTGGACGGGACGCAGTCGCCCCATCTGTTGTCGTGTGTCGTCGGTAGTGTGACACGAGCCGCCGTCCAGGAGAGCTGCCACACTTGAATAAATCTCGTTAGAAAATACCCCTATTTATACTCGGCTGTGCGCCTGTGTTTCGCTAACGCATCGCTCCGAGTCACGTACGCCCCACATCCCGCTTGCGCCAGTGGGCCCCTTCTTCCTGTAACCTCTGTAACCTGCGACCCACTGCGTTTACTCTTTTCAGCGGTTTGATGGCCCCTGTGGCCTCCATTCCACTTCGCAACCGCTGGTCAGCATAACTTACTGCTATCCGGTTCGCACCTGGCTGTAACTTGTGCGCTCTGAAATATTGAACTAAATCTAATATCCGTATCTTAAACTGTTGTGCCGCTACAATATATATATATATATATATATATATATATATATATATATATACACAGGAGAGATGGCTTCGTGCAGTCGCACACCAGGCTCGGACTCCTATGGGAATAGGCGAAATGCCACTAGTAATGAGGATAATAATCTGCAATGGACACTACATTCGTAGTGTATAGGTAAGTGAGAATTTGGGTCTGATGCGAGGCGTGTTAGGGTAGTTCTGTGCAGTTACCATGACCACTGTGTCGGATGGGTTAGTGGTAAGAGCACGTGGCTAGTAAGCAGGAGACCCGGGTTAGAATCCCAGTTCGGATTTTCAACTAGCCCCATGTCCGAAAGAACAGATATCATACGTATATTGTAAACCGTAACGGTCCTATCACATTCCCTTGGGGTATGCTCTAAACTACCTCTACATCTGCAAATTTTGTTCAGTCAAAAGCGACGTTTTGATTTCTATCTTCAAGGAAGTCTCGAACCCCTTTGCAAATCTAGTCCGTTACATCTGGTATTGTTTCTGTTGTTGATTGTTTTTGTTGTTGATGTGTTCTTCAATCCGAAGACTGCTTTCATGCAGCTCTCCATGCTACTCTATCCTGTGCAAACCCCTTCAGACCCTATTAATTCTGCAACCTACATAATTCTGAATCTGGTTATTGCATTCGTCTCTTTGTCTCCCTCTACGATTTTTACCCCCAGCGCTTCCCTCCAGTACTAAACTGCTGATCCATTGATGTCTCCGAGTGTGTCGTATCAACCGATACCTTCCTTTGGTCAAGTTGTGCTACAAATTTCTTTTCTCCTTGGATTCAGTCCCTCCTCATCAGTTCGTGATCTGCCCATCCAATCGCCAGCATTCTTCTACAGTACAACTTTCTAAACTGTTCCTCTTCTAATACAAACAGTTTCGCGACACACCCTTTTGCTAATAGTAATAAAACTGGTTCTATTGTAACAAATTGTATTCTAAAGATATAATTTTTAAATTCCATTCCTAAGTACAGTAAAATTAAACATTAAACACCTTCTCACAGATACAAAACTTTTTAATACAATTATGAATTCAATCACTCACGTGGTCTTTACGACCATTGCAGATCTGTTAGTTTACTTATCTTGAGTACGGGTCGATCTGTAATAATTACTGGAGAAAAGGTGAACGTCGTAGCAAAGATCGCTTGCAAACAACTTTTATTGTTGATTACCAGTTTCGTTAGGCGTGGTTACCGTCTTCAGATCTCGATAAAAGATCATTACATCCCTCCTATACTAACTGTGCAAGTACTCTTTCTAAAAAATTGCCAGGTATGTGAGAGACGAAATGAAGGATGTGTCGGCAAGTTAGTATTGTGTCTAGCGATGCCCCTGGCTGTAATGAAGTGCACAGTAGTGTGCTGTATCGGGCTCGACCATATAACAAATGACTCTGTATACTGCGGTTTTAACCTTGAATTGCATCGTTCATCTCGTCCCTGAAATACCTGATAATGTTTACAGTACTTGTAGACCTGGTAGAGGAGACATGCAATAACCTTTCATCGAGATCTGAAGGTGTAACCGCGTTTACCGAAACCGGTAATCAACAATAAAGTTTGTTTACAAGCGATCTTGGCTGAGAAAAATGGCTCTGAGCACTATGCGACTTAACTTCTGAGGTCATCAGTCGCCTAGAACTTAGAACTATTTAAACCTAACTAACCTAAGGACACCACACACATATCTATGCCCGAGGCAGGATTCGAATCTGCGACCGTAGCGGTCGCTCGGCTCCAGACTGTAGCGCCTAGAACCGCACGGCCACTCCGGTCGGCTTGGCTGAGAAGTTCGCCTTCTTTCAAGTCGGTAAACTTCTAATTTTCTATGCAGCTATATGAGGTAATGTATTTTTGCAACAATCTCAGCCACAAGACAATTGGATTTTTGAGCATTCTCAGAGATCTTAAATTTCTTAGGGAACAAAGAACTTCGCTCATTCTTCTGTCTTAGAATTCCTTTGTAGTAGTTAAAACATTTTCCTGTAAATGTTTGTGTGTTGTTGAAATATGGCGCAATAATTTATTCGATACTACGCTTGCATCGGAAAGTTTTTCTCCAAATATCACACACTAAGGTGTAGGACGTCCATCTCCACACAACGGAACCACATTTTAAGCATTATTCATTCAGCGACCTCGCTTTTGTGTTTTTGCCTCTGCGTGATGGCGCGAAACAGAGGTTTGGGACGCACTACTTGTTCTGTTCCTGTTGAAGTTTGGCACGATGCTTGACTGTTGCTTTGCATCTGATGTTTCATAAACTACCTAAGTTCTCTTTCAGACAATAGATTTATCTTTAGAAAATGCATGACCGAATGTTATATTATCTTTCTTTACTGTTACTGCCGGTTTCCATAAAATACCATCTTCCAAATATGAAAATAAGACTAGAATTACTTTACACGTCATTCGACACACTGGTATTAAAAATCACATTTTAGCTATAAACTCTTCATAATGGTGTATCTTAGCACAGTAGTAAATGTTCTAATATAAAAAAAAGCAGTAACCAATTATTGAAAATTGCGGATCCAGGAAAAGTCAACATCGCAAGTATAATTTTTTATTGGTACTAGTTTCAGCTACTGTAATTAGCCACGTACAGATTTCTAATACATAAAAAATTACATCTAAGAAAATAATACTGTGTAAGCTGTTCATGTAAAATAGTTATGTCACAAAGTACATACCAGAATTTTTTTTTTTCATTGCACATCGCCAAATGGTCGTCATTTCGTTAAAACTGCAGTGCTTATTATACAACCTGGTGCAACAATTATGTACAATTATCTATAAGACGTTGTATACATGGAAGAAGCCTGGAGATACTGACAGGTTTCAGATAGATTACTTAATGGTAAGACAGAGATTTAGGAACCAGGTTTTAAATTGTAAGACATTTCCAGGGGCAGATGTGGACTCTGAACACAATCTATTGGTTATGAACTGTAGATTCAAACTAAAGTAACTGCAAAAAGGTGGGAATTTAAGGACATGGGACCTGGGTAAACTGAAAGAACCAGAGGTTGTAGAGACTTTCAGGGAGAGCATAAGGGAACAATTGAAAGCAATGGGGGAAAGAAATACAGTAGAAGAAGAATGGGTAGCTTTGAGGGATGAAGTAGTGAAGGCAGCAGAGGATCAAGTAGGTAAAAAGATGAGGGCTAGTAGAAATCCTTGGGTAACAGAAGAAATATTGAATTTCATTGATGAAAGGAGAAAATATAAAAATGCAGTAAACGAAGCAGGCAAAAAGGAATAAAAACGTCTCAAAAATGAGATCGACAGGAAGTGCAAAATGGCTAAGCAGGGATGGCTAGAGGACAAATGTAAGGATGTAGAGGCTTATCTCACTAGGGGTAAGATAGATACTGCCTACAGGAAAATTAAAGAGACCTTTGGAGAAAAGAGAACCACTTGTATGAATATCAAGAGCTCAGATGTAAAACCAGTTCTAAGTAAAGAAGGGAAAGCAGAAAGGTGGAAGGAGTATATAGAGGGTCTATACAAGGGCGGTGTACTTGAGGATAATATTTTGGAAATGGAAGAGGATGTAGATGAAGATGAAATGGGAGATACGATACTGCGTGAAGAGTTTGACAGAGCACTGAAAGACCTGAGTCGAAACAAAGCCCCGGGAGTAGACAACATTCCATTAGAACTACTGACAGCCTTGGGAGAGCCAGTCCTGAGAAAACTCTACCATCTGGTGAGCAAGATGTATGAGACAGGCGAAATACCCTCAGACTTCAAGAAGAATATAATAATTCAAATTCCAAAGAAAGCAGGTGTTAACAGATGTGAAAATTACCGAACCATCAGTTTAATAAGTCACAGCTGCAAAATACTAACGCGAATTTTTTACAGACGAATGGAAAAACTAGTAGAAGCCGACCTTGGCGAAGATCAGTTTGGATTCCGTAGAAATATCGGAACACGTGAGGCAATGCTGACCCTACGACTTATCTTAGAAGAAAGATTAAGGATAGGCAAACCTACGTTTCTAGCATTTGTAGACTTAGAGAAAGCTTTTGACAATGTTGACTGGAATACTCTCTTTCAAATTCTGAAGGTGGCAGGGGTAAAATACAGGGAGCGAAAAGCTATTTACAATGTGTACAGAAACCAGATGGCAGTTATAAGAGTCGAGGGACAAGAAAGGGAGTGAGACAGGGTTGTAGCCTCTCCCCGATGTTATTCAATCTGTATATTGAGCAAGCAGAGAAGGAAACAAAAGAAAAATTCGGAGTAGGTATTAAAATCCACGGAGAAGAAATAAAAACTTTGATATTTGCCGATGACATTGTAATTCTGTCAGAGACAGCAAAGGATTTGGAAGAGCAGTTGAACGGAATGGACAGGGTCTTGAAAGGAGGATATAAGATGAACATCAACAAAAGCAAAACGAGGATAATGGAATGTAGTCAAATTAAATCGGGTGATGCTGAGGGAATTAGATTAGGAAATGAGACACTTAAAGTAGTAAAGGAGTTTTGTTATTTGGGGAGCAAAATAACTGATGACGGTCGAAGTAGAGATGATATAAAATGTAGACTGGCAATGGCGAGGAAAGCATTTCTGAGGAAGAGCAATTTGTTAACATCGAGTATAGATTTGTCAGGAAGTCGTTCCTGAAAGTATTTGTATGGAGTGTAGCTATGTATGGAAGTGAAACGTGGACGATAAATAGTTTGGACAAGAAGAAAATAGAAGCTTTTGAAATGTGGTGCTATAGAAGAATGCTGAAGATTAGATGGGTAGATCACATAACTAATGAGGAAGTATTGAATAGGATTGGGGAGAAGGGAAGTTTGTGGCACAACTTGACTAGAAGAAGGGATCGGTTGGTAGGACATATTCTGAGGCATCAAGGGATCACCAGTTTAGTATTGGAGGGCAACGTGGAGGGTAAAAATCGTAGAGGGAGACCAAGAGGTGAATACACTAAACAGATTCAGAAGGATGTAGGTTGCAGTAGGTACTGGGAGATGAAGGAGCTTGCACAGAATAGAGTAGCATGGAGAGCTGCATCAAACCAGTCTCAGGACTGAAGACCACGACAACAACAATCTATAAGACATATATAAATTATGAGAACATAACTGTATAGTGTAATATAATGTAATGTAATATAATACATCTCAAAAAAAAAAAGGTTGAGAATACTATTCTTATTCAGGTTTACGAGATATTGCTTGCCATTTATAATTAAACAATAAACATTCTCCATACGTGCGTAACTAACACACTTTGATATTCTAAAGATGTAACACCAGAACATATCTACAAAGTTAACTCCGTTATATGAGACTTTCATATTTACTATACGCATCTACTACTAACAAGGGAACCTCCCCATCGCACCCCCCTCAGATTTAGTTATAAGTTGGTACAGTGGATAGGCCTTGATAAACTGATCACAGATCAATTGAGAAAACAGGTAGAAGTTGTGTGGAACTGTGAAAAAATAAGCAAAATATACAAACTGAGTAGTCCATGGGCCACATAGGCAACATCATGGTCCATGTGAGGTCAGGAGCGTCGTGGTCCCGTGGTAGCGTGAGCAGCTGCAGAACGAGAAGTCCTTGGTTCAAGTCTTCCCTCGAGTGAAAATTTTACTTTCTTTATTTTTGCATAGTTATAACCTGTCAGTTCGTTCATTGACGTCTCTGTTCACTGTAATAAGTTTAGTGTCTGTGTTTTGCGACCGCATCGCAAAACCGTGCGATTAGTAGACGAAAGGACGTGCCTCTCCAATGGGAACCGAAAACATTTGATCGCAAGGTCATAGGTCAACCGATTCCTCCACAGGAAAACACATCTGATATATTCTATATGACACTGGTGACGGCATGTGCGTCACATGACAGGAACATGTTGTCGACCCACAAAACTTGTACACTTGGCGAATGGGTAAAAAGATTCTTCTACCTTGCCCGATTTAGGTTTTCCTGTGGATGTGATAATCACTCCCAAAAAAGTGATGAAAACATAAGAGTTTGTCACATAAACTGAAAATAAAAAATTAAACTTTATACTCGATGGCAGATTTGAACCAAGGACCTTTCGTTCCGCAACTGCTCACGTTACCACGAGACCACGGCACTCCTGCGTTGCCAGTGTCCTTGATGTTGCTTATCTTGCCATGAACTACTCAGTTTGTATATTTTGCTTATTTTTTTACAGTTCCACACAACTTCTTCCTGTTTTCTCAGTTGATCTGTGTTCAGTTTTTCAAGGCCTATCCACTGTGCCAACTTATAACTAAATCTGAGGGGGGTGCGATGGGGAGGTTCCCTTGTAAGTAAGTTCCACATGGGAACGTAAACATCGTAAGTTGCTCATGGCACGCGGTATCTGTAAACAAGGAAGCGTCCGTATCGTAGCAGATAGATGACTAACCAATGCCAAGCGTCAGGGCGTACAAGGAAGAAAGTTCCACCAGACGGCACTATTAGCCGGTGTTGACCGTAGCAGAAACCATTGACCTATTACAAACAGTCGTAATGTAAATAAGATAATTAGAATGAATTACTAATATAAAATCCATGTATAATTAAAATTTGTTTCATACGTACTACACGGTGGCCTACAAGTACATTGGAATTGGTAGAAACATATAAACTGTATATCATTAGTTCACGAAATATAAAAAATCATTAAAGCAACTGAAAACTACGGAAACGTGGAATTGTAAAAAATCTCATGAAATCTATAATAATTTGTCCCATAGTAAGAGAATTCTATAAGCCGCTCGGATACATGCCGTGGCTCTTACATTAGTATTCCATGAAACAGCGTGCAAAATAAACTTCTAGTAAGGAAAAACTCTGTAATCTTCTGAAAGTTGATCTTACTTAATAAAGACTGTAAATACTGCTAGCCTACACAGCCGTCAGCCACCCATATATATATATATATATATATATATATATATATATATATATATATAACATGATTCTGTGTTGTCGATATATATATATATATATATATATATATATATATATATATATATATATATATATATATATATATATCGACAACACAGAATCATGTTATACTTGGGATGTACAGGACGTATGTTTCTTTATACGTGACGTAAATATTAGGTTAAGATTACCAGCCATATAACCGAGTTCGTAAACGTTATATTAGCGGCAGTTTGGCGTAAAATGCTGATATGATTCAGAGTCCATTGGGGAAGTTCGGACGCTGAGTTAAAAGTCTTTTTTCAGTTGACGCCACGTTCGGCGATTTGCGTATCGATGCTGACGAAATGATGATAAGGACAACGCTATAGCCAGTCCCTGACCGGAGAAAGTCTCCAACCAAGCCGGTAATCGAACCCCCGGCCTGCTACGTGGCAGTCAGACGCGCTGAGCACTTTTTCTTAAATGATATTTATTTAGCATTTGACAGTTTCACATAATAACAGAGAACAAACTCATCGGAAAAATAATTATATAAATTACAACACTTCCATGTTTCAGTCCTTTGTACTGAAATATGCAGGCAGTTGTCCATTGAATTGTTTCTTAGATGAATCTTTTGTAGAATTCCCATTACATTTCCTTTTTCTTTTTTTCCTTCCGTGAGGTTTCATCTCTAAACCACTCAGCTAAGGGGACAGACTGTAAAAAATCTAACGCACTCTTAAAGGTTCCTAACTTCGGTTATGGTCTGCAAAAAGTGCACTGCTAGCAGGAAATACACAGCTTCGAAATCCTTCCTTGTAATTTCTGCAAAAATTTCCACAAATTCAAAACTGGGTAACAGTTCAAAACTATCCTGAAATCAAATCACGTAAAGTCTACATAGAAAAAAAGTAGTCTATTATGTGATTAAAGTTGGAAAAGTCTCTCTCATTCTCCAGCTATCTAATAGCTCCACTACTTAAGCAGCCTCTTGGAAGAGCGTACTCTTCGCTTTGGAGCACTGTAGGACGCAGGCGACGATGCGATCCTCCACAGCTGACGCGAGTCGTGGTGTGTAGTGTATCCGTGGCAGTAGGTCGTATGACATCAGCGCAGTAAGGTGGCTCGACATAGAAACGTGACACAGTGGTAGGAACGTGTTATCGTATTTGGACGTGCCGATGACCATATCTTTTTGGTCAATCAACGCGGACTGTTCAGGGTGTTTACATGGAAAGGCGTGCCACTAGAGGGACTCCTATATTGAGTTTTTTAAACTTTTTTAGGTTTCTTCTTGGACTGCCTTCCAACTTGTATCTATCCCATTTAAAAACGAGCTGTGTGAAATCTGGGCTCGCAAGGGACCATAAGACGTGTTAATCGAGGATTCTGATAAACCTTATATATGTACATAGTGATATGTGCGGTGTCTCTTCTAAATATGTACATACACTACTGGCCATTAAAATTGCTACACCACGAAGATGACGTGCTACAGACGCGAAATTTAACCGACCGGAATAAGATGCTGTGATATGTAAATGATTAGATTTTCAGAGCATTCGCACAAGGTTGGCGCCGGTGGCGACACCTACAACGTGCTGACATGAGGAAAGTTACCAACCGATTCCTCATACAGGAACAGTAATTGACCGGCGTTGGCTGGTGAAACGTTGTTGTGATGCCTCGGGTAAGGAGGAGGAATGCGTACCATCACGTTTCCGACTTTGATAAAGGTCGGATTGTAGCCTATCGCGATTGCGGTTTATCGTATCGCGACAATGCTGCTCGCGTTAGTTGAGATACAGTGACTGTTAGCAGAATATGGAATCGGTGGGTTCAGGAGGGTAATACGGAACGCCGTGCTGGATCCCAACGGCCTCGTATCACTAGCAGTCGAGAGTACACGCATCTTATCCGCATGGCTGTAACGGATCGTGCAGCCACATCCCGATCCCTGAGTCAACAGATGGGGACGTTCGCAAGACAACAACCATCTGCACGAACAGTTAGACGACGTTTGCAGGGCCGGCCTGTGTGGCCTTGCGGTTCTAGGCGCTTCAGTCTGGAACCGCGTGACCGCTACGGTTGCAGGTTCGAATCCTGCCTCGGGCATTGATGTGTGTGATGTCCTTAGGTTAGTTAGGTTTAAGTAGTTCTAAGTTCTAGGGGACTGATGACCACAGACGTTAATTCCCATAGTGCTCAGAGCCATTTGACCCATTTGACGTTTGCAGGAGCACGAACTATCAGCTCGGAGACCATGGCTGCGGTTACCCTTGACGCTGCATCACAGACAGGAGCGCTTGCGATGGTGTACTCAACGACGAACCTGGGTGCACGAATGGCAAAACGTCATTTTATCGGATGAATCCAGGTTCTGTTTACAGCATCATGATGGTCTTATCCGTGTTTGGCGACATCGCAGTTAACGCACATTGGAAGCGTGTATTCGTCATCGCCCTACTGGCGTATCACCCGGCGTGATGGTATGGGGAGCCATTGGTTACACGTCTCGGTCACCTCTTGTTCGCATTGACGGCACGTTGAACAGTGGACGTTACATTTCAGACGTGTTACGATCCGTGGCTCTACCCTTCATTCGATCCCTGCGAAAACCTACATTTCAGCAGGATAATGCACGACCGCATGTTGCAGGCCTTTACGGGTCTTTCTGGATACAGAAAATGTTCGACTGCTTCCCTGGCCAGCACATTCTCCAGATCTCTCACCAATTGAAAACGTCTGGTCAATGTTGGCCGAGCAACTGGCTCGTCACAATAAGTCAGTCACTACTCTTGATGGACTGTGGTATCGTGTTGAAGCTGCATGGGCAGCTGTATCTGTACACGCCATCCAAGCTCTGTTTGACTCAATGCCCAGGCGTATCTAGGCCGTTATTACGGCCAGAGGTGGTTGTTCTGGGTACTGATTTCTCAGGATCTATGAACCCAAATTGCGTGAAAATGTAATCACATGTTAGTTCTAGTATAGTATACTTGTCCAGTGAATACCCGTTTATCATCTGCATTTCTTCTTGGCCAGTAGTGTATAGACGCCTTGACGGTGGTGCAGTCACTCGTTCGAAACCTTGTGGGACTCAGCTGAATAGCGCCGAGTAAACAGGAGATGATAGACGGAGGATACTACAGCTGTTGTGTGCGGCTTCTGCGAATTTGAGCTGTACGGGAGGCGTATTTGGATGACCGAGGCAGTTACGGCAACCTTTCTAGAGAAGCGGAGCATACGGTTTCGAGTCCCGGTCCGGCACAAATTTTCACATGTCGCCGTTGCGTTTAATGCAATACCCGTATGCAGCTGAGATCTGAAAGTTTCTCTTTCACTCCTTACTTATGTTATAGAGGGACCTGGCCTAAGTGCCTGGCTAGAGACTTTTCATGCGGTGGCACCTAGTTCCCAAGAAAACTGATGTCGATGTTGAAGTTTTATGCAAACATTCTATACCCCTAAAGTTAATTGTGTTTTGGCTAAACTACAGTAGCGCAGCCGCTAAGCCTCACGACTATCATGTACGCGGTACGTCTACAACTCCTGCCCATAACCTTTTTTTTTCACTCACATCACGTAGGATATTAAATAGTATATGTTATGCAAAATTATTCAAAAATAGTTATACGAGCCAACTTTCTTCAAGTGCATACTCCGTTTGTTAGAGACTAGATTACAGAATCGTATTACCCGCTATCGCTTGCTACGCTACAACAGTATTTCGTGTGGTATTTGTCGTAAAAACAACCGAAACACAAATGCGTAGAAAACCACGCACATTTAATGAAAGCTACTGCCTTACGGGCACATGAGTTTTTCGGAAGCGATACTGGAAAACCCAGTTCGTTTAAATTCAGAGAGATGATGATCTCTTCGATCAACTTCGATGCGAACCGTGTATATTTGATCATTTCTGTGAAAACTGGTGTACTAAATTGGTGCAGAATTAAAAATTCTATTTTAATGGAATCATCCCTTGAAGCGATTTCTCTTAGTCTTTAGTAACTCGGGAGCATTTCGAATTTTTGTCGCGAAAATTTTAACCTGCCTTTAAAACTAAAGATTACAGGATTGACAAAATGGAGTAAATTTGGATGTACGTGCATCCTTTCCTTTCATTTGCAAAGATTTTAGCGTATAGTGACGGATCTTGTGCTCTTCCAACGAATCGCTAAGTTGTACAAATTTGCTAGTCCCACATACAGAAGAACGACACATTTTAAAAACTCTTCGTAACGCACTTTCGTGAACTTTCCTGATTTCGTGCAGTTCGCAATCACATTTTTTTAAAATTTGAGTCTACTCGTTAACAATCCGACCAAATTTCACGGACGGTTCTTGCATAGGCCTGCACTTGAAAACGTAAAGGAATATCTTTCCCGACACAGTTATACTATACTGTGCTGTGAAGAAAGAGCCAATCTTATTCAGATCTTTTTTCTGCAGTGAGAGGATCCTTGTTTCGCAGCGGTCTGTTGTACGCCAATTGGTGCTCGCAACCAGTTACATCGGTATTAATTACAAAAAAAAGGCTCTGAGCACTATGGGACTTAACATCCCAGGTCATGAGTCCCCTAGAACTTAGAACTACTTAAACCTAACTAACCTAAGGACATCACACACATCCATGCCCGAGGCAGGATTCGAACCTGAGACCGTAGTGGTTGCACGATTCCAGACTGAAGCGCCTAGAACCGCTTGGCCACATCGGCCGGCAGCTATTAATTACATAATAGAGGTCAAAATTAGAGGTGAGATACTTTAGTTAGTATCTGGAATGACATACAGTGTTTAATGGTTGTGTTGAGGGTCAAATTAAAAAGTACGTGGGGGAGGATTGAACTCACACACTCTGTGTGGTAGCCGTGAACCTTAGCCGCCTGCGCTGTTCTCGCTTGGTCGAAGTGTAGTAACGTTATGGGTACGGGAGGAACGCATAAGACTTCAACATCGAGCTGGCTGAAGTGGCCGTGCGGTTAAAGGCGCTACAGTCTGGAACCGCAAGACCGCTACGGTCGCAGGTTCGAATCCTGTCTCGGGCATGGATGTTTGTGATGTCCTTAGGTTAGTTAGGTTTAACTAGTTCTAAGTTCTAGGGGACTAATGACCTCAGAAGTTGAGTCCCATAGTGCTCAGAGCCATTTTCAACATCGATTTTCTCGGAAATAAGCGGTCGTCGCATGAAAATCCGCTAGCAAGGTACTAAGAACAGCTCCCTCTGCAACATAGCTAACACCCATCAAAATCCTTGATTAACAAGTCTGACGGTCTCCTAGTCAATAAGATAAGAGGAAAGGGTTCCCTCGGGCCTTCAAACTCGGAAAATGCAGAGAAAGCGAAACCCACCATCTTCGCAAAATATTACCTCTGCATAACAGATTCATACATTGTTTAATGTAGACAGGTTGTTTACTTCTGACTACGACTGAATGCATTTTCCTTTCAGAGACAACATTGGTCGTGTGACCTGACGGATTAATTTAAACATCTCATTACTTATAAACTGTCCAGTTACACACTCCACATGGTCTGCTCACATGATGTGGAGCTGGCTGGGGGCTCGTGGGAAATGTAGAGAATGGGGTGGGGATCTGGGGTTCGTATCGAGGGAGGGTGGCAGTAACGTGTTGTGTGTGTGTGTGTTGTGTGTGTGTGTGTGTGTGTGTGTGTGTGTGTGTGTGTGTGTGTGTGTTCAGTTTTTATTAATATTTAAAAATTTCTTAAGTTAGAATTTTTAAAGGTTACTTACTAATTTCTATTATAAAGATTAAAAAAGCAATGAAATGTGCAAAAAATAAGTAAAAAACACCACAGACACACAGTGCCACCACCCATCCTCCTTCCGTCCCAACCCCACCTTCGCTCTCTACACCCCCATGTTCCTTTAGTTGGCCTTACAGCATGGGAGTGAGACTCTGTTCGGCGTGTAACAGGATAGGTTTATCCGACGAAATATTTAAATATAAACCTGTGCTGCGTAAATGTAGTATGAAGACTCACAAACATATATTTGCGAATAATTAGATAATTTAAATAAGATTGCAGGTCTCAACAAAAACGTAGAATTAAATAATTCTGTTTGTGTTATAGACCACTGATGATGCCTAGCACGATGGAAGGAAAAAACGTTTAGGAGATTTCATTGCATAAGCATGTCTGAATAGCTGTAAAATGCATTCCAGCTGCTTCGGATGGTTGACCGCGTGAAAGCGTCCATCTTAGGGACATGGATAGGTGCTCCGACCCCGATTCGAATCCGCCTAGCAGACTGACGGCGAGGGCCAGTGTGCCGGCCAGCCTGGACGTGACTTTTAGGTGGTTCCCCTCATCTCACTAGCTGAATGCAGGGCTGGTACTCACGCCCCGCCTCACATACACGCTCCACAAACATTTAGAAATATTTCGCACGCTTACACATAGAATTTATTGTAGACGCAGACATATAAGGTAGACAGACTCAGGCCCGGGAGGGTGAATAGGAGACTGATGTCTCCTTAAACCCATGATCAGCAGGCGCAGCAGCAAGATCCCTCCCAGCAACTACATAGTTCAGTGACACTCTATTTTGCACCAGATAGCATATATTACAGAACTAGCTGTCAAAATGGCGATTCTGTGTATATTAACGCCAAATTGGACTATACTAGTTCCACAGTATATCAATGCATGAATGATTTTCAACAGTGATACTGGCAACATCGTAATTAGGGTCTAAGCTGAGCTGGGGGGGGGGGGGGGAAGGGGTGGTTGTCAAATTATATTAGTTTAGCGGTGGATGCCGAAATATAAGGGGCGATCAAAACGTTTCGTGCGGTCCAGAAAGGGTATGCCAATCACGCAAAATCGGCGTGAGTATTGAGGCAAGCATCCCACTGACGCACCAGCTTGAAGATACTCATTGATAAAACACCAGGTTCTCCTGTGAGAAGAAGCCCGCAACTGCCTGCTGAACATCCTCGTCCGACAGGAACCGTCGATCCTGCGTTTTTAATGACATGGGGAGAGATCAGGACTGTAAATCACAATTCGCGACTGCAAAAAATGCTGTTCCATTGAGACAGCACTGTACAATTTCACTGCCCACATAATAGAGTCTATAAATAGTAGAATATCACGAATAGGAATTTTCTGTGACTTATCCAAAGCATTCGATTGTGTGAAGCATGATATTGTGTTACAGAAATTATAATTCTATGGTATAAGTGGTACAGCATATGAGTGGTTCAAGTCAAGGAAGCAAAAAGTTTCTTTACATGGTTTAAATGATTTAAGGACGTTTGCCACGTCATCTAACTGGGGGGGGGGGGGGGAATTACATTAGGTGTTCCACAGGGTGCGATCATGGGTCCCCTTCTGTTCTTGATATAAGTGAATGACCTCCCTTCTTATCTGAAACAAGAAGCTAAACTGACACTGTTTACTGACGATACAAGCATCATTATTAACCCAGTAAAAGAAACTCCAATAGAAAATAACACAAATAATGCCTTTGGAAAAGTTAATAATTGGTTTTCTGCGAATGGGCTTACTGTGAACTTTGGAAAAACACAGTACATCCAATTTTCTGCTGCAAGGAGTACAGTTTCTTCAATAAATATAACACATCAGCAGTAGTCAGTAGCCAGGGTATTGAATACTTTTTGGGTTACATGTAGATCAGAATCTTAATTGGAAAATTAATATTTTGGATTCCCTAAAGCGACTATGTTCAGTAACTTTTGCAATCGGAATAATTGCCAATTTTGTGGATATAGGAATTAGTAAGGTGACATACTTTGCATACTTTCACTCTCTGATGTCATACAAAATAATATTTTGCGATAACTCAACACTTAGGCAAAAGGTATTCACTGCTCAAAAGAAAGTGGTTAGAATGTGTGGGACTGATAGTCGCACATCTTGTTTAAGAGGTTAGGAGTTCTTAAACAGCCTCACAGTACATTTTTTCTTAACAACATGGACCAGTTTAAAAACAACAGTGACATTCATGATTTTCATACCAGGAGAAACAAGGACATACACTATCTACTACTTAATCTATCTTTGGCACAGAAAGGGATAAAAAATGCTGCTGTAAATCTTTCGATAAATTACCAGATGAAACAAAATGGCTGCCAGACAGCAGTATAAGTTTCAAAAATAAATTAAAATCATATCTCCTTCACAACTCCTTCTATATCATAGATGAATTGTTGAATAGTAATAAATAAATCTGTAGGGATAAATATGGATTTTTGCCATTTAAGGGAATGGGGTAGATAATAAAAATTTTACACTTAAAAAAACCTTCGATTCATGTGTGCATTTCTTATGCATTTGACACGTTCCACATCATTACGCTTACCATGAGATTGATCATTGGAATGCGTAACTAACTACCTACTAACTAACTAATTAGGGCGGGTGCTCGAGTGTCCCCAACTTGAGTTGGCTGGCCATCCAGATCGACTGGCGTCTTGTGTCGAATCGCGACCAACACGGAAGTTGACGCACAATTCCACAAAACTCGTTTAGACAAACATGCTGCCTCATACATTTCTCCGACAGACGTTTACCGATGTTTTTACTTCGGCAGTTAAGAAAAGAATAACAGCACGTTGGTCCTGTTTGGTCGCATTTGGTAATGACGTCATCATAGCTTACGTTTCCGCACGCACGTCGGAAAGGCACGAATGTCACACTAATTCCTTGCGTGCATGTAAGCAGCATGGACTATCAGCTCGGAGTCCTTGGCTGCGGTTACCCTTGACGCTGCATCATAGACAGGAGCGCCTGCGATGGTGTACTCAACGACGAACCTGGGTGCACGAATGACAAAACGTCATTTTTCGGGTGAATCCAGGTTCGTTTACAGCATCATGATGGTCGCATCCGTGTTTGGCGACATCGCGGTGAACGCACATTGGAAGCGTGTATTCGTCATCGCCATACTGGCGTATCATCCGGCGTGATGGCCGGCCGAAGTGGCCGTGCGGTTAAAGGCGCTGCAGTCTGGAACCGCAAGACCGCTACGGTCGCAGGTTCGAATCCTGCCTCGGGCATGGATGTTTGTGATGTCCTTAGGTTAGTTAGGTTTAACTAGTTGTAAGTTCTAGGGGACTAATGACCTCAGCAGTTGAGTCCCATAGTGCTCAGAGCCATTTGAACCATTTGAACCGGCGTGATGGTATGGGGTGCCATTGGTTACACGTCTCGGTCACCTCTTGTTCGCATTGACGGCACTTTGAACAGTGGACGTTACACTTCAGATTTGTTACGACCCGTGGCTCTACCCTTCATTCGATCCTTGCGAAACCCTACATTTCAGCAGGATAATGCACGACCGCATGTTGCAGGTCATGTACGGCCCTTTCTGGATACAGAAAATGTTCGACTGCTGCCCTGGCCAGCACATTCTCCAGATATCTCACCAATTGAAAACGTCTGGTCAATGGTGGCCGAGCAGCTGGATCGTCACAATTCGCGTGTCACTAGTCTCGATGAACTGTGGTATCGTGTTGAAGCTGCATGGGCAGTTGTACCTGTAGACGCCTTCCAAGCTCTGTTTGACTCAATGCCCAGGCGCATCAAGGCCGTTATTACGGCCAGAGGTGGTTGTTCTGGGTACTGATTTCTGAGGATCTATGTACCCAAATTGCTTAAAAATGTAATCACATGTCAGTTCTAGTATAATATATTTGTCCAATGAATACCCGTTTATCATCTGCATTTCTTCTTGGTGTAGCAATTTTAATGGCCAGTAGTGTATTTACTTTTTTCAAACTGATACTGAAATAATACGGTAGTCTGGTTGGCGGGGGAGGATGCGAGTTGGCGAAGAGGGGGCAGGGAGGCAGTTGGCATTCGCTGCCCCTCTCTGAGTACGCCCTTGGATAGTGATCAGTTTCTGTACCAGCAAATTGAAAACGGTTTATGTAATCGACCGCGGTATTCGCCAGAGACTCTCCTGTGGCCTTTTCCAGTGCTTTTTTCCACCTTACGTTGGTTACAAGCTAGAAATGTCGTACTGGGAACAACACTGCAAACTCGACCGCCGTCGCGTCCGTGGCTGCGCGGGCCAGTCGGGCCGTGACGTCACTGGGGGCAGTGGCTGGCCTCTCCCCGCGTAGGCCTCGGCTGTGGCAGCGGCGGTCCAGTCCGGCGGCGACTTGAGGTCAGGTGTCGCTGGTCGCTTATTGATCTGGCCGCGTGGCGTGGCGTGTCCGACACGGCCGTCTACGCTTTCTCTGGCTACTGCCGGCGCGGTCACAAGGTCACACACTGCCCGCGCACGAACCTTTAACTAATTCAAAGACCCGCCAGCGACCTTATCGCTCTCATCAGTCGCCTGTCGCGGCACGGGTCGTAAGCGCCAGTGCCAAACTGCCGCAGCACCGCCGAACAGGAGAGTAAGTGACTCCCCCCTACATAATCCCCTATCGACGGCGTTGACGGACTGGGTGACCGAAATAGGACACCTTCCCTCCGCATTTCCCTTATGGCAGCCTTATTTGTTGGTAACTAACACTTCAGCCGGCACTGCCCGCTTATTTACCCCATCTCCAAATGTTGTGCATTACATACCACCTCTTCAAATGGCTCTGAGCACTATGGGACTCAACTGCTGAGGTCATTAGTCCCCTAGAACTTAGAACTAGTTAAACCTAACTAACCTAAGGACATCACAAACATCCATGCCCGAGGCAGGATTCGAACCTGCGACCGTAGCGGTCTTGCGGTTCCAGACTGCAGCGCCTTTAACCGCACGGCCACTTCGGCCGGCCCCCCTCTTCCCTATATATATATATATATATATATATATATATATATATATATATATATCAACTAGGTAGTAACAAATTATATGGAACCATTTTAACAGCCGGCCGGTGTGGCCGAGCGGTTCTAGGCGGTTCAGTCTGGAACCGCGCGACCGCTACGGTCGCAGGTTCGAATTCTGCCTCGGGCATGGATGTGTATGCTGTCCTTAAGTTAGTTAGGTTTAAGTAGTTCTAAGTTCTAGGGGACAGATGACCTCAGATGTCGAGTCCCATAGTGCTCAGAGCCATTTGAAACATCCTAACAATTGTTAAGCATTCAGTTCGCTGTAACCTCAGAGAAAGCTTTATATATTATGTTCTTTATATTATTAAGAAAAAGCATTAACAACTGTATACCATTAAGATCGTAACAATGAGAAGTCTTTGCTATTAGATTCAGAAACTTCTGACCCACCTTACATTTCAAGGCGGTGGGTTACTCTGTATTATTAATGAAATAAATAAATAAATAAATAAATCTTCCCTCCACCACCCCCATTGCTATAAGTGAAATATCATCAAATTGTAAAATGTCACAAACACGCCCAGAAACCACAAAAACTGTGTACTGGACACTAACAGAATTACATAAAATGTATTCGCATTTGAGAAAATTGAATTCGTCACAAACATCAACACGCTCCTCCTCATACTGAAATACAAGAGAAAATCAAGCAGTCGAAGAAATTTAAATATCTTGGAGAAATAGTTACACCTGACGGTTCAGAAAATGCAGCTGTAGAAAGTAGGTCTTCTAAACTAGAAGGTGCTTTTTATCTGTGCAAAGACTTATACAAAAGCAAAAGCCTGTCTTTAAACCTAAAACTTTGTTATTGTAACACCGTAATTAGACCGTCAGCTTTGCATGAATCAGAATGTTTAAACATGACGAAGAAAGGACCACTACGGAAACTTGAAACAAAAGACCGGAAAATTTTGAGGAAAATCCTTGGCCCTATCAAAGAAAACGGAGAATTCCGCCGAAGACACAACTGTGAATTATACGAACATACAGAAAACATTGTTACCAGCATGAGGAAGCGGAGAATGATGTTTTTTTGGTTTTTGGTCATCTGGAAAGAATGAACCTGCAAAGACTTACTCATCGCATACATTCATCAATTTCAAAAACAAAATCGTATTCAAAGTAGGCAAGCCAAGTTAAAAAGGATTTACAGGAAGCTGAAATTTCATTTGATGACATTCAGCATCGAGAAGTTTTCAGAGAAAAAGTCAAAGCAGTGGCCTATCATTATGCTATACGAGCACGTGTCACAGCCAGACCCAAACTTCCATATGTCGTCACCCATGCGTCTAAAACTTGACCTCATACATCCGTTTTGTATATTCCCGTACAGGGGAGACATTTCAATTGAAAGTCGCTTCCCCAGTGTCGGCGGATAAATACGATATTGCTGTGACTGTGTTGTTCAGAAGTACGACGCAATGTTCCTTTGGACATACATGCGTGTCCGAAGGAACAGGCAGTGCGGCGACTACAGCCGTTATGACATATTGTAGTGCCTGTGTTGCATGCATGCGTCTCCGAAAGAACATTGCATCCTAACTTTGAACAACATAGGCATTGCAATATCGTAGACCGGCTGGTTATAATTAAAGTTGCCCTATCTAACACTTTATAACACGGAAACTAATTACCGTACGAGGACCAAACTTGGTCGCATTAATGTCGAGGACATGGGGAAGAGAAATGATGCGGTATCAGTTCAGCTGAAACATTTCTAACGTGCAGCGAACATATAATGCATAGTGGGGCGATCACTGTGTTGTAGAAATAATTCAAAAGCCAAGATCGCTTAAATATTGTTTACTGGATAACCGGTTTCAACACACTGAAGGTGCCATCATCGGATCTGAATGTAGATTAACATTTACGAGGCGTGTTTTTTTTTTGTTTTTTTTTTGTTTTAAGTAAGTACCGTCTGAAATTAAAAAGAGACGTGCTAAGATACCTCCATAATTTTATTTTTACATGAAAACCTTTATGTTAATCGACGCACTGACTCCATTACAGTCTGATTCTTCCTTGTTTACGTTGTGTACTGAGAGTTTAATGTGCCTCCGATA
This sequence comes from Schistocerca nitens, assembly GCF_023898315.1. NCBI lineage: Eukaryota > Metazoa > Arthropoda > Insecta > Orthoptera > Acrididae > Schistocerca > Schistocerca nitens. The sequence continues at coordinate 470,030,376 of NC_064621.1, forward strand.
ATCGTGAGTCCCGCCGACTGTGGGCTGTTATAAGATTTCTTAGTGCTAAAGGCCTCAAAGCGATCGATATTCATCGTGAGATCTGTACAGTTTACGGAGAAAACATTGAGTGATGGAATGGTAAGAAAGTGGGTGAGAGCATTTAAAGATGGCCGCACAAATGTGCATGATGAACAACGGAGTGGGCGTCCTTCGGTCGTTAATGAAAGTTTGGTGCAGGAAGTGGACAATAAGGTAAGAGAAAACAGACGCTTTACGATTTCCTCCTTGCGGGATGACTTTCCTAATGTTTCTCCTAGTGTTTTGTATGGCGTTGTGACCGAGCACTTGAATTACCGAAAATTGTGTGCACGTTGGGTACTGAAAATGTCGACGGATGTGCGCAAAACCAAACGTTTAGACAGTGCATTGACTTTCCCTCAGCGGTACCACAACGACGGTGATGATTTCTTTAGCCACATTATTACGGGCGATGAAACATGAGTGGCCTACGTCACACCAGAATCAAAGCAACAGTCCATGGAAGTTGAGCAAGGGCATCATTTTGCTACAAGACAATGCCCGTCCGCATGTGGCGAATCCGACCAAAGATCTCATCACATCTTTTCGATGCGAAACTCTAGATCATCCTCCGTACAGCCCCGATCTTGCGCCCAGGACTACCATCTGTTCCTGCACTTGAAGGAACGAACACCTGGGCGGTCAGCGTATTCAAGACGATGACGAAGTCAAAACAGTGGTGATGCAGTGGTTAATTGACGGAAATTAAGCAGAAATGTAGATTAAGGTACAGGCTTTCATGTAAAAATAGAATTATTGAGATATCTTAGCATGTCTTTTTTTAATTTCAAAGCGGCACTTACTTAAAAAACACGCCTCGTATAAACCCTTTGCGTCGTTATATCCAAAGGGCTTATAAATGTTAATCTACATTCATATCCGATGATGGCACCTTTAGTGGGTTGGAAACGGTTACCCAGTAAACAATATTTAAGCGATCTTGGCTTTTGAATTATTTCTTTATGTCTATCGTGCTGCCACGGTACATCATACCATTACATACCGGTACTGCTACAAAAGGAGCTCAATAAGGCGCCCATCAGTGTCCAGAAGAGTCTGAAAGCGCAGAATTGCATTCTGCATACAAAACGAAGCCTGCCCGTAGGTAAGCTGGCTACCTCTCATGATATGGTGGGCTTCAGATAGGCACATGTGTGAATGTTCCACTGGTAAACCCTGCCCTTGAGGTAGCCCCACAACCAAAAATTACAGGGACTGAGATCAGGTGATAGTGCCGGCCAAGCATATGGAAAGGATCGGCTGATAATTCAATCGTTTCCAAATGTGTTTCGGAGAAGCAGATGAAATTCACGAACGATGTCCGGTAGGGCTCGGCGGGGTCAGGGATTTTCTCTGCCTCGTGATGACTGGGTGTTGCGTGTTGTCCTTAGGTTAGTTAGGTTTAAGTAGTTCTAAGTTCTAGGGAACTGATGACCATAGATGTTAAGTCCCATAGTGCTCAGAGCCATTCCAACCATTCCGGTGGGGCCCCGTCTCGCATGAAAGCTGTTGAGTTCAATGCGTCTCTCTCCTGTGGGGCGAGTATAACATTCTGGCGAAGCATATCGCAGTGAAGCTGGCGCATCACACTGCGCGTCTTTGGTATTTGAGCGCCAACCTGTTAAAAAAAGAATGGGCCATTAATGAACGTAGCCGTGAAGCCACACAATACGGTGACACGTTCACCATACAGAGGAACTTCATGCACAGTGACTGGAGATCCCCACACTCGGCAGTTCTGTGTGTTCACCTCACCCGCCAGAGATTATTGAGCTTCGTCTGTCCATAGGATGGTCTAGGACCAGCACTCGCCTACTTCAATCCTTGCGAGAAAGTGGAGACCGAAATCAACATGTCTTTGTGCGTTCTGTGGTGCAAGCTGCTGTACGATATGAATCTTGTACGGATACCATTTGAGAATGGTTTGAAGCACCTTCCGTACAGTGGACCACGGGATATTCAACAATGCCTGACGATCGGGAATTTCGCTCCGCGTTGTCTGCCATAGCAACAGCGATTTCATCGACCACCTGTGGTGCGACCGGTCGCCGGCCTCTTCCCGGAGCGAAGCCCAGTTCTCCAGTTGATTCGAACTTCTCCGTCATGCTCCGCACAACAGGTGGAGAAAGAGGACACTTTCGTAATCCTTTCATCCGGCGATATCCTCGAAGTGCAGCTGCAGCATTACTGTTGTTTTGATAATAGAGCTTTACCAACAATGCCCTCCGTCTTTTATCCTAGCTCATGTTGACACGTCAATAAGTGCTCTGCGACTGGTCAGGTGTACGAGACTAACTCACGATGACTGATTATGGCACCTGGTGGTCATAGTTGGAAGTGGCCGATGGTGCTGGCCGGTGTGGCCGAGCGGTTTTAGGCGCTACAGTCTGGAAGTGCGCGACCGCTACGGTCGCAGGTTCGAATCCTGCCTCGGGCATGGATGTGTGGGATGTCCTTAGGTTAGTTAGGTTTAAGTAGTTCTAAGTTCTAGGGGATTGATGACCACAGAAGTTATTAAGTCCCACAGTGCTCAGAGCCATTTGAACTTTTTTTTTTTACGATGGTGCTGTGGCGCATGGAAATCATGCATCCATTACTCCGTATTATAACGTCTTAAATAGGGAAAGTTTAATTATAACCATCCGGTATATCACTAACGGAGTTAGTTTTCCATTGTACATGATTACAGGAGGTTTCTGAATTCCTGTCAGAGGCTTCTAGGGGCTGCAGAGCCGCTTAGTAGATATTCTCGAAATGTAACTATTCTGTGGACGTAAAATAGGTTTGAATATATGTTCACTTTCAAATCTCCCGTTACACGGTAACCGCACAGCGGAGACAATGAACTTCGACATGTATGCTCTACAAGAGTCCATAGCAGGCGCTACTGGTCGTGGGGTACTTTTCTAAGTGGCGAAGGACGTCTTCTTCAAAGCCGGGCATGTAACGCGTCCTTGGGGCATCACAATCGGCCCTCCTTCTTGCTTACGTACCAATTTATCGCATTCTGTGTTGTAGTTGGACGAAAACAATAAGTGATGTCATAAGTACAACAATCGCTTAGTAGTGGAAAGGCACCAGGACCGAATCAGATAGTTGTAAGATTCTACAGACATTATGCGAAAGAACATGTTTCCCTGGTAGCAGCAGTTTACCTTAGTCTAATGTTATTCCAACTGCAGTTTCGGCTAAAATACTTCTCATTACGAGAGACTCATCGTAGTATGAGAGTGAGATACTTTTTGCAATGGAATACTTAGCTTTGAACCGTCAAATCACCTCCACCAATAAAGTCAGTTAAGGAATGTACATTGCAGATTTGTCTGGATTTCGGATGTGATGAAAACTTGGATGTTAAAATAATATTTTCCAACAGAAAGATGCATCGTTTTAACATTAGATTTATTTTCTGTAAGTATTTACAAAGATGTTCACACAGCAACTGTTACAGACTTTGCCTCATTACATTGCCTAAACTGCGACTGACTTCAAGTGCTTCGTACCGCTCAATATATACCCTATTCTTAACAATGTATGTTCTGTGGCGTATTATCAAAAGCAATTACATTTACTGATTTATAATAGAAAGTTAATGATTTACAACAAAATGTTAGCACGGTTTTACAGACAGTAAATGATGATTCGTTCTGAATACATTTCTAAGTATTGTCCTTTTGACTTTTGTGTGAAGATTTTGTTATGAAGTTACAATAACAATACCTATCGTAAAATCATTTATTACATCTTGATTTTACGTTGGATTTTATTCCTAACATTAACTGAGGCACAGTACAAAATGCCAAAACGGAATTTCTGGTTGAAGTTCTGTGTGGTAATTTCGTAGTGTCAAAATGATTGAAAATCAGTTGTGTTTACATCAAAATGTTCAAGAACCGTCAATGAAAAAGTTAATTTAAACTGTTGTAATTGGTTTTTCGTTATTGACATGATATATAATGTGCACAAGTCACGTTAAATACATCAGATGATAGATAAACGTTCCAAAAGTCTGCTTCTTAGGTAATTCATTATTGGTTTAATTACATTATAGATATTACTCCAAACATTTCTGTGGGAATGTAATAATACAATCGCGAGAATGAAATTATAAATTTTACTGAAATTTACGACAGTATGTTAATTCACATCATCAGCTTTTCTAACTAATTATAACTTTCTGTTAGTTACAGAAGCAACGTTAATGGTGCTGATTCGGTACGTAAGTGAACCATACAGTTTAATTTGCTGATAAAAAATTAAGAAAAACCTTACTTTCTAACTTTTGTTCATTACATACTGTGGGTCGGATAGTATACAATCTGCTAAACTTTTAGTGGTAAAGATGCATTCATTAACTACCCTATAACTACTCCTGTTACAGTAGGTATTGAAGAAGTGAAGGGTACCTAGCCACTGGAAAAAAGCGCAGGCCACTCACGTTTTCAGGAAGGGTCGTAGGACAGATGAACGTAATTATTGTCCTATATCGCTGCCGTCAGTCTGTTGTAGAATTACGGAATATGTTTTATGCTTGCATATTATGACGTTTCAGGAGAAGGAAAATCCTGTCGATAAAAATCAGTATGGATTCCGCAAACAGAGATCTTGCGAAGTTCTGCTCTCTATGTTTGTCCCAAGATCTACAGTGCTCTCCCAAGATCTACAGTGCTCTCCCAAGATCTACAGTGCTCTAGACTACGGCGCTCAGTGTGACGTGTTCCTCGACGAACAGAATCGGCAGGTGTAAAGATTTTTTTCGGAGTACCCCAATGAAGTGTTATAGGACCGTCACTGTTTACAATGAATATAAATGATACAGCAGAGTGAGCAGGCAACTGTTGAAAATTGTTCGCAGATGGTGCGGTTGTCTACAGGAAAGTAGCAACGCCAGAAGATGGTATCCATTTGTAGAATGACCTACAGAGGATTCATGAATGGCGCAGGGACTGGTAGTTGACCCTGAACGTGAATGAATGTAACACATTGCGCAAACATAGGAGAATAAATCCACTGCTGTACAACTTAACTATTGGTGGAAAAATTGCTGGAAGCAGTATCTACCGTTAAATGTCTAGGAGTAACCATCCTGAGCGACCATAAGTGAAATGTTCCCATAAAACAAATAGGAAAGGCAGATACTAGATTGCGATTCATAGAAAAAATCTTACGGAAATGGACTCATCTTCTAAAGAAGTGGCTTACGAAACAGTTCTTCGACCGATTCCTGAGCATTGCTATTCACTCTGGGACGCTTAACACGTAGGACTAATACAAGAGAACAGTGCATTTCGTCACAATGAAATTTAGTCGGTGCGAGAGCGTTCCAGAGATGCTCAATAAACTCCAGAGGCAGACGCTACAAGAGAGGCATTGTGCATCACGGAGTGATTTATTATTGAAATTGCGGGAGAGTACGTTGTTGGAAGAGTCGGTCAACATATTACTTCCTCCCACATACGTCCTGCGAAATAATGACAACGAAAAAAAAAAGACGGAGAAACTAGAGCTAATGTAGAGAAATACTGACACTTATTCTTCCCACGCGCCATTCGTGAGTGGAACAGAGAAGGGTGGTTCATGTAAGGTCCCCCTTATTTGCAGATTAGAGCGCGTTTTACTTTATTTCCGATTTTGCCATTTCACATATGTGAAGTGAATGTATAAGCATTGCAGTACCTGCAGAGTAAGGAGCAAGCGGCAGGTTCCCATGCCAGCTAGCTGAGGCGGTTGACCATCTGGCGCTTTCAGAGCCAGTGGGATGAGGTGCCGATGCAGAAATCGCCCCTGACGTCGGCAAAGATATACCTAGGGAAACTACATTTATTCTGGCGTGAATCAAGTAAATGTTGTTATTAAATTTTGCTAGCAAAAGTTGTTTTTGCCACTTAGACATTAAGAGGCAGACATTAGGAGGAGTCCATGGTTCATAAATACTATCCTTTAGTAATTTTACAATGCCAGGAAGCGATGATATTAATAATGACTGACCAACTTTGGCATAACCGAAGATGTAAGATCTTCTACGAATTATACCGATTTTACGCTCAAGATCCAGACTGTGCGTCATAGTCGGCAGTCGTCAATACAATGGTTTTCGATAGAGTCATGCCTTAGACCATGCTCTCGTGCAGTTAATAGTTTGCTTATAATCAATGTGAACAAGTTCATTTTACGGCGTTTCTTAAATAAACGCACCATAGTGGCATCCTGTGTAAAAAAAATTATTTGCACAAAAAAACTTCTTCCCGCTTCATTACGTAAAACATAGACAGTACTGTTGCACCTTCAGAATCCGAAGGAGCCGCCACGGCTCTTCAAGGTGACATAAAACTACGGGAGCATCTCCACATAACAGATAGGAAGAATTCCTACAGGGTGGCAGTCAGGTCATCGGCCACCGTGGCCGGGCGGTTCTACGCGCTGCTGCAGTCTGGAACCGCGCGACCGCTACGGTCGCAGGTTCGAGTCCTGCCTCGGGCATGGATGTGTTTGATGTCCTTAGGTTAGTTAGGTTTAACTAGTTCTAAGTTCTAGGGGACTGATGACCTCAGATGTTAAGTCCCATAGTGCTCAGAGCGATTTGAACCATTTGGACAAATATATTATACTAGAACTGACATGTGATTACATTTTCACGCAATTTGGGTGCATAGATTCCGAGAAATCAGTACCCAGAACAACCACCTGTGGCCGTAATAACGGCCTTGATACGCCTGGGCATTGCGTCAAACAGAGCTTGGATGGCGTGTAGAGCTACAGCTGCCCATGCAGCTTCAGCACGATACCACAGTTCGTCAAGAGTAGTGACTGGCGTTTTGTGACGAGCAAGTTGCTCGGCCACCATTGGCCAGACGTTTTCGATTAGTGAGAGATTTGGAGAATGTGCTGGCCAGGGCAGCAGTCGAACATTTTCTGTATCCAGAAAGGCCGGTACAGGACCTGCAACATGCAGTCGTGCATTATCCTGCTGAAATGTAGGTTTTCGCAGGGATCGAATGAAGGGTAGAGCCACGGGTCGTGACACATCGCCCATACCATCACGCCGGGTGATACACCAGTATGGCGATGACGAATACACGCTTCGAATGTGCGTTAACTGCGATGTCGCCAAACACGGATGCGACCATCATGATGCTGTAAACAGAACCTGGATTCATCCGAAAAAATGACGTTTTGCCATTCGTGCACCCAGGTTCGTCGTTGAGTACACCATCGCAGGCGCTCGTGTCTGTGATGTAGCGTCAAGGATAACCGCAGCCACGGTGTCCGAGCTGATAGTCCATGCTGCTACAAACATCGTCGAACTGTTCGTGCAGATGGTTTTTGTCTTGCAAACGTCCCCATCTGTTGACTCAGTGATCGAGACGTGGCTGCACGATCCGTTACAGCCATGCGGATAAGACGCCTTTCATCTCGACTGCTAGTGTTACGAGGCCGTTGGTTTCCAGCACGGCGTCCCGTATTACCCTCCTGAACCCACAGATTCCTTATTCTGCTAAAAGTCATTGGATCTCGACCAACGCGAGCAGCAATGTCGCAATACGATAAACAGGCTATAAACCGACCTTTATGGAAGTCGGAAACGTGATGGTACGCATTTCTGCTCCTTACACGAGGCATCACAACAACGTTTCACCAGGCAATGCCGGTCAACTGCTGTTTGTGTATGAGAAATCGGTTGGAAACGTTCCTCATGTCATCACGTTGTAGGTGTCACCACCGGCGCGAACCTTGTTTGAATACTCTGAAAAGCTAATCATTTGTATATCACAGCATCTTCTTCCTGTCGGTTAAGTGTCGCGTCTGTAGCACGTCATCTTCGTGGTGTAGCAATTTTAATGGCCATTAGTGTAGATGTGCCAAATCGGATGATTCTTTTTGATACACCCTTTATATTGCACTTAGTTTATATGACAGTTTATAAGAAGATGGTTTCACAAGTTAATAAAATGTTGAAAAACACAAATGTTATGCTGAAGAAAAAAGCGGTCTAATTCTCCCTGTCTTACCTCAGTAGGTAACGAAAGTAAGGAGTAACATAAACGTTAACGAGATATGTGTCTCGACTATTCTAAGTAGGCACAGTACAAAGTGTATGAGGCGTGCAGCTGGGTGGTGACGCGGTGGTTTGTGTGTGCAGTGACAGCGACGGGGAGGAGGTAAGCGGAGGAGCGGCGCGGGCGGCGGAGGCGGCGGCTGTCGTGCAGGCGGCCGCCTCCCAGCAGCTGCCGGAGGGCGATGGCCGCGTCTGCAGCACCTGGGACAGCGCCGCCAACGCAGGTAATGCCCCAGCATACTCCAAGTCTTAATTGTCACTTCGAAAAAATAAGGTTGCCAAATTATTTTTTGTGTTTCCTGTCCAGGTACGGTACACGTCGAGATCTGCGCACCACAATGCCGTAGCACGTCACTAGAGGACTCAAAATAAAATGCTAGAGGACTCAAAAATAAAGTGAAATTAGAATTATATATTAATACATTTAGCTGCTGACGGACGTAGATGTATATCAACGGGGACAGGTGAAAGTGTGTGCCTCGGCCTGGACTCGAACCCGGGATTTCCTGCTTACAAGGCAGACGCTCCATCCAGCTGAGCCACCGAGGGCACAGAGGATAGTTCGACTGCAGGGACTATCTCGCGCACGCCTCCCGCGAGACCCACATTGTCACCGTATATGTCCACACACTACATTCGTAGTGTCCCTACCAAACAGACTCATTAGTCATGGAAGAGTAATGTCCGGAAGAACAGACACCATATTCCATATAAGTGTATAGTTTTGGCAATACCGGCCAAGACCTTCCTCTTCTGTGCGGATGCACACATATTACCCGAACTCTTACGGGACGTGGTAAGAATATCTTCCAAGAGTAATGAGTGTGTTGGGTAGTGACTACGAATGTAGTGTGTGGACATATACGGTGATAATGTGGGTCTCGCGGGAGGCGTGCGCGAGATGTCCCTGCAGTCGCACTATCCTCTGTGGCCTCGGTGGCTCAGATGGATAGAGCGTCTGCCATGTAAACAGGAGATCCCGAGTTCGAGTCCCGGGCGGGGCACACATTTTCACCTCTCACCGTTGATATATATCGACACCCGTCACCAGCTGAAGGTATCAATATATAATTCTAATTACGTTCTAGACGGCTGCAGATCATCAATGGTGTCTGTTCTTTCGGACCTGTTCTTTCGGACCTCTGTTCTTTCGGACCTGTCCGAAAGAACAGAGTCCATTCCATATAACCATATATCAAAATAAAATGGTGCTGTCGATCTTCATTTTATCATTGGACTGGGCCATATTGTACAGGGATTTCAGTGTCTACTAGAACTGCAGACATATACCCGCAAAAAAAAAGACACAGAAAAAGATGTAAGCATAAGCACCCCTCCAGAATGGGGTATGGAAGATTGTGTACAGCCGGCCAGAGTGGCCGAGCGGTTCTAGGCGCTACAGTCTGGAACCGCGCGACCGCTACGGTCGCAGGTTCGAATCCTGCCTCGGGCATGGATGTGTGCGATGTCCTTAGGTTAGTTAGGTTTAAGTAGTTCTAAGTTATAGGAGACTGATGACCACAGCAGTTAAGTCCCATAGTGCTCAGAGCCATTTGAACCATTTGATTGTGTAGACTGACGGCCAGGACTGTAAATGGCGCTTCTTGACGACAGAAGATAGCATTGAGCAGTTGGAACCTTTCCCTGGCGTAGTGTAACGTGTCTTTATCTACATCTATACTCCGTAAGTGTGACGGAGTGTACTATGTATACCAGTCCCAATGTCCCCTTTTCCTGCCCCAGTCGCGAGTGCTTCGCACTGTAGGGGCCGCCCTCTGCCGGGAAGACGCAGACAGAGGACTTGTTCTGGGCGTTAGACGAATTAAAACAATATTTAAAATTATCTTTTTATTACTGTTCAAGTCGTTGCTGTGTCGAGTGGAGGTTACGTACTCCGGGAAAGAATCCACTGACTCCAATAGCGGACACATGGCGGCCGGTTACGCTGCGTCAGCTCAGAGTGTAAGCTGATGACACCCTGATACGGCGGTTTTGCCGCCCGCTACCATGGCAGGCATGTCTCACCGATAGCTCGGCTTGGAGCTAGCACTGACCACGATGTGTGTGTTTTGACTCGTACGCCATTTCGGGTAGTACTCAGTCCCTCACATCACTACCTGCGTTATGCACTCAAGTGGACCGTTACGTCGAATCCCATGTAATCGTGCTGAATGTCTAACCTGGCTCGCCAGCACGGTAGGCCTTCAGGCCCATGCGACGCTGGAGATTAGCGCAACTTCTGCTCTGGTCCGGAGTAGTCGTGATGGATTCTCGGACTACTTATCGGCGCTGGCTGCTATGCTATTGTCAGTACCTGATCTTGGACTCCGTCACCCGTGCCTTCTGATCGCTGATCGTCTCGTAGGGCAACAAGTGCAAGACCTATACCAGAACAGTCTCACGTACAAGATGTTACTATAGCATAACCATAGAATCGAGTGCGAATGAGATTGACGCCATCGATCCTACTGATCGATTGCGAAAAACCAGTGGGTGTGGAGTCCTTATGGCACCGAGGGGATGCTCTGCTCTGTTATGACATTCGTAATGTTGTTGTTGTTGTTGTTGTTGTTGTTGTTGTTGTTGTCTTCAGTCCTGAGACTGGTTTGATGTAGCTCTGCATGCCACTCTATCCTGTGCAAGCTTCTTCATCTCCCAGTACCTACTGCAACCTACATCCTCCTGAATCTGCTTAGTGTATTCATCTCTTGGTCTCCCTCTACGATTTTTACCCTCGACGCTGCCCTCCAATACTAAATAGGTGATCCTTTGATGCCGTCAAGTCGTGCCACAAAATCCTCTTCTCCCCAATTCTATTCAGTACCTCCTCATTAGTTGTGTGATCTACCCATCTAATCTTCAGCATTCTTCTGTAGCACCACATTTCGAAAGCTTCTATTCTCTTCTTGTCCAAACTATTTATCGTCCATTTTTCACTTCCATACATGGCTACACTCCATACAAGTACTTTCAGGAAAGACTTCCTGACAAATGTTGGTGTTAGGACAGCAACCAGCCACAAATTTATTTTGAGTTCCTTTATTCAAAGGAAACCATTACCGGTTTCGAATCGTTGTGATTCATCATCAGACGGTTTACACGCTTTCTTTATGACGTTTGGTATGTTTTTATAGATTAATTGTCCTAAAATATAAATAAAACATAATTATAAACACGCCACACACAGACGGTTGCGTTACAGATTTTCGTTGCATGTGACTTACGTGAAACTTCGGTTTCGAGTGTTTATTTTCATAACATTCGTCCAACCGATGTAAATGCATTCCCACTGCATTATCGTTGTTGCACACGTAAATAGTTCTCACTGTACACTTTAGATTTGTCGCTGAGATCATTTCAACCACGCACCACGTATTTTGATACATACAAAGAGCTTACAAACATTTGAGTATTCCAGATGCTGTGACATATCGTAACATTTGACGATGTTGTCCTATGTTTGGAAAGAGTCATATATTCATTTACAAAACTGTAATGCCTTTTACAGTAGTACAGAGACATTGAATTATTGAGCTGATATTGCTAAATTAATTATAAAGTTTTTTATATATATTTAGGACTGTATAGGGGAAAATAGTATATCAGTATCCAAAATAGTATATTATTTTATTACATTTGGCATCATGAGGATTATAGTAACATATAAATTTGCTACTTGATCTGCAGATAGGTGTATTAATATTATTTGCTTTGGAGGCTGGAAAGTAATTTTTGGAAATTTTTCAGGAAAGGAGTATTAGCTAACTCTGTCTGTTCCTTAAGGATATAGTCTGGGGTGCTGTTTTTGTGTGTGTGTGTTTCTAATTCTTCTAATATATTCATAGTGGCTCCTTTTTCTGTTAGATGCAGAATTTTTAAGTTGTTCTCAATGTTTCCCACTGAATGGTTTTCTTCAGCAATATGGGCTGCAAATGCTGATTTGTTCAAGTTACCAAGTCTTAGAGCATCAATATGTTATTTGTATCTAATTTCAAAACTTCTGCCTGTCTGTCCAATGTAGAATTTTGGGCATGTATCACATTTGAGTTTGTATATTCCTGATATACGGTAGGGACTCTTGGAGGTATTTACATCATGGATTACTTTTTGTTGTAATTTATTATTTGTGGAAAAGCTGATTTTGATATTTTTCTTCTTTTTAAATAAGTTTGCTATTTGGTATGAAAGTGGGCCTATACATGGGAGAGTAGCATATTTAGGTTTGGCTTCAGTGGTACACTGATTTGGCTTGAAGTGACTGCTGTGAAGTGGATCTGTGGTTTTTGTCTGCATTTTGTTGTGGAGTTTTTCTATTATTGTGGGTTTATATCCATTATTATGAGCAACTGTTTTAATTATATTGAATTCATTTTGTTGGTCTGTGTCACTCATTGGTACTTTTTTAATACAGTGTAGCATCGTTCTGAAATATGCCATTTTTTGTTGGCGGGGGTGGCAAGATGAGTTGCTAATACTGACATCTGTGATGGTAGGTTTTCTGTGAATGCTAAATTGATGTTTATTGTTACTACTGCAAATTTTCAGGTCAAGAAAGTTAATGTTTTTATTAGTTTCATGTTCAACTGTGAATTTAATATTTTTGTGCATTTTGCTAAGATCTCCTGCTAATGTATCTATTTCACTGCTTGTACCATCAAAAAGGAGGATTGTATCATCAACATATCTTCTGTAGTATATTATTTTGTTGGAGATGTGCTGGTTGGCAGAGAAGAATTTTTGTTCTATATGGTTGATGTAAATGTCAGCCAATATCCCAGCTAAGCTACTTCCCATTGCCAAACCATCATGTTGTTGGTACAGTTTGCTGTTGAAGCTAAAGTAATTATGCTCTAGAATAAGTGACAGTATTTCTATGAGTTCACAGATCTCTGCAACACTAATTTTCTTATATTTAAGCAGATTGTTTCTTATAATGTTAGTAGTCTCTTTGACAGGGATGTTCGTGTACAGGTTGAAATGTCTAGTGATGCTAATTTAGCTGTGGGTGGGATGTGGAGGTCTTTAATTAAGCTTATGAGTTCATGTGTGTTATGTATGGTGTAGTTATTTTCAAATGTATAGTATTTGGGTAATGAGGTCTTGTAATTTACGGCTTAGGAAGTATGCAGGGCTGTTTCTTGAGTTAACAATCGGGCGAATGGGACAATTTTCTTTATGAACCTTTGGCTGTGCACGCAGTTTTGGTGTCGAGGGATTCATTATTATGCAGTTACGTATTTCATATTTGTTCAGTAAAAAGTTACACTTAAATCTATACTCGATGTTAACAAGTTTCTCTTCTTCAGAAGCACTTTCCTTGCCATTGCCAGTCTACATTTTATATCCTCTCTACTTCGACCATCATCAGTTATTTTGCTCCCCAAATAGCAAAACTCCTCTACTACTTTAAGTGTCTCATTTCCTAATCTAATTCCCTCAGCATCACCCGACTTAATTCGACTACATTCCATTATCCTCGTTTTGCTTTTGTGGATGTTCATCTTATATCCTCCTTTCAAGACACTGTCCATTCCGTTCAGCTGCTCTTCCAGGTCCTTTGCTGTCTCTGACAGAATTACAATGTCATCGGCGAACCTCAAAGTTTTTATTTCTTCTCCATGGATTTTAATGCCTACTCCGAATTTTTCTTATGTTTCCTTTATTGCTTGCTCAATATACAGATTGAATAACATCGGGGAGAGGCTACAACCCTGTCTCACTCCCTTCCCAACCACTGCTTCCCTTTCATGTCCCTCGAGTCTTATAACTGCCATCTGGTATTTTACCCCTGCCACCTTCAGAATTTGAAAGAGAGTATTCCAGTCAACATTGTCAGAAGCTTTCTCTAAGTCTACAAATGCTAGAAACGTAGGTTTGCCTTTCCTTAATCTATCTTCTAAGATAAGTCAGTATTGCCTCACGTGTTCCAATATTTCTACGGAATCCAAACTGATCTTCCCCGACGGAACAACATTCGTAATAACAAAGCTGTTCTGCTCTTCCTGACTCGTCAGCGGTCAGTAATGGTGTTGAAATGTTTACACTTCCCGGCTGGTGGCTGGGGACACCTTCGTGCGATTGAGTAACGCCAGCTGTTCGAACTTAGAAAATCATTTAATCTCACGTTTCCGTGCCAATTCTGTCGCGTAACAGTGGGAAGAACAATTGCCGATAAGCCTCTGTATGGGCTCGGATCTCTAATTACATCTTCTCTTCCTTTCGCGAGATACACGTAGTAGGAAACAATCTACCGCGTGGTTATAATTAAACTTTCCCTATTTAACACGTTATAACACGGAAATTAATTACCGTACAAGGATCAAACTCGGTAGCATTAATGTCAAGGACATGGGGAAAAGAAATAATTCAGAATCAATGCAATTGAAATACTTTTAATGTGCTGCTACTGTAAATCATTCAGTTACGTACCGGTACCATTATTGCTACAAAAGGGTGTAGTATGGTGCCCTTCAGTGTCCAGAAGAGCCCGAAAGTTCAAGATTGCATTCTGCACAGCAGAACGAAGCATGTCCTTAGGTATGCTGGCTATCTCTCTTGAAGTGCTACGCTTCAGATCAGCATATGTGTGAATGTTCCCGTGGTAAACCCTGCTCTTCAGAAATCACAGGGAGTGAGATCAGGAGATCGTGTCGACCAAGCATGTGGAAACGATCGGCTGATAATTCGAATTCAGGTGGATTCACGAGCGATGTGCAGTGGGGCCCCATCTTGCATGAAAATTGTTGAGTTGTATGCGTCTCTCTCCTGTAGGGCGGGTATGACATGCTGGCGAAGCATATCGCAGCAACGCTGACCAGTCACACTGCACGTCTTTGGTCCTTGAGCGCCAACCTGTTCAAAAAAGAATGAGCTAATGATGAATGTAGCCGTGAAGCCACACCATACGGTGACACGTTCGCCATACAGAGGAACTTCATGCACAGTGACTGGAGGCGAAGATCCCTACACTCGGCAGGTTTGTGTGTTCATCTCACGCGTCAGAAAAAAATGAGCTTCGTCTGACCATACGATTGTCCTCGTTAACTTCAGTCCTTGAGAGGAAGTGGAGAGCGAAGTCAGCACGTCATTGTCATTGTGCACCCTGTGGCGCAAGCTGTGTACGATATGAATCTTGAATGGATACCATTTGAGAATGGTTCGAGGCATCTTCCGGCCGGCCGCTGTGGCCGAGCGGTTCTAGGCTTCGGTTAGTTATGTTAAGTAGTTCTAAGTCTAGGGGACTGATGACCTCAGATGCTGATGACCTCAGATGTTAAGTCGCATAGTGCTTAGAGCCCGTTCCGTGGACCACGGGATGTTTAGCTGTCGTGACACAGCACGCGCACTGCCTGACGATCGGAAATTGCGGCGTTGCTGCAATAGCAACAGCAATTTTATCAGCCACCTATTGTGCATCCGGTTGTCGGTGTCTTCCCGAAGCGACGCCCAGTTCTCCAGTTGATTCGAACTTCTTCATCATGAAACTTCCTGGCAGATGAAAAGCTGTGTGCCGAACTGAGACTCGAACTCGGGACCTTTGCCTTTCGCGGGCAAGTGCTCTACCATCTGAGCTACCCAAGCACCACTCACGACCCGCCTTCACGGCTTCAGTTCTGCCAGTACCTCGTCTCCTACGCTCCGCACAGCAGGTAGAGAAAGAGGATCCTTCCGTAATCCTTTCAGCCGTCGATATTCTCGAAATGCAGCAGCAGCATTACTGTTGTTTTGATAATAGAGATTCACCACTAATGCCCCACTCCTTTTGCCCAAGCTCATCGTGATACGTCAACAAGAACTGCGACTGGTCAGGTGTGCGAGACTATGAATCAGGATGACTGATCATGGCACCTGGTGGCCACTGTTGGAACTGGACGGTGGCGCTGTGATGCCTGGAAATCATGCACCCCATACTCTGGACATTGTTGTTGTTGTTGTTGTTGTGGTCTTCAGTCCTGAGACTGGTTTGATGCAGCTCTCCATGCTACTCTATCCTGTGCAAGCTTCTTCATCTCCCAGTACCTACTGCAACCTACATCCTTCTGAATCTGCTTAGTGTATTGATCTCTTGGTCTCCCTCTATGATTTTTACCCTCCACGCTGCCCTCCAATGCTAAATTTGTGATCCCTTGATGCCTCAAAATATGTCCTACCAACCGATCCCTTCTTCTAGTCAAGTTGTGCCACAAACTTCTCTTCTCCCCAATCCTATTCAATAGTCCTCATTAGTTACGTGATCTACCCACCTTATCTTCAGCATTCTTCTGTAGCACCACATTTCGAAAGCTTCTATTCTCTTCTTGTCCAAACTGGTTATCGTCCATGTTTCACTTCCATACATGGCTACACTCCATACAAATACTTCCAGAAACGACTTCCTGACACTTAAATCTATACTCGATGTTAACAAATTTCTCTTCTTCAGAAACGATTTACTTGCCATTGCCAGTCTACATTTTGTATCCTCTCTACTTCGACCATCATCAGTTATTTTACTCCCTAAATAGCAAAACTCCTTTACTACTATAAGTGTCTCATTTCCTAATCTAATTCTGGCAGCATCACCCGATTTAATTTGACTACATTCCATTATCCTCGTTTTGCTTTTGTTGATGTTCATCTTATATCCTCCTTTCAAGACACTGTCCATTCCGTTCAACTGCTCTTCCAAGTCCTTTGCTGTCTCTGCCAGAATTACAGTGTCATCGGCGAACCTCAAAGTTTTTACTTCTTCTCCATGAATTTTAATACCTACTCCGAATTTGTCTTTTCTTTCCTTTACTGCTTGCTCAATATACAGATTGAATAACATCGGGGAGAGGCTACAACCCTGTCTTACTCCCTTCCCAACCACTGCTTCCCTTTCATGTCCCTCGACTCTTATAACTGCCATCTGGTTTCTGTACAAATTGTAAATAGCCTTTCGCTCCTTGTATTTTACCCCTGCCACCTTCAGAATTTGAAAGAGAGTATTCCAGTTAACGTTGTCAAAAGCTTTCTCTAAGTCTACAAATGCTAGAAACGTAGGTTTGCCTTTTCTTAATCTTTCTTCTAAGATAAGTCGTAAGGTTAGTATTGCCTCACGTGTTCCAACATTTCTACGGAATCCAAACTGATCTTCCCCGAGGTCCGCTTCTACCAGTTTTTCCATTCGTCTGTAAAGAATTCGCGTTAGTATTTTGCAGCTGTGACTTATTAAACTGATAGTTCGGTAATTTTCACATCTGTCAACACCTGCTTTCTTTGGGATTGGAATTATTATATTCTTCTTGAAGTCTGTGGGTATTTCGCCTGTCTCATACATCTTGCTCACCAGATGGTAGAGTTTTGTCATGACTGGCTCTCCCAAGGCAATCAGTAATTCTAATGGAATGTTGTCTACTCCCGGGGCCTTGTTTCGACTCAGGTCTTGCAGTGCTCTGTCAAACTCTTCACGCAGTATCTTATCTCCCATTTCATCTTCATCTACATCCTCTTCCATTTCCATAATATTGTCCTCAAGTACATCGTCCTTGTATAAACCCTCTATATACTCCTTCCACCTTTCTGCCTTCCCTTCTTTGCTTAGAACTGGGTTGCCATCTGAGCTCTTGATATTCATACAAGTGGTTCTCTTCTCTCCAAAGGTCTCTTTAATTTTCCTGTAGGCAGTATCTATCTTACCCCTAGTGAGACAAGCCTCTACATCCTTACATTTGTCCTCTAGCCATCCCTGCTTAGCCATTTTGCACTTCCTGTCGATCTCATTTTTGAGATGGACATTAAGGCTACCAAATTTGGCACTCGTGCGGTAATGAGTTTCCGTGTTCTAACTTGTTAAATAGGGGAAGTTTAGTTGTAACCACATGGTATTATCTGACTCTTCTAGGATCACACTGTCCTGTAATTTAAACAGTAAACCGCACCGTGATCCACAGCGCCTCTCTTGCAGCTTGGAGTTGGTTGATCATGTCTGTGACGATTTCGTGCTTACAAAACGAACCTATAACGAAACGTACTGCCCTCCTTTGGATTTTCACTAGTTGCCCTTTTAATTCTATCGCGTACGGATCTCATACTGACCGGCAATATTCAGGTATAGTCGAACGAGTGTTTCTAAGCACTTCCTTTGTCGATGGACTACATTTCTTGAGGATTGTTCCAGTTAACCTCAGTCTGACAACTGCCTTACTCGCGATTAATTTTATGTGGGTATTTCACTTCAGAACGCTCCATATGCATACTCCTAGATATTTTTTGGACCTTAGTGCTTCCAGTGATTGTTTTGCAATTTTGTAATCGCACAATAAAAGGCTTTTCTGTTTTTGTGTTGGCAATACGCTATATTTGCTTATGTTGAGGATCAGCTGCCACCCCCTGCACCAAGGATCGATCCTCTGCAGGTCTCCTGCATTTCGCTACAGTTTTGTAGCGTTGCGACTTCTCTATATAAAACAGTATCATCCGACGTTATCTACTAGATCAGTTGTATATATTGTGAAAAGTAATGGTCCTGTACCATCCCCTTGTGGCACGCGCGAAGTTACTTTCACACCTAAAGACTTCTCTCCTTTCAAAATAACGTGCTGTGCCCTGTTTGTTAGAAACACTTCATTCCATTCACACAGTTTTTCGTATATTCCGTAAATCATATATTGTCGTTAGACGGCAGTGCGGAATCGTATCAAACGCCTTCTGCAAGTCATGGAACCACGTCATCTAGCTCGACGCCAATATCCAGTGCTTTCTTTGTTCAATGGACAAGGAGGTCGAGTTGGGATTCACACGATCGTTGTTATTGGAACCTATGTTGATTCCAACAGAGGAGGTTTTCCGTCTCCAAAATTGTCATATTTGGCGATCAGAAAACACGTTCCAAAATTCTACAACAGACTGACGTCAGAGATATGGGCCTGTAGTTTTCTGCATCAGTTCGACGACCCTCCATAAAAATGGGAATGACCTGTGCTTTTCTCCAGATCATTAGGAATGCTTCATTCCTCCAGAGAGCTACGGTACACTGCTGCTAGAAGACTGCAAGTTATTCCGTGTATTTTACGTAGAATAGAAATGGTGTCCCATCAGATTCAGTGGCCTGTCCTCGGTTGAGCAGTTTCGTTGCTTTTCTACCCTCGGTCTCTCCTTTCAGTATCAGTCATTTTGTCGTTCGTGTGGCGATTTAACACGTTAAGGGCGGCACTGAGAATTGTGCTTCTTCCCGTGGAGCGGTCGCCGTATTCAGTCGCCCTAGGCTACTACGAGGGCGTCCAGAAAGTAAGTTCCAATCGGTCGCGAAATGGAAACGACTATGAAAATCCGATAAAGCTTAGCACAGCTGTGTTGGATAGTGTCTCTAGTATGACCCCAGATAGCATCACGTCGCTCTTCTAATTTCTGAGCACACAGTGAGCGCGTAAAGATGTCTAGAAAATAGTGTCTCCCGCCAAGTACGAGGGCCTGGTGAGAAATTTCGCCTGAAGCTATGCAGCCAACATTACATAACTGTCGTGCTGTTCCTTCTTCAAGATAATTCTCAGCCGCATTCTGCAGGGGCAATGAAGATGCTCCTGCATCGTTTTCAACCGGAAATGTTTGATTACCCACAATACAGTCCGTAATTGTCTCACTCTGAGTTTCATCTCTGGTCACATGAACCGCTGTCTATGAAGACAACATTTTGGCACAGACAATGAGCTGTAGGCCAGCGTGGAGAATTGGCAGAAAGCCCTGGCGGCTGCCTTCTATGATGAGGGTATTGAAAAGTTGGTACAACGCTACGTAATTCAGAACGGCGACTACGTAGAGAAGTAGCTGGAAGGTGTAGCTAACTGTTACAAATAAAACATTTCTGATATTCACTGTGGTTTCCATTTCGCGATCAGTCGAAACTTACTTTCTACACAGGCCTCGTATTTTAATATATTGGCCTTTTATCGCCGGGTTATGCTAGATCGTCCCCTAAGGTGTCTCACGCTCGACTCTTACCAACTATGCTACCATCAATACGATAAGGTATGAAGTATTAACAATCACCCAGGCGCAACGAACTGCTGTGAATACAGTTTTGCATGAAACTTCAACGAGAGAGTTTTCTGAACAAATAGTATATCACATAATTTGTGATTAATTTAGTTTAAAATTATTTTATGCGATATCTTGTCGTTTTAAAAGAATAGACTAACGCCAGTGCCCGTGTTGATCAAAATTATGATGCAATGTTCTTTCGGACGTGCAGGCACTGCAATATCATATTTATGCGCCGAAACCGGGCAACCGACTCGATTAAAATATCTTCCCTGTACAGGAATATAAATAATGGATATATGAGTGCAGGTTGAAGGCACATGGTTGACGACATCTGGAATTGCTGACAACAACACGTAATGGCGGCGAAAACTCTGCCCACGTTTTGAAAAATAGGAGAAAGCGCGTTTTCAAGCGACCATAGGTCACGAAATCAGCCTATTCACGTCGCCAACAACATATGTGAAAAAACTATCACACCAAATCCATGTGAAGTTGTAATTGTGTAGCAGGCTAGCTACCAACATAAATATCCATTAGCATCATGTAAGTAAGAAAATAAAAAATAACCCACTGAAGATGTCACAAAGGGCTGAAACATATCTGGGTAAAACAAAACTGAAAAGTTGACTTACATAAGGCGGAATTCCTCGTTCTATTTTCATAGCAAGCACGGACGTACGAAGAAGAACTGCAGCACTACGAGATGATTAGAGCCATTAATGTTGCGATATCTATAAATAATTTTTGATTTGATGTTCATTTAAAACACTTGTATTCAAAAGTTGCTCTTTGCAGACTAATCTGTCGTTTTACATTTTTAATTTTTTTTTATATCTTATGGGACTTAACTGCTAAGGTCATCAGTCCCTAAGCTTAAACACTACTTATCCTAAATTGTCCTAAGGAAAAACACACACACCCATGTCCGAGGGAGGACTCGAACCTCCGCCGGGACCAGCCGCACGGTCCGTGACTGCAGCGCCTTAGACCGCTCGGCTAATCCCGCGCGGCAGTCAGACTGAGGTTCACTGGAAGAATTCTCAAGAAATGTAGTCCATCAACAAAGGAAGTGCTTAGAAACACACGTTCGACTATTCCTGAATACTGCACGTCAGTATTCTTCGAGAACTCAAATGGGAATCCCTGGAGGGAAGAAGGCGTTCTTTTCGGAACTATTGAGAAAATTTAGAAAACCGGCATTTGATGCTAACAGCCGAACGATTCTGCTGCCGCCAACATACAGTACATCGCGCGTAAGGTCCACGAAGATAAGAAACGAGCAATTAGGGCGTACAGGCAGTCGTTTTTCCTTCGCTCTATTTGGAGCGGAACAGGAGGGGAAATGACAAGTAGTGGTTCAGGTACCCTCCATCATACTTCTACGGTGGCTTGCAGATTATGTATGTAGATGCAGAAGTAGTTCCTTCTGTATTGGTGCCATGTATTTGCGTTAGATGTCATTACATTCATTTGATAAGAACGGAATGAGGAAACAGCTCAGTACGATGTTCTGATATACAGGGTGTAAATGGTATAAGCTGCCAAAAAAATCCTGTTAGTAGAACACAAGTAATTGATTTTAAACGTCTAGTAACAAGTCCGTCCATTACCTACGGTTGCCCCAGAAAAAAAAGTTCATCTCGGACAATGTTTTTGTAAAAGTAGGCAGTAGTGCTGCGCGTATCAACATAGCCAGTGTGAGCCGCAAACATTTAGACCACAACGGCCGCCTGTTTGGGTCACTGTAATACGCCAATCGTCGGCAGTCATCGAGTAACCTATGCAGACGTTATTGCAACTCCGTTAAACGTTAGGATGGAAGGGAGATTTACTATCACTGAACTATGCGATATTCATTCAATTTATGGCGAAGCAAAAGATATTGCGAGAGCAGCTGTACGAATTTATGGAGAAAGCTTCCCAGAACGAAGATTTCCTGCACGATAGACGTTTGTTGCTGTTGACCAAAGGTTAGTATCATCATAATTCTCTACTTTTACTCGATTACTTTGCGATTCATTCTTAACAAAGTACAGTAGTTATCTTTACGTTTAATTCTGTATGCGAATCGCAATGTCTGTTCTGATATGCTTTCGTTTTATTATTACGTAAATCACGGCAGAATACAGCCCACGAGTAGGTATTTAATTTGCATAGATTGAGAGATATTGGCATTTTACTACCAAGCGCGGAAGGCAGAGGCCCACAACGCCAAGAACTTCCGCTGGAGCCGAGGAACAAATTCTGGACCCCATCCACGAAGATCCCACTCAGAGTATTAGAAGCATCGCCCACCGATTGGCTGTGTCACACTATCGTTCATCCCACTTTGAAAGAGGAGCGTCTGCAGCCTTACCACGTTCAACGCGTACAAACGTTGAAAGAACAAGATTTCCCTCCGCGACGAGAATTCTCAGAGCGGTACAAAGTGTATTGCATGATTTTGTAAGCAAAATACTCCTTACAGAAGAAGCATGTTTCACTCGCGACGCAATAATCAATTCGATAACATGCACACGTGGGGTATACAGAATCCGCGCCAAGCAGTAGCAACACATTTTCAGCGCCGCTTTTCCGTAAATGTGTCGGCGGGTATAATCGATGTTTACAGTATCGGCCCATATGTTTTACCTGCACGGTTGACTGGTAACAATTACCGAACCTTTCTAGAGGTAAAATTGCTACCAACTTTATTAGAAATTATTCCGTTAACCGTGCGTCGTAAGATGTGCTTCCCCGACGATAGTGCCCCATCCCACATTGGTCACAGAGTAAAGATTTTTGAAAAGACGATTTCCAGGACGTTGGATTGGACGTTTTGGTCCACGTCGATGGCCAGCACGCAGTCCTGATTTCAAACCACTGGATTTTTACTTATGAAGGAACTTATTTATGCTCAGCAAGTAAATAATGTGGACGAACTTACGCAGAGGATTTTGGACGCTGCCAGTACCATAAAAGCAAATGTGATTGTGTTTGAACGAGTGCAATGAAACTGGAGTAGCCGTAATGTAGGTTATGTCGAATCGAATGGTGGTCATTTTGAACAATTATTGTAGCATTGGTGCCGGCCGCCTGTGGAAGAGCGGTTCTAGGCGCTTCAGCCTGGAAACGCGCGACCCCCACGGTCGCAGGTTCGAATCCTGCCTCGGGCATGGATGTGTGTGATGTCCTTAGGTTAGTTAGGTTTAAGTAGTTCTGAGTTGTAGAGGACTGATGAACTCGGATGTTAAGTCCCATAGTGCTCAGAGCCATTTGAACCATTTGTAGCGTTGGTGTAACAGGAAACAAAGGTATATTGGTTTCATTTTCATTACGAAAAGAAAAATAATCTGACTAATTTTCGTTATGGTACTGTTGTAAAAAGGGGAAACAAGTGATTGTAATTACTGCACAACAGATTACATGGCAATTGGTTGATTTTATACTAAGAGAAACACATTTTATTTGATGCTAGCTTTTCTTTACTACCACGACCTTCGTTATGGTAATGTAAAAGAGAAAACGTCTGGTTGTTCTTAATTCACTGGTTACGTAAAACGAACTGCACGTTCTTGACAACCCAGTGACTGTTTACATTGCTTGTGTCGGTAGTACGTAGCCGCCGCGCCGCGTCGTTGTACACGTCCAGTGTTTACATTGTTCTGGTTTGTCCGTTGCCTTATTCTGACCGCCGCGTCGATGTCGGTAATAAACACGCAAGGTAGTGTGCCGTCAGCTGACAATGTAAATACAAATGCTTCTGCCATCAAACTTACAAATATCTGTCTTTTAGGAATACAAAAATAAAGAAAGTGAAATGTCATATCATTAGACTTTTTTATATAGCATACGATGCACTGTCTGTATAATTTTGGCAGCCTATACCGTTACACCCTGTGTCCTAATTTCTGTGTGTTCATTAGTATATGTATTATTTTTATTATTGTTGTAATTATTTAGTACTCAGTCAACCACAATATTATTGCATCTGCGAGTGAGGGCGATTTGGTTCGCTTATCTTGAGTGAGCGCGTAATCGGTGTTGATAGTATATGCACAAATGACCTGAGAGCATTGGCGGTACGACGCGTTTTCCTTAGCCGCCACCGTACTGTTTTTACTATTACGTCATCGCTTGTTTCCAATATAGGCCAAGTGGTTAAGTAGTACCATGCATATTGTAATGTTGATTCACAAGGGATATTTGGTAAGAAAGAGTGAAATAAATGCTTAAACAATCAAATAAATAAATAAGAGGCTCTTTGTTTGCTAGACGGGTATCGAGCGAGGTGGCACGGTGGTTAGCACACTGGACTCGCATTCGGGAGGACGACGGTTCAATCCCGCGTCCGGCCCTCCTGATTTAGGTTTTCCGTAATTTCCCTAAATCGCTCCAGGCAAATGCCGGGATGGTTCCTTTGAAAGGGCACGGCCGACTTCCTTCCCCATCCTTCCCTAATCCGATGAGACCGACGACCTCGCTGTTTGGTCTCTTCCCCCAAACAACCCAGACGGGTTTCGTTGCTTTCATTGTAGAACCAACTTTAGTGGCCTATAATCATATTTTGTTCTTACTATATGTATCTGTTAGGTATGTTATGAAATAATAATAAACATGTTTTTACATTACAGCTTTTGGCAATTTTTAAATTAGAAACAACTGTTTAATACACAGGTATCTTTACCTGTTCAACAGCTTTCCGTTCCACTTAAGATTTCGTGTCCTTTCTTGACTTACATGCTGCTATGCAACTGTGTTTGGTTGTACTAGACAGTTCATTATGTCTTCGTGGTATATGCATCCGTATTCCTCGACAAATACTTCGCGTCTACATAACTAAAAGTTTCTGAAAATGTGTAGTACTATTTTCTCTGTGTGTTTACTATTTCTGCTGTTGCGAACTGCCGCAATGCGTTTTCCGTTGCTAGTTGTCTGTTTTGTGGTGGCTGTATGCGCGCGCGCGCACACACACACACACACACACACACACACACACACACACACACACACACACACAAACAGCAACAGCAAGCGAAAACTGAACGGCAGACAGGCAGTGAAAAACAAACAGAACGACAGAAGAACCATAGCGGCAGTTGGTAACATTACGAAATATTAAACACATAGAATAAATACTGCTACCCTAGTCAAACACGAACTATATGTAGTAAAATACACACGCAAATATCGAAAAAAAAAAATGGTTCAGATGGCTCTGAGCACTGTGGGACTCAACTGCTGAGGTCATTAGTCCCCTAGAACTTAGAACTAGTTAAACCTAACCAACCTAAGGACATCACAAACATCCATGCCCGAGGCAGGATTCGAACCTGCGACCGTAGCGGTCTTGCGGTTCCAGACTGCAGCGCCTTTAACCGCACGGCCACTTCGGCCGGCTACAAATATCGAGAATGGGACATGCTGTACTGTACAGGGCAGCCAAACATCGTTTCATCACGACGTGTATCTGAAAAGAGGGCTACAGGAAATCGTAAATGGTACAAAAAAACTGTCCAAACTGGCATCTACATCTACATGATTACTCTGCAATTCACATTTAAGTGCTTGACAGAGGGTTCATCGAACCACAATCATACTATCTCTCTACCATTCCACTCCCGAACAGCGCGCGGGAAAAACGAACACCTAATCCTTTCTGTTCGAGCTCTGATTTCTCTGATTTTATTTTGATGATCATTCCTACCTATGTAGGTTGGGCTCAACAAAATATTTTCGCATTCGGAAGAGAAAGTTGGTGACTGAAATCTCGTAAATAGAACTCGCCGCGACGAAAAACGTCTTTGCTTTAATGACTTCCATCCCAACTCGCGTATCATATCTGCCACACTCTCTCCCCTATTACGTGATAATACAAAACGAGCTGCCCTTTTTTGCAACCTTTCGATGTCCTCCGTCAATCCCACCTGGTAAGGATCCCACACCGCGCAGCAATATTCTAACAGAGGACGAACGAGTGTAGTGTAAGCTGTCTCTTTAGTGGACTTGTTGCATCTTCTAAGTGTCCTGCCAATGAAACGCAACCTTTGGCTCTCCTTCCCCACAATATTATCTATGTGGTCTTTCCAACTGAAGTTGTTCGTAATTTTAACATCCAGGCACTAAGTTGAATTGGCAGCCTTGAGAATTGTACTATTTATCGAGTAATCGAATTCCAACGGATTTCTTTTGGAACTCATGTGGATCACCTCACACTTTTCGTTATTTAGCGTCAACTGCCACGTGCCACACCATACAGCAATCTTTTCTAAATCGCTTTGCAACTGATACTGGTCTTCGGATGACCTTACTAGACGGTAAATTACAGCATCATCTGCGAACAACCTAAGAGAACTGCTCAGATAATGTGGTATTCCATTTATTGATCAATATCCCCCGGATGTGTCTGATTTCTGTTCCTAGGAGACCTGTACTGCGTTGCCACAATAGACAGTGGAGCTTCCTTACGTAACACTATTCATGTGGCTGGGGTGGTTTGAACGCTCGCAGCCGGCGGTAGCCAAGATACCTTTGGGGTGGATAGGTGTGGCTAGTAGCCAGATGGATGTACCTCGCAATTACGTAATAGTAACCGATTACAAAATCAGTTATAAACATCTTGAGCACGTCAAATCGTGTAATATTTATGCATACTATTAACACTCTGCCGTCCGGCGATACAGTGGTGTCGTGTGTATAATATCGCTCAGCGGCCGGCGACACCACAATGGTATCGTGAGCATAGTATCGCGCAGTGGCCGGCGACAGATCTTTAGTATTTTTTGCATTCTGTTCGTGTTTTGTTTACGTAACAATAAGTTACACATGTCAACAAGTTTTTTGTTTTTATAAGAAGTGTGTTGCACTTCAGTAAACCTTCCATTCATGTATGTATAAAGTGAACTACAAGTTGTACAACTTTGCTTCCGCCGTTTTTTCCCAACAGTTGAGGCTTTAATGAAACAAATTGGTTACACATGTATCATTCAAAGTATTTTCCATCGCTGGCCACTGGCCACTACTTTCTTCCTTCTTTCGAGCAGTGTACGAATCCCGCGTCAAAAAAAATGTTCATCTTTTGAAGCGATCCACGAATCGATCCGTTTGTGACTTCTTCATGAGATCGGAAGTGTTGGTCAGCCAGGCCACGCGCCATTGATCTAAACAGGTGATAGTCAGAGGGAGCAATGTCTGGAGAATACGGCGGGTGGGGTAGGACTTCCCATTTTAACGTTTTCAAGTACGTTTTGACCTCTCATGCAACGTGGGGTCTAGCGTTGTCGTGTTGCAAAATCACTTTATCGTGCATCTCGCTGTATTGCGGCCGTTTGTTTTTTAATGCTCTGCTCAAACGCATTGATTGCGTTCGATAACAAGCACCTGTGATTGTTTCACTTGGTTTTAACACCTTATAGTACACGACGCCGAGCTGGTCCCACAAAATGCAGAGCATGATCTTGGAGCCGTGTATATTCGGTTTGGCCGTGGACGTGGAAGCATGATCAGGGTATCCGCATGATTTTTTGCATGTAGGGTTATCGTAATGAACCCATTTTTCGTCCCTGGTCACAATGCGATGCAGAAATCCCTTCCGTCTTTTGCCTCAGAAGCAACTGTTCACAAACACACAAACGCCGTTCAAAGTGTCTTGGTTTCAGCTCACACGAGACCTAAGTTCCTTCTTTCTGAATCATGCCCATAGTCTTGGGACGTTTTGAAATGGCTTGCTGTATCACTCCCACTAATTGTGCCAATTCTTCTTGAGTTTGAAGCGAGTCTTCACTTAGCAATGTCCCCAATTCTGCATCTTCGAAAACGTTCTCCCTTCCACCACTATGCCGGTCTACGACGTTAAAATCACCGTTCTTGAAGCGTTGAAACCACTCACGACACGTTCTTTCACTAATAGCGTCCTTATCATACGTACTTGAGAGCATTCGATGAGACTCAGTCGCTGTTTTCTTCATACTGAAACAAAACAGTAACACCTCCCGCAAATGACGAGAATTAGGCTCGTTAACTGACATTTTCAATCAAGAACAACTTTATGATGCAGACACAAATCGACTAATATTTGAATGTGGTTATGTTGACCGAGTTCCAAGCTAACTGCTTGACGTCTGCGATCTGTTTCTTTTGACCGCTACTTACCGTTGTCGCCACCTATCGGCAAACAGCGGAAGCGAAGTTGTACACCTTGTAATATTTCATGTGTTCTAGTTTGATGAGCCTTCTCCCAGAGCAATGAAAGAACGCACAGTTATGGCCAGACGAAAGTAGTTTCGTCTGGTCACAACAGCTACTCTACTGACAGTACGGCCTGCTTTTACGCTGGCGCGTCCGCCTCTTGTGACATCTAAGGCTTAATCACGCATTTTGTAGAAATGTCCAGACACTTCTGATCAGATGGTATACACTGAAGTGACAAAAGTCATGGGATAGCGATATGTACGTATACGGATGGCGGTAGTACCCATACACAAGGTATAAAAGAGGAGCCGGCCGGTGTGGCCGTGCGATTCTAGGCACTTCAGTCTGGAACCGCGTGACCGCTACGGTCGCAGGTTCGAATCCTGCCTCGGGCATGGATGTGTGTGATGTCCTTAGGTTAGTTAGGTTTAAGTAGTTCTAACAAGGGGAGGCCGCCAATTGTGAAATTCAGATTCGATTCATACTGCGCCTAATAAAAGCTCATGGCCAGAGGTGTAATGTGGCAAAGCACCAAGATGCACTTCTCAGCCGTTGTCGAGAAAATCGACAGTTAAAAGAAACCGTTGCGGTGAAATAATCTCTACGATTAATACTTTTCTACAGCGTCGTGGCGCAGCGGTAAGCGCTCGGGTTCGTAATCCGAAGGTCGCCGGATCGAATCTCGCGCCATGCAATTTTTTTATTAGTTTTTTGTAATTCAAATATATATAAACTATTAATGAATTGCTTATGCATGTTGGTGAAGGCGGATCGCTCTCCAATTGTACCGCCTCCATTTTTCCGTTCGTTTAACAGGGTGTACCAAAGCTCTCCCGTCCGCACTAATTTTCGACGATGTTATAAGTTGCGCTAGGGACCGCATCTACCTTCTTTCGAAGTTAGCAGGCAACTACGCTGTTATGCGGCTGCTCGTTTCGGCCCATTCAACATCTGTCCTTCAAGTGTAACGAGCGAGTAACGGAGTTTATATTTCATACCTGCCTCAGCAAATTTGTGTTCGTGGGGTCTCTGTTCTTATTCGAACGTTTGACTTACGCTATACGTATTCGTTTCGGAATATCGTTTCTGTGTCTTCCGTTAACTGTACGTGGTTAACATTATGAAGACAATTAATAACATTTGTGAAATACAACTTTGTTTGCGGAAAACATAATGATGTTCGAAGTCGCCAGTTTTTCCACGAGAAACGACTTTCAACAACTTATTATATGCATAATTGTTGCAACTGATTGCCGGGAATTATATGTGTGTGTGCGTGTGTATATATACACATTTGAATTACAAAAAAAAAAGGTTGCATGGCGCGAGATTCGATCCGGCGACCTTCGGATTACGAACCCAAGCGCTTACCGCTGCGCCAAGACGCTGTAGAAAATTATTAATCGTAGAGAGTATTTCACTACAACGGCTTCTTTTAACTGTCGATTTTCTCGACAACGGCTGAGAAGTGCATCTTGGTGCTTTGCCACATTACACCTCTGGCCATGAGCTTTTATTATGCGCAGTATGAATCGAATCTGAATTTCACAATTGGCGGCCTCCCCTTGTAAGTTCTAGGGGACTGATGACCATAGATGTTAAGTCCCATAGTGCTCAGAGCCATTTGAACCATTTTTTATAAAAGAGGAGCGCCATGGGGAAGATGGCATTTGTGCTAAGGTGATTCATATGAAAATGTTTCCGACGTGATTAAGGCCGCACGACAGACTTTGAGCGGAATGGTACTTGGGGCTAGAAGCCGGGACATTCCATTTCGGAAATCATTTGGGAATTCCTTATTCCGAGAGCAACAGTGGCAAGAGTGTGCCCAGAATGCCAGAAGTCAGGCATTACCCCTCACCACGGACATCGCAGTGGCCGACAGCCTTCACTTGACGATCGAGAGCAGCGACGTTCGTGTAGAGTTGTCAGTACTAACAGAGAAGCAGTGATTGCGGGACGTACGACTGAGGCATCCGTTACGACATCGCGGCGACATTTGGCGTTAGTGTGCTACACCAGCCTTTGCTAACAGCACGACGTCTCCTGCAGTGCCTCTCCTGGGCTCGTGACCATATCGGTTAGGCCCTAGACGGCTGGAAAACCGTGCCCTAGTCAGACGAGCCCCGCATTCAGCTGTTGAGAGCTGATGGCAAGGTTCCAGTGTGGCGCAGACCCCACGAAGCCATGGAAGCCTTCACTGGAAATGGTTATATTCAGCTACCTGGAGACAATTTGTAGCCATTCGTGGACTTTATGTTCTCAAACAGCGATGGAGTTGGCACTGAGCCAAAATCGTTCACGATTGGTTTGAAGAACGTTCCGGACAGTTAGAGCAAATGGTTGGGGCACCCAGATCGCCCGACATGAATCCCATTGACATTTATGGGACATAATCGAGAGCACAGTTGGTGCACAAAATCCTGTACCGGCAACAAATGGTTCCAATGGCTCTGAGCACTATGGGACGTAACATCTGAGGTCATCAGTCCCCTAGAACTTAGAACTACTTAAGCCTAACAAACCTAAGGACATCACACACATCCATGCTCGAGGCAGGATTCGAACATGCGACCGTAGCGGTCGCGCGGTTCCAGACTGAAGCGCCTAGAACCGCTCGGCCACACCGGCCGGCTGCACCGGCAACACCTTCGCTATTTTTATTTAATCGCTAGGGCCCCCCCGTCGGGCAGACCGTTCGCCGGGTGCAGGTCTTTCAATTTGACGCCACTTCGGCGACCTGCAGTCGATGAGGATGATGATGATGACAGCACAACACCCCCTTCCTTGGGCGGAAAAAATTCCCCGACCCAGCCGGGAATCGAACCCGGGCCCAGAGGATTGACAATCTGTCACGCTGACCATTCAGCTACTGGGGGGCGGACACCTTCGCTATGACGGACAGCTGTTGAGGCAGCATGACACATTATTTCTGCAAGGGACTTTTAACGAATTTTTGTGTCCATGCCACGTCGAGTTGCTGTGTTACACCAGACAAAAGGAGGTCCGACACGATATTAGGAGATATCCCACGAATTTTTTCACTTCTGTCCGTATTGTATACCTCACGTCATCATCATCAGTTATCTGCTATATTAGCAGGTCCTTTGCCTCTCCATTTTCTGGGATCCATTGCTTCCTTCTTAAGGCTGCTGTATGTTGTACCGTCCATCATGTCATCCAGTATCTGTAATCTCTTCCTTCCTCGCTTCCTTTTCCCTTCTACATAACCTTTTAAAACTGTTTTTATCAGTCCGTCATTCTTTTTTAATATATGCCCAATGCAATTTCTTTTTCTTCTCTTTATTACATCTAGTAACTGTCTTTTCTCTCGCACTCTTCTCAGTACTTCATTTTTTACTCTGTCCATCCAACTTATTCTTTCCATCCTCCGCCATGTCAAGATCACAAAAGCCTCCAGCCTTTCTCTGTCTTTTTTCCTCATAGTCCATGTTTCAGCGCCATACAGAAGAACACTCCATACAAGACATTTTATGAGTCTGTTTCTGAGTTCTCTGTCCAGACCGCTGCAGAAAATTCTCCTTTTCTTATAAAACGCCTCTTTTTGCCATTGCTATCCTTGTTTCAATTTCTGTGGTGCATTTCCAGTCGGTGTCTATCCTGATTCCAAGATACTTAAAATTTTGTACCTGTCCCAGTACTTCTCCATTCAGCGTAATTTTTATTTCCTTTTCCTCCTAGTGCCAATACTTTTGTTTTATTTGTGTCAATTTTCATTCCATATTTTTTTCCGTTAGTTGCGATGGTGTCCACCAAATCCTGTAAAGACCGTGAAATAGTTTTCGCGCACTCCTTTCGGCAGTGGAACAATAAATTGTGGGAGTGGCAGTGATAAAAAGCACCCTCCGCCAAACGCCATAAGGGCGCTTGCAGAGCGTAGATGTAGATGAAAGTTGCAGTGGTAGTGGTCGGAGTGCAGATGTTGGTGCTTGCTTGCGGGCAGGTTGCGAGGGCGGGTCGCTGGACGGAGGCGGCGAACAGCGGCCTGCGAGCGCGCCCAGCCTGCAGCACGCGTGGCCCTGCGGCCAGTGCCGCTTCTACAACGTGAGCGTCAGCTCGCGCTGCGCCGTCTGCGGCTGCCGAGACCCAGAGCAACAGCGACAGCAGCAGCACCTCGCAGCGCCAGCGCTGGCTGCTGACGTATCTGCCGCAGACTCCGCCCCCCACCCCACCCCGGCCGCCACCCCGACCCCCCTCTCCTCACCCGTCCCCAGGTCCCCGGCGCCCAAGGATGACTCCTGCCAGCAGCAGCGCTCGCCCAAGAGGCACTACAGCTCTGTTTACGAGCGTGTCAAGTCTAAGGTCAGTATCTTTTTATCTCTTTCCCAAGACAGAACTTTTCTCACGTTAGTGGAATCTTCCGACATCTTGGTAGGACAGTTTCCTGAGTATGTAAATTGAAGGTGAAGGGTGGGAAGGGGGGGGGGGGGTGAGGAGGGAGATATAGGAAAGGGAAGGGAAGGAACTACTGACGTCAGCTGCATCAGGACTTCATGCGGAATCAGCAGCGATGAGTGAAAATATGTGCCGGAGAAGGACCCGAACCCGGGATCTCTTGCTTACTAGGCAGTTACATTAACTACTGCACTGCACAGACAGTGTTTACAGATAGACTAGGAAAATATGATTGACCAATGCTCATTAGATGACAAAGGAGTAGAAATTGGAGAAGAAGAGTAAGGCGTTTGAGGTTTGCTGATAACATGGTACTTCTAGCCACAGGGGAAAAAGAATTACAGGATTTGGTGGACACCATTGCAACTAACGGAAAAAAATATGGAATGAAACTTAACACAAATAAAACAAAAGTATTGGCACTAGGAGGAAATAAGGAAATAAAAATTACGCTGAATGGAGAAATACTAGAACAGGTGCAAAATTTTAAGTATCTTGGAAGCAGGATAGACACCTACTGGAAGTGCTCCACAGAAATTAAAACAAGTATAGCAATGGCAAAAGAGGCGTTTTATAAGAAAAGGAGAATTTTCTGCAGTGGTCTGGACAGAGAACTCAGAAAGAGACTCATAAAATGTCTTTTACGGAGTGTTCTTCTATGTGGTGCTGAAACATGGACTACGAGGAAAAAAGACAGGGAAAGGCTGGAGGCTTTTGAGATCTGGACATGGTGGAGGATGGAAAGAATAAGTTGGATGGACAGAGTAAAAAATGAAGACGTACTGAGAAGAGTGTGAGAGAAAAGACAGTTACTAGATGTAATAAAGAGAAGAAAAAGAAATTGCATTGGGCATGTATTAACAGACTGATAAAAACAGTTTTAGAAGGTTATGTAGAAGGGAAAAAGATGCGAAAAAAGGAAGAGATTCCAGATACTGGATGACATGATGTACGGTTCAACATACAGCAGCCTTAAGAAGGAAGCAATGGATCGCAGAAATTGGAGAGGCAAAGGACCCGCTAATATAGCAGATAACTGATGATGATGATGATGATGATGATGATGATGATGATACACAGACAGTGTTTATCACAAATGCACGACCTATCTCAGCATGCTCTCTGCTCGACTCACCCTTCCACCTAGTACCACCTATCTGCAGTCTCCGTCTTCGTCCTCCATGCTCACTGATTTTAAATTCCCACCAGTGGTCGAACGTAAATGTGCATCCGCAGTGAAGGTTGTGAATTTATTGCCCATTGAAGCAAATCAGTTATATGAAGGCATGGTGCCTGTTGTTCAGACATATTCTTCAGTATTTATATGAATGTGTGGTGTCTGCTCCTTCAGACATGTCTGAAAGAACGGACACCATGCATTTATATAATTGATTTGCCTCAATGGGCAATGAATCCACAAACTTCAGCACAGATGCACAATTTCATTTGCTCTCTGGTGGGAGTCTAAAATCAGCAAGCTTGGAGGACATCGACAAGGACTGAGGATAGGTGGCGCAAAGTGGAAGTGTGGGTTGGCAAGGGAGCATGTTGAGATAGTCCCCACATTTGCAATAAATGCTGTGTCTGGGTGGAACAGTGGTTAACACAGCTGCGTAGTAAGCAGGAGATCCTGGGTTCCAGTTCTGGTCTGGCACACATTTTCACTGGTTGCCACCAATTCTGCATAAAGTCCTGATGCAGCTGCTATCATTAGCGTCTTGCCTTTCCTTTTTCCTCCCCCCTCCAGCTTCAGTTTTGCATAATATGTATCACAGCTGCAGATTCCACATGATATCTGTTCTTTCAGACATGTCTGAAAGAACAGACATCACACATCCATATAATTTCATAACTGAAGGTGAAAAACAAGCTGCCATCACTTAGAACCTTTCACAGCATAATGAACTATCCATCAAATGTCGGGCATGCAGCCTTATGAATTCCATATCGTCCACAGATATTTCAGCTGTGTGTCTTATACCATCTTCGGACTGAGCCAAATGACTGAGACTGCCACACTGGGATGTAAACCTGGCACCTTTGCCTTGTGTGGGCAACTGATCAACCATCTGAGATATCCAAGCATGACTCATGACATACACTCAGCTTTACTTTTGCCAGTATCTCATCTTCTAGTCTCTGAACTTCATGGAAATTCTGCTTCATACCTTGTGAGACTAGCACATTTGGAAGAAAGGACATGGCACAGGCATTGCTTAGCCACAGCTTGGGGGGGAGGGAGGTTCTTGAATGAATTCTTACTCTGCAGAGGAGTGTGCACTGATTGGAAAAGTCCTGGTAGATTAAAACTGTGTGCCAGTCCAGGACTCAAATTTAGGATCTTTGCTGTGAGTCGTGCTTGGTTAATTCAGTCATTAGAGCGCTTGCCAGCAAAAAGCAAAGGCCCTGGGTTTGAGTCCTGATGCAGTGCACATTTTTAACCTGCCAGGAAGTTTCAAATTAATGCATACTCCACTGCAGAAAGGAAATTAGTTTTGGAGATATATTTTTCTTTATTGTTACTTTCTTCTGCCAATCCACACATTGGGGGCTGGCAGCAAACATGTTATGTTGCTCTGCTCTCCAGTCAGTTTTCTTACAGTTAAATCTCTGTAATGGATTTAAAATACAATAACAATGTTTATATTTCCCAAGTTCTCACCATAGAGCATCAATGACCGCACTAAATTTGACTACAGATGTTATCAGTCAGGGCTCACATGTATTTTTTAATGGCTAAACCAGTTTCAGCACTTGAATCATTCTCAGCAGCCCATATAAATTCCTAGCTGATGACTGTCTCAGCATGTACTATAAGTGTGCTCTTCCTCAAGTTTTCTTCCAAAGGACTGAGTCAGTCCTCTAGTAGGAAACATGAAAAGATGCACACTCCCTACTACATACTGATGCAGCCATTGGCTAAGAAATAATATTGAGAATGACTCAAGTGTTGAGTCCATTTTCCTCACCAAACAATATATCTGTAGTGACTCATAATCTCTGCAGATAGTAAAATGACCCCTTTTGGTGATTTTCTATAAAACTCAGATAGTGATGGTTTGGGCGGTGATAAGATGGTCATAGTGACACATTCAGCAAGTCCCTTGAGGTCAGCTCCAAATAGCTGCCATTTGGATAGGAAAAAAGTAGGTAAGCAAGGAAGGAAGGAAGGAAGGATGGCTCGATAATATTGGTCAGGGAAGTAGGAGGTATAAATAGAGACCAGAACAGGAAAGAGTGAAATTGGGTTTGGAGGCTGAGAGAAATGTTGGATCATTGTTCTTAGGAGAGGATATAGCGATGAGGGCTGTAGCTAGTAGGGTGCATATCTTGACCAGCAGATCACTGGCTCTGAAGGACAGAATCTGTTGGATGAAGTTGCCTTGGGATAGGATATGGAGGGTGAGCAGATGGAGGTAGGCTGGGACATGTTGGTACAGTCATGGCAGCTTCTCTGAATTGGAGAGGATTGAGTAAACAATTGGGTTATGGTTGTCAAATTAGCGGGATGTACAGGATTTTCAAAGATATTCAACAAATTCAAAGAAAAGGAGGAATTTTATCAACTGGTAGAGGACATGTGTAGGAGGCGGGAGTCAGATGCAGAAAGTGAGGTAGAATGCATGGTGTTATAGTACTTAACTGACACTACAATTCACCCCAGTGGCAGAGAGCTATACTGTGCAGATGTGTGCCCCATGAGGTATATAGAGAAATGTTCAGATGATCAAGTCCTTCCTCAATGTTTATTCATTGGTGGCAACATCATGACACCACCTCTGCAATTTATTGGCTTTAATAAGGATCAGAGTCAATGACTTTTCCAAATTAAAACCACTGTCATGATTTATTAAATTATGAGGTAATTAAATTTCCACACTTTCTGCAAAACACAAGAATCCTAAAATGACACAGTGGCAGCTAAAATCTTCATGCTGGTATAGTTCATAGAGTGGAGATATCTATGCAGTGTTTTGCCACTGCTGATTTATTTGGTTATAGCAAGCACATATACTGTGGTGTCACTGCCAGACACCACACTTGCTAGGTGGTAGCTTAAATCGGCCGTGGTCCATTAGTACATGTCGGACCCGCGTGTCGCCACTGTGTGATCGCAGACCGAGCGCCACCACACGGCAGGTCTCGAGAGACGTACGAGAACTCGCCCCAGTTGTACGACGACGTTGCTAGCGACTATACTGACGAAGCCTTTGCTCTCATTTGCTGAGAGACAGTTAGAATAGCCTTCAGCTAAGTTAATGGCTACGACTTAGCAAGGCGCCATTAGCCTTAAATAGCTTGTATATAAAGAGTCAGTTGTATCGCCACAATCTCCCGATGTCTCATCAAGAACGATGTATACAAGGATGTATTAAAAGTTAAGTATATTCCAAAGATACGTATTTTCTTTATCACATTCATTAAGTCTCCTGTTTCAGACCTCACTCCATCCTTCGTGAGTTAGCGCGTGCATCTTGGCCGCCTCTTTCAATTAGTGTGCGTAGTGTTGGCAAGTCTGCCGACACTACATATACCACTGGTGTTAGATGCAACACTCATGAGCCGTTCATGTTGATTGGCCAATACACAAACCGCCACAACTCTCACAAGGGATCTGGTACTCCTGCCTTCTGTAGCAGCAAGTCAACCCTGACAGCACCTAGTGGAGCATATATCTTTGTCAGATGATGGAAGACCATTTTGACACTGTATTTTTCGAGGATCCAGCCTATCTTTGAGGTGAGAGCACTCACATAAGGCAGGAATGCAGTTGACTTGTAAGTGTCATCACTGTATTCCTGATCACACATCTGCATCCTTCATTTCATGGGCAATGCCCTGGGAATCTGTTGCTAGAAATATCCATTTGCTTCGAAGATGGTCTTCAGGTGTTTGCATTCAATCTGAAGGAATCCTTTGTCTGAAACCTCTCTACGATTGATCAGCATCTGTGAAGCCAACTTGCATGCACAGTACCACTGTGGTGGAGAACATAAAGTGATCTTGGTACTGTTTTCAGTCTCTTGGTGTACTCTGAGAAAAGCTGGAAGATTCACTGCCAAAATGTCAATAGAAGAGATTAAATTTGCATGACTGCATGCCTTAAATTTAATGGAGTAAACAAATTATGTTCTGCTATATCAATATATGTTTGCAAACAGGTTTTTGGATAATTAGGTCATCATCAATGACAATTACCTAGCATCCACAAAAGACATTATTCTGGTCATCAACTCCGTTCCTGTCACTTTCCAGCATCCTTTTCACTTCAGTATAACTGCTGCACCCCACATCATGTATGATCTGCCTTATGTACTCATATCTGGGTCTGTTGTTACAATACTTAACATATAACTTCACAAAATGCTCCTAATTTTCTTTGAACCACGTTGCAGTGGTCTTTGCTGTGTGACTAGGACTTCTGTCATGTTGGCATAAAAAGAGCCAGAGTATTACCACAGTTCAGGAAGCATACTACTGTCAGAGTCCAAATTAAGAACAATAGCCCTAGATTACCACATGACAGTTATGAAATTCTGCTGTGACTACAAACTCCTCAGATTTGTATTCCTCCCAAGTAGTAAAGTTCCATCTGTTGTACAAGACATTTCTTAAGCAGAACTTACA
The DNA here is from genome assembly GCF_023898315.1 of Schistocerca nitens. Classification (NCBI taxonomy): domain Eukaryota; kingdom Metazoa; phylum Arthropoda; class Insecta; order Orthoptera; family Acrididae; genus Schistocerca; species Schistocerca nitens. The sequence continues at coordinate 470,068,708 of NC_064621.1, forward strand.
TAAAAATGTGGCCTTCCTTACATGAGAAATCACAACAGATTTCTTTTGATTTTTTGGTGCCTTTTTTTCTCCATGAGTATAAATACAGAATGACAGAAGAAATTCTAAAAACTGCAGATTGAAAGTGAATAAATTACTTCTGAATAGTCAGAAATTAAGGAAAGGAATGTGGATAAGTCAGAAGAGTAAGAGATTGTCATAGCATTTCATATGGAGCATTCGGCAATAATTGATTGAAACTGCAGGAAATAATACAACAGATGAAAAATGGGTAGCTTTGATAGATGAAATACTAAAGACAAGCCCCAGGAGAAATCCGTGGGCAACACACGAGATACTGAACTTAGTTGATGAATATAGGAAATACAAAAATGAAGCAGGCAAAAGGGGATACAGACTTGAGCAAAATGGCAAAGGAGAAATAGATGGAGGAGAAGTGCAGACTATGAAAAATATTAGATGAGCTACTTATAGCAAAATTAAAGAGACATCAGGAAAAAAATGAGAACCACGTGAATGACTATTAAGAGCACAGACATGAAGCCAATTCAAAGAAAAGATGGGAAACTGAAATGTGGGAAGAAGATACACAATGGCTGTACAAGGGGAATGAAGATAGTATTATGGGAAGGGGAAAAAGTAGATGAAAAAGAGATGGGAAACATGATACTCTGAGAAGAATTTGACAGAATACTGAAGAACCTATGATGATGTAGACAATGTTGACTCATATTTATTGAGATCCTTGGAAAAACAATTATTCTGTCTGGTATGCAAGATGTACGAGAAATGAAAGACATACCCTCAGACTTCAAGAAGGCTATAACAATTCAAATTACAAAGAAGATAACTAATGGCTGAAAAGAACTAACACAAATTATTATACAGAAGAGTGAGAAGACTGGTAGAGCCTGTCTTCAGACAAGATCAGTTTTGGTTCTGGAGGAAATGTACGAAGATTTGAGGCAAACATTGATGCCTTGATGTAGAAGATACATTTAAAGAAGGCTAACCTACACCTATATCATTTAAAGATTTAGAGACAGCATTTGACAATGAAGGTAGCAAGAATAAAATACAGGTGGTGAAATGTTGTCTGTAACATGTGCAGAAACAAGACTGCAGTTATGAGTTAAAAGACATGAAAGAGACAGTAGTTGCAAAGGGGGTGTGACAGGATTGTAGCCCATCCTTGATGCTATTCAGTATGTAGATTGAGCAAACTGTGAAGTATTGTAAGTAGAAATGTGAAAAGGAATTAAAGTTCAGGGAGAAGAAATAAAGTCTTTGAGTTTTCCCAGTGATATCGTAATTCTGTAGTGCAGCCTTGTATGAAATGAAAAATGGACAGTACAAAGTTCAGATAGGAAGAGATGCAAAGTTCAGATAGGAAGAGAATAGAAGATTTTGAAATGTAGTACCACAGGACAATGCTGAAGTTGAGATGAAGCACTGAATATAACACCAGTTCCCACCTATGGAATTCTCAGAAACTGGTGGCAGGGGAGGAATCTAGATGGCACATGCGGCAAAGCAGGCACCAATGTCATGACTGTCATGTTGTAGAGCACGCTCTGCAACAGGATTTTGTGCATTGCCAGTATACACTCTCTGTCTGTGTTCATTCATCCTGACTGATAAGCTGATGGTAGTCATACCAATGTAAAAGACCAAACAGTGTTTACATAACAGCTGGTCCACTTAATGTGTCATTTCACATGGGGCTCTCCCTTTGATAGTAAATGTTTGATACAGGTGGTCGTAGGAGGGTGCATAGGGCAAGTCTTACAGTGGTGACAGTCACAGGGGTAAGAGCCATAGGGTAGTGAATAGGTGCAAAAAGAGCATCTGGTCTGGCCAGGATAGTGCAGAAATTGGGCAGGGGTGAGGGGTGGGGGCTCAAAAAGCTATTCTAGGTGTAGCGGGCAAAATATCAGTCAGGATGGACCCAGCATCAATAACTCATGAACACAAGAACCAGCCACAACAACGCAGTGTTCTTAACCTCTCATTAAGGCAGTGTCCCCTCCTGAATTATTTGTATTATCCAAGTGTCTCACTTTCAGCCCTAAACTTGCTTTGGTGAAGGACCTACTTTCCTTCATACATAATGACAATTGAAAATATCACTTTGCATCACAATCCCAAACCTCTCCAACATCAAACTTGGCACTGAACACTGCGTTGAACAGTTCTGAACATTATCCCAACTTGATCCACCACGACTGCCGCAGAACCACCCCTTTAAAGCCTTTGAAGAATTCTTAACATCCAACAGATCCCTACAACATGACCATAACCTGTCCTCTGCAGAACTCAAGGCTCTTCATCCCCTAAAAATTTATGACTGCATCATTATCCTTCCAGTGGACACGGGATCTATCACTGCCGTACCTGATCGGTGGGAGTATGAAAGCGATGGTATACACTACAACTGTCTGACACCTGTAGGTATGACACCTACCATCAAGATCCCATCCCTGTGATACAAACTGACTACAGTACCTTCTTAACACCTCAGACCCCTCACACGGACTAACACCTCAGTCCATAGAACTTCATACACCACCGAACCATACGCCCAAATCTTTAACCTTCTTCATAAGATCCAAAAACCCAATCACCCAAACTGTCCCATAGTTGCTGGCTTCAAAGCACCAGCTGAACGTGTATCTGCTTTAGTGAATTAACACCTGCAATCTACAGTACAAATATTTCCCTTCTCTATTAAAGAGACCAACCATTTCCTAGATCTGAAATCTGTGCCTGCCTCACTCCTGTCACACACCTTGCTTATCACCCTGCCCCTCCCCTCCCCCCCACCCCCCGTACTCCATACGATCATCCCCCATGTTCATGGTCTCTCTGCTGCTGAACATTACCTCAACCAGTGTCCAACTGATTCCAAACCCATGATGTCCTCCTTGCTCACTTTAATCAGCTTTATACTTACCGATATCTACTTTACCTTTGAGCAGCTGCCATACAAACAAATCAGAGGGCATGGCAATGGGAACCAGGATGACTCCTTCCTATGACAACTTTTTCGTGGGTCTCTTGGATGGGGCTTTCCTGGGATCCATAAGCTTTCAGTCCCTGGTTTGATTTGAATACATTGATGATATCTTTGCCATATGGACTCATGGTGAGGCTGGCCTGTTAGAATTTTTGGAATTTCCAATTTTTGGAATCTATAATTTTAGGAATCTTTAATTTTAGGAATCTCTTTAAGTACATTCTCCCAATAAATTTCACATGGTCCTATTCAAAGTCCCATGCCACTTTCCTTGGTGTTGACCTCATTCACACCAGTGGCCAGCTACACAATTTTGTTTATATTAAACCTACAAGAAACAACAGTACTTCCATTTTGGCAGGTGCCATCCTTTCTATGACAAATGTTCCCTCCCATACAGCCTTGGCATTTAGGGCAAACATGTTTGTTCAGATGCAGACTCTTTACAGCAAAACACCACCACTTGCACCTCAGCCTTCACTGGATCTAGCTATCTCATCAGTCTAACTCAGAAGCAGATTTCCCATGCTGCCACATCCAGTTTTGGTACTGCTGATCCCTCCAACTGCTTTGACAAGGCTATGACTTCCTAAAATTATGCTCTGAAGTGAGGTTCATCCTGTCCGACATTTTGCACACCATATGTAGAATACCTTTTTGGAGCCCCCTTCTAACATACCCCCCCCCCCACACTCCCCTGCCTCCCCCCCCCTCCACCCACTCCCCCACCACTTGCCCAATCTCTGCAATGCACCTGTACACTACTCCATGGCTCCTACTCTGTGATCATCACCACTATAACACTTGCCGTATGATGCACCCTCCTACTACCACCTATATCAGCCCTGTAACTGGCAAAACATGTACTATCAAAGGTAGAGCCACATTTCATGTACCAGCTGTTCACCCTTTTACATTGTTATGACTGCCACGAAGTTGTCTGTTAGGATGAACAGACACAGATAAGAGAGTGTAAGTGGCAACACACAATATCCTGCTGCAGTGTGTGCTCTACAACATGACAGTCGTGACCTCGTTGCCTGTTTCATCACATGAATCATCTGGATTCCCCCCCCCCCTCCCCCCCCCCAAACACCAGTTTCTCAGAACTCCATAGTTGGGAACTGGCATTACAATATATTGATAGTTCTTGACAACCACCTGGCCTTAATTTACGTTAATTCCTTCAGTCTCGGCATTTCTTCTCATTAACTATTTCTTTCTTCACTTCTTTTAGTTTTCTATATCTTTTGTTATCTGACCTGCCTGTTTTTCCGCACCATCCACCTGTACCACATGCAGTGCACTTAGTTTTCTGCTCTTATTAACTCTTGCACAATGTTTGGCAGTAGTCTCTGTCTTGCTTATTATCCTATCTTTTACCTTTAAGCTATCAGGATTTCAAATCTCATCTGCTGCAGTACCAAACAGTTTGTCTTTCCTTCTCATCCTGTCTGATAAGTCTCCCCTGACCTGGAGTCTGGACAACTTTTTTGAACTCTCCTCATTTCCTAAACATCACCAGTTCTTTTCCTAAATCTGTCTACCTTGCCTTTCACCCCTTCTGCCGAAACAAGGAGCCACTGGCTCTGATAGCTTGCACATTTACTTAACGTTTATATATATTTTCTCCTGCTGCTTGGTGTGTGGCTTTTTTATTCACTCAATTACATTATATTTTCAAAACCTGATTATTTTGATTGAAATGACTGATGTGTTGTACATGTAGTCAAACATTCTCATTCTCAGGAGAGTCACATTCCTATTCACATCTCTCAGCATGAGCATTTCAGTATTAACTTAACTGTGTCACCTCCTTCCTTGAATTTGGCTCAATTCATTTCTCTTGTAGTTAGAAGATTATGGTGCTCCTTAACCTTCTTTAGTACAACTACACTTTGATGAATTACTTCTGTAGTTGTATTTTATGCTACTTTCATGTTTCCATTTGCTTCTTTATGTCTATGACTGTTTTATTGTCAATATGAAATCAGACATTCCTGCGGCAATATTTTCTCAACATTGTAACTACTTTCAGCATCTTGTACTGATTGTAGGAGGCCTTGTTTTCATTTATGTGCATACCTTCTTTTTCATTTGACTTTTCTTGTAAGTTCCCCTTTGTTCCATTGCTAATAATGTTAAAATTATATTAATTATCCATTTATAAATAAAGTTGAGACAACCACTGCTGTTCTATCTGTAATGAACTCTTGTCTAATTTTCTGTTAGTTGGTCGGTTGTTACAGAAATACTATATGGGCTATAATGCAGCTATAAATTAATATGAAAATTAAATACATACCTGGGAAGCCAATTTTAGAGATTGCAATATATTATTATACAGCTAACAAAACTTGTTGGAGGACAAGTAGATAACATAATTAGTGGCAATATTTGAAAGCAAGCTAAGGACTGTGAGAAACAGGCGCATTAGGTCTGAGGACATTAAAGAAAGGAACACAATGGGAGAAAACAATTTACTCATAGTTATGAAGGAAGAAATTGGTTATTCTGTTTTTGTTTTGGTTAAAATTTTATGATTTCTGTTAAGTATTAATATATTATTTACAGGTTAGTCGATCATCACCACGTGAATCTCCAATGGTTCAGCGCATGTTGCTTGATGCAGCAGCCTGGAAAGCCCGACCACATTGCCTTGGTGTCAGCACTAATGAAAAAATTGATGCAAGAAACAGTCAGTCACCAGCTAAAATACAGGAAGCTACCACAACATGGGTTTGTCAAAGGTTTGGAAATGTCAATTAGTTTTATGGGTTTATTTACATTTCAGTTCTAGTTTTAAGTTGGTTTCGTGGCAGGTGGATGGTATTTTGCAACATTTGTCTCATGTAATCACATTACTCAGATTTAAGTCGCATTTCCGCTTTATCTTGATTTCGTATATATAAGTGGGATGATTTTGAGCTTGCAGATGAGGATCCTCTTTGAGTTAGAACGTAATTCTTTTAGCCTTTAACTGAATACTAATTTAATGAGAATGAATTTAATGCCACTGTGACACATTCATTTATTACTCTCTATTCTTGTTTTCTTTTGAAGGTGCACACTTCACAACTCTCATAGTGCTGATCGTTGCGAGGTGTGTGAAACACCACGTAAACTCAATACCCCACTGGATTTCTCCAGCAGTCTTTCAGCAACATCATCAGGTACACTGCCGAGGAATGGTGTCACTATAACTGTTCCTGACTGGCAGTCTGTTACAGAGGCCAGTGCACCTGGGCTTAAAAAATGTGATTTTTCGTTGTTATTTGGTGCATCATCAACACCCCAAGACACTCATTATGTGAGAAATTCTTCTCACCTGGAAAATAATAATGAAATAAGTTCACTGCTCAGCGATGTTTGGCCTAAACCAGTTTATCGCAGATCCTTTTCTGAAGTGCACTCAACAGGAAGTGAACTACAAAGTAGCCGAGCTATTGCCAACCGCCGGAGCATGATTGAAATGGATACACAGGGCAACTATGCCTTGCAGTCAACAGTTAATCTGAATCTGCAGCAACAACAAAATTTAAATAGATCTGTTACAAGATACTCATACATTGGAATCTCTGACCCTATAACAACTCAGCATCTCCAACCTGTCCGTACAAACTTAGTGCTTCCGAGGAAAACAATAAAAAATATACCTGGAAGATCGCCATCAAATGGCTCCGGTGCTGATGTGGACCATAGCAAGGTGTCCAATGGCAATATTGTTTCTCCTGCTGTATCATCACCTGTGCACACCATCCAAAACTCCCTTGGCCAAAATTCCTCATCATCGTCAACAGCTTCTTCAGAAAATTCTAGCCTGAGTGGTAGTTCATTTGATCGCATGTGGACGTGTACAAAGTGCTCATATACATACAATCCTCTTTGGTCTGATAGCTGTGATATATGTAATTCAGTGCGTTCCCCTCCTTCCCTTACTGAACCTAGTCTCATAACTGTGACCAAAGATAGTGTTCGATACACGCCAACCAAGAAGGAGGGATCTCAAGAATCTGAGGAACTGGAAATCCTAACTAATGGTGATCTCATGCAATTACCAGTTCCAGGGTTGACACCAACATTAGCTACCTTGGAACAGGACTTGGAAGATGACTTCCAATTTTTGCCTGGAGAAGGCTTTAGTGCTAATAGTGTTAGGGACCAGGAATGGACGTGTAAAAAATGTACATTAGTGAACTCAGGTGCTGATAATGCGTGTGTAGTGTGTGGTGGCTCAAAACTGCGCAGTATTAGTACTGTAGAAGACAAGACCCTGAGGAAGGGGGAGTTTTGGTCATGTGGACAGTGTACACTGAAAAACCCATTGAGCCTTCAGGTGTGTAAAGTTTGTGAGACAACAAAGAAACTTCTGGAAGTTCCAAAGCCCAGCGTAACTCCACGCAGTCCTTCCCCTCGCCAGTCGCATCGGCAGGTGGTGGGTGCTCGCTCGGGAAGCAGCGGTGCCATTCCAAAGCAGCGACCTGCTCAGCGCCGGGCCAGCTCATCACGCATTAATGGGTCACCAGCTGCTGCTGCTGCTGCTGCTGCTGCTGCTGCTCCACGCCGCAGTGGTTAGTAAAAATTGTATAATTTAAATTTAATAATTCTTGTGACTACATTTAATATCCTAAGTGAAGAAAAATGTTTAAAATCAAACATTTAATGCATGACATTTTTGTTCATTTTAATTTTTATAACAGAAAAGTAAATCTTTTATGAGGAAATGGTTTCTTTGTATTGTGAATATTTTCATAATAACCAAATGAATAGTGGAAGAAAATATATATGCTAAGCTGAAAATCCAGAACGGCAACATGTCATTACGTTCTTTTAAATATTTTTATACATTTAGCCTTTAAGTGTACTACTTGTTGATCACTGTAAGTTTGTGCTTCACTGTGTAAGTTACCATATATATCAGCAGTAAAACTCAAAAATACATTCAAAACATAGCTAAACATTTATTTTACTGTCAGCATTATTGCATAACTTCAACAATGTTTCTAATTCCCAAAATGCAGGTAATTTATATAAGAGTGGAAAGTGGGTTGTTATATTTAATTCTTTATCCTCAAAGTTCCCTCTCTTTCATATGCTGGCATATGGTCAAGTCATTTCTGGGACCAGAATATAAAAGTTGTAATTCAGATATGACTGCAGTCTGTATGAGGTTGATTTACATCCTTTTATATTTTACTGTAGAACTTAATTTTTGCATTGAGGTTAAAACTGTGAAATAGGTGAAGACAAGTTAGTGAAGAATGAGGTTTGATGTTTTCTTTCTTTCTGGCTTTCTTTCTTTCTTGTTTCCTCTTTTTCTCCTCGAGCAAAAGTATTAATTATTTTAGTAAGGGCTGCACCTTTGATCTGAAATACAGTATCTTTGTGAGGTGGTAACACTCATCATTCTTGCATCATGGGCCCAGATTTTTATCTATAAATTCTTTCACTTCACTGCCATGCACATGAAAAATGTAAATGTTCACAAATTATATCACCGCTGTTGATATATTTCATTTTATCATTTCATCTTTTACATATTTCACTATAATTACAATTTTTATGTGTTACATCTTCGTGCTACATAAAATTATATACTGATATTATTGCCTTTTTAGCCTTCTTCATATTTCCCCACACTCTTAGCAGACCATCCCCATAGAAAATTTCAAATCTGATCTAACATGAAAGATGAAGACAGGAAGTGAATTATCTCTAAAAATCACATTCAAGGGCAATACAAAGTGGTTAATTGCACTTGGAGTTGAATTATGGAGGGCAAGCTTCTACTTCATTTTCTAAGATTCAAATTTCATTTCTCAGGAGCAAAGCAGATACAGTAACACTACTGGGTGGAGTACTGTATTAGCCATTACTGTGTTTAGTAAAGGTGCTTAAAGGTCTGTCGAGATCAGCAGTGGGGCAGACAAAAGATTTCTAGCATGAAGTTTTTGCACTACTGGTGATTGCTACTGATTCAGAACTAGGACTCAAGAAAAGTTTTCTAAGTAGTACTGAAGAGTCCACAGCTGCTTGTGTTCATGATGCTTTCTGTTGCATCAAAACTGTTGTCTAAGTTAAGGTCTTGGGTTATAAAGGATGAAACTTTTACTACCAATAGAGAGATTGTTCTATGTTGAGCCATGAACTAACTGACTAACTCAATTTTAGCAAATTTGTGTAGTGATATGCACACAAAGAACAAAGGAGTGCAATTGTCTAAGAAGCTGATGTTATTGACACAGATGCGAGACTCCAAATTCCACAAATGAATGTTTCCATGTGCTCTGCTATATATGCTGCAAACATTTCATGGAACAAGCTTCAAGAGCCTGAATATTGCCAATTTCTACAAAAGTAGTGTTGGTGCCTCAGCCTGCCCTAACAAGGAGTACTTAACAGGGATTGGAGCTGTCACTTTTTATAATGAAAATTTTGAAACGGTAAAATTGTTAATTGATTTATTTCAGAGGGACTCTTCAGTTTCAGCATGAGAGACATAAAATACTTTCTCTGAACCTGACAATGAAACCATAAATGCTCTTCCTAGTGAGAAGCATCACAGAATTAGAATCTATTGTGTCGATTTTACACAAATGGTTGGAAAGTGTTGAGAATGTCAAATGCAGGCTGACTGACCTTAGATGTGGTACTGGACAGAGGATACATATTGAATGAATTTCATGCTGTTTAGACAAGAAATCCAGGCTACTTGAAATTTGCTACTATCTGCAATATCCTCAGTGGAGTAAAGTAAACTAGCGTAGTAATTAAAGGAAGATGGAAATTTATTAAACAGATATGACCAAAAATAATTTTCTATTATTAGCAAACAGACATGACTGAAAATAATTTTCTATTATTAGCACAGTATAGGCCTTCAAACTGAAAAAATTAAGCAACTTACTTAATTTTCTTTTTGTATTTGAGGTACATGTTTAAGTGAATATTAAAATGATTTAGTACACTATGGCATAATTAAGAAGTTGTGTTATGTTAAATATGTACCTGGTAATAAAATAGTTGAGGTATATTACACATTTTATAACATATTTTACCCATATTTATTACATAAATATGTGCGTATTTTGGGTGTTGATATTACGTTAAAATCTGAGCCCTATCATCTCTGACAGTTTTATTTCTGTGAAGAACATTAATCTGCAGAATTAGATAACTTTCACACTTTTTCTGTGTAACTGGCTAAATGTAAGCAGCGGTAAACTCTCTGCCTTTCAACAAAAAGATATTTTTGAAGCATAATTGATTAAAGCAGGTACACCATAGATTGTTGCCCTAGCTACACTTACACAGTGATAGTGTTCAAGATAAAAGATTGCATGTGCAGGCATAACAGTGAAACATCATAAGTGAAGAGCAATAATACTGGTGACTGGTGGTTGAAGACCAGCCCCAAATGATAGAGAGTACTGAAGTATATGGTCAAGAAGAACTGCAGTGTTAAAGCAGTGATACTAATCAGAACTCGATCAGTTTTATGAAGACAATATGTTTATAACTGCAGTCCAACAAAAGCTACCCAGATCGAACATCCATAGACAGACTGAAATCTCTCAATCTCCAGTCATCACTGAAATTACTCTAACATGATACAAATGGCACTCGCAGTCATACATTGTTGAACCATATTATAGCATGCACAAACACTGATGGGAGAGAGTATTATGAACCATAAAGCCATCCTTCTCTTTGTTTCAAACATTTATGTGATTATGTACACATGTAAGCTTATGCATTAAACTACCCACTTTTAAACAACTGTGATTCAGAGGAGTATAAATTGAGAGTTATCTGTTATTTTATTGTAGTTTTCATACTATGCAGTAAATCTATGAATTGCATGGACAAATTAAGTTGTAAAAAGTACTGCCCCCAAGTGAAAACAGCATCATACTGTAGTGAATGAGTAGATAACCAACACACCTGCCATCGTTACAGAGAGAACTGCCAAGCAAGGAATAACCATTTACAAAATACAAATGCTTTCTAGTAAGACTGACAACACCTGAACAGCAATTTGTATAAATTGAGATTTGTCAAGAACACCTGCATATTGTAGTGGAAATGGAAATGAGCGTTCGGTGTCATTGGCCGGGAGGCCCCTCGAGGGGCAGGTCTGGTTGCCTTGGTGCAGGTCTTATTACATTCAACGCCACATTGGGTGACCTGCACGCCGGATGGGGATGAAATGGTGATGAAGACAGCACAACACCCAGTCCCCGAGTGGAGAAAATCACCGACCCAGCCGGGAATCGAACCCGGGCCCGTAGGACGACAATCTGTCACGCTGACCACTCAGCTATCAGGGCGGACTGTATATTGTAGTAGTTCCTGTAACTGTAGCACCATTACTGTTAAGGCAAGTTCACTTCATCATTATTATGCTGAAATTAAGAAAAGGCACAAGCTGGAAGTAATTCTGTTGCCAACCAAAAAGATCAAGGTTGTCTTATCTGTAGGGAAGCCACTAGTTATCTGTGTTGCTGTCTTCCATGAAATGGTTGCGTGAAGACCAGTTACATGCAACAGTTCAAAATGAATTGTGTATCAGTTTTTGAAGATCCTCATTGAGTACAAACAAATAAAATACTCTGAAATATTTCCTCGTATCGGGTTGTACGCTGTGAGAATACATGCTCTTCCACTACCAACCATAATTTCCATTATTAATTCCAGAAAAAGACAACAACATTGAATGCACTCTAAATCTTCCAGGAAAGGGCTCTGTGTGAATGACTACATTATAACCTGTCATCATACAGGGTGTTTCAAAAATGATCGGTATATTTGAAACGGCAATAAAAACTAAACGAGCAGCGATAGAAATACACCGTTTGTTGCAATATGCTTGGGACAACAGTACATTTTTAGGCAGACAAACTTTTGAAATTACAGTAGTTACAACTTTCAACAACAGATGGCGCTGCTCTATAGTAACTCTATAGTAGGATATTTTCCACATATCCACCATGCGTAGCAATAATATGGCATAGTCTCTGAATGACATTACCCGAAACCTTTGACAACGTGTCTGGCGGAATGGCTTCACATGCAGATGAGATGTACTGCTTCAGCTGTTCAATTGTTTCTGGATTCTGGCGGTACACCTGGTCTTTCAAGTGTCCCCACAGAAAGAAGTCACAGGGGTTCATGTCTGGAGAATAGGGAGGCCAATCCACGCCGCCTCCTGTATGTTTCGGATAGCCCAAAGCAATCACACGATCATCGAAATATTCATTCAGGAAATTAAAGACGTCGGCCGTGCGATGTGGCCGGGCACCATCTTGCATAAACCACGAGGTGTTCGCAGTGTCGTCTAAGGCAGTTTGTACCGCCACAAATTCACGAAGAATGTCCAGATAGCGTGATGCAGTAATCGTTTCGGATCTGAAAAATGGGCCAATGATTCCTTTGGAAGAAATGGCGGCCCAGACCAGTACTTTTTGAGGATGCAGGGACGATGGGACTGCAACGTGGGGCTTTTCGGTTCCCCATATGCGCCAGTTCTGTTTATTGACGAAGCCGTCCAGGTAAAAATAAGCTTCGTCAGTAAACCAAATGCTGCCCACATGCATATCGCCGTCATCAATCCTGTGCACTATATTGTTAGCGAATGTCTCTCGTGCAGCTATGGTAGCGGCGCTGAGGGGTTGCCGCGTTTGAATTTTGTATGGATAGAGGTGTAAACTCTGGCGCATGAGACGATGCGTGGACGTTGGCGTCATTTGGACCGCAGCTGCAACACGGCGAACGGAAACCCGAGGCCGCTGTTGGATCACCTGCTGCACTAGCTGCGCGTTGCCCTCTGTGGTTGCCATACGTGGTTGCCCTACCTTTCCAGCACATTCATCCGTCACGTTCCCAGTCCGTTGAAATTTTTCAAACAGATCCTTTATTGTATCGCTTTTCGGTCCTTTGGTTACATTAAACCTCCGTTGAAAACTTCGTCTTGTTGCAACAACACTGTGTTCTAGGCGGTGGAATTCCAACACCAGAAAAATCCTCTGTTCTAAGGAATAAACCATGTTGTCTACAGCACACTTGCACGTTGTGAACAGCACACGCTTACAGCAGAAAGACGACGTACAGAATGGCGCACCCACAGACTGCGTTGTCTTCTATATCTTTCACATCACTTGCAGCGCCATCTGTTGTTGAAAATTGCAACTACTGTAATTTCGAAAGTTTGTCCGCCTGAAAATGTACTGTTGTCCCAAGCATATTGCAACAAACGGTGTATTTCTATCGCTGCTCGTTTAGTTTTTATTGCCGTTTCAAATATACCGGTCATTTTTGAAACACCCTGTATCTTCTTGGGAAGTCACAGTGGCAGCACCAATATTATCTGTTGTTGCATACTGCTATAACTGACTGTTTCTGAAAATTGGTATGGTCTCCATTGTCAGCATCAACACAGCATTAATTACTATCTGCAGTGGAAATGAAATGGCATCTTCATTTCACCAAATTTCTTTTGACATTGGTAAATTCTTCTCATTCCATTCCTTGGTGTTTCATTGGTTCCCAAAATTATTGAGGAGTGTTCCTGCTGTAAATGGCCAAAGCTGACTAAGTTGGAATTCCTTCATCAAGATTTTGGACAAAAGAGCTTGTTTTTGTAGTCAAATGAGGGTGCTAAATGGCACTGATTATCTCCACCTACTTTCATTCTTGTACGCAATTTTGATGTTCATATGTGGATCAGCAAGTCGGTTTTTGTGATTCAGTTTGGTCCAAACCTTTCCTCCTGTCTGCTGGATAAAGCAACATCAAGCTCCAGAAAGGCAGCGGTTTGTCACCTATGGTAGTCACATTCGCTGCTGCTGTCTTGTTAGAGGAAGTTACTTCTATCTTTATTTAATAGTATATCAATGCAAATAATCAATTTTTATCAGTCTTGCCTTCTAATCCCATCTAGTAAGTCTTCCCTGACCCAGGGTTCTGGGCTACTTTCCCGAACTCGCCCCATTTCCTGGACCTCACTAGTCCTTTTCCTTCACCCTTCTTCCTTTCCCTTGAACCCTTCTGCCAGAAGGAGGAGCTTGCAAATTTCAGTACATTCACATGTGTGTTTTCCTTCTGCAGCTTTGTGAGTAGTTTTTTTATGTATCAAATTAGATTTTATTTGATATTAATTTGATACTGGATATCCTTTTATCAAAATTTTCATTATGTGCTTATATGGCAGAGAATTTGTATCAACAGTTATACTTTAATTAATAGTTTAAATATATGATTTGTTGGCACTCGGAGTGCAGGAAAATATTTTCTTGTCAACAAACATTGATTAGCCAGAACATCATGACCACCAACCTACTACCAATGTAAACCCATCCAAGTGATGGCACCTGGCAGGGAATGATTGCTAGTCGGACACATGCATGGTGCATGTTGTATTGGTGAGCATGCTGTCCGTGTTTAGAATGGGGAAGGTGCACAATTTGAGTTTGACCGAGGGCGGGTTGTGATGGCCTGGAGACTCAGCATGAGCATTTCAGAAACTGCATAACTTGTTGGGTTGGGTGTTCAAGGAGTCCTGTGATGACTGTCTTCAACACGTAGCGAAACCAAGGTGAAACCACATTTAGATGTCATGGGGTTGGGCGGCCATCCCTCATTAGAGGTGTCAGATGTCGTAGGCTGCACATATTGGTAAAAAAGGACAGGTGGCAAACTATGGTGGAACTAACGTCAGACTTTAATGCTGGGCAGAGTACAAGTGTGTCCAAACCCTCCTCAGCTGACGACCTATGAATGAGCCAATGGTTAACACTGTGACAACAGCAACTATGACTGAAATGGGCACACGACCATTGGCACTGGGCATTGGTGCAGTGGCAAAGCGTTGCACGGTCTGACGAGTCCCGATACCTTCTCTGTCATGCTGATGGCACAATGCGAATCTGTCATCTTCCAGCTGAACAGCTCCTTGATACCTGTAATGTGGGACGGAGACAAGCTGATGGTGATTCAATTATGCTCTGGGGAAAATTCACATGGGTGTCCATGGGTCTAGTGGAGCTCGTCCAAGGCACCGTGATGGAGAGGAGTATCGTGCACTTGTTGGTTGCAGACCACGTCCACCCCTTCAGGACGATCATGTTTTCTGACAGTAGTAGCATTTTTCAGCAAGATAATACACAACATTACAAGGCCAGGAGTGTGATGGAGTGGTTCGAGGAACACAGTGGTGAGTTCCAGTTGATGTGCTGGCCCTGCCAACTCACCAGATCTGAACCTGATCAAACACATCTGGGATGTGATTGAATGTAGAATCAGAGCTCATTGCCTCCCTCCTCGGAATTTACAGGAATTAGATGACATGCATGTGCAGATGTGGTGCCAACTCCCTCCCTTCCAGTGATCTACCGAAGCATCATTTTTTCCATGCCATGAGGCATCACCACTGTTGTCTGTGCCAATGGTATACATACTGGCTGTTAGGTAGGTGGTCATAATGTTCTGGCTGATAAGTATATATTACTGTATTTAACTTCCAATTTTTTTCATTGTTAGTGTTTTACATTTCCTAATTCGAAGTACCTTTATACAGCACCTGTTCAAGTACATCTACTTGATATTGGTTATACAAATATTACAGCTGGCCTATAATTAAGCAGTAGGTGTACTTATAATTCATTAGGTGTCATCACTTCAGATCAGAAGCTCATGTAATTAAAATGATCTCCAGAAGCCTTTCACCTAAAATGAAACATCTATAAGTTGTAATTGAATCTTTTTTTTTTTTTTCATGCAGTTTCTGGAATCACCCCAAAACTGCGTACACCACCTGATCTCTCACCAGTAGTGCCTTCCTCGACGCCTGCAGTCATTGGATCCTGGCGGTGTCCTCAGTGTACATTTGAGAATGGAGCTGGAGCAATGGTTTGTGAAATGTGCCATGGCCCACCCTTGAATTCCACTAGCCAACTACCAAAGATGCCAGCAGCTACATCAAGCCCAGCTCCCACAGTGCTGCAGCAGGCGAGTGAGCTCATGGAGGAGCTGCGTCATATTGAAGAGCGGGAAGCTCTCCGGCAGTGGGAGCGTATTGTCCAGTATTGCAAGGAGGTCAGTGCCTGCTGATGTAAAACATGCCATTCTTATCTCTCAAAAAGCTGTGAGATTCAGATGAGTCTCAGCTAAGTTTTGGTTACATGATTTCCACAACATACAAAAGTTGTGAAAAATTCTGCAAAGCTAAAGTGTTTGAAATTAATGTCCTGCAGGTAGTGTACTCCTCTACAAATGCATTTGTTCAGTATCTCATTGGTGTTCACTACCCTGTACGATACCACAAATTATGACCGAGTTAAATGTTATCAAATGCCAGGGACCATCTCTGAAGCTCAAGATTATGTGGTTACCAAACAATTATCCCACAGTTCTGCCATTGACTTCCTTACAGTGTTAGAAGAAACTCGTGAACTGCAGTAGAACTGCTATCGTGTGTTAATGCTTGTTCATTCAAGTTATCAAATGATATCCTCAGTTTGTCCAAAAATATTTTAGCATCATGTACAGTTTCCTTTATTCATAGGCAGGATGCTCACTGAAAGCATAAAGTAATTGTTTGAAGTGTACTTTGTGTGCATCTATTGAGAATGTAAAATGAAGACCAATGACTTTTTCTAAAGTATCTCATAGTAACTGTGATAATTATCAGTATAAATAATAGAACTAGTTACATTTTATTTTTAGTGTGCTTTATGAAAGTAGCCTAGAGTGGTTGCTTCTGCCTGTTAATGTATAGTTTGGTTGTTCCACATCTCTGAATGACTCCTTCCATGATGGGATTTGCCAAACAGAGTTTTTGAATGAATGGGTGGAAGGATGGAGCACATTTGCAGCTGCAAATATGAAAATTTAAATCGACTAGAAAACTGGTCAACACTGTTTTGTACAGCTTGGTTTCAACAGCTTGCTTACAAAAGTGAACACTGTGGGCTTGGTAAGATTGAATATCGTATTAGTTTTGTTTTCAAAGCAGCTTCTTTTTACTGCTGCTTGATTACTAAATAATGAGATTATCTGTAGCTCACAGTCCCAGTTTAATACTGCTGCCAGCTAGACAAAACTGACATGATCCCATTTTCTGCAGAAAAATCTGAGAGATCAATGGTCATCACTTCAGCCCTCTGTATCCAATTACTAAATTTTTAACCTAATCATTGTCTAACTACCCAGCCAGTACCTAAGGAATGCAATATGCTGTAATTTGTTGAAATATTTTCACACACATGGAAGAAAACAAAGAACGTGCCTGTTTGTAAAGAGTTTGCTTTACTGACTTCACATGACCTGTAGACTATAAAGAAATCACAATAGTCTAATCATTGTTTGCTGATCCATTGGAAATGTATCACCCCTCACTGATTTAGAGAAGATTTTATCCTCAGCTGCCATTTGCTTCCAATTTATTTTCACATAACATCATGACTGCTGCTCCTTCCCGGATGCCCTATACTTCATAAGCATTTCCCCACTTACTATAAACTGAAGTTTCTCTATCCTTCATCTTTTCCCAAATCCAACATCAATGTGACAGTCATCTGACAATCACCAGCAGGAAGAAATCGCATCACACTTCCTGGCAAAAGGAGTTCCTTCTAGTTGCCCCTGTGCCAAGGGAACGGAATTTTGTTCTTCTCTACTATAATATTCTGTTTTATTTATTCATATAGCTTTCCCACTGGCTTGGTGTCCATTAAGTGATCATTCTTTGTGCAGATTAGAGCCTGTAACATCCCTTCTTTTAAGTGATGTTAAATGTTACTGTATGCAGTGTCATTACTTTTTCAGTTGCATCTATTCTACATTTGGTTCTCTGCACTCCTTGATGAATTCATTTTTAAATTATGTATGATGTTTATTTACCATTGCATTATTTGATTTCCTGCATTTCCTTCTTAAAAGTGGAACCTGACATATTTCATTTTATATCAATAACATTTTCATCCTTATCTTTGCTGAACCTCTGACAGCCTCTGTTTTTATCAGTATCTCACCTCTGAATATGGTTCTTGGTTTTATTTAATATTTTGAATAATGATGGAGATGAATGTCCTGTATTTTGCAGTCTTTATTGAAAATACTTGCTCCTTTTCTATTTTTTAAGAGGAAATTTGGTTCCACTAGCCGAAACCTACAAAAGAGTTCTAGATACATTTCTCTGTCTGCCTTTCCCAGGCAATATTCATAATTAATTCTGTTCTATTTTTTCATTCTATTTAAGGATTCAAGTTTCACAAGATTATGAGGTTTCCACTCTATTCCAAATATCTTGTAAATTCTTCAATTTCATCACATAATCTCTTTCCTAGAGGCTGACAGTTATTTTGCAGTGTCGAGTGTTCCTTTATGTGATGATAATGATAAGCAAGTGAATCTGATATGGTACCTCAGCAAGTGAGTATGATGTGGTTAAGGTTTTTCTTTCTATGAGTTTCTGTATTGGGTAATTTTTAAGTTGTCTCTCCTTTCTCAAATGTTTCTTTATCCATTTTATCAACAGTGATTTTGTTTCTCCATGAAGCTGCCATAGTTCCTCTGATCAGTTTGTTGATGGAGCTAAGGAGGCCACCACCAACAGTTTCTGTTTACATAACACACAATTTCTCTTACCTGTTTGGATATTCTCTCGATGAGAGGCTGACAAAAAACTCAATTTTTTCTACTCGTAATATTTGATGAACATGCTTCAGAGTGTTAAGTATCATACATTAACAAAAAGTAAATAATATTATAAATCAACAGACAAAAGCACAGTGTCCAACAAATACCACACATGACAGGTTGCTGCCAGAAACTGAACAGTAGTTTTCTTTTGTGTACCTGTCATAAGAGAGGTATTAGTTGGACTCTCTGTGCACACTCTCTCTCTCTCTCTCTCTCTCTGCGTCAAATCTTTTCTTCAGTCACTCTTTCTTTCAGGCAGTTTCTTCACAGCCAAGATGTTTTTGTCATTCTTATCATTTCCACTAGTTTTCTCTTGACAAGATACCTGCAAAAGAACAGACCTATTTGTCAAATTCACTGTTTCCTGTCCACAGTTTTATCACATAAATGCATAAAAAAAACTAAACTCCAGCCAAACAGGCCATGAAGGCCCAATGGTACCGACCAGCTGCCATGTCATCCTTGGACCACAGGCATCACCGGGTGCGGATATGAAGGGGCATGTGGTCAGCACATTGCTCTCCTGTCCGTATGTGAGTTTATGAGACCAGAGCCGCTACTTCTCAATTGAGTAGCTCCTCAGTTTGACTCACAAGGACTGAGCAAACAAATGCATAGATGTATTAATAATGTTTGTCAAATTTAGTCTCACTTTTGAAGCATCTGTCACACTGAGCATATTGTACGGCACAGTAGTTTGACATTGGTGGGAATGACTACTAGTGCAGGCAAATCATTTCTTGCATTGACTTCAGCACTGTGTACACAGAAGAAAAAGAAAACAATATGCCGGTTCAGGGAATGGTTGAAATTGAGATTATTTTTAACAATGAAAATCTGCTTAAGAAAATATTGCACTCAGAAACTGAAAATTACATCAACTTTCTCTGAATAGAAAATCAAACCTTTAATAACTTATTAGTATTACTTCACACTGATACTGAAAAAGAAGAGGCAGTTGTGTGAAAATATGTTGTCCTCTGCTTGGTCCTGTAGTGAATTTTCAATAAAATACACATGCATTGTCTGTGAAAGAATCAGAATGAGTCAATTTTTTAAAATTTTGTTTTATTCTCCTCCCTTGGATGTCATGCCTAGAATATTGATTCTGTTCTTAATGCCTTCATGTGTAATATGTGCCTGGATTTCTTGCTAAATGTGTGCAGTGAAATCTTACATGAACAATGTCTGCCATTTTGTCAAATTGTCCATTGATCAAAACTCCTCTCAAACCCCTCAGAGACAGCCTGTCTCTCCTAAAATGTCAAAAAAAGGGAAAAAAAGCTGCACAGTGCCAATAATTTGTCAAGCTATTGAAATTTGAGAAATTGTCTGATTACTGGCCTGTAGATGTACTTCTTCATTTCCCATTCCACCAGTCCATTTCACTTTAATATTTTTCTCCACAACGACATTTAAAAGCTATTGAAGCATTTTCTTATTTCTTTTTCACTTTTCTTCTTACCATAAATACTACACTTCATACACTGCATAATTTATTGCCATGGTTCTTTCTCCTCTTACTATTATGCCTCCTGATTTTTGTAACAAATTGTCTTTTAGGTTTCTCAGCATAAATACTGAAAAGCACTTGTGACATTGGTGACAAACAGCACCCTTGTTTAACACCATTTTCAGTACCTGTTTTGTCTGTTGCTCCATTGTCAGCCCTTGGTATCACTTTCTGTCTTCTGTAGAGAGTACTTTTCTTAGTCTTCTGTTGTTTCACTGTACACCAGAATTTTCAAGTCCATTCCATCACAGTTTTGTTCCCAATCAATAAAATGGATGTGCATATTCTTGATAACTTCTGAGATTTTTGTCCTGTCATGCCAACATTCACTTCCATCTCATGTTCCTTTTCCTTTCCTGATTGCACTGAGTAACTTCTGCTTTAGTAAAGTGGTAAAAGGGGGCAATTTGTAGTTGAGAGATGTATATGCAGTTTTGGGAGTGACAGGTATTTGCTGACCACTGAGAGAGATTGACTGTGTGTGTGATGTACCTCCTGCATGATCATCATTGCACTACATTCTTCATAGCTGTCAATCCTGAAGTAAGGTTTAACATAAGTTGAATCATGCTGACAGTTTTGTTTTATGATGACCAAATGTTGGACGAATGCTTGACATAAACATTATGCAACATTTCAGAAACAATGTGTTACATAACATGCACAAAAACTACCAACGTGTTTAGAGTATTTGTGGGCACTTGGTACAGGGAAATAATAATATGTCAAGGTACAAGAAGAGAATAGAAGCTTTCGAAATGTGGTGCTACAGAAGAATGCTGAAGATTAGATGGGTAGATCACATAACTAATGAGGAGGTATTGAATAGAATTGGGGAGAAGATGAGCTTGTGGCACAACTTGGCTAGAAGAAGGGATCGGTTGGTAGGACATGTTCTAAGATATCGAGGGATCACCAATTTAGTATTGGAGGGCAGCGTGGAGGGTAAAAATCGTAGAGGGAGACCAAGAGATGAATACACTAAGCAGATTCAGAAGGATGTAGGCTGCAGTAGGTACTGGGAGATGAAGAAGCTTGCACAGGATAGAGTAGCACGGAGAGCTGCATCAAAGCAGTCTCAAGACTGAAGACCACAACAACTACTATCCTGATCCATCCTTAGATTCTTACTGTTAGGTATATAATGAAGAAAAATGTTCTTTGGTTTAGAGAAAGTGCTTTTGGTTACCAGGAAAGAGAAAGGATGTTGTAACAGTCTATTAATATCAATAGAAAAACTCATAAAATGTGGAATTTTAAATGATTTTGTTTTATTTCCAGCATAAGGAGCCTTTTGTAGATGACTCATTTCCTCCTGCTCCAAAATCTCTGTATTACAATCCTGCAGAGACCAAAGACAATCATGTGGTGCAGTGGTCAAGGCCACATGAGATAAGCACAGATGGCGATCTCAAGAAATGGGTTGTGTTTCGTACCCCTCTGCCATCTGATATATCACAAGGTACAGTCAGTTATCAGTAATATGGATTTTGCTTTACATGAATGTAGCAAGAATTCACTCTGCACATCTTTTTCAGTAAATTGTTTCTCTTATGTTTGACAATAACTATGACACCTGTTTACAAAGATAATTTATATATCTGGTGGCTTGTTTCCAATTGGTTTCTAGTAAGAATCTGTACAATGCAGGTGTGATGTGGGGGCAGCAAAGTAGATAGTGAGTGAGCTGTATGATGGTGGCTTTTATATTTTAATTTATCTTCAATGTGGCCAACCCTGGTTTTTCCAATACAAACCAACTTCTTTTATTTTTACAGAATTATATAAAAGGAGAATACTTTTATTCCTTACAATCAGTTCCTGTAAAGTGTAGATATGTACATACTTTTTTGTAATGAACATTTTCTTCCTGCATGAAAAGTTGCCCCAGAATATTATGCCATATGAAATTAGTGAATGAAAATATGAAAAGTGAGAGAGATTTGGAACTGACCACCAAAGTGTATAGTGAGCATGAGATACAGTTCCAAAAAAAAAAGGTATTAAACATATTAATGGCACATTATTTGCTATATTACAGGTTATTTGACTTCACAACATTGTAACATTAATTAGTTAAATATGCATTTTAATCATTGCATATAGCTTCACTATCTTCTTGTATACCAAATGCAGAACATACAGGTAAATTCCTAGTCTGTGTTCATAAGTCCATTTCTGTCAGTACTTAATCCCCCAACTTTTAAATCTCTCCTAACATAGCTATGGAAATATGGGCCTCAGTGTTTCTCTCATAGAGAAAAAGCTTTTCACCAGTATGAGCAGGCTGTTTGATAAAGAAACATAAACTGTCTTCACTTAGCCAAACCATTATTGATGATTTTTTTTACTTGTAGGTGTGCTTGGTAATTGCTGGTTGCTGAGTGCACTTGCTGTACTGGCAGAGAGAGAGGATCTTGTGAAGAAAGTGATGGTAACTAGAGAATTCTGCAAGCAGGGAGCATATCAAGTGCGTCTGTGTAAAGATGGAAAGTGGACTACAGTGCTTGTTGATGACCTTCTGCCCTGTGATAAGCGAGGACATCTGGTTTATTCTCAGGTTGCATTTATTTTCTTAATATAATCAGCAAACTTAGAAGTAGAGTAGCAAAATAATGTAAAATGTAATGTTTGCTGTCAAAGTGCTATTTTAACTGCAAAAGTAATTGTGTAAACAGTATTGTTGCATATTAATATTCATTATAAACATCTGAATTAATGATACAGGAAGTCTCTTGATAAATTCAAATGTTGCTGAAAAATGAATACTGTATCTGATGTTAACGGTGTTTGTCGCACTTTTGGTGAATAAAATAAATGTTTTAATTTAATCTAGCCCATGGTATTATAACAATTGGCGTGATAATAGTTAAGGTATATCTCATAAGAGTAAAAACGGTTTATAAATAATGTGGACATACATTTCACAACGGAAACAGTTAGTTGTTTTCAGTTGTTAAGCTGAAGTGAAATAAGTAAGAGTAGAACATGGTATTCACTTGTATGTCACAAACATTAGAATCAAACAATAAATGGCACCCTTGAATTGGTAAATTAACTATTTTTGCTATTTTCTCGACGCATACTCATTTCAAATAATTCAATTCAAAGACTGTTTCCAAGTTGTGTACACGTTTTATGTTAAAAATAGCAACCACTAATGCTACATCATGCAGAGAACCACAATAAGAGCTGTGGGAAGTTAGGTAAAGACATTGTCATCCTTTATACCTCCCAAGTCACACTCAGAAAAGGCTTTTTGCTCTATGTTTTGAACCTGGAAATGTGGCAATATCCACCATAGAGTTTGACTCATTGCTATGTGATTTTTATATGCTCAGAAACATGAAGGAACATTTCATGGCTGTCTATTTTTCAACTATGACCATCTGTAGACAGCTGTCTTACACTGGCACTGAGAAAAGACATTGATTTCTTTTGTCATGGCATCAAATCCTTCATGTTATATTCAGTACATGATTGCTGTGACTAGTTAATATAGAGCAACATTGTGGTGCATTTGTGTCAAATTGTGGTATAGTGTTGTTGCTCTTCTATTTGTGTATGTTTTCACATCTATGTCCATACTCTGCAAACCAATGTGAAGTGAGTGCCAGAAGATATTTTCCACTGTACTATGTATTAGGGTTTCTGCCCAGAATGACCGCTTAAATATTTTTTTGCGATTAGTTTGTCTAACTTAGTTTTCATGGTTCCTAAGGGACTGATAAATAGGAGACTCTAGTCTATCCTTCATTTAATACTGTGCCTTGAAACTTTTTGTTTTGTTTTTAAAGTGCATAATTTTACATTTATGATCATTTAAAGCATGTTATCTGTCATTACACCACTTTAAAATCTTATCGAGATGTGACTGAATATTTATGCAGCTTTTTAAAACAATACTTCCTTATAGATAACTGCATCATGTGCCAAAAGTCTGAGGTTTCAGTTAATATTGTCTGCCAGGTTATTAATGCGCAAATCGAAGAGCATGAGTTTCAGTAACGTCTCTGGGTCACACCGTAAGTTATTTCTACATCTTTTGAGGACTCTGTCCTTTACCCTTTGTCATACCTGCAAAAAGTTTCAGTGTTATAAAATTACATTTGTTACTCCTTATGTTGTGCTTTTGGTAGTAAGCATTAGTGTGGTACTGAGTCAAATGTTTTTAAGGGCTTGAGAAATACTGCACCCATGTGACTGCCTTGATCCATGGCTTTTGGGATGTGACAAGACAAAATTGTGAGTTGAGTTTGGAATCCATGCTGAAGTCATTCTGTTCCAGCTATCTCATTACATATGAGCTCAGAATTTGTTCTAAGACTCTACAGCAGATCAGTGTCAAAGATATTCAATGGTAGTTTTGTGGCTCATTTCTGCTATCCTTCTTGTAGATAAGTGTGAACTGTGCTTTCTCTCAGCTATTGGGCACAATTTTTTGTTTGAGGGATCTAGGGTTTATTATTGTTAAGAGGGGCCAACTACTGTGGATACTGTATATAATCTGACTGGGATTCCATAAGGCCCTGGGGCCTTCTGTAGTATTGACCTTTTCAATATTAACAATGTCACCTACTTCTCAGTGCCACTGACATTTAATCACTTATCTTTGCAGTGGTGGTATAATCTAATTGTGGCTGTACTCCTGGATACTTCTCTGTAAAAGATAATTTAAAAAGAAAATTCAACATACCTGCTTTTGTTTTGCTACTCTCAGTTTCAGTTCAAGTGTTATCCATGAGTGTGGACACTGACTGTAGTTCTGCTGAAAGCCTTAACATGCAGCCAAATTTCTCCAGGTATTGTGACAGGTCTTTCTCAATAAGATTCTGCTCCAACAATTGTTGAAGGCTTCACATATTCATGCATTGCCCTTTAGACAACCAGACACATTTCATTCAACATTTCTCTATCTGTAACCCTATGCTTTGTTTACCCCCACTTGTCGTGCAGTAGTTACTGTTTCTTTATATAGACAGTATAATATGAGGGTTCTTCCTGTCACAAACTGTTCTGTTGTGTGTGTGTGTGTGTGTGTGTGTGTGTGTGTGTGTGTGTGTTTGTGTGTGTGTAGTGCTTCGTCAACTACACACTTCTTGTATGTGCTCCTTCCCAGTGCTAATGTTTAGAGTTCCTTCCTGAGATGTAACACTACTGCATATTTATATAGTCTCCTGAACATTAAATCTTCTTAATGGTTTTCTTTCCCCTTCGCTCTTTGATAATCACTGTTGCTGCAACTGCCTCATGGTAACAATGCAAGTGTAAATGAAGACATCTTCACAGAAGTCAGGCATGTTTGTTGCCATTAGACATAACATATTTCCATTGTGAGTGAGTTTCCAAACTATCTGTTGTAAGTAGGTTTCAGAGAAATCATTTAGTATTGTTTTGTAAAATATCTTGTCACATCCTACTTTTACACTACTGTAATTATCTCATGTAATGGATGATTATAACTTCTCTCATTGATGACAGTGTGTTTCAGGAATACATGCATTGGTGAGCTGAAGTTTTCTCTATCATTTATGGTTGCATCTGAGAGTGAGTCTGATGGTTGATAGATATGTCCAATTATAAGTTTATGCCCACCCTTCATATTGAATCTGGTCCAAACAATCTCAGGTACGTCTTCAGTTCCTGTCTCAGCACATTTGATTTCTGTGTCTGCCATAACAAATACACCACCTCCATTTCCAGTAACCCTGCCCTTTCAATATACACTTAGATTTTACCCCAGAAGTCTCACTGCTGCCAAGCTATGATTTTAGCAGTCTTTCTGTGCTGAGTATTACATGTGTTCCACTGTTTATTATTAAGTGACTTGGGGTGAAAAGCCACTACTGCACAGGGTTGGGTTGCAGTGGTGGGTCGTGATGGAGGTGCAGGCCATTGGGAGCTCAGGGAACATCAGAACTCAAACATTTTATCGAGATTTCATGCTACTTTACTTGTAGTGCTGCAGCACAGCAGCCATGCCCTCTTTAGCGCATGGCATAGATCGCTTGTGGTGCACTGCAGTGGCCAGCTGGAGGTCCAGTAGCCAGCTATCATGTCTGCGACCAGGAATGTTGACACCAAAGGGGTGTTCTCAGCGGTATGTGCCCCAGTTAGGCATGGTATAGCTGCTCATGGATGACTACAGTTATTGCCAAAATAGCAGGGGATGATAGCCTCTGGGCATGGAAGTCACCCCCTCGAGTGGTGGTGCATGGTGCCAGAACACCTGCACCAGAGTAGGAGGGTAAGCGGCTGTACCTGGTCACAATTTAATGCTCTCCAGGGTAGGAGTCTGGCTGCTGCTGAAGCAACCCTGTAGGTGGCTCACCAGTAGAAAGGCACTAAGTTCTGGAAGGAGGACTTGGTTCTACAAGATTGACCAGTGATGGCAGAGGCCCGCCTTCTGGCGGCTGCTGACTGCATATCAATTTGGCATCTGGTATAGTCCTGGTACTGCCAGATTGCAAATATCTCTGCTAAAATAAGATGGTTATTTAAACAGTTTAAAAGCTTATTTATGGTCAACACAATGCTTCTAGCCATATGCAGAATAACGAATCAAAGGCCTGACTTTGCAGAAACTACTTGGCCTATGCAAGAGCCCCATATTTCTATTTGTTGGCAGGATTACAGTGCTCAGCTCGGCCTGCCTCAAGTGCATAAACAGCACTGTGCTTGACCTCCATACTGATGCCTTGGCATCAGCTGGCTCCTTATGGGTCCTTCAATTACTGTTGCTGAGCTACTATTTTCCAGAGTTCACCCAAGAATTAGTGATGGCAGTAAAATTACCACATTTTGAACTCTGACAATTTGTTGCAAATGCTTCAGCAGTTGATCAATAGATTTTATTACTCTCATCTGTGGCAGGATTTTATTTTGATCTCATACTAATATTTCACAGCTATCATTACCTGGACTTAATGGAGAGTTGTCTAATCTAAAAATAATTTATATATAGCATATAAACTGTCAGTTAGCTGGGTAGCAGCCTATGATGGGTTACAATCCCATTCATTAAATATCTAGGTAAAATGTTGCAAAACAATATGAAATGGAGTGAGCACATCAAGTTTGTAGTAAGGAAAGTGGAACAGTCACCCTCGTTTTATTGGCAGAATGTAGGGAAAGTGTGGCTCATCCATATAGGAATGGCATATACACTCCTGGAAATGGAAAAAAGAACACATTGACACCGGTGTGTCAGACCCACCATACTTGCTCCGGACACTGCGAGAGGGCTGTACAAGCAATGATCACACGCACGGCACAGCGGACACACCAGGAACCATGGTGTTGGCCGTCGAATGGCGCTAGCTGCGCAGCATTTGTGCACCGCCGCCGTCAGTGTCAGCCAGTTTGCCGTGGCATACGGAGCTCCATCGCAGTCTTTAACACTGGTAGCATGCCGCGACAGCGTGGACGTGAACCGTATGTGCAGTTGACGGACTTTGAGCGAGGGCGTATAGTGGGCATGGGGAGGCTGGGTGGACGTACCGCCGAATTGCTCAACACGTGGGGCGTGAGGTCTCCACAGTACATCGATGTTGTCGCCAGTGGTCGGCGGAAGCTGCACGTGCCCGCCGACCTGGGACCGGACCGCAGCGACGCACGGATGCACGCCAAGACCGTAGGATCCTACGCAGTGCCGTAGGGGACCACACCTCCACTTCCCAGCAAATTAGGGACACTATTGCTCCTGGGGTATCGGCGAGGACCGTTCGCAACAGTCTCCATGAAGCTGGGCTACGGTCCCGCACACCGTTAGGCCGTCTTCCGCTCACGCCCCAACATCGTGCAGCCCGCCTCCAGTGGTGTCGCGACAGGCGTGAATGGAGGGACGAATGGAGACGTGTCGTCTTCAGCGATGAGAGTCGCTTCTGCCTTGGTGCCAATGATGGTCGTATGCGTGTTTGGCGCCGTGCAGGTGAGCGCCACAATCAGGACTGCATACGACCGAGGCACACAGGGCCAACACCCGGTATCATGGTGGGGGAGCGATCTCCTACACTGGCCGTACACCACTGGTGATCGTCGAGGGGACACTGAATAGTGCACAGTACATCCAAACCGTCATCGAACCCATCGTTCTACCATTCCTAGACCGGCAAGGGAACTTGCTGTTCCAACAGGACAATGCACGTCCACATGTATCCCGTGCCACCCAATGTGCTCTAGAAGGTGTAAGTCAACTACCCTGGCCAGCAATATCTCCGGATCTGTCCCCCATTGAGCATGTTTGGGACTGGATGAAGCGTCGTCTCACGCGGTCTGCACGTCCAGCACAAACGCTGGTCCAACTGAGGCGCCAGGTGGAAATGGCATGGCAAGCCGTTCCACAGGACTACATCCAGCATCTCTACGATCATCTCCATGGGAGAATAGCAGCCTGCATTGCTGCGAAAGGTGGATATACACTGTACTAGTGCCGACATTGTGCATGCTCTGTTGCCTGTGTCTATGTGCCTGTGGTTCTGTCAGTGTGATCATATGATGTATCTGACCCCAGGAATGTGTCAATAAAGTTTCCCCTTCCTGGGACAATGAATTCACGGTGTTCTTATTTCAATTTCCAGGAGTGTAGAACACTAGTGCAATCCATTCACGAGTGCTGCTTGAGTGTTTGGTGTCCCCACCAGTTCAGATTAGGGGAAGGCATCAAAGTAATTCAGAGGCATGCTGCTAGATTTATTAGCAGTAGGTTTGATGTGCTTGCAACTATTATGGAACTGCCTCATGAAGGAAGATGACATTATTTTCCCAAGGCACTATTGGGGAAGTTTAGAAAACCAGCATTTGAGATAACTGCAGAACATTCTACTGCCATCAACATACATTTCGTAAAAGGAACATGAGTGTAAGATGAGAGATATTAGAGCTTGTACAGAGGCTTAAAGCCTGTCATTTTCCCCTCATTCTATTTGTGTGTGGTACAAGAGAGGAAATGTCTAGTAGGGGTCTATGGTGCCCTTGCCATGTGCCTTACAGTGGCTTGGAGTATGCATGTGGATGTAGATGTAGAATGCATACTAACCGGTACAGTTAGTCGGACACATTTTTAGATATAAATATGGGTGTTTGCTCCTCCTGTGTGTTTGGAGGTGGTATGAACAATTTTGTGGCAGAGAAGTCACCTTCTCCTTGGGGAAGGTACAATTGTTAGTGAGATACAGATGAAATTAGCCTTAAGTCATGAAGGTTTTCAGCGGAGCCTTCTCAGATCACTGTGAAGGACAGCCAACAGTTACAATTACCAAATCAACAACAATGAATTATGTAAGTAAATTCTAACAAAGAGATAGAGGGGCTGGCCAGTACTTACCTCAGCTCAGTACAGCCGATAGATAACACAAAACAGAACAGAAAATTTACATTCATAGCTTTTGGAACTTTGTTCCTTCATCAGGGAGGAGAGAGGGGGAAAAAGGGAAGAAGGGAAAGTGGATTCAGTTACTCACAATCCAGGTTATGAAGCAACAGGGAAAGGTAAACGGGGAGGGTTGCAAGGATGGAGGCATGGTTGTCAGAGGGAAGCCAAAGATATTCTATTGTTAAGTACTGTGCCAGCTTCAAACCAAAGAGGATGCATACAAAAGTAAAGAGGTATATAGTATAAAGATAAACACACCTATGTAGGATGAAAAGATGTGTGAATGGCTAAAGAGGAGAGGGAAAAAGAACAAGACTGAAGAGTAAAAGGGAGTGAGGTTGGTTACCGTAGGTTCAGTGCAGGGGGATGGCGGGATGAAAGGATGTGTTGGAGTGCAAGTTCCCATCTCCGCAGTTCCGAGGGACTGGTGTTGGGTGGGAGAAGCCAAATGGCACGTACGTTGTAGCAGGTTCCCAGGTCCCTAGAATTATGCTGGACGGCATTCTCCGCTACTGGGTATTGGACATCTCCTAGGCAGACAGTTCGTCTGTGCCTGTTCATGCGCTCAGCCAGTTTAGTTGTCATCATACCAATGTAAAAGGCTGTGCAGTGCAGGCATGTCAGCTAATAAATGACATGTGTTGTTTCACATGTGGCCCTGCCTTATATAGTGTATGTTTTACCAGTAGCGGGGCTGGAGTAGGTGGTTGTGGGGGGGATGCATGGGGCAGATTTTGCAGCGGGGTCGGTTACAGGGGTAGGAACCACTGGGTAGAGAAGGTGGTCTGGGAACATTGTAGGGTTTGACAAGGATGTTACGGAGGTTAGGAAGGCGACGAAAGGCAACTCTGGGTGGTGTGGGGAGAATATTGTCAAGGGATGATCTCATTTCAGGGCTTGACTTGAGAAAGTCATATCCCTGGCGGAGTAATTTGTTGATGTATTCGAGGCCAGGATAATATTGGGTGACAAGGGGGATGCTTCTGTGTGGTCTGGGGGTAGGAACATTGTTGTTGGATGGGGAGGAATGTATTTGCTCAGGAGATCTGTTTGTGGACAAGATCTGCAGGATAGTTGCGGGAGAGGAAAGCATTGGTCAGGTTATTGGTGTAATTGTTGAGGGATTCGTCACTGGAGCAGATACGTTTGCCACGAATACCTAGGCTGTAGGGAAGGGAGCGTTTGATGTGGAATGGATGGCAGCTATCAGAGTGAAGGTACTGTTGATTGTTTGTGGGTTTGATGTTGACAGAGGTGTGGATGTGAGCTTCAACAAGCTGAAGGTCAACATCCAGGAAGGTGGCTTGGGTTTTGGAGAAGGACCAGGTGAAATTCAGACTAGAAAAGGAGTTGAGGTTATGGAGTAAATTAAGGAGTGTTTCTTCACCATGAGTCCAGACCACAAAGATGTCATCTATAAACCTATACCAGGCCAGGGGAAGCAGCTGTTGGGTCTTCAGGAAAGCCTCCTCCATGCGGCCCATGAAGAGGTTGGCATAGGACGGAGCCATCCTGGTTCCCATGGCTGTTCCCCTGATTTGTTTGTAGGTCTGGCCTTCAAAAGTGAAGTAATTATGGATAAGGATGAAGTTGGTAAGTGTGATAAGGAACAAGGCTTTTGGAAGATCTTTGGGTGGGCGCTGGGAGAGGTAGTGTTCAAGAGCAGAGAGACCATGGGTATGTGGGATGTTTGTGTAAAGGGATGTAGCATCTATGGTGACAAGAAAGGTTTCAGGCGGGAGGGGAGTGGGAATTTATTTGAGGCGTTCTAGGAAGTGGTTTGTGTCTTTGATGTAGGATGGTAGTCTGCAGGTGATAGGTTGGAGATGTTGGTCTACCAGAGCTGAGATACGTTCTGTTGGGGCCTTGAAGCCTGCCACAATTGGATGGCCAGGATGGTTCTCTTTGTGGATTTTGGGTAATAGGTAGAAGGTAGGGATATGTGGCTCAGGTGGAGTGAGTAGGTCTATGGAAGCTGTTGTGAGGCCTTGTGAGGGACCTTGGATTATTAGGATTTTCTGCAGCTCAGTCTGGATGGAGGGAATGGGATCCTGGGTAACAGCTTTGTAGGTTGAGGTGTCGGAGAGTTGACACAGTCCTTCTGGTCAAGTACCACAGTTGTGGAGCCTTTATCCGCCGGGAGGATGACAATAGATCGGTCTGTTTTCAGCTCCTTAATGGCACAGGTTTCAGCTGGGGTGATGTTGGGGGATGTCGGGCTGTCCTTCAAGAAGGACTTGGAGGCAACACTGGATGTGAGGAATTCCGGAAATGTCACATCCAGTATTGCCTCCCAGTCCTTCTTGAAGAACATCCCGACAACCCCCAACATCACCCCAGCTGAATCTTGTGCCATTAAGGAGCTGAAAACAGACCGATCTATTGTCATCCTCCCGGCGGATAAAGGCTCCACAACTGTGGTACTTGACCAGAAGGACTGTGTCAACTCTCCGACACCTCAACCTATAAAGCTGTTACCCAGGATCCCATTCCCTTCATACAGACTGAGCTGCAGAAAATCCTAATAATCCAAGGTCCCTCACAAGGCCTCACAACAGCTTCCATAGACCTACTCACTCCACCCGAGCCACATATCCCTACCTTCTACCTATTACCCAAAATCCACAAAGAGAACCATCCTGGCCATCCAATTGTGGCAGGCTTCAAGGCCCCAACAGAACGTATCTCAGCTCTGGTAGACCAACACCTCCAACCTATCACCTGCAGACTACCATCCTACATCAAAGACACAAACCACTTCCTAGAACGCCTCAAATAAATTCCCACTCCCCTCCACCTGAAACCTTTCTTGTCACCATAGATGCGACATCGCTTTACACAAACATCCCACATACCCATGGTCTCTCTGCTCTTGAACACTACCTCTCCCAACGCCCACCCAAAGATCTTCCAAAAGCCTTGTTCCTTATCACACTTACCAACTTCATCCTCATCCATAATTACTTCACTTTTGAAGGCCAGACCTACAAACAAATCAGGGGAACGGCCATGGGAACCAGGATGGCTCCGTCCTATGCCAACCTCTTCATGGGCCGCATGGAGGAGGCTTTCCTGAAGACCCAACAGCTGCTTCCCCTGGCCTGGTATAGGTTTATAGATGACATCTTTGTGGTCTGGAATCATGGTGAAGAAACACTCCTTAATTTACTCCATAACCTCAACTCCTTTTCTAGTCTGAATTTCACCTGGTCCTTCTCCAAAACCCAAGCCACCTTCCTGGATGTTGACCTTCAGCTTGTTGAAGCTCACATCCACACCTCTGTCCACATCAAACCCACAAACAATCAACAGTACCTTCACTTTGATAGCTGTAATCCATTCCACATCAAACGCTCCCTTCCCTACAGCCTAGGTATTCGTGGCAAACGTATCTGCTCCAGTGACGAATCCCTCAACAATTACACCAATAGCCTGACCAATACTTTCCTCTCCCGCAACTATCCTGCAGACCTTGTCCACAAACAGATCTCCTGAGCAATTACTTTCCTCCCCATCCAACAACAATGTTCCTACCCCCAGACCACACAGAAGCATCCCCCTTGTCACCCAATATTATCCTGGCCTCGAATACATCAACAAATTACTCTGCCAGGGATATGACTTTCTCAAGTCAAGCCCTGAAATGAGATCATCCCTTGACAATATTCTCCCCACACCACCCAGAGTTGCCTTTCGTCGCCTTCCTAACCTCCGTAACATCCTTGTCAAACCCTACAATGTTCCCAGACCACCTTCTCTACCCAGCGGTTCCTACCCCTGTAACCGACCCCGCTGCAAAATCTGCCCCATGCATCCCCCCACAACCACCTACTCCAGCCCCGCTACTGGTAAAACATACACTATATAAGGCAGGGCCACATGTGAAACAACACATGTCATTTATTAGCTGACATGCCTGCACTGCACAGCCTTTTACATCGGTATGACGACAACTAAACTGGCTGAGCACATGAACGGGCACAGACGAACTGTCTGCTTAGGAGATGTCCAATACCCAGTAGCGGAGAATGCCGTCCAGCATAATTCTAGGGACCTGGGAACCTGCTACAACGTACGTGCCATTTGGCTTCTCCCACCCAACACCAGTCCCTTGGAACTGCGGAGATGGGAACTTGCACTCCAACACATCCTTTCATCCCGCCATCCCCCTGCACTGAACCTACGGTAACCAACCTCACTCCCATTTACTCTTCAGTCTTGTTCTTTTTCCCTCTCCTCTTTAGCCATTCACACATCTTTTCATCCTACATAGGTGTGTTTATCTTTATACTATATACCTCTTTACTTTTGTATGCATCCTCTTTGGTTTGAAGCTGGCACAGTACTTAACAGTAGAATATCTTTGGCTTCCCTCTGACAACCATGCCTCCATCCTTGCTACCCTCCCTGTTTACCTTTCCCTGTTGCTTCATAACCTGGATTGTGAGTAACTGAATCCACTTTCCCTTCTTCCCTTTTTCCCCCTCTCTCCTCCCTGATGAAGGAACAAAGTTCCAAAAGCTATGAATGTAAATTTTCTGTTCTGTTTTGTGTTATCTATCGGCTGTACTGAGCTGAGGTAAGTACTGGCCAGCCCCTCTATCTCTTTGTTAGTATTTGTTTCACATCTTTATATGAGATTTTCCATTAATCAATTATGCAAGTAATTAATTTACTTTTGCATGGTGCCACAGTCACACTAAAGTTTTTGACCATTGCAACTGTTCAGTAGTTTGGTTAACATGTGCTTCTTCAAGAAATTATGCAAGTAATTTCTGTGGACCATCTACAAATCGAAACTGATACACGAGCTACATTCTAATTATCCTGTAAAGAGACAGAACTTGTTTGAAAAATTTATGATCACTGTCAAAGAGGGTAATGGCATGAGAGAAAAATCATTGCGAGTGGTGGAGCAACATTTCTATGGAACAAGGAGGATGGCTATGAGCTGCCAACATCTGGCTACTAGTGGTCCAAGACCAATAAGCACTGCACAGCCATCATTGAGATAGCTCCACAAAATGAAGGTGCAACTGAATAAACAACTGACAAAAGAGAGCACTGATGCCTTTATGCAGAAAACAGTAACACGAGAGTCAGGAAACTGATTTAGTGACATTGGAAAATGAAATGACAGTCCATTTTGTACACACTGCATAGGAAAGACAGTCTTCAGGAGCCAGCAAATTAGTCATGTGAAGAGGAGTACTACATGCCGGTGAGAATTTTGGATTTATAGTTCTCAGTTTATTACACAGAAATATGTAGATGAGTTCCCAAAATGTTGTTGTTCAAGTTGGCTTCACTGTGGAGGTCTATGTGCTTAAAAGAACTCATTTATAAGGAAAAGTCTGTAGAGGTAGTTATGAAATGATAGAATCTGAGATAAGGAATGGTATGATTCAAAAGTAAATGTGTTTTGTGCTGTTTATTAACAACTTTAGAAGGTTGTAACAATGGTTAATCCCAGCAGATGAAAAGAAACAGCAGTTCATTTGCCATAAAGATGGGGTCCTATCACTGTTCCACAGCTAGGGGTCTGAGCCGAAGTGGATATCTGCAATAATTGTTACACTGCAGATAAAGCATGCACTGTTGCACATAACTGCATGTTATCTGTGGACATCTCCAATAATAATTGCTTTGTAGTTAAAAATTAAAGGGCAGTATCAATTTTATCACGCCCTTTTCATCAAATTGTTTTGCCTGCAGTCAGTGAACGAGATGAACTGCAACTCGGTTGTAACTTTAGGAAAAAACTTGAAAACAGTGGCCCAAGGTAAAATGGAAGTCTGTTTCTTGCTTACCAACTGGTTATGAAGACTTTAGCTGTACCCAAGGGACCTGCACATAGTGTCCATGCACTACTGTGACTGTATTTTTCGTACCGTCTGTGAAGCATGTTCCGGATGACAACCCTGGCAACTGGCCACCTAAGAAGTGCGAGTTAACAAGTTTCTGCTGCCTTCAGTTAACACTGTGTATTGACAGTGACCATGTCATGAATGCATCGCAGTAAACATTAGTGGGAGTGTTTTAATCAAATGAACACTACGAACATCATTTCATGTAAGGTGAATGAAAGTGATTTCACATTATTGTGAGAAGCCAAATTGAAACTGTCACTTTGTAAGATATTTTCTTATGTATTTGTTGACAATTAAAAAATCAAAATATCAATGTTTTATTGAATGTAAAAATAGTTATTCTTTCACTGCACACAAAACTAGGGCTTCAAATTTTTTAAAATAAGTATGCAAGGCTGGACAACAGTAGTATAATTATTCTTTTAAATACTAAGAGAGATGTAAATTTTTTGAAGTGCCACCAAATTTGAAGGTAGCTGCGCAGAGAGAGAGAGAGAGAGAGAGAGAGAGAGAGGGGGGGGGGGGGGGGGGGGGAACACCTTGATCTTGTCAGCAAAGACATTTTACCATTGGAAGTTGCATATGAAAATATATTTCTCAAGAGTGCACAGTTCCTTAGTTCCTTACTGATGTGTGGAACCAGGTAAGTGCTTGATTGCGAACAAACAGTTACCTCATCCAACCACAAGTTTGAGAAATACGAAGGAAACCACTGATTATTTGCATGAAGCTGTTTCTAGAGAGGTGAGGAATGTTTTCAGTTATGTAGGGGGTCACTAACAGCCAGTCTAAGGAAAATACACTATGTGGGAGTGACTGCACATTACATTAACAGTGAAGGAGCAAAACTTCAGGTTGAAGATATCAAGAGTGAGAGTAAAAAACTGGAGAAAATATCAAATGTCAACAGATAAAGATATTATGGCCATTCAATTTAAAAAGCATTGTGCAAACCATAGAGTTTGTTGCTGACAGAGGTCCAAACATTGTATGAGTAGCAGCACATCATCAGTATAAGAGACTTTGATGCTCAGTGTGCCTCTTCAATACTATGTTTTTTTACGTCCACAACTTGAGGAGTTGTCAATGATAAGAAGAGTGATGTACAGAGATAAATAAATTCTTGTTGGCTGTCACAACTTTTGAAAAAGATAAGACCTTCAGAAAGGCCTGCAGAAATCACTGAAAGGAGATATGGTCATGTGATGGGACAGCAAACTAGACTTATTTGAGCAACTTAACTCACAGTGGTTCAAAGTTGTAGCAATTTTGTCCAAGATAGATCAAGACAATTTAATAAACTCTGTTGACAAAAAATATTGGAAGATGTAATAATCTTTCTTATATCATTTAAAAATGCCTCTCTCAAGATTTGTTTAGTATTTTCACTATTTGCAGTAAGAACATTCAACTTCAAAATCAGATTTATAAAATATTACAAAACAAAATTTATATAATGTGAGTCTGAAATTTCTTGCAGTGCTACCAAACAAATTTCACAGATCATACTTTACTAGTCATCAGGAATAACACTCGAATATTCTGTAGCATAATTCTGTGATTATCTCTAAACCTTTACTCACAGAAGAATATATATTGTTGTATAAAAAAAGTCTGACATATTCTTAAAAGCTGAGTTTTTGAAAGTCATTCACTGCCGAAATCTGCAACAGAGGCTGTTTATAATGGCTCAAGAACTTTGCCTCCTACAAACTGAGTAATTATTTGTATGTGTAATACTTGACCATTTGTTTTTTCACAGTTATGTACTTGATGGTATATATTTTTTCTTTTTGTAGTGTGTGTGTGTGTGTGTGTGTGTGTGTGTGTGTGTGTGTGTGTGTGTGTGTGTGTGTGTGTGTGTGTGTGTGTGTGTTTGGGGGGGGGGGGGGGGGAGGAATCATTAAACAAATGTTATTGGTGTTGCAATGATTATGAAAGTATTTTAAATCCATTTCATATTCCCAGGCTGAATCTTTTTGTCTCTCTCTTGCTTTCCAAACTTCACAGAAGCTCTGCTGTATATGTTGCTAGACCAGCTGCCCTGGTAAAAATAGTACCATTGAGACTGTCATAATTATAGCCTAGATGTTATTTACAGAATAAATATTTTGTGCCTGGGCATATCAGTTGCTTAGAGGACTGATCATGAATAACAAGGTTCCAGTATGTCTTCCCAATATGACACACTGTTTAAATCTGCCAGGAAACTAATTTAATACTCTAATCCCATGAACACATACTGCAAATTGAAGAACATGGCAATCACATTATCATTTCACTATTCTCTATTGTGTGTGCTTAGATTTTTGGTGATAGTAACCATGCATTTTAGAATGTATGCTAATGTACAGTGTTGTTTTTCTAGGCCAAAAGAAAACAGCTATGGGTACCATTAATAGAGAAGTCTGTTGCTAAAATTCATGGTTGTTATGAAGCACTGGTTTCGGGTCGAGCTATTGAAGGCCTGGCAACACTTACAGGTAAATACAGACAGAACTTCTGATTAAATTATGCCCTTTTAATCATACTTGTGCCTAAAATTAACTAAAATCTTCTCCTTCTTGCTGTTCGTAGGTGCTCCATGTGAAAGTGTTCCCCTCCAGCCATCGTCATTACCATCAGAAGATGAGCTGGACCGTGACCTAATATGGGCACAGTTGTTGAGCTCACGGCAGGCTCGCTTCCTCATGGGAGCCTCATGTGGTGGTGGAAATATGAAAGTCGATGAGGAAGAATATCAGCGCAAAGGCCTCCGTCCCAGGTAGCTGGCACAGGTTATAATAGATTGGTGAGAATGAATAAATGTTTTAGAATAGGGAGATAGCCACCACATATCTGAAATATCAATTAGAAGAAGGGGTACAATGATAAGTCACTTAAAGTAGCAAATGCTAAAATTTGAAGTTTCTTTAAAAAAAAAAAATCAGTGCACTTTCCACTAGAAGTATCTGAAAAATGGATAAGACTATAAACTCATAAATAACTACTAAGATTGACTGATAAACAGAGTAAATGACACACATGATCAATGGACAGAGAGACAATATACAAGTACAGAAGAGATGTTGGGTCGTGTATGTCAGTAGGCATATGACCAAGGTTTTTATTAGTTGTATGGGAGGCCATATGTTTAAAAAATATGCTGATGAGCCAAGACAGCTGTTTTAATCTCAACCAAGTCATTGAATATCGAACCACATGAGTTGTCTTTCATAGTTCCAAACAGATAGAAGTCAGATGGGGGCAAATCATGGCTGTAGGGTGCACGAGGCACCATTGACCAACCCATTTTTGCAATTACTTGGTCTGCGAAAAATGACATGGGGGACTGAATAATTGTGATGAAGCATGATGGCATGAATGTCTTTTAGTGGTATCACTTTCTTACTGCTGTTCTAACTTACTTAAATGTGGTTACATACGTTTCACTGTTGACTGTGAACTCAAACATGTCTGTCTCCTTCAATCGCTTCATCAGCATGTCCTCAATTGATATCTGTGACAGATATTGTCAGGCTACAGCATGCGTACCTGCAGTATCCATTTCTCCATTACCAAACTTCTTCACACACCACCACACATTGCTGATGCCCATTACAGCATCTCCATGTTATTACTCCATGGATAAAGTTAAAACAGCTTTTAAATCATGGGTCCAGAAGCAAAATCCTGAATTTTACCAAACTGAATTTGAATTTGATCTCTCGGTTCATCGATGGCAGAAATGTGTACAAATGCATGTTGACTGTGCTGAATGGTAGTGTTGAGTTGGAAACTTTACTAATCCCACCTTATATGTTAATCATTAATTTTTTATTACATGAGAGGCATTACTTTTTCATCCACACTTGCACATATGGCTCTGTAACACATTATTTCTCATGGTAATAATGACCTGTCGAGTTGTATTTCCTAAGAAGTCTTCATTCCAGTCATAAAGCTGGTCCATTTCTCTGCAAGTTCATATTTTGTCCACTTGGCAAAAGTGCAAAACTGTATCAGATACCTTCTAGATTTCAAGAAACGTTGCATCATTTTGACAGTACCGTCTTGTGCATTTTATGAACAAGCAGAATGAGCTGAATTTCACAATAAAACAGGTTTGGTACTTGCTTGCAAATGGACTAAATGTATAGTATTATGTCATACATGGTACCCTTTTTATGTGTAAAATTGAAAGTGTTTTTTTTTTTTTTTGGTCGAGAGACAAATGTACACATTTGTTGCCAACAACTGTTTTTTAAAAACAACATATGAATAAAATTTATGCCATTCTCTAATTCCTGCTCACATTAAACCATCCAAAAATGTGCATCTTTATGTTATTCTGCTCTGAGACTAAGATTTTAATAAACACAGTTCATTCATTCACCGTACTCTGTACAGCCCGTTAAGGAGGAGAACTTATATGAATATGAAAAGAGTCTAAGTATACATT
Organism: Schistocerca nitens; assembly: GCF_023898315.1. Lineage (NCBI taxonomy): Eukaryota > Metazoa > Arthropoda > Insecta > Orthoptera > Acrididae > Schistocerca > Schistocerca nitens. The sequence goes on from NC_064621.1 coordinate 470,108,620, forward strand.
GACAGAAGTGAAGTAAATCTTACGGACTTAATGTGTGAACTGTATTAACAGCAAACTATCACTATACTGTGTAGTACTATCTGTGATTTCCCCAAACTAAATGTAACCTAAAGATTAGCTGGAAAACAGTTCCTTTGATTAAGCTGCTGCTTCCTCTGTTATATTAGGTAGATGCTGTTTATCTCTTGCTAGGAGCTTCATATTTACATGAATACATTAGTAGTTTTCACAGAAAATAATGGCGAACATCAAAAAGACAGTACACAATGTAATTGGTGAATGGACTGCACAAACGGTAAACAGACAAATCATTTACACATAAAAACCTCATGAAAACTTAACCGCATAAGTTCTATAGTGCATAAAATAGTAAAATTTCTGACAGGCAACAAGGTGAACTGAGTGCTTGGTTTGGATGAAAGCCATTAAATTGTAAAATTATTGGTCAGTTTTTATTGAGTAATGTGATATCTTTTTCATATGAAGTGCAAACTGGAATTCAGATAAAAAACTTAAAAAAGTATAATTTTTCAAACTGCAATAATTTTTTACATTCAACTTGTTGTCTGATACATGGTACAATTACTTCCTGCTTTACCATAAGGTATGTGCAGGTATATATATATATTTCGTATGGCTAATAGAATACAGCAGTAAGTAAGTAGTAACACAAACAACGTATAAAAACAATGAATGGTCAATGTTACAGGCAACAAACAATTATTAGATCCAAAAAAGGAAGTAAAACACAAAATACACAAAAATACATAGAAATTATAGTAATAGTATCTAGTAATAGGTTTTTCAGAAGGAGAAGAGTAGACCAGACTTATGGTTGTATGTCCAAGTCCCTCAGCCAGCCAAAAGCATCTCCCTCCAGGAAGTGCAGCTCCTGCATTGTGCCAGGGAATCTCCTCGTAGGGCAGTCCATTGCGATATGATGTAGAGTTTGTGGATTCCCACAGTCGCAGTTGGGTGAGTCAGTCTGTCCCCATTTGTGCTTCCAGTAATTACATCTACCATAGCCTGTTCGGATACGATTTAAAGTTGTCCAAAATTTTCTGGGAAGACCGAAGCCCTCGGGCCGTACGGTTGGGTCCGAGACTAAGTTAAGGTGATCAGGGTTAGACATATCCCATTCCCGATGCCAGGCTTCATCGATATCATAATTGTCCTCGATCAGCTGTTGCCATAATCTCCATGATGGCTTACGGGACTTGAGCCTGTGGCTGGGATTCTTGCAGTCTTTGTGTAAGGGTAGGTCGCGGTTGTTAGCGCACTTTTGCCATTCCCTTTTCAGTGCAGATCTTCGCCTTAGATGAGGTGGGGCTATGTTAGCCAGTACTGGGAGCCATTGATGGGGCGTCGGTTTAATAGTGCCTGAGATGAGCCTCATGGTGTCGTTTAGCTGGGTGTCCACCGTTGCTGTATGAGTGCTGTTTAGCCAGACCGGAGTGCAGTATTCAGCCACCGAATATACTAGTGCAAGAGCAGATGTTCTGAGAACTGTGGCGCTTGCTCCCCAGCTACTTCCAGTGAGTTCGTGTAGGACATTATTTCTGGTTTTGATTTTTGATGCGCATTTGTATAAGTGCTCCTTGTACGTCAGAGATCAGTCCAATGTAATTCCCAGATACTTTGGGAGGGGATTGTAGTTAAGCAGCTGGCCTCTGAACTCTACGTGGGGTGCATAGTTTGCCTGTCTGTTGTTGAGGTGGAAACAGGAGACTTGGGTTTTAGAAGTATTAGGTCTGAGCCTCCATGTTTCGAAATATTCATCCATTTTGATAAGGTCTTCCTCAATGATTCTTTCGGAATTGTGGAAGTCTTGATGTTGATATGTGAGAGCAATATCGTCTGCATAGATAAACTTCTTAGAAGATGTCTCTGGTAGGTCTGATGTATATATATTAAAAAGTAATGGAGCTAGCACGGATCCTTGGGGCAGGCCATCATTTAACCTATATTTCTTGCTTATCTCTCCATCTAGATGTACTTCAAAAAATCTATTTGAAAGCATATTGTTGATTAGGGTAGCCGTTTTCTTGCAAGGAATAATGCGTTGGAGTTTAAGAATCATTGCCTCCCTCCACACTGTGTCATATGCTGACGATAGATCTATGAACACGGCGACTGTCTTTTTCTTCCTTTGAAATCCACTCTCAATATGTGTGGTAAGAGATAATACTTGATCACAGCAGCTCCGACCGGGTCTAAATCCAGCTTGTTCAATAGGAATGAAATTCTCAGCAATGGGTTTTATTCTGTTGAGAATAAGTCTCTCCAATAGTTTGTAGCATACACTTACAAGAACTATAGGTCTATAGCCCTCTGGGAGCTTTCCATCTTTGCCAGGCTTAAGAATGGCGACGATCTTGGTTTGTTTAAATAGTGGTGGTAGTGTTTCCGATCGTTGGATGTCATTGTAAAACTGAGTTAGCCACAGTAGAGCTTGAGGTCCTAGGTGCCGTAAGAACTCAGGGTAGACCTCATCTAAACCAGCCGCTTTACCCATTTTCATTTCTTTCAGTGCTTCTGTGATCTCTAGGATGGTAAAGGTTTTTGAGAAATTGTTGTCGGGTGTGGATTGTCGGAGCTTGGTTCTCAGTTCTTTCTTTACTTTCATAGTCTTATCCTTGTTTCTGCGTGGTGTTTTTCTCGTAAGGTTAACTATTCTGTTTGCTACCTCTTTGGGGTGTATGTTGCCACCCATACAGGTTTTAATGGAGCTTTCACCTAGGTTTTTAAGAAGGCACCAGGCTTTCTTGCTGGAGTGCTTGAAGTCCATATTTTTCATGAGAGTGTGCCACTTTTCTCGTCTTGCTGAGTCCAGGCATTGGAGAAGCTCGTCCGCAATTTCAGGATCGTTGTTTTGCGAATATGAATTATATAGGTCTATGCATTCTTGGCTCCAGCCGGGAATATAAGTTTTCCTGTAGCCTCTGGGAATGTGTTTTTTGGCAATGGCTAGGAGTAATCCCACAAAGCGGTTGTAGTTCTTCGATGCGGGTGGGATCCATTGGATGTTGTGGTCCATTTCGGTGGTAAAGGCTTCCCAGTTGGCTTTGCCAAAATTCCATCGAGGTTTAGGTGTAGATCTCACTATTGGAATCTGTATACCGACATGTAGCAGGACGGGCCTGTGCTGGCTACGAGGAAAATCAGGCAAGATCTGTTTATTGCAGCGTAATGGTAGCTTTTTGGCATCTCTGGAAACAAAGCACAGATCGGGGTTGTAGTCTCTTTTCCATCTAGCCGAGTGGAAAGTTCCTTTATCCTTTAGGTCATGGATCAAGAAGACGTCTTCTATGTCCGCCCATTTCATTACTCCCTTCCCATCCTCATTGGTGTTGTTATATCCCCACTGGGTACTGTGGCTGTTGAAATCACCCATTATCACTGTAGGATGTTGTATGTTGGAAATAGCAGAGTCATTCCATGACTGAGTTGGGGGTTTGTGGAGGTTGATGACTTCAATATCAGCAATTTTTGTTCTTATGACGTAGGCGCTTGGGTCAGTGTGTGTTTTTGTATCGTGGACCTGGTCAGTGTTGTTTTTAAAGTAGGTGGCAGTGCCATAGTTAGCGTGGTAAGTTGCTGCAGCAAGGGAATAGCCTGGAAGTTTGCATCTATTTTTCAACTGCTTTTCATCGGCGCATTGTGTTTCTTGGAGCAAGACAGTATCCACTGAATGGTTGTCCAGGACTTTAATTAGGTAGCCAGATTTAGCTCTACTCATTCCTTCTACGTTGAGTTGTAGGATTTTCAGGACATCTCCAATGTCCTTGGTCAACGGGTTCTGAGAGGAACCGTTGTTTCAGGTATTCGCGTTCATGTCTGTGCTGATTCTGTAAAGCTGGGAAATCCTCACAGGTCCAGCAGCCAGATTTGTAGACTATTTAGCCGTGATAAAAAATCACGTTGCCCAGGGTGCACCACTGTAATGGTGCACTGTAATGGTGCACATTGGTAGGTAATCTTGGAGCTATTTTCATTCGGTGGATATCAGCAAAGTGTCCACCTACATACCTAAGCACCTATGAACAACTGAATTAGGGACATCTACTTAGTACTGTGGCATCTTCTTTTTTCCCTTGAGATGGCAGATGGCATGATTGATCATGGCATGGATTCCAAAAGGCACCAAAAGTGATGGAGAGCTATCACAATCCATGATTGTTCAAACAGAGCCCATATCTCAGGAAGAAGGACACGAGATTTGTTGATGACATCCCAGATATATTCAGCAGAATTGAGGTCAGATGATTGGGGAGGTCATACAATCATCTTCATGCCTTTGAAGTGCCCCTCAAACTATTCACATTCAATACATGAATGAGGATGTGCTGGATTGTCTTGCCAAGGGTATAGGTTGCATGCAGGTGCTGTCAGCAAACAAACTGGTGCATTTGGTCAGACATACAGTCAAGTAGACTTAAGAGGCTGTTGTCAGCTTTCTGCTGTGTAGCACTGACAGCTGCAGGTGAAAACAAGAGTCATCTATATAGCTATGACAACATTGAGGCATTGCCATAGAGATGTTTACAAAATAGAGTTACATGATTGGTTGAGTTAGGTGCAAAAAGCTGTTGTTCCTAGCCCACTGCAACTGTCAGAGATTGTCTTACACCAATTTGACTATAAATTGCTATATTCTTTCCACAGCGAAGAAAGCATCAGTAGCCCAATTTCATCCTCAGAAAACATAACAAGCTCCATGTGATGAGCTAGCAGTACCAACCAGACACTGCACCACTCTCTGTCAGTGGTGTTATTCAGATGTGGTATGGAGGGGCTTGTGGTCAGCACACTGTTCCCCTGGCCTTTGTGAGTTTCCCAGACCTTTGAGCTGCTACTTCTCACTCAAGTAACTCCTTAACAGGCACCTCAAGGCTGAGAGCAGCCTCTTACAGTCTTCTAACTAACTAAAAACCCCTGGCAGCACTGAGGATTGAAGTTGGTTGCTCTTCATAGCAGTTAAGCATACTTATCACTTAGATATGTAGGTGGACACTGTGCTGATATCCACCGAATGAAAATAGCTCCAAGAGTACCTACCAATGTGCACCATTACTCATAGGTCCAGCTGACTCCTTTTTCATGCTCAGAATACCCAAAGGCATCATTCCTGTTTAGTTAGTTTTATGTTCCATGGATCATTTCACATGATAGATTGTAACGATGTGGAATGAGTAATTTTATACTGACATCACAAATTAATTTGTACATGTCATTACATTCTGAACATTTCAGGTGTTGTCAGTTGGTATGTCATACTCACCACCTTTTATTCCACAGAGAGAAACTTTCTCAGTTTGTTTTTTCAAATTTTATTTTTGTGTCTGTCAGACATTTTATGTCTTTGGGTAAGTGATCAAAAATTTTTGTTGCAGCATTGTGCACCCCTTTTTGTGCTAAAGATAACCTTAATGTAGAGTAATGAGTGTTATTTTTCCTTTTTGTATGGTAATTATATACATCATTGTTCCTTTTGAAACTGTAGTGAATTATTTACAACCAGACATCATGAGGGAATAAATACAATGTGAAGCAATATTCAAAATGCCCAACTCCTTAAACAGACATCTATGCTAAACTCTGTGTCCTGTGACATGTGAGCACAGGTATTTGTGTTTAGCAATGACTTTCCCATAGGGAGAAGGTGGCTCTGGACGGTTGGTTGTTCGCTGTTAGCTGCTTGACAATGAACTGGCAAATGATTTGCTGCACTGTGATCTGTCTATCCACTGTTAAAATCCAGGAGAATCAACGAATCGATTGTTACTCCTGTCATAAGAGCATTCCTGCCCAGGCAATTGCCTCCAGCAGCTGTAGTTTACTGCAAATGAAGGGACTCACAATACTGTCTTGACAAAGTAGCATGCGAACAGTGCAGTAACTACAATATTTTGAAGGTGAAGTGTCTGAAGTCAGTCACAATCCAAAGCACTGATATTTAATGTTGTGCCGTATTATACTCAACTGTCACTCCAATGTCCAGTACAAGGCACCAGTCAAGTGGCAAGTACAACTATTCCATGTGCTTTTGTTAAAGGAGCACTAACATTCTAACACAGCAATCCTCTCTTTCATTTTATCTGAAGTGTAAACCAAGCACAAAAAACACACCAAAGTTAGAGAAACAAATCACTTTATGTAAGACTATTAGTCTCTTTCTTTTACAAAAATAAAAAAGAAATTGAGCAGTTTAAAAATTGAGACACTATCCGATAGGGTTGCAAGTAAGAGCCAAAGAAAGAAACTTATTCATACTGAGGGGAAAGAAGAATTTAAAAAAGCATTTTTGATTAGTTTGTAATACAAATATAAAAAAAAGTTGTATCCTTATGTGTATACTGCCTTTTGTCTTTTTAAATAACTTATTTCCTTTTGTATCTACAGGCATGCCTATTCTGTTCTGGATGTTTGTGATGTACAAGGCAACAGACTACTTCGTTTGCGCAATCCATGGGGCCACTATTCATGGAAAGGTGACTGGTCTGATGATTCTCCTATCTGGACTCCTCACCTGAGAGAGATGCTAATGCCTCTTGGAGCCTCTGATGGTGTTTTCTGGATATCTTTTGATGATGTTCTCAAGTAATACTCAAAAAACATTTTCCATTACAGTACAGTTACAAAAGAATTATAAAATTTTTTGTGCACTTTGTATTTACATTTTTATATTGTGTAAAATCTTTACATTGCATTAGTGGTAAAGAATTAGAGGAAAATAAGTACTGACACTGTGTTTTTGTGGTCTTCAGTCCAAAGACAAATCCAGCTCTCCTTGCTAGTCAACCCTGTGCAATCCTGTGCCCACTGATACTATGAACAGAAAAAAGAACTGCCACAAATGAAAAATAATTGTATGTGCAACAGAGAAGTACTCATTAAAACTTTTCCAAGGCACCTCCCCACCCTTCTTGACATGTCGTGTACACCACAGACTAGCTATATATTGTCCAGAGTGACATTGACGGACAAATTTTTTATTTGACAACTGACAGCAACCACTGGTATAATAATAATTACCACCTTGAAAAAATTGGAAAAAAGTTATTTCATTAAGAGGAAAGGGTGCAGAAAATACTTTTCAGGGGCAAGGTAGATTAATCATCTAAAAGTCTGGATAAAGGCAGGAAACAATGAGAGGAAAATGGAAAATGAAAATATATCAGGTACTATGATTAAGAAACACGAGAAATCAGAAATGAAGTTTCTGCAGTCAGCCTTGCAGAAAACTAGAAGAGACAAAATTAGGAATTAAGACATCAGAGAAAAGATGCAAGTGGATCTGTCAGTGACAGAGAGACAAAGTACTGCACGGCACAAGTAGTTTGGACATGTGAAGAGGGCAAAGGATAATTGTCTGCCTAAACAATACTTGGATAGAAATGTGCTAGGGGAAAGACCAATAGGAAGACCCAGAGAGAGCTGGTTGGGTCATATTAAGAGAGAACTGAAGACTGGAGAAGAAAATTGTGAAACATTTCCAAGACAAAAAGTATATCAAGACAGAGGTAAATTGTTCTTAAACTGATGACAGTGCCACCAAAGCAGAGTTATTAAACACAGCTTTCCGAAACTCCTTCACCAAAGAAGATGAAGTAAATATTTCTGAATTCCAATCAAGAACAACTGCGAAGATGAGAAACATAGAAGTAGATATCGTCGGTGTAGCAAAGCAGCTTAAATCACTTAATAAAGGCAAGGCTTCCAGTCCAGATGGTATACCAGTCAGGTTCCTTTCAGAGTATTCAGATACAATAGCTCCATATTTAGCAATTACATAAAACCGCTCGCTCACAGAAAGTTCTGTGCCAAAAGACTGGAAAGTTGCTAAAGTCACACCAGTACCCAAAAAGGGAAATAGGAGTAATCTGCTGAATTAGAGGCCCATATCACTAATGTCTATTCTCAGTAGGTTTTGGAACATATACTGTATTTGAACATTATGAAGTACCTCGAAGAAAATGATTTATTGACACATAGTCAGTACGATCCAGAAAATATCGTTCTTGTGGAACACAACCAGCTCTTTATACTCATATTTTTAGATTTTCAGAAGGCTTCTGACACTGTTCCTCATGAGCATCTTCTAACCAAACTGTGTGCCTACGGAATAATGTCTCAGTTGTGCAACTGGATTCATGATTTCCTGACAGAAAGGTCACAGTTCGTAGTAATATATGGAAAGTCGTAGAGTAAAACTGAAGTAATATCCGGCATTCCCCAAGGAAGTGTTACAGGCCCTGTATTGTACCTGATCTATATTAATGACAATGGAGACAATCTGACCAAAACAAATTGCACAATGATTTAGATAAGATACCTGTGTGGTGCAAAAAGTGGCAATTGACCCTGAATAAAGAAAAGTGTGAAGTTATTCACATGAGTACTAAAAGAAATCTGCTAAATTTCGATTGTGTGAGAAGTCACACAAATCTGAAGGTTGTAAATTCAACTAAATACTTAGGGATTACAATTACAAATAACCTAAGTTGGAACAACCACATAGATAATGTTTTGGGTAGAGCAAACCAAGGACTGCAATTCATTGGCAGAACACTTAGAAGGTGCAACAGATCTACTTAAGAGACTGCTTACACTACACTTGTCCGCCCTATTCTGGAGTGTTGCTGTGTGGTGTGGGATCCGTATCAGGTGGGACTGACGGATGATATTGAAAAAGTTCAAAGGAGGGTGGCTCGTTTTGTATTATCGCAAAGTAGGAGAGATAGTGCCACAGACATGATACATGAATTGGAGTGGCAATCATTAAAACAAAGGCGTTTTTCACTGCGATGGGATCTTCTCATGAAATTTCAATCACCAATTTTCTCCTCTGATTGTGAAAACATTCTGTTGGCACCCACCTGCATAGGGAGAAATGGTCATCATGATAAAATAAGAGAAATCAGGGCTTGCGCCGAAAAATTTAAGTGCTCTTTTTTTCCCGCACACCGTTCGAGAGTGGAATTGTAGAGAGACAGCTCGAAGGTGGTTCATTGAACCCTCTGCCAGGCACTTAACTGTGAATAGCAGAGTAATCATGTAGATGTAGATGAAACAGCCTACCTGAATCGCTAGAAGGATACAAAGATGCCGATGCATAGAAAACAGAAGGGACAGTAACCAACCCAACAATAGGGAAATGGTAGACTGAAAGTTGTTAAAAAATGCTAAAAAATTTTTATCCCATATAATATCAGTCTACGCACTAAAGTATTCTGTCCATAAATTTTAACACACAAGCATCAGAGCCTTGATAACCATTTCTATTGATGCGCATTACATTACATGGGTAATATGTTGTGTATCAATAGAAATGGTTATTAAAAGTGTAATACTGGTGTGTTAAAATCTTTTCATTGTGTAACTGCAAGCTGATCACTTCTGCCCATAAGACTTTGACCAGTCACCAATTGTGAAAATGAGGATTTGTAGACAGTCATTATATATGATCAAACCTAGTCCATCAGTCATATTCCTTGCAAATCAGACAGTGAATTCAACTTTTTTTGTAAAATATTAATCACCTCATGCAAAAAAAAGAAAAAAAGAAAAAAAGGGGAGAGAGAGAGAGAGAGAGAGAGAGAGAGAGAGAGAGAGAGAGAGAAGAATATGTAGCTCTCAGAAGCAGTTCACAGATGACATAGTTGTGCCCAGGGAGACATGGTTATCAGCATAAGCCCATATGTAGCTGGTATGTTTACAATGATCAGTTTGTTGCATGTGGGCTGTCAGGATAATTGAGAGTAGTACTTAACGTGCTGGCATGAGCTTTCACATTGTTCCTACTATTTGAATGTTATGTTTGGCACACCTGAAGTTGTTGAGCTGGAGCCCCTCAACATTCCCAGTTCTTTAGTACCATAAACTCTGTGCATGCTTCTATAACTACAAACCCATCCCATCAAAGTGCAATCATGTGGATGTAATGAAAAAAGGAATGAGAAGGAAAAACAACATCTGTAAAATTTCTTCCATACTCCAATTGAATGTGAATAAGTTCAGGACAAATTTGGAGAATTGAATTTTCTCATTAAGAGAGTATTGAAGGGTAACCTGTTTTAATTGTTAAAAATCATCCAAAAGCCAAGATTGCACAAAATATTTCTTATTCAAGACAAGGTGCTTATACATTATTTAAAGTGGATTTGCACTGTTTAGTATGTGTCCAGCATATGTAAACAGATGTGCTATTGTGTACTCTATTTGTATCATGTAACAAGCATCTATGTGCAAGATGTATATGGACATGGCCTTTTGGACAAGATGTTTTCTGTTTGTAAATGTTTTAGTGATGACAAACTTTGTAATGTGCTGAGTTTTTCCCATCTGACATCTCGTGCATGAGGTTCAGCATAAAATGAATATGTTTCACTATAAAAAGATGTTTAAGCCTGAAGATCACAGCAAAGACTGTTGAAACCGATTGTCTTGAATAAAAAATATTTTGTGCAGTTTTGGCTTTTGAGTGATTTTTAAAAATTTGGAGAAGTCATGATTCACCACAAGTGAGAGCAGTGTGTTTGTCATCAGAAGGCACATTTCAGTGACATTGATGCCCCTATGAAGGGTTATAGTCTCCACAGAAGTAATGACCTTGGCAAGTAAAGGGTTAAAGATGATGTCTCCATGTTTATTAGCAAAGAATGCAACTCTTTACCTAATTCCATTAACATTACACATACTATGTAATGTTATCATTTGTTCTATACTTGCTCCGTAATGAAGCTGTAGACAATGAGACTATAGGTCTCCGTCAGCATGGGTGCTGTTGAGGGCTTCATGCAGAGGAGAATCATATTCCCTCAACACTGGGTAGAGCAGACAATTTGGAACTTATACAGAGTACTTCTCTGCCATCAGTCTCTTGATTTAGTCTCCAGTCCTCACTGTTACAATCAGTGAGAATTGGTTGACAGTTTGCACTCAAGTGACCACTTTCCATTTCTGCATACAACTAGCAAAACAGTTGGTGTCCAAATGGTAGCTCTTAAAATGGATGTTCAGGGTGGTTGACTGAATCTTGTACAATGAACTGTTTGTATTTGAACATCACAAATGCGTCCAGTAATGATTCAGTTACAATATTAATGAGATTCTCCAAGGCACAGAGCATTCTTTTCTAAGTTTTTTTGTCACTTATCAATATTGCCTGCCCCTTCCTGTAGTGAACATTCACTTTGTAAATGAGGAGCAGTAATGTGACTCCGCACAGTGTGATGCCAACCAACTGCAGAGAACTTAGCAGCCTTTAATGAAAGCAAAGAGAGGCTCATTCCTGAATAATATACATTGTTTCATTAAGTCCATATTAGTATCAAGAGGAGTTCTAGATGATTTAGGACATGCCCAGTTACTGGTGCAGTGAGACTAACCAGAGAGACATAGTGCCGACAAAGGTGAAATATGTCTATGAAGAAACTTCCAGCAACACTGCCTTCTGGGATCCATTGTTTTCTGGCATGAGGCAACACATGGTAAAAACAAAATGCATAATGCAGTGTTGTGGCTCCTCATAGGGGCAGCGTACTCACCCTGTTCAACTGCATTTGAGAGGCAAGATATTTTCCTGAATCTTGAAAGGAAGTTATACTAATAATCTACATCAACATCCAAATCTACAGTAACATACATGCGTACTCTGCGAACCATCGTATGGTGTATGCAGAGGGTGCTATGTACCACTACTAGTCATTTACTTTCCTAATTCATTCGCATGTTGAATGAGGGAAAAATGACTGTCTGTATGCCTCCATATAAGCACTAATTTTTCTTATCTTCTTTTCATGGTCCTTACAGGAAATGTACGTTGATGAAAGTAGAATTGTTCAGCAGTCAGCTTCAAATGTTTGTTCTCTAAATTTTCTCAGTAGTGCTTCATGAAAAGAGTATCATCTTCCCTCTATGGATTCCTATTTGAGTTCACGAAGCTTTTCCATAACACTGGCAAGTTGATCAAACCTGCCAGTAACTAATCGAGTAGCATGCCTTTGAATTACTTCGATGTCTTCCTTTAATCTGACCTGGTGGGGGTCCCAAACAATTGAGCAGTGCTCAAGAATGGGTTGCACAAGTGTTCTGTACACAGTCTCTTTTGTAGATGAGCTACAGTTTCCTAAAACTCTCCCAATAAACCAAAGTTGATCATTCACCTTCCCTACTACCATCATTACATGCTTGTTCTGTTTCATATCAATTTCCAACAGTATGCCTAGATATCTAATTGGCTTGACTATGTCAAGCTGCACACCACTAATACTGTATTTGAACATAATAGAATTTTTTTATCAAACAATGAAAACTCCAGGTAGAAATATCAACAGTGTAGGAAAAGACAGTTTGCTACTTACCGTAAAGAAGACACACGTCCATTTGCAGACAATCACAGTTAAAAGACACTCACATAAAGCTTTCGGCCACAGCCTTTGTCAGTAAAACACACACACGAAAGCAAGCACACCTCACGCACACACGATCACCAACTCCAGCATCTTGGACCAGCATTCTGGTCCGAGATACTGGAGTTGGTGGTCATGTGTGTGAAGCTTTTTACCTACTCATCTGCAATAGCTTATATTTTTCTACTATTTTAGAGCAAGCTACCATTTACCACACCAAAGATAGTTTTTATGTAAGTCATCTTGTATCCTTCTACAGCAAATCAACAGCGATATTTTTCCATATACTACAGCCTCATCAACAACTGAAGATTGCTGCTCACCCTATCCATCAGATCATTTATGACTATAGAGGACAGGAGCAGTCCTATCACACTTTTCTGGGGTGCTCCTGATGACACCCTTGTCTCTGATGAACTGTAATACTCTCCTTAAATCAATGAGGGGCCATAACTGCCTGAGAGGTTATCACAGCTGCAAAGAAAAGACATTGAGTCCAGATTGCATATGACTGACTTCCAGTATGTGTTCTAATGATATAATTCTACAGTTGATAACCTGACTGTGTATGTGGCAGCTAGCCACTACAGTTTCCTCATGAGGCAACATACCATTGACATCTTTTTCCTGTTCAGAAAGTTTGCAATATCTCTTAAAGCCATAATATCCTCTGTCACTTCTATCCATGGGGCTAATATGGAGATCTTACATGGCCTTTCCCACATCAGTTCTTCAGATATCACACTGGTGTTAACAGGAGAAGGTGGCCATCAGAAGTACCAGGGTTATGGTTAAGCAAGCACTATGCATCTGAAGATCATGCCAGGGCTGGTGAGTGGCTACTATCTTTGTAGTGGTAACTCCTTCCAGTGTGACAGGTGTATAAGTACTTAACTGACCCACAGCCACTAGTATGCTACTCACTTAGGTGCCCCGTCAAACACACACACATACTCATTCATCATGTTCTGCGGTCTGATCAAGAGGGAGAACTTTTAAGAATTTGGACAGATCAAGGTATACATTAACAAGACACACAAATCATGGAACTTAATCCATATAGCTATCACTTTACTACTTAATATTATTTGTGGTCATGCCAAAAGAAAAATAAGCTAGCAAATTAAGAAAAATCTGCTACTTCAAAAAAGTGCTCTTCCTCAGCTATGTAAATAGCTGTTGCTTATCTTCTATTGGTAGCTTAATATTAGTTGGTTATATTGGTTTTTTTTTTTTTTTTTTTTTTTTTTTTTTTTTTTTTTTTCCAAATAAGAGTTATCTGCAAAAGAGAGGACAGAAGCATTTTTGTTTGTAAATCATTATTATTTGTCTTTCAGCTGCAGAATGCTCAACCCTTGAATATAGTCAAGCTGTAGAAGAAGTCATTAGTGAGATAACTTTTAATTTTCTTTTAAATTGATAGGTGTTGCCAATGTCTTGTTTTATTGTTGGTGGAAGAGTGTTGAATATATTTGGAGCTATCTATGGAAATGGCATTCTTTAATTGTCCACATGTGACAGTCATTTGGTATTCATGTGAAAATTGACCCAGTGGCATATCATGTGGAACAGATTCCAATTTTTGCCCAAGGGTGGAGTCTGGAGTCTCAAGAGACTGAAGCTAATTTTAGATTTTATGTAATATGGGAGGGACAGCACTTTAGAATTCATCCATAAAGGAAAGTCTGACATCTGGTGTCAGCACTACAATTATTTAATAAGTCACACCTCTGGGAAATAAGCATGGAGTAACCAGCTTCATTGCTCAGCTGTTTGTCCTGATCATGATCTCAAGATTTGCTTACCAAACAAACTCACTGTCAATGGCATGCAATCTTGACAAACACTGGAGTATAAGAGAAGTATTAAAGCTACAGAGTTCCTCATCTGGTTTGAGCCCATGAGTGCACTGAAAGCCATCCAGTGCACATACTCAGCAGAGAAACCAGTCCAGTCCATCCAGTATACCCTCATTAACTTACAAACATAGGGAAGGAGGTGCTATTCTGTTGGCTACCAGGACGTCTGGGAATTCATGGAAATGGACTTACGGATGAACATCTTAGGAGGCATGTATAGAAAATACTGTGACAAATTTTAAAGTCATTCTGCAAGCAGTGACCTTACTCTTGACGCACATGGCCATATGGTGCTGTGTGGAGGGGCGACTTGTGAGAGACAAAATTCTGTGGACCGTAAAGTAAACCAGTTATCCATGATGTAGCTTCTTCTATCTACTGAGGGAGAACCTACCTCAGAACTAGTCACTGCTCTTTGGTGCATATACTTTCTTCCTCTGATGGAAAGGATGCATGGTGTGTGAACATCAGTATGTCACTTTTAAGTTGAGTGCACCCAGTATACCAATGAGAGGACATGGTCTGATTTGGGGCCTGTCCTTTGTTTTGAGTCATAACAATGGAAAAGTATTGAGGCTATTGGACTGTTATGTGTCCCTCCAGCTTCTGCACAAGGCATTTGCAGGGAACACCATGTGTGTTTCACAATCTGGCATTCACAGTCAAGTTTCAGAATAATTTTTGCAGCTCTTCATATACTTTTGAATTTTGTCATGTATTTGTCTTTTTTAATATTTGGCTATTATATTGCTACTGTATTATTTTGATAAGTTTGTCATTAATTTTTGATGAACACTGATGACCATGCTGTCATGTAACTTTAAAGAAAGCAATAACAACAACTATTTGAATGTTTCCAATAACACAAACACAGCACTGTACTCTACATGCAGTCACCGCAGCCATAAGACACAACACTTACGATTCAGAAAAGAAAGGTACCAAAGAGAAACTTCCTTCCAACAATGTCATATGACTTTACCTTCTAACTGTATCACCCATGATCAGTTCTGAATTTATTTGGGAGATTTCTTAGATGACAAAAGCCATTGGTTAAACTGTTTGGTCAACTCACTTGACTCTTTATTTATCATTCCAATGAACTTCACCCTTTCATGATGGAATATTTAATTTTCAACCTGGATGATACATATACTGAATCTTACTTTAAGCAAGAGATTTATTACAGTATTCTTAACAAATAAGTTGCATATAGCTTTAGAAAAAATGAAATTTTAGGTACAGAGAAAAAATGTGATATCAGAAAACAATGGGATTAAAATGCAGTTACCTTGAAATAACAACACCAGTAACTTAGGACCTATGATAACAGAATTTTTCATGCTGTGTACAAATATTACATGGTAAGGCATTCACTGCTGTGGAGCAGAATGTAGTTGTATTTGAGTATGCCTTTCCTGATTAATGTTTTTTTAAACCTGAGATGAACATTGTTCTGTGATCTGGCAAAGATGGGGAAAGCATGCGACTGGCTCCTCTCCTGGTTCATGATAGTTTTAATTTAAAAGATGCAATATTCTTAACCTAGTTATTAAACAATGGAAAGTGCAGGCTGGAATAATAATAATATAATGAAAAGGACAGACTGCCATTCATTGAGTTGCAGACAAGTATAACAAAAGACTGCATACATTTTAGCTTTTGGCCAGAAGACCTTCTTCTGAAGTAGGAAGCACACGCACATTAACATAAGTGCGACTCACATACACATGACCAATGTCTCTGGCTGCTGCAGCAGGACCAGCAATTCAACACTACTGGTATTCAGTGAGTGGTCTTCTTTACTCATCAATTATTTACATTCTGGCAGAACTTTCCTTAGTATATTAATTCCATATTAAATAGTTCTATAATTTCTATAAAGATGAAGTGGGTCAAGTCAGTAACAGGTTACGTACACAAAATTTTGTATGTTTGTATAATGAAAAGCTGGTTAAAATACTAAAATAACACGCGTGTTCATGCACATGCCCATGCGTGTATACACACACACACACACACACACACACACACACACACACACACACACAGATGTGTGACTATTTCACACTTTCAGCTTTCAGCATCTGTGAAAGTTTGTTTTGTTATAGGTATTTTGATTGCATTGACATTTGCAAAGTGCGTTCTGGGTGGAATGAAGTCCGTTTAAGAGGAACGCTACCACCTCTGTCCTCCCTGGATCACTTGTCATGTGTGCTGCTGACTGTGCTTGAACCAACTGAAGCTGAATTCACATTATTTCAGGAGGGACAAAGGTAAGCATTATCTGATTATGGGCTAATCTCTATGTTGTTGTTTCTTTCCAATGTTAAGAAATACGTATGTTGATTTAAACATCAGAAGAAGTTAAAAAAAATGTGTGTGAAATCTTATGAGACTTAACTGCTTAGGTCCTCAGTCCCTAAGCTTACACACTACTTAACCTAAATTATACTAAGGACAAACACACACACCCATGCCCGAGGGAGGACTCGAACCTCCGCCGGGACCAGCCGCACAGTCCAGCTGCAGCGCCCTAGACCGCTTGGCTAATCCTGCGCGGCTCAGAAGAAGTTACATTTTCATCAGAAAATTATAGTTCTTCTTTTCCTTTGACATGGATGTTATGTAAATAAATTTATTTTGTGCAACAGCAGCAACAACAACAACAGCAATAGTCATAAACTTCAACTATGAGAAGTGTGCCAATTTTAATGCCTTCTCCACCAACAATAATGGATAATGTATAGTGTTCTGTATCAAGAAATCTAGTCCACTATTTAACATGCCTCCTCACTCTATTGTCTTCAATTATCAATGATATCAACAAACAATTTGCAGAGTTCGATAGTTATGAACAATGCAAATGTTTGTGTGACAATGGAAAATGAACTACGTGTCTTTTAAAACAATAAAAGCTAGTAGTTAACATTGTCAGCTTGTCTAGTTCAATGACATTGCCTCCTGCAAGAAGGAAGGGATGTTGCTGTCATATATGAATGGTGAAATGTAATAATGAAACAGGAACTGAGATTTCACTTCATTTTTTTAATAAATTTATGGTGATTCATTCACTCCAAACTACTTAAAACACTTTGTATAATTTGAAGAAAAACTTTACAAAAACAAATATTCGATGGACTCAACATGCTTGCATCCATCTTATTTCATCTTAATTGTACAGTACTAGATACAGAGTCCAACTGACTGTGCCATCACACAACTACAGCTGACTCACAGCTGCTTGCTACTCCATAGCAGACTGTATTGCACCGATACTCAAAAATCAACAACAGCAACAGTAATAATCTTCAACTATGAATGAAAATGGCAGGGAGGCAGATATTTGAAAACATTGATCTTTACATCCAAAGATATGTGTACAGTATTGACATGATCAAAATTACTCCTGAAAAAATACAAATATATTACATTTAATAACCATAAGCAATGATGATAGGAAACAATAACTGTTATGTTAATGATGTATCAAGAGGGCATTTGATGGATTGTAATCTACAATACTCTGTGGAAAATGAGTTGTATTGAGCAGATCCATTACAACTCATGCCGGTGATGAGCATTCTGTCTTCAGGCCACAAGTGACCCATTGGGACTATCCGACCGCTGTGTCATCCTCAGCTGAGGATGCAGACAGGAGGGGTGTGTGGTCAGCACACCACTCTCCCGGTCGTTTTGATGGTTTTCTTTGACTGGAGCCGCTACTATTCAGTTGAGTAGCTCCTCAATTGGCATCACGAGGCTGAGTGCACCCTGAAAAATGGCAATAGTGCATGGCAGCCTGGATGGTCACCTATCCAAGTGCTCGTCACGTCCGACAGTGCTTAACTTCGGTGATCTGACGGGAACCGGTGTATTCACTGCGGCAAGGCCATTGCCATGGCAGTGATGAGAATACAGTTTAATTGTAGATTAGCTCACTACCATGCGACACAAATGAATCTTCATTTCTTACATCGATAACGCACTATTTAAAAAATAAATCGAGTGATGTAGACTCTTTAATTGTGTTGATTTTATGATATTCTGAACCAAAACAAGTATTTGGGTTTAATGTAGTTAGGGTTTTTGAAATAGGTGCTTATTCTTATAAAAAAGTACTGCATTATAGGAACTTGTAGGACGACAGCTGTAGTGCAAAATGTAGGAAAAGGAAAGCAGAGATTAAAGACAGCTGAATCAACTAACATAAAACTATACTATCCAGAAAAGATGAAGTGTGTTCATCTCTTGTGTGTTCTAGCAAATAATCAGTAAGAATATATCTCTATGAAATTACTACAAGGTGGAGGGGCAAACTCTTGAATGAGGTAGTGCTTCTCCAGCACAAGGCCAGGCCACATGTGGCCAAGAAGACTCTTTGAGTTCCTTTAAAAATTTAGTGGGAGATCCTGGATCATCCTCCTTACAGCCCTAATATCTTCCAATGTGGGTCGCATATTTCTGGCCCCTTAAAAAAATCTTTGTACGGTCAAAGATTCACCTGTGACAAGGAAGTTACAGGACACTGTGGAAAATGGTATTTCTCAGAAACCTAGGAATTTCTAGACTGAAGCCATCCATAGGCTTCATATGCACTGGGGTTGATATATTGGTGTCAATGGAAATTATGTATAGTTGTGCTGTTCCACATCAACTGTAGTTGTAATACTGTTATCAAAATTTCTTTACGTATAACCATACTTTCCTTTCCATTTGTGTGCACCTTATAGTCTGCATAAGTATTCAACATTACCCTAATTTGAAATAAAGTACTGTGTCACTCACTTATTTGTTTCTACATAGAATGCTGAGAACCTCACAAAATATTCACTGTTGCCATCATCTGTGACTGTGTCTCTCAAATGAATATATTCTTCTATACACAATTTTTGTTGATTATGTCACAGGAATAACATTCATTCTGTCTCTCTTTTTGCCCACATGTCAACTAAAAATTGTTGAAGTAAATGACAGGAACTGGTAATATGATTGTATCCCTTGTTGTATATTGTTATTCTATGATATGCATAAATTCCTTCGAAGTTGCTTTTCCATTTGTTTCTGCACCTGTTTTGGCGTTCACTTGTCTCAAATTGAAATGGTAACCATCTTCTCCTCTTATAAAAATAAACAGATATTGAAGATCACCCTAAGAACAATGTTTTTCTGCAGTGTGTTGTAGTCCTCTTCTTTTCTGAATAATTACATCACAGCTTGAGTACTTGCTGTCCACAATTACAGTGGCAGTTTCATTGACTTAAGGTGCATTGGATCAACATATGAACATTGGTTCTCCAGTTAGTATTTTGGTGGATCGAATTATAAATTTATACTCATCTGATAGCATTGGTCCAGTGCTGTTTTGAATATGTGAACCAACTGATTGTACTTAGGTAAAACCCTCTACAGTTCTTCAATGATTTATCATTCCAGTCCACTTATTTTTGCATGATGTTGATTGACTTCTTTTTGTTCATCACCAATGAAATACACTTACAAAAATTTGTAATATTTGTTTGGCAACAATAACAATGAGCCCACTTTAACACATTTGATCCATTTTGCCAGTGACAACATGTTAATGTGTGTTATACTTTTTAGTGGGAACATAACAGAATGCTTCATGGACCAAAGTATCATTTCTACTTCTTCTGCTTTGCATTTCTCATACACTGATGTTTTGTTCATGTACCTCTGATTGTTGTCTTTCAAGAACTTCACTCGTTGTAACTCTACTTAGTTCATTTTGACCTCGTTCCTTCAGCATTTACTCTACATCAGCTTGCTGACTGTCTCACTGAACCCTTTTCTTTAATTTGTTCTCTAAATTTTCCTCTCAATCTGTTCATTCACTTCCACTGTGAAGCTAAGTGTGCTTCTTCCTCCTCATCTGTTTCATGTCGTGACTGTTTCCTTCTTTTCTGTTTGTTACGGCATCCTGTTATATGTTAATATTACTTAACACACTAAAATTCCACTTAACATACTGTTCACTACCTTAAGCAATTCACTCATACAGGGTGTACATAAAGTCCGTGAACACTTTCAATTATTTATTGCACAAGAACCAAACATTGTACAGATGTCATACATATGTCATTTTGAAGAGAAACCCTGAGAGTTTTTTTTTTTAATAAATTTTGCTACAGCATAATTTGTTTGCCGATAGTCAGCGATAGTCACAAACATGGCGAGTTCAGGTGCGGAGTGAGCTTTCTGTGTTGGAGTTCAACAAAAACAAGTGTACTACAGCTGTTCAATGGATGTTTAGAACCAAGTATGGTAAGAAGCCACCACCAAGGAAGGCCATTTACCACTGACACAACAAACTGATTGTGACAGGTTGCTTGTGACCGGCAAAGAGGAGTGGACATCCCAGTGTGAATGAAGTGAATGTGGAGCATGTACTAGACATTCATAAGGAGTACAAAGAAATTGGTGCGTCGTGCATCCCATGAACTCCAAATGGCTCCAATGACAGTGTGGAAATTCCTTCGGCAGAAGCTGTCTATGAAACCATTCAAATTGGAGCTAGTGCAGAAGCTCATGGATGATGGCAAAAACAAGCGTTTTGAGTTTTGTTTTGCAGTTTCAACAATTGAATGAGGATGGGGATGGCATTGTTGATCACTTAATTTTTAGTGACATATCCACTTTTCATTCACACTAATAGGAAAGTGAACAGGCGTAATTGATGAATCTGGGGTACAAAGCATCCACACGAATGCATTGAATTTGAGCATGATTCCCCAAAGGTAAATGTTTTTTGTGCCTTGTCACATTGAAAACTGTACGGACCATTCTTATTCGTCGAGAGCACTGTCACTGGATATTCCTACTTGGACATGTTGCAGCAATGACTGATACCTCAAATGCAATTGGACTCTCTGTTCATCTTTCAACAGGTTGGGTCTCTACCCCATTTTCACCATGAAGTTTGTGGGTACCTGAACACGGAGCTGCCGCATCGATGAATCGGCCATGCTACAGGAGGGGACAGCTGTTTTATGAAATGGCGTCCCCGATCACCAGACCTCATTCTGTGTGACTTTTTTCTGTGGGGGGACATTAAAATCTAGTGTATGTACTGCCTCTACCACGTGATGTAGCAGACTCTGGGAGAGAAAATGGGAAGTGACTGCCACAGTCGATAATGCTATGCAGGGATGGGTATGGCAAGAATTCGATTACCGTATTGACGTCTGCTGGGTCACTCATGGGTCACATATAAAATGTTTGTAAAAAAAACTTTAAGAGTTTCTCTTCAAAATGAAAGATGTATGACATCTGCACAGTGTTTAGTTCTTGTGCAATAAATAACTGAAAGTGTTCCCACACTTTATGTGCGCCCTGTACTTAAATTCATTTCATTTTGTGTCACTTCCTTGATTTGCCCTAACTGATTTCCAAAAGTATACTGATACATGCGTCTAACAATCACCCATACATACCTTTGATGGAACGTATCCCTGCCATAAACCTTATAGAACATTCTCAAATCTTCTGGAAGATTCTAAAACATTCTGGAACATTGTAGAACATAACTGAATCTTCTGGAAAATTCTATAACATTCTACAACATTCTTGAACATCCTGGAACATTCTAGAACATTCTGGTTGGTCTCAGCTGCTTTCCAGCTACTTCACTGACTTCCCATAAGAAACCGATCAATGTGATGCCCTCTTTTTGAGAACCGTATCTTTGAACCCAACTCCTGCAATTCCAAACTTAAACCTTCTTCATACCCTGCTAGGTGTATATAGCTCATCATAGAAATATGGATAGACAAAAAAATTTACTCATCATGTGGTGGTAGGAGAAAACACATATAAAGGTTAAAGAAATGTGCACAGTTTCAGAGGCAGTGACTCCTCCTATTGACAGAAGGGTTGAAGGGGAAGGAAGAGAGAAGAAGGGAAAGGCCTGGCAGGGCTCAGGAAAGATGGATAGTTCGGAAAAGTTGCCCACCCCTGGGGCAGGGGAGACTTACAGTATGGCATGAGAAGGAAAGACTATTTTTAAAAACTGACTGTTTTTGTTGATAATAGAAATAACATTTTAATCTTATATTATTGTTTGTTAGTGTAAAATTTATGTTGTGCTGTAATGTAAATTTCTGAAATTTCTTCTCTACGGAAATGTGCATAATGAAATGAATAAACCATAATTCACAATTCTACGTCCTGTGCCTCCTTTCTGCCATAATGTATTACTGTCTTCACAAGCTCTTTCTTTTACACAGAGTTCTCTCTCTCTCTTTTAGGTCTGTTTCTCACTCTTTCTTCCAAATTACTTTTTTAGTTTTCATTTTCTCTGACTAGTCTTTGCAGATGTGTGTCATATATTCTTCGTCTATTTGCTAGTAACTAATTTCTTCTGATCTTGTTGACTCCTATGGACAGATTGTTATACATTTCCTGAATTTTGAAGTTTATCTGTTGCATTTCACTATGTTCATTTCTTCCTGAATACTTTGCACTTTTTTGTTTTCATTTTCTGCATGCATTCTAAGCACTCTTCCTCCACCATTGCCTTTTTGTTGATATCTAATAGAGAACAATTTTAGCATCTTTAGCATTTTGGTGCATTATTTTTGTCAGGAAATGTTTGAATCATTGTGAACTAGACTCATATTTCTTCCTGCCCTTTTTTAATAACACACATTTAAAATACACTCCTGGAAATTGAAATAAGAACACCGTGAATTCATTGTCCCAGGAAGGGGAAACTTTATTGACACATTCCTGGGGTCAGATACATCACATGATCACACTGACAGAACCACAGGCACATAGACACAGGCAACAGAGCATGCACAATGTCGGCACTAGTACAGTGTATATCCACCTTTCGCAGCAATGCAGGGTGCTATTCTCCCATGGAGACAATCGTAGAGATGCTGGATGTAGTCCTGTGGAATGGCTTGCCATGCCATTTCCACCTGGCACCTCAGTTGGACCAGCGTTCGTGCTGGACGTGCAGACCGCGTGAGACGACGCTTCATCCAGTCCCAAACATGCTCAATGGGGGACAGATCCGGAGATCTTGCTGGCCAGGGTAGTTGACTTACACCTTCTAGAGCACGTTGGGTGGCACGGGATACATGCGGACGTGCATTGTCCTGTTGGAACAGCAAGTTCCCTTGCCGGTCTAGGAATGGTAGAACAATGGGTTCGATGACGGTTTGGATGTACCGTGCACTATTCAGTGTCCCCCTCGACGATCACCAGTGGTGTACGGCCAGTGTAGGAGATCGCTCCCCACACCATGATGCCGGGTGTTGGCCCTGTGTGCCTCGGTCGTATGCAGTCCTGATTGTGGCGCTCACCTGCACGGCGCCAAACACGCATACGACCATCATTGGCACCAAGGCAGAAGCGACTCTCATCGCTGAAGACGACACGTCTCCATTCGTCCCTCCATTCACGCCTGTCGCGACACCACTGGAGGCGGGCTGCACGATGTTGGGGCGTGAGCGGAAGACGGCCTAACGGTGTGCGGGACCGTAGCCCAGCTTCATGGAGATGGTTGCGAATGGTCCTCTCCAATACCCCAGGAGCAACAGTGTCCCTAATTTGCTGGGAAGTGGCGGTGCGGTCCCCTACGGCACTGCGTAGGATCCTACGGTCTTGGCGTGCATCCGTGCGTCGCTGTGGTCTGGTCCCAGGTCGACGGGCACGTGCACCTTCCGCCGACCACTGGCGACAACATCGATGTACTGTGGAGACCTCACGCCCCACGTGTTGAGCAATTCGGCGGTACGTCCACCCGGCCTCCCGCATGCCCACTATACGCCCTCGCTCAAAGTCCGTCAACTGCACATACGGTTCACGTCCGCGCTGTCGTGGCATGCTACCAGTGTTAAAGACTGCGATGGAGCTCCGTATGCCACGGCAAACTGGCTGACACTGACGGCGGCGGTGCACAAATGCTGCGCAGCTAGCGCCATTCAACGGCCAACACCGCGGTTCCTGGTGCGTCCGCTGTGCCGTGCGTGTGATCATTGCTTGTACAGCCCTCTCGCAGTGTCCGGAGCAAGTATGGTGGGTCTGACACACCGGTGTCAATGTGTTCTTTTTTCCATTTCCAGGAGTGTATTATGATTTCCATTGTAATCTCTATCGTGAGTTGTCATCAAGAAAGTTTAAGTAGCAGTACTGTAAATTTATCTTAATTACAAAAAGTACTTTTGTAACTGAGCAGAAGCATTTGTCAGTTATAAACAACCTTGCTGTTATGTTACAGGAATTCAGAAAAATCTCAGAGGTCCCAGCTGGATTTGTGTGTTGTCGTCTTCAAAACACGGTCTCCTACATGCCCAGCTGTTGGCAGACTTGTTGAACACAGCAAGAGACAAGTTCGTGGCTTTGTAGGTTGTCAAAAGATGCTCGAACGTGGCCAGTATGTTCTTGTGTGCCTTGCCTTCAACCACTGGCATACAGGTTAGCTGTGCAAGAGGAATTTATAAATAATAGACTTTATTTTTACATTGTTCATTGAATAAATTATTGACAAATTTTAATAAATTATTAAAATAAACAATGAACTAAAACATTTGTTGAATTAGAGTTTTCTTTTGTATTTCTCTGCATGACAAAAGTACTGCATGGCACTTGTTCTGGAATAGTGTCAAAACAATAGGTAGTGTGTATGAATTTTGAGATCTTGGAGCAAATGAAAGATTCTACTTATCTCTATGTTTGTACAGGCACTACTTAACATGCATTAATGAAAGTGATTATTCTCCTCTGTAAGACATTGGATGGTTATTATTTTGTCAGGTATATAGTGTCACATCGTAACAACAATGAAGTTAAAGTCTGAAAGCACTGCGATCAATGACATACAACACAGAATGCACATTTATTATAGACACCAATGCACAGACAGAGCACAATTATCTCTTGGATGGAGAGTGCTGCCATTTACACGGACATTGAATATTTTCAGAACATGCAAACATTACGAACTTAAGAAATTTCAAGAACCTTTCAGAAACGATAAATCAATAGAAAGTAAATATTTGCTGATGATTGAATTTGAACCGGTGCCCCATAGCACACCAACCAGTGACACCAACTGCTACCTCATCCTCCGTGTAGTACACACCTCATTTCTTTGCCCACTGTCTTGGAGAAACAGTAACTGGTGTTTCAGAAGTTCTTAGGATCCAACTACGGCATAATAGCTCTAGATCTTGTCAGTTGTCATCTGTATGACAGTGCTGGAGAATCCTTATGTTCAGAACATGTTGCCACATCCTCTTTAATTTGATGAACATCCAAGGTAGGCCTTCATGTTGAAGCTTTGCGATTACTGAGTGGGCTTTGAGTTTCCTTGCACGAGAAGCCCGCATCATTGATCTGTGCCTCAGGACTGTGGTAGAGCTTCATATGGAAGACATGGATGATATCTCTGCACTTTAGTCTTCTTGATAAAGGCTCACAACTCTCAACTTAGTATGTGATGTCCGACAAGTGACGGAAGATACGATATGGCCCAAAGTATAATTTCAGTAAACTTTACAACAGTCTCCTGGGCTGTATTCAATGGATGATGCTTGATGATATGGCACTCTTGGTCATTCTCGTGGGTGTACAGCGACCTATGTGAACCAGCTGTCTTGCTTCTTTGGCCCTGCTTTTCTCGTGTTTCACTTAGTCACCCTGAGTGTCATTTGGTTGAAACAAGAGCAATGTACCCATTGTAGTTTGGCCTCTGTCCATGCAGCAGAATGAATGGTGTGAAGCTTTTAGTGTCTTACTTTGCTGGTATAGTATCTACAGTTCTCTATTAACAACAACAACAACAACGCACAATTATATACAACTGTGGTGAGCTGAGCTCCATAATTACACAGCATGAGAGAACATTGACTGAAGAATAGAAGTCTAGGTAGAGTCTGATCACAATGCTATGTTGTGCTATAGATATATGTAACTGTAGAAGTCTGCAAGTTGAAACTTCACCTAGCATGGCTGAGGCACAAGAGAGTGAGGCTCTGTTGGTGCATGCTGTCAGGAACACTCATCTGACAATGGCACTGGCATTGAGTGAAGCTGGTGCCCTTGTAATGCCTTTTCATGGATGGTACTGAATGCAAATGTTGTGGTTGTGGGGCAGCAAATGTGGGTTCTCTGTCACGTCCCTCCATTCCTTTGTACGGCTGGGGCAGCAACGGTCTGGCATGGCTGAGGAGGCCACGTGGTCTGACCAAATGACTTGGCACTAGCTGCCGTGGGTTGATTGCAGCTGGAGATTAATGATGTTTGTCTCCATCAGCTCGTCTGCACCTGAACCAGTGTTGCCATCATGAGGTTTCACGGTTAGCTGTCTGCAGTCCAACAGGTCATATGGTCAGAAGTGACTTGGATAATGGGGAGCCAGGTGCAGTGATGACCCCACAGGTGTTGATGACACAGAAGACGCACTGTCAGTGGCCATGGATGGAGGCCGCAGTGATGGGGAAGAGGCCCACCCAGTGCTCCTGCAGAAGGGCAGCACCCATACAGCCACCACCGGACACTAGTAGAGGGTCTGGAGTGGCTGGCAGCTGCATCTCAATGTTGTCACTATCCAACAGCACATCAACTGGAGGTTCACCTGCAGCATTGAGCCCTTAGGGTGTGGTGGCCCCCACAGGAGGGTTCCCTGGCAGAGGCTGCACTGGCTGCAGATGAGGTAGTTCAGGGACCAACAGAGGGCACAGCTGGTTCTAATGGCAGGTGCGGGGCACACCGCCTGCATCCATCATGAATATCCACCAACCGCATGTCACACACACTGTTGCCAGTGCCCATCCAGGCCGCTGACAGAAAGTGTGCACCCAAACAGGGTCGCCTGGAGTGTAACGCGAAGGACATGAAGGCACCTCAGGTCACAGTGCAGGGCAGAGCAGATGAAGCAATGTCTGAGGCTGGGTCCTTGGAGAATTTCCTCTGGATTGTGGCCATTCAGTGGGTTGGTCCCATAGGTACTGAGAAACAGAGGCACTGCCAAGTGTGCTGACAGATCTGCCAAGCATTTCTTTAACTGATTCTTAAATGTCCACACTGTACTCTCCACCTCTCCATTTGACTGTGGATGATACGGGGCAGAAGTAAGGTGGGTAATACCAATGTGGGTGCAGAACGTCTGAAACAATGTCAAAGCGAACTGTGGGCCATCACAGAGTTAAATGTCTGGAGCCGCCGTCAATTGTGAAGACATGGGTGAGAGCCCGCACAGTAGCTTCCACTGTGATAGTGTATTCACATGACATATAGATAGTTTGACAGCACCTCAATTACTTTCAACTGCATGGAACTACAGAAGGAGCTCACAAAGTCAATGTGGACATGATCCCATGGTGAATAGGAGTGGAGTATGGAGCTTAAGTCCATGGTGGTGCAGTCTGCTACTTGGCTCACTGTTTGCACTCACTATCGAATTTCTCATTTTTCAGCTCATTACCAGACCAGTAGACAAATCACTGTATGAGGACCTTCATATGGGTCATAACCCAGTGATCACAGTGTAGGAGAGCAAGTATATGGTACAGGGGTCATTGGAGTCGGTTCTATACCATACCATCAACAACTCTCAGCCAATAATGGAGGAGGAAGTAATTGTGGAGCGGAGCAGATATCTTGGTGTAGAAATGCTCGGGCCAACTATTGCACACAAACTGAACCACCTGACAGAGTACAGGATCCTGACAGGTGGCCTGGGATATGCGATGGGCCATTACTGGATCTCAGTCAGCTGTCTGCTGCAAATGATTGTCAATCTGAAAATGGACAACCTCAGCTTTGTCGAAGGCTGGGTCATGCCCATGGGCAAATACAACAATGTGTCCATACATGAATGCCACGCTGTTGAACTGTAGTGAATCTCACAGTGACACATGTTCAAAAACAAACCTCTATGCTGGAGTCATTGTGCAGTCCTGTTGGGAAGGTGCGAATGAGGGCCAAAAAGTGCCTCAAGCAGCTTATGATCAGAGATGAGATGAAATTAGTTGCCGCAGAGGAAGACAAGAAACTTTCAGACTGTGTACACAATGGTGAGAGCCTCCTCCTCGATTTGGGGATAATTGCATTGTGCAGCTGTCAGTGTATCTAAGGCATACACAATACCCATCAGCATCTTTATGAGCCAAGACTGTCCCAGCCCTGTATGGGGAGGTGTCTGTGACGAGGACAAGCTGTTTACCTGGCATAAAATTACCAAGCTGTGGCAATGACTTGAGCAGTGACAATTTGGGTGAATGCTCTGTCACAATCTGCCAACCAAATGAAAGGAACACATTTTTTTATGCAAGTTATTGAACGGAAAAATGATGTCCACCATGTTGGGGAGAAATTTTGAACAATAACTGACTACCTAGAAACAACTTGAGTTCTTTCAGGTGCCTTTATGGAGGTAGGTTGGCAATCACTGCCACATACTGTTCCATAGGTTTGATGCTGCCCTTGGAAAGAAGTTGGCCCAGATATTCGATTTCTATGTGAAAAAACTGTGACTTTTGCAAATTGCACTTAGCGCTCATCTCACATAGTTTTGAGAAAGGGATACAAAGGTTAGTGAGATGTTTCTGCCATGAGGTACCGGTGACAACAGTGTTGTCAAAATAGTCTGCGCAACATGGTACATCCCACATTAACTATTCCAAAAATCTATAAAAAAACAGTGGGGGCACACACAATGCTGAAAGGCAGGCATGTATATTGGTATAGCCCAAAGGGAGTGTTAATGAACATGAACTGTTCAGAGGTGGAATTGAGACATAGCTGCAGGTACACCACTGCCAAGTCAGTTTTCGAAAAACACTCATCACCTGCCAGTTTCATGAGAATTTTCTAGGTGCATGGAATTGGGTAGCAATCAACTACCAACTGGGAGTTAATACTTGATTTAAAATTCCCACACAAATGAATAACCATCAAAGGCATAGCCACTGGCTACAAGGACTGGTTCAGTGGCAGCCTCCAATTCAGTCTTGACAGCCTGTCACAAAGCAAAAGGGGTGGGCTGAACATGACCAAATTTTGGAATGGCCTTAGGTTCAAGGGTGATGTGAGCCTCATAGTGCTTTGTGGCACCCATTCCAGGTGAAAAGAAGAGACCTGAGTTCACAGCAGAGCTTGTCCAATGCATGGACTGGAATGCAGTTGGAGACAAGGTGCACAGAATCCTGAATGCGTAATCCAAACACCGTGAATGCAACAAGACCAAAAAATTTTTCTGATGTTGCAGTGTCGACTGCCAAAAATGTGATTGCCGTCCTAACATACTGATACAAAACGTTGATTGTGAACTGGCTGCAAATAGGAATGAGCTGCTTGCCATAACTGAGCAAATGATGATCTGTTGAGGAAAGAGTGAAGCAACCCAAGCGATTATAAGTTTAAAGTTTTACTAAAGACACAGTGTACAGGAATCAACCTGGAAACAGAATGGTTGTAGCTGAATGTGCAGTGTAATGCAGATCTTGCTGAGAATGCTGATCACCTGGTTGTGCACAGGCATAATACTGAGGACTTCTGTGAACTCCACATTTGCGACTGAGGACTGGCTGTCCAGGTAGCTATAGCTATATGAGGGGAACCAACGTCATAATGCAGTACGACCTGAATGCTAATGGCGCGAACCTGACGAGTATAATGAGAGTGTTGTTGACGCCTTTGCTTTGGAAACACACACAACGATGTAATGTCCAGGATGTCATCAAACTGTTTTGTTGCAGCCTGAAACATCTTATATGCATGAGTGATAGCCAAAACCACTTCTGCTATTGGAGCTCCTAAACACAAAGCCTCACAAAGCACCCCCCCCCCCCCCCCCCCCTGTCTGGAGCAGAACTGATGATGATGATGTCACATTTCATAGTCTGCATATGAATGTTGACAATGAGCACAAAGAAATTTGTGTTTCCAACTTCAAATGCAGAGGCTGTCCAACCAGTTTCTTTTGTCACTGGTGAAACTCCATATGGGAAGAAAAGCCATGGGTTTGCTTAAGACAACAAGCAAACAGCATCTCACACAGTTCAGAAAATGACAGCACTGTGAGGTCCTTTAACAGGGCAAGTCTTTGAAGCAATTTAAATGTTTTAGTTTGACCCAAGACAAGAAGAAAGACTTGGGCAAAGACAGTCCTCTACCTGAAACAGTGTAAAATTTTGCTGCAAATGGCATGCATACAATGGTGGAAAAGCTGGGATAGTGCTTGGGAATACAGAAGGGAGTTGTGGAGACCCCTGGCACTATGCAAATTTTTAACCAGCTGACAAAGAGCAAAGTGATGTTGTTTGGATGGCTGTTTCTGATGAGTAAGTTGCACTGGTGTTGTTGTTGTAGCAACTGAATCAATGCCAAATCCATCATACACATGGAACATGTGTGGAAATGAAAGACAGTCATCACCAAAAACTGTAGTACCTACATTTCTTTATTGACAACAACAACACACAACAACACACAATTACATACAACTGCAGTGAGCCAAGCACCAGAATTTCACAAGCATAAGAGAACTTTTACTAAAGAATACAAGTACAGGTAGAGTATGATCAAGTACGATGTTATCCTATAATCACACATAGCTGTTCAAGTGTAACAATAGAAAATCCAGGATGGAATGTAACAATATTATGAAAAGGAAAGTTGCTATTCACCATATAGCGGAGATGCTGAGCCACAGATACTCACAGCAACAAGACTGTCACAAATAAAGCTTTTGATCAGTAAGGCTTTAGTCCAATAGTCAAAAATAGATGACACACACACACACACACACACACACACACACACACACACACACACACACACACACACGTGCGCAAACAAAACTCACACACATGACTGCAGTCTCGGGCAACTGAAGCCATACTGCGAGCAGCAGCACCAGTGCGTGATGAGAGTGGCAGTTGGGTCGGGGTAAGGAGGAGACTGGGATGGGGAGGAGTGAGAACAGTTTAGCAGAGTGTTCAGCAACAGAGTGGTCCACTTGTTTCTTGGCCACAGTTTGTTGGTGGCCATTCATGCAGACAGACAACTTGTTGGTTGTCATGCCCACATAGAATGCAGCACAGTGGTTGAAGCTTAGCTTGTAGATCACTTGACTGGTTTCACAGGTAGCCGTGCCTTTGATGGGATAGGTAATGTTTGTGACTGGACTGGAGTAGGTGGTTGTGGGAGGATGTATGGGACAGGTCTTGCATTTAGGTCTATTACAGGGGTAGGAGCCATAAGGTAAGGCATTGGGAGCAGGGGTTGTGTAAGGATGGAAGAGTATATTGTGTTGGTTCAGTTGATGGTGGAATACCACTGTGGAAGGGGTGGGAAGGATAGTGGACAGGACATTTCTCATTTCCGAGCATGATGAGAGGTAGTTGAAACCCTGGCAGAGAATGTAATTCAGTTTCTCCAGTTCTGGGCAGTACTATGTTACGAGGGGAATGCTCCTCTGTGGCTGGACTGTGGGTCTTCAGGAGGTGGCGAGAGATTGGAAAGATAAGGCACAGAAGATTTGATTTTGTACAAGGTTGGGAGGATAATTATGGTCTGTGAAGGCTTTATTGAGACCCCCAGTATATTTTGAGAAGGACTGCTCATCACTGCACAGGTGACGACCACAGCTGGCTAGGCTGTATGGAAGGGACAACTTCCTAATCTCCCCCATGCTGCCTCAGAGCTGACAAACCCTGTCTCGCATACCTATTAGACTTACCCCATCCTCCAAAACTCCCTCCTACTACCACACAGAATCCAGAACCTAAACAGACCCATAAAACAGTCGCGAAACTTTCCTCCAGAAGCCTTAGTCCCACAGAAATATCAGTCCTTTCCAAAGGCCTCACCTTTTGCCCCACTCCCAAATTCAACCATACAGGACTTGTTAAAGACCTTCTCTCCTTCTCCCTGTCCCTACAGTGGAAACACTTTTTTTCCACCAACCCTGCCAATCAGACTCAACCAAAAACCAATGTTGAACTCTGCCTAACTCTGTTCACTCCTTCTCCTAACCATAATCCACCTGTACTGCCCCCAAATCACCTCCTGTTATCTTTCCAGAATTTCTTAACCTTGAACCTTGCCTCTCCATCATTTCCCAAATCCCTCAACATGCAAACTAACCTTACATCCACAGAAAGAGCCCTGGCACACCATCTAAAAACTAATACTGACGTTATTATCATACCTACAAAGGCTCCACCACTGATGTTTTGAACTGCAAGGATTACCTGGCAGAAGGACTCTGCTAGCTGTCAGATACATCCACCTACAAATCTTGCCACAGTGACCCCATTCCAGACAACCAGCAGGATCTCCAGTCACTCCTCAAATCCTTAGGCCCATCCCAGAACCTCTCCCCAGAGTCCATCTCGCTGCTCACCTCTACCACTCCCCGCACTCCTGCCTTCTGCAGGTTTCCTAAAGTCTGTAAACCCAACCACTCAGGATGCCCAATTGTGGCTGGTTACTGTGACCCCACTGAGAGAATCTCTGCTCACATACACCAACACCTTCAACCCATTACCCAGAACTTACCTTCCTATATAAAAAATACCAACCATTTCCTCCATTGGCTCTCCATCTCTCCACAGTTCCTGTCCCTTTACCACATGGTGCCCTGCTCGTCACTATTGATACCACCTCCCTTTACCTTAACATCCCTACTATTCATGGCCTTACTGCTATTAAATACTACCTTTCCCAATGGCCAACAGGTTCCAAACCAACAACCTCCTTCCTAGTCACCATGACCAAATATATCCTCACCCACATTTACTTCTCCTTTGAAGGCATTACCTATCAGAGGTACAGTATGGACACCTGCATGGTGCTATCCTATGCCAACCTGTTCAAGGGCCATCTAGAGGAATCCTTCCTAAACACTCAGAATACTAAACCCCTCACCTGGTTTAGATTCAGTGATGACATCTTTGCAATCTGGATTTAGGCTGAGGACACCCTATCCATGTTCCTCCAGAACCTCAATATCTCCCCCATTTGCTTCACCTTGTCGTACTCAGCCCAACAAGCCACCTACACAGATGTTGACCTTCACCTCAAAGATGGCTACATCAATACCTCCATCCATATCAAACATACTAACCACCAGCAATACCTCCACTTCGACAGCTGCCGCCCATTCCATACCGAGAAATCCCTTCCATACAGCCTAGCCCCAAAACAAATCTCCTGTGCCTTATCTTTCCAATCTCCCACCACCTCTTCGAGTCTCACAATCTGGCCACAGAGGAGCATTCCCCTCTTAACTCATTACCGCCCAAGACTGGAACAACTGAATTACATTCTCCACCAGGATTTTGACTACTTCTCATCGTGCTCATAAATGAGGAATGTCCTGCCCGCTATCCCTCCCACTCCTCCCACAGTGGTATTCCGCTGTCCACTGAACCTACACTATATGCTCATTCACCCCTACACAACCCCTGTTCCCAACCTCTTACATAATCATGGTTCATATCCCTGTAATAGACAAAGTTGCAAGACCTGTCCCATACATCCTCCCACCACCACCTACTCCAGTCCAGTCACAAACATCACCTGTCCCATCAAAGGCAGGGCTACCTTTGAAACCAGTCAAGTGATCTACAAGCTAAGTTGCAACCACTGTGCTGCATTCTATATAGGCATGACAACCAACAAGTTGTCTGTTTGCATGAATGGCCACCGACAAACTGTGACCAAGAAACAAGTGGACCACCCTGCTGCTGAACACTCCACCAAACATGACATCCTACATTTCAATAACTGCTTCACAGCCTATGCCATGTGGATCCTTCCCACCAACACTAGCTTTTCTGCAATGTGCGGGTGGGATCTTTCCCTACAGTATGTCCTACATTTCCGTAACCCTCCAGGCCTCAACCATCGTTAGTTATTGTCCTCACTCATCCAGCCCCTTCCCTGTTCCCATTCCAGCACTACATAGCCCTCATTCCACCATCACACCCAGTCTTTCTACTTCTCTCCTTTTCTGCAACCCCCCCTCCCCTCCCCCGCCCTCTGCGCCTCTCGCCTGTTATTCATCTAACCTGCAGCACTTCACTGTGCGCCACCCCTCTCCTACTATCCTTTCCTTTCCCGTCCCAGTCTCCTCCTTACCCCGACCCAGTTGCCACTCCCATCATGCACTGGTGCCGCTGCTCGCAGTGTGGCTTCAGCTGCCTGAGACTGCAGTTGTGTGTGTGTGTGTGTGTGTGTGTGTGTGAGAGAGAGAGAGAGAGAGAGAGAGAGAGAGAGAGAGAGAGAGAGAGAGAGAGACTGATTTCTATTTTTGACAAAAGACTTACTGGCTGAAAGCTTTATTTGTGACAGTCTTTTTGTTGTGCGTATCTGTGACTCAGCATCTCTGTCATATGGTGAGTAGCAACTTCCCTTTTCATAATATTGTAATAGCTGTTCAAGTCTGTGAATTGAATCTTCACCTACCACAGCTGATGCACAAGAGAGCGAGGCTCCGCTGGTGGTTTACCACCACAAAGACTCATCTGGTGGTGGTACTGCCATTGAGTCAAGCTTGTGTCCTCATACTGCCTTTTAGCAGATGCTGCCAAATATGAGTGATTCAGTCATAGTGATAATGTATGTGAGCATGCTGCCAAAGATGTGTCATATGCAAATGTAATGATGAGCAGTACTGTACTGCAGTCTCTCTGTTTGACATCAGCTATATCGAGAGCATATCTGCCAACATTTTATTAAAGCATTCTGTGAGGCCATTCATATGTGGGTGCTCGGTAGTTGTCGTCCTGTGTGTGATGCTGCAACAAGAAATTGCTTCTGATACTGGTCTCAACTAGAAAAAACTTCCATGACCACAGATCATCACATGGAGTCCTCTTTGCTTCAAAATGATCTTCTACAAGGAACCTCACAATTTTCTGAGCTTTAGCAATCAGCACAGTTTTGGTGTCAGCATTGTGGGTATGGTAGTCAGTGCAGACTTGTCCATCAATTCCCATTTGTTGATTCCAGGAACCTCCCCAAGAGGTAGGTTGGAATCTAGTGTTGCAGGTGAAATTGGTATCATATTTCCTGGAGGTAATTGTGGCATGTTTCCATTGCTGGAATTCCTTACATTGGCTCACATAGTGTCTAAAGAACTGATACAGATATGACCAGTGATAACTGTCTCTGATTCTGAGTTGTCACATATCCCAAATGAGTAGATGTTTCAGTATTTAGGAAATACTTAAGGATAGTTGGATTTAGATGAGATGGGATGATGAGCAACCATTTCTGTCCCATTGGAATTCTTCCTTGGCTGGTTCCCTCTCCTTCAAGGCTTCCATGTTTTGCAGCAGTGCAGGAGCAGTAATGTCATTTAATGCAGCGATGACTGAGATTTCATCCACGCTGCTGTGTTTCATCGAAGGATTCCTTGAACAGCAATTGGTGTGCTTATGTTTGCATCTGCTATTGCATAACGCTGTGACATCAAACTCCCGAAGCCTTATACCCATCTCACCAGTGGACCCGAAAGATGCTTTAGGCTAGTCAGCCAGCATAGATTTTTCCAAAGAAATATTGCCAGAACTTGTTGATGGCCCAGATGATTGCAATACACTCTTTCTCAACTGCAGAGTCGTTCTTCCCTTTCATTTGTCCTAGAATTGCATCTATCCTGTAACTGCTAGCATTGGTGTGAAGTTCTGTCTTGGAGTTCTTGTCTTACATATAATGCAATCCTGTTTAGGAACAACAAAAGAAAAACAAGTGAATTGACAAATTTGCAAGAGCTAGATGTAAGAGTAGTTGAAAGTGCTAAATTTTTAGGGATCACTGTGGACAGTTGTTTAGGATGGAAAGAACGTATTTCCAATATAAGCAATAAACTTGGCAGTGCGCATGGTGTATGTTTCATACTTCAATGCTATAATGAGCTATGGTATAGAAATCTGGGCCACTCGACTGAGGCAATTAAAATATTCAAATTACAAAAGAGAACAATTAGAATAATAGGAAACAAAATAACAAGAGATAGTTGTAAGCCTCTTTTTTTAAAAAAATGAGATTCTAACCTTCTACAGCTTGTACAGATCATAAAGATAAATTCAACAAAAATTAAGATGTACATGACCACCACACCAGGAACACCAAGAAATTAAGAATTCTGCGCATAACACAACTCAATATGAGAAAAGCAATGGATACATGGCAGTAAAGTTTTACCACCACACATCACTAATGCCAAATCAAAGGATAAGTTTAAACAGTCAATCAAACAACTGCTACTGGGAACTCATTTATATTCAATCAGAGAATTTCTTTCAAATGAAAATAACTAAAGCAAACAGGCATAGTACACTAAAAAAATGTAGATAGGTATAGAGAAAAAGAAAAAGTAAAATGTGTTAACTTCTTAACAGCATTGTTTTATCTAAATATTTTGTTTTATATAGTATTATTGCTGTAATTTTTTTATAAATGTAAACAAAACAGGATCTAGAATGTGTGTGTGCTATATAACTGTATTATACCATATATATAAAATGATGGACCCATAATACAGAATTATTGCAATTAAATGTTCTGTTGGTTGGTTGGTTGGTTTGGGGAAGGAGACCAGACAGCGAGGTCATCGGTCTCATCAGATTAGGGAAGGAAGTCGGCCATGCCCTTTGAATGGAACCATCCCGACATTTGCCTGGAGCGATTTAGGGAAATCACGGAAAACCTAAATCAGGATGGCCGGATGCGAGTCCAGTGTCTAACCACTGCGCCACCTCGCTCGGTCAAATGTTCTGTAATTTAGGTACATAGATTATGTATGCCTCATAAAATCCATTCAGTTTACAGTATCTAAACTTTTGTAACTATGATGTTAATTTC
Organism: Schistocerca nitens; assembly: GCF_023898315.1. Taxonomy (NCBI): domain Eukaryota; kingdom Metazoa; phylum Arthropoda; class Insecta; order Orthoptera; family Acrididae; genus Schistocerca; species Schistocerca nitens. The sequence continues at coordinate 470,145,743 of NC_064621.1, forward strand.
CAGAAATTTTGTGGCTAAAATTTATTAATTATCTTAGCAAAACTATAGTTAGAATCAGTAAAAGTGATGTATTTTATTGGAAAACTGACAAAGCAAATATGTACTTGGACTTACTCCATAGGTGTACATCATAAGCTGCTAAATAAATAAAAAAAATATTGATAGGACAGGAGAAGACATTAGTGCCTTTTTAACAATGAGGTAATATCTTTCTTGCACATCATTCCATGAAAATTTGGCATCTCTTGCAGTAATTCTTGCAAAGGACTTGCCTTGATGCAAAAGTCTTTTACGGATTGTTGGAGCTACAAATAAATTCTGAGAAAACTTCTCACATCACAAATGTGATTAATCAGGAAAATCACTTTATTGTTAGTGGTGGGTGTGACATTACATCCAGTGAAACATTATTAAATGCCTTCTCTGAAAACTGCTTAGAACAGATAGTTTGGAACCACATGCATGATGGAAATATACTGGATATACTGAATATAACAGCAGCAAATATATCTGATCTCTTTAATGATATCCACATCAAAACTCATATCAGTGACCATGAGGCATTAATAGCAACAGTGAATACCAAAATACAAAAGGGTAACTAAAACAAGTGGAAAACTAGACAGAGAATTCAGAAAACTAGACAGAGAAAACAATAGTGTCATACCTCAAATGAGGAACTTGAAAACTGTAGCTCAAGACAAGAGCATGTAGAGGACTTATGGCTCAAGTTTAAAAGAATAGTTGACCATGTACTGGATAAATATGTACCCAGTAGCACAGTTCATAATGAGAGAGATTCTCCTTGGTATACAGTCACTGTAAAGAAACTTCTAAAGAAACAGAGACTACTGCACAACAGGTATAAAACAAAGCACAGGGCTGTAGATACAGATATGCTGAATGAAGTGCATTTGGCAGTGAAGCCTTCAGTGACTACCACAACAGAATACTGTCAAATGATCTTTCACAAAACTCAAAGAAATTCTGATCATATGTAAAGGCTGTTAGTTTGCCAAAGCTAGTGTTCAGTCCCTCAAGGGCAAGGCTGGAACTGAAGTTGACAGTAGCAAAACAAAAGTAGAAATGCTTAACTCTGTTTTCAAATGTTCCTTTACATGGAAGACATGGGAGTATTGCCCCAACTTCATTTTTGTACCACTGAAAAGATGATTGAAATAAATTTCAATGTCAGTGGTGTCATGAAACAGCTGAAATCATTAAAATTGAAAATAGCTCTAGGGCTCGATGGGATCCCTATTAGATTCTATACTGAATTTGCAGCTGAGTTAGCTCCTCTTCTAACTGTAATCTGTCACAGATCCCTCGAACAAGAAAGTGTGCCCAGTAGTTGGAAGAAAGTGTCAAAACTATTTATAGGAAGGATAGCAGAAGTTATTTGCAAAACTACTGTCCAGTAACCTTGACATTAATTTGTTGTAGAATCTTAGCACGTATTCTGAGCTCAAACATAACAAGGTATCTCAAACAGAACCACCACCTCCATGCCAACCAGCGTGTATTTTGAAAAACATCAGTCACATGAAAACTTACTCGCGCTTTCTTGCATTACATACTGGAAGCTTTGAATGAAGGCTGTCAAGTAGATGCAGTATTTCTTGATTTCTGAAAAGGATTTGACTCAGTCTCACACTACACTTATTATCAAAAATAGTCAAGTGGGGTATTAAGCAAAATTTGTGACTGGACTGAAATTCTTTGGTAGGGAGGATGAAGCAAGTCATCTTGGATGGGGAGTCATTGACAGATGTGGAAATAACTTGGGGTGTTCCCCAGGGAAGTGTGTTGGGACCCTTGCTGTTCTAAATGCAGTTACCTGCAATGATGTGCTGACTGAAAAAAGCTGCATACATATTCAGTTGAAAATCTTGACAAGATTTTGAAGGGGTGCAAAGATTGGAAAAGGACTTTCTTATGACTATAACATACGAAAGTCACAGTTGGAATCAGTCAAATCATACAAATACACAGGTTTAACACTCTGTAGGCATATGAAATGGAATGATCACATAGGTTCAGTTGTGGGTAAAGCAGGTAGTACACTTCCGTTTATTACTAGAATACTGGAGAAATGCAGTCAACTTACAAGGAGATTGCTTACAAATCACTCATGTGACCTATTCTAGAATATTGCTAAAGTGTGATGGACACACACCAAATAGGACTATTGTGGGATACTGAATGTATGCAAAGAAGGGCAGCATCAATAGGCACATGTTTATTTGATGCATGGGATAGTTTCACAGATATGCTGAAGAAACTGAACTGGCAGACTCTTCAAGGTAGACATAAACTAGGCCATGAAAGCTTACAAAGTTTCAAAAACTCGCTTTAAATATTGACTCTAGGAATATACTGCAACCCCTACATACTGATAACATAGGGATCATGAGGGCAAGATTAGATTATTTACAGCATGCACACAGGCATTTAAACATCCTTTCTGTGCTCCCTTTGTGAATGAAATGGGGGAAAAACACTAATAAATGGTACAATGGGGTATACGCTCTGTCATGCACTTCATAGTGGTTTTCAGAGTACAGATGTAGATGTGGGAGATCCTATGTCAGAAAATCTATGGCTGTTCTTATTTTCTCTGGATCAGGTCAGGCTTCACTGCCATTAACATGGTGCCCCGAGATTTCTTGAGTAGGTGTCCTAGCAGTTATTGAAACTTCTTCAAAAAAATAACAATGTCATCCACTTAAAGTGTTGAAGCAGGTTGTCTGTTATATGCTCAAAGGTTCTAGGGGCTTTGCATAGTCCAAAAGGCATAATTTTGAACTCATAGAGGCCATCAGGTGTCATGAAGACAGTCACTTCCCAGTCAACCTTGCCAACCACAAATTGCCAGTAGCCTCTCTGCATGTCAGAAATTGAGTAGTACTTCGCTCCTTTTAAGCTGTCTAGGGTTTCACGAATGCTCAGCAGTTGGTAGACATCTTCTTTCGTGGTGATGTTCATTCATAGGCAGTCAGTGTAGGAATGTCATGTACTGTCCTTCTGTACAAGGAACACAGGAGAGAAACAAGGACTCTCTGAAGGTACAATAATGTCATCTTGCAGCATCTTCTCCACTTCGTCCTGAATTGTGTGTCATTCAGCCAGCAACATCTTATTTGAGCCCTGGCCAATAGGTAGTTGATGCTCAGTGTCGATATGGTGTTTTACCGTGGACCACTTAGTCTTAGGGGGATGAAATGCAAAGCGAAATTAAGGTTGAAGAGGAGCAATATGTGCTGGAAGATGGAAAGGGGTTTACCATCTTGGAAGCAGAAGTAGAAAAGGTGCCGAAGGAGATGAAGAATAGGAAGGCATGTGGAATAGATGATTTGCCAGCAGAACTGTTGAAGAGTCTGGGAAACAAGGCAAGAAAAGAAATAGTCTACCTCTGTAATGAGATATATGACAAAGGGGAATGGCCTGAGGACTTTGCTGCAACAGTTATGATACCAATAGAGAAAAAGAGAAATACTAAAAAATGTGAAGAGCACCGGACCATCAGTCTAATTTCTCATGCAGCTAAAGTCTTGCTGAGAGTGTTGAGTAGAAGGTTATATGGCAAGCTGGATAGAGGGATTGCAGAGGAGCAGTTCGGATTTAGAAGAGGAAAAGGAACAAGAGATGCTATTGGCCTGCTAAGAACTATAGGGGAAAGATATATGGAAAAGGGTAGAGAAATCTTTGCTGTTTTTATAGGCTTTTGACAGAGTTCAGTGGAACAAGCTGATGGATATCTTGAAGAGGAAAGGAGTAGATTGGAAAGAGAGACGACTGATACAGAATCTATATTTACACCAAAAAGTAAGGATAAGGATTGTAAATGAAATGTAAGAAGGAAGCAGCATTGGACGAGGTGTTAGACAAGGTTGTTGCCTTTCCCCACTGTTGTTTAACAAATACCTTGAAGAGATTATTGCGAAAAGTTTAGATGGGAAAAGAGGAATATGTATTGGTGGAAAGAGAATAGAATGTATAAGATTTGCTGATGACATGGTATTAGTGGCAGAAAGTGAGCAGACAGTGAATAACATGCTCAAAGATCTGAATGAAGCTTGTGTGGAATATGGGATGCAAATAAACACAGCAAAAACAAAGAGTATGGTCATCAGTACAAGACGCAGACTGGCCAATATTAAAATAGGACAATCTACCATTAGCCAAGTAAGTGAATTTAAATATCTCAGAAGCACAATAACTGAAGACTTGAGATGTCAACAGGAGGTGAAAACTCGAATTGCCATAGCGAAGGAGGCATTCAACAGAAAGAGGAGACTCTTATGTGGCAAATTAGATAAAGGACTAAGGAAAAGGCTTGCCAAATGTTTTGTCTGGAGTGTGGCACTATATGGGGCAGAAACATGGACTCTGAGACGAGAGGATGAAAAAAGGTTAGAAGCATTTTAGATGTGGATGTGGAGGAGAATGGAGAGAATAAGCTGGATGGAAAGAGTGAGTAATGAAAGTGTATTGGAAAGGGCTGGTGAGAGAAGATATCTGCCGAAGGTTGTAAGAGAAAGGAAAAAGAACTGGTTGGGACATTCATTGAGAAGGGAGTGCTTGCTAGTAGATGCTTTGGAAGGATTGATTTGTGGGAGAAGACTGAGAGGAAGAAGGAGATACAAGGGAAGAGGAAATTATGCAGACCTGAAGAGGATGGCAGAAGACCAGACAGCCTCGAAAACTACCATGTGAAAACCTGCCTTTAGGCAGAACACTGATGATGATGACTTAGTCTGTCTGTTCTCCATTCTGGATTTGAAAGCATCCAAAAATTGATGATGCATCATGGTCAGCACTCACCAGTGCTGTTCCTTGGTCAGACCGTATCCTACTGGCAGTTCAATAGTGCTTCATCCCCCACACCATCTGTAGTTTAGCAGAGTGAGATTCTTCATTGGTGGCGCAGACTAGCTGCTCACCCTTGGTTAATTCATCTGAGCCTACAGATGCTTTAGGGATGAGTTGTGGCTGCTCATCACAAGTAGTGATCCAAAGTTCTCCCTGTCCACCTGCAATGCTTATGATTATTGCTGGTATGCAGATTACTTTTGTTAGTCTGAATAGCTTTTGGCAATTGACAGAAGCTTTAGAGTTTAACTGAGCATCTAGAATAATGAGTGGAACTTGTCTCATCGATGGAGTGGTTTAAAAATGACTGTGACATACAACCAAACAGAGCAATATTTGTTATGTGTGTATGTTTGAAAAGCATTGTCAATCTGGAGCTCTGATCCTCCACAGTTTGTGACTGCTTCTGGTGCCTGCATAAACCCACCCACTGTTAAAATTACACATTCAAAGGGCTGTGTTCTGTCACTGATACTCATTCTTGCAATACGTGTTCATGTTGGCTGTGTCTCTTTCCCATTTGTGACCTTCAGCACGTTCACTTTCATATCATGAAACATAGTCTTCTTTAGCTGGCAGTGATAAGCATTTAACATTACACAAAAAAGAAGCACCTTAGTCAACTAGCGCCCAGACAGGTTGGTGTTGATGAGAATTTCTGACAGTTGGGCAGCTATCATCCATGGAGGGTTTTCACCATGTCCATAGGTGGTTGCCTCACTTGGTTTTCCTGAATTGGGCAGCTAGGTGAGAGGTTAGTACCTGTGTTCAGTGATGGGGACTGCCTAACCATGTTGGAGAGCAACTTCATCCATGGTATGACAGTGGACTTCTTTCTGCAGATCTACTGTAATCAACTGCAGTTGACTATTATTAATAGCGCTGTTGTGTTGGTTGATGCCTTCTGATATAGTCGTCATTGAACACTCATCTTTTTCTGCAGTGATGTACAACATACCCAGGGCATATACAGTGGAAGAAAACTGGCATATTCCCCCCCCCCCCCCCCCCCCATGTCTGCTGTTGTGCTTGGCAGAGGAGTTGGTTGTACTTGCACCTGCGTTGGATGGATATGGCTGTCATTTGGTGGGTGCAGCATAAGTACATTTATCATGGTACATTTGACTGGCAACTCAATACACCCCTCCTTCAATGATCTGTACTACATCCTGATGTATGGGGTTGATATTCATGGCGGCTATCTCTTGAGCTGCCTTACAATGCTACATCTGTTCTCTTACTACCTTGCCACCATAGATACCATGTTTGGGAGTCACTTTTGTCTGACTCTTTTTCTGTTCCATTTCCTCAATGCATTGGCACTAGATAATGAATTCTTTCGTTGTTGTGATGTCCTTTACCAGAAGAACATGGTACATGTCTCCTGTGACTCATTTAATCAAGAGTGAGATTTTGTTGGCTTCTGTCATACTCAGATTCACAGTGTGGCATAGGCACTAAACCTTCTGTATGTAAGACTGTGTCATTTCTCCATGACATTGGGAACCTGTTCTTCCATTGTTCTTCCACTAAGCAGACTTACTGTTGATTTGCACCTGATGTTTTCTTCCATTCAGCCTGGAATTTGTCCCAGCTATCGAGCTTGTCTTCATAGTTCTCAAACCACTGCTGTAGTGTGCCATCAAAGTGCACATTCACCAAACACATCATATTATCCACCTGTTGAATGTGGTGATCCAACTGAATCCTTCCAATCATTGCTTCAAGTCCTAACCAGTAACTCTGGAAAATGCTGATAGATGTCACATGTGAAGTTGACATTGCTGGCTTGGAATCCATTCATGTCCTGATTATACAGATCTTTGAAGCAATGTACACTTGCATTCCAGATCCTGTCCATGTAGGCACCAGGTTTTACATTGCCTAATTGGAGCTGTGGTGATGTAGATGTACCCAGCTTCTCCACCAAAAATGTCACTCATGACCAAAATCAAGTCCAGATCCAAAAGCAGGTTCATCAGTGATGCATAATGCTTAACAAAACCTTGTTTATTACATACAGAATAGAAATACCTCCTGAAAAGAGAGTGGCGCTATTTATTCAGATATTGAATATTTGAGAATATCCACACATTAAAAAAACATAAGAAATTCTCAGATTTTCAGAAATGATAAATACTAAAAACAAATATTTGCTGGTGGTCAGATTCGAACTGGTGATCTGCAGCATGCCAACCAGAGACACTAACTGCTCCTATGCACTCCATGCAACACATTTCACAGCAGTAGTATATGACATTTTCAGGGCATATACTGTGTAGCATTCTCGGTGATATTCTGATTACAGTATTCTGCTGTGCAAGACTCAGTACAGGTGACCTCTCAACATACACCAAAGGAGAAAAAATGAAAAAGGGGGTGAGTGTTGCAGATTTGTGGACCGGGAAGTTACAAACACATTGTCTTTGAAAAGATAGCAAACACAGGAATCACCTGCAGAATACACAACAACCATTGTAATGAATGCACAGATAAAGTGCCGTTGGTCATGTATTATTTGATTTATTCTACTAGTTTCCCTCATCAGTTGCGAATATCCAGCATGCCACCAGGGCAATGAAAATCTCAGGGTGCTTCTAGTTAAATGAGCAAAAATAGTCAAATAAACCAAATAATATGCATCCTGTGGCAGTTTATATATAATTCAAACATATGAGGTGTGATCAAAAATATGGTTAATGGATTTGTTTCCGCAGCAACTGCTGTCACTACTACCATTTTGGTGTAATTTGTCTGGTAGCCTGACCTGTTGAGACAGGCAGTGTCAAGTTGGAACATGTTCTGACTTGTCTGTCAGCATCCAGAGACATTAGAGTGAGGTTGTGTTTACTGTGTCTGTCATGTATCGTGGATTTTGAACAACATGTGAACATTAAATTCTGTTTCAGGTGGCAAAAAAGAGCCAAAGGAACTCACGAAATTGGTGTATGGTAATAATTCTTTAACTCTGAAGACTGTTCACACATGGTATGAGTGATTTAAAAGCAGAAATGTGTTTGTAGAACACAAACAATGTCTGGGACATCCATTAAGTTCAAAAACAGAAGAAAATGTAAAATTTTTTTGTTCAAACAGATGAAAACAATTCGAGACCCTACCAAAGAACTTAGCATCTTGGGTCTGTGCAAAGCATTTTAACCAATAATATGCAAATGAGATGGTGAGTGCAAAATTCGTTCCCAGAATTTTGAGTGATGAACAAAAGGAAAATCACGTGTCGGTTTGTATGGAGCTGTAGGATCGTCTTCATTCAGATCCAGTCTCGTATACAGACTTGTAACTGGAGATGAAACTTGGGTCTATGGGTATGGCCCTGAGACGAAAGTTCAGAGTTCCCAATGGAAAACCAGTGAATCTCCTCATCCTAAAACGACATATCACTTAAAGTCATGCTCTTTTCTTTTTTTCTTAAAAAAAATTGAGGGCATAGTGCAATCAGAGTTAATTCCAAAGAGAACAACTCTTCATCATTACAATGCACCTTGCCACACCTCACTTTTGATTCAAGAGTTTTGGCTGGAAAAGTGCTCCTGTCTGTCTACATCTGCCTTACTTGCCAGATTTACCACCATGTGACTTATGGCTCTTCCTAAGAATGAAAACTGTGCTGAAAGAGAAACACATGGACACCATTCCTGAGAGGGCCATGACAGACCACCGAACACCATTCTGAGAGAAGCCTTCAAGAAATGCGTCCGGTCATGGATTCAGCAGTGGGATAAGTGCACTGCCAGCTGAGGACAGTACTTTGAAGGAGATTAAATCAAATTCCATATAAGCTTATTACTTTGTTTCTAATAAAATAATTTGGCATATTTCTTGATCACACCCCATAGATGTTATCTGCATAATACTGTGTAAAAGTTTGTGGCAAGTTACCTGTATTCCTGTAATTTAAATATATTGGTAATGGGCTATGCACATTCATGGCCACCATTTTGGTTAAGAGCACTAGATCAATAAAGCATGTTGAAAATTATGTAAATGGGACAACAGTTTCATGAGTGTACAGAAATTTCTCAGGAAGAGTAGCTGATGTAATGGTTACCACTACCCATGTTTTATAATTTCGCCTTGGCAATTACATGAAACATCATTCCACTAGTAAATAACTTAATATACAGGGTACATCTTGATCTGAAAGAGAGATGCAGGAACCATTTAAAATAAGACACATCATTTGGCTTCAGCTCCTGCATCATAGTATAATAATGGGCAGCCATCATTCATCTCTTTGCTGCCCTTTGGCTTTTTGTGTATGAATGCTGTATTTCCTGTGCCAGATGTTAAATTAGTTATGTCTTGTTGGTCACTTGCACAATGTATCATAATGACATCAAACAAGTCAGTCTATAAGCTATTAGCTTGATTCATATTTAAAAGTGTGTGCATGCCGATCATGCACACTCGAGTTCAAATAACCAAATAACAGAAGAGAATATTTAGTCTAATAACAAAATTAAATGTGCAATATTGCTGCACATGTAATCTACTAGTTCTTAAATAAAATATTCTGTTACGGAATAGAACAAGCTGCTGGAAGAAACTTTTTATTAAACTTGCAATGGTTTCCAGGGAAATATTTTTTAAAAGAGTAAACTGCGATTTGACTGTGTATTACCATATTTATCTTCAGTAGTATCTAGATTTCAGCTTTTGTGCCGTTATCAATTAAAATGCTAAAAGCTGCTGGATCATTATTATGTCATATCTGTTAAGGCAGTCCAAAGCAGAGACCTGCTTTGGACTTGCCCTAACGGACAGGACAACTTTTAGATTGTAAGTCATAATGGCACAAAAGCTGAAATCTATATAGTACTGAAGATAAATATAGTAATACACAGTCAAATGGCAGGTTGCTCTTTTAAAAAATATTACGTGGCTGTGGCTCAACACCATCAAAAACTACTTCCAGACAATATTGCACACCCCCTGAAAATTTCTGCTGAGAAAGAGGGATGAGCTCCACAATCAAGCAAAAGATTTGTTACTGTTGTTTTGTTTTTATACCACATATTCTAAATGAAACTCTCACTGAGGCATAAAAACTATAGTCACTTACAAAGCTTCTGTGACACTGCTTTTTGCATGAACCAGTAAGTAGACATGATGAACATACACTGGTCAGTGGTATACGGTTCCATACCCTTCTTTTACTGCCCTTAATTGACAATAAGTGCAAGTGTGTCATGCACACGCGAGCGCGTGCATACGTGCGGGTGCTGCCTCCCCCCCCCCCCCCCCCCCCTCATTCAGTTACACCATTCTCACGTTTTATGTCACACACTGTAATCAGATTTTAAAGTACAATATTATCTTATGAACAAATTTTATCATGTAATTCAACAAAATTTTTATTGCTAGTAATTTAATAGATAATGGTTTTATTTATAAGTTCCCTTACCTCTTATTTTTAGGTATAAATGACCCTGCAAATTATCCTGAGTATGTATTGGCAATCCACAGTTCAAAACGTTTATTAGTGGAGCAGATTTCACCACCAGCTTATGTACTTGCAGATGCTATAATAAGCTTAACTCTTTCAAAGGGTCAGAGGCATGAGGTATGTACTCAGTTGTTTAATATGATATTTCATCACATTTGATGAAATTTTGTGATTTAAATTCTACTTTCTGACTATAGTTAGTTACATGTCCCACAAGTCACTTGCACGGTGAATCATAAAAACACGGAACAAGTCAGTTTACAGGTTATTAACTTAATTTGTATTTCAATGTGTTTGCATGTTGACCATTTGAATATTAGTTCACACAACAGAAAATAATATTTAATTTTATGACAGAAGTACATAAGTAACACTTCTGTACTGAATAAATGACAAATTTCTAATTGAAAATGCTTCTTTCAAGTAGGAGATGTTGCCTATAAGGAACTTTGTTTAGCTGTTTTTCTAATTCAGCTGTGCAATTTTCACACATTTTGTATCATCAAGTGAGTGATGCAATATTTTGATAGCAGTATTTCTTGGTCCTGTCTGAGCTAAAGATAATTTTAATGAAGATAATTTTTCCTTCTAGTAGTGGAATTATAGATTTCATTATCCCTTTGAAGAAATAATGTATTCTTTAGAACAAATTTCAGGAGAGATGTGCTGTGATGCTGTAATTAAGAGAACTAATTGCTTAAATAGGTGTGTCTAAGATGATGATTGGTGAGCTCAACATAATATTGTTGTGACATGCTTCTGGAGAATGAAAACATTCTGTGTTAAATGATAGTTATCACAAGGTAAATTCCAGATGACATTACTGTGAATGAAAGTAAGCAAAGTACAGTACATCAAGGAAAAAGTCATTTGAGAAAACTGTAATATTACAGACCAAATTTATGACTAGTAATTACCTGCAGGAGGAGACATTTCAATAGTCGATAGATATGTACAGGGCGGTCAGAAACAGTCTGAAAATCTTGTAAGTGTGTTGTTCGGCAGTTTGTGTTGAGAGAGAATTGTTAAGAAAAAAATTTGATACATTGCACTGTTTCTAAGCTAATTAGCATTGAAGTCAGCCATTCAGACCTTTGCATACACAAATGTAAGTAGCCTGCCAGGTACAATTAGTGTCAGTTGTTCTCATAGCGTAAATGATAATGCACGAGGCAGCTCATCATTTGGCTTGGGTTCGATCCTTAATACCGTCCCGTGCACAATTTTTGAATTACTCTCTTGTTCAGTTTTAGGAAACCAAATGCATAACATGTTTAGTGTCATTGTCTCTGGCCATCAGCTTGAATTTACATGTGCAACAACCTGATTGGCTAACTTCAGTACTAACTAATTTGGAAAAGATGCAACATATCGAATTTCTTTCTTAACAATTATTTCTCAGCACAGCCTATCTTGCAACAACCTGTAAACCTTTTCAGATGGTACACATACTATCATAGTTTTCAGAACAAATAGTTCCTTTCTTGGGATGTGCGTGTGTGTGTGTGTGTGTGTGTGTGTGTGTGTGTGTGTGTGTGTGTGTGTGAGAGAGAGAGAGGGGGGGGGGGGTTGGGAAGCTTAGAAAGGAAGAGGTCACTAAGAATCCCAGAAGAGAGAAACCTACCTAGTGTGAGGATGAGGGGGTGACTGAAATTACATCTTCTGAAGTTTAGTACTGGCCAGAAATTTATGATATGATGTTAGTTGTTTGACTGTCATCATAATCATCTGTCTCATAATTTTATAATAAACAAAGTATGTTTACATAATGATTTGTTTCTCTCTGAGGCCTAAAATGACACAAAGTGCAAAAGTGCTTAACTGAGCCATTGAAGAAGTTCTAAAACATGTAAATTCTTCAGTTTCAACCTTATCATTATGTAAATCCAAAATTTGTTGTTATTTTGCCTTACACACCAACTCTTCATATGCTTTAACTTAGTTCTTTGTTGTTGTAACCTTTGGTGTACACAGTTGTAGGTGCTGCATGTTCTTATTGTCAATGAAGGGAGAGAGAAATTGCAGAAAACTGTGTAACAACTTTTTAAACACATTATTTACACTTTCCCCTGTTGTCAAATGTTTTTAAAAATGGATTGTTATTCTAAAGAGAAATACTGCTAAGGTCAATTATGTACATTATGAACAGCAGCAGACTTAATGCTGAGTCTTGTGGAATTATATTCATATGTGCCTTGCCTCCCCCTCCAAAAAATCCAATCTAGATTTGTAGAATTATGTAGTGTAAATTTCTGAGCAATATTACATTCTAGTGAGCTGTACCACAGAACAGCAAAAGTAGTAAATTACATGTCATCTCCAAGAGAACAAAGTAACCTTTAGATCCATCACCAATTCATTATTAAGAGGGTGTGAAAAGCTCTTGCAGAATTTAAACAATTTAGGATTAAAAGTAACAACTAGTAGAGGCTGTGAGTCATTGACAGGAACATAAACCAGACTAAAAACTATGGCAGCTTTTGGATGAATCCTTTTTAGAGCCTGAGTACATACACACACACACACACACACACACACACTAAATTGTACCAGTTGAATACAGAATGTGGGGACTACAGTTCGTGACGTAGAAGGGTGTGAGGGGTGGTATGGGGTAGAGTGAGTGAAGAGAGAAAAGAAACGGGGAGCAGGAGATAGATAGGATGATGGATATTGAGGTGAGGAAGATTACACACCTATCTATGTAGTTCAGAATAGATGATGCTGGAGTAAAGTTTCGTAGTCATGTAGCAGCCATTGGAAACAAGCATACTGTGCTCAGTAGTGTGTTTTGTCACTGAGTGATCAAGTCTACTCTTAGCCACAGTTTGGAAGTTAGTTAGTTAGTTACATGTTCCATGGCTCATTTTGCATGATAGATTGTAATGATATGAAATGAGTCATTTTACATCATTCACATCACAAATTAATTTGTACATATGGTTACTGAACATTTCCAAGGTTCTTTTTTTTTTATGAAATACAGATGTGAGTTTATAGTTCCCATCCACAACCTTTTACACATTACAGGAATAGAAATTCTTCTACGGAACAGAAGGAATTGTCAAGGAGAAACTTCCTCTGTTTGTTTTCAAATTTTACTTTGCTTTCTGTAAGACTTTTTATCACTGGCTAAGTGACCAAAATTTGTTTGCAGCGTTGTGCATCCCTTTTTGTGCTAAAGACAACTTTAATGTGGAGTAATGAATGTTATTTTTCCTTCTGGTATTGTAATTGTGTACATCATTGTTCCTTTTGAACTGTAGTGGATTATTTGCAACAAACTTCATGAGGGAATAAATTTAGTGTGAAGCAGTGTCAGAAAGCCCAACTGCTTAAACGGACATCTACAAGATGATTGTGGATGGGCACCGCATATTATTCTTACAGCACATTTTTGTGCAGTGAAAACTTTCTTTCTTAAGGTGGTGTTACCCCTGAACATTATGCCATATTAAACTACTAAATGAAAATATACAAGGTGGCCATTCATTTAGGTGTATAGTTGGTTGGCAGTCGTGGCCGCATCAAATGCTATGCAGAAATTGCAGCAAAGCTGGTACATGACTGGATTGTTTTCACAGGCACCTGTGCCTTTAATGGGATACAATAAGCATGTGATGGGACTGGATTTGGAAATGCTGGGTGGGTGATTCAGACAGGTGTTGCACCCGGGTCTTCCGTGGGAATATCATGCATGTGGCAAGAAGATGGGAGTGTGTGTGGCTTGGGGTGGACCAGGATAATGTTTAAGTTGGGTGGACAGTAGAATACCTCTTAGGGAGAACTGTGTGTATGATGTCCTTCATTTCTGGACTTGGTGAAGATAGTCAAAGCTTTGATGAAGGGTATGGTTCAGTTGTTCCAGTCTGGGATGTATTGGGTTACAAGTGGCATGGTTCTTTGCATCTTGTTATTGAGAGGAAGGGTATTAGAATAATGAGAATATGACACAGGAAATCTGTTTGTGGACTAGGTTTGTTGGATGGCGCCTGTCTGTGTGAGACCTTTAGCATACTGGGCTCTGGAGTGCTTATCACTACAGATGTGCTGCTCACATATGGTCAGAGTATATTGGAGTTATTTTTTGGTGTGGAGGGGATGACAGCTGTAAAATGCATGAGTTGTTAATAGTTAGTGGGTTTGGTATGAACATACGGTAAGTACAGATGGAGCCATCAGAGAGGTCAACTTCCAGTAAGGTGGCAGGTTGGGCAGGGGAGGACCAGATGAAGCAAAAGACAGAGGTGTTGAGGCTATGGAGGAATTAGGACAGGCTGTCTTGGCCCTGTGTCCAGATGTCTTATATATTTAACTAATTACACTCTCACCCATATATACTTCTCCTTTTAGCAGAAGATATATAGGTTGTTACAGTATTATAGTTAAAAATAAGATGGATGAGTAGAGGACTATAAAACAAACAAATAATACAAATAAACATAGATCCAGAAACCAATGGGTGCGCCAATAGGACATTTTATGGCTGAGTACGTGAATGCTGTTTAAAAGAGTCCCCAAAGATCCATACTGCAGATATGTACTTGAAGACAAACATATTGCAACAAGTGTTCCACATGACCACCATTCATGTGAAGGCAGACTTCAGTACGTCTCCTCATCGATGCCCATCCAGTTCAAAAAAGGTTCTGAAAACATTGACAACCATACACTATGCATTCTCTGATTTCACAGACACTATCAGCATGACTGGAATACACCGTTGACTTTAAATATCACGAAAAAAGTGGGTTCAAGTCAGGGGATCTTGAAGCCATGGTATTGCTAAGCTGCAAGAAATACACTTGTGCGATTTTATCCCAAACAGCTAGATTAAGGTGTACCAATGCACCATCATGCATGTACCACATATGATTCCTTTCACCAAAAAGAAAATCATCCAAGTAGTTGATTAGCTTGTGCTGCAGGAAATGAAGGTACATACAAGTCAGACAGATAGGAAATGTGGCACTATCAACTGATCATCATGGCACTGTCTAACATTAATGGAAAGTCTCTGCTGATGTGCCATCTCAGTGGGGGTTCTCGTAAACCCAAAAGTGTGTGTTGTGGATGATCATAGTATGCCTTGTGTAAAGCATGCTTTGTTGCCCATGAGGAATCGTGAATCATTGCTACATTTTATAAGGATCTCCATTGGCAGAAGGCAACCCAGAATGGAAAATCCAGTGTGCCATGTCGAGCATGCTTTACACTTGGCACAGGCACAGCCATCCCTCACCTAATACTTGCCATGTGGTGGAGGATGAACCATGTTCTAATTCAGCAATCCTTCTTGTACTTGTGCCTGGCATTGTGTCTACCTGTTGCAATATAAACTCGTACACTTGTAGTGTCAACACCCTTGCTGGTCTATCTGCTTGTTGCATGTTGGGCTGAAATGAAACAGTCTCATGTGCAGGTGCTTATGGGACCTAGCAAATATTCTGCTGTCTGGCTGTCTAAGTCGAGGATATGCTTCATGATAAAATCGTGCTGCTTCCAGTGTACATTGCCATTAGCAAGTCCGTACAGGAAGTGAATGTCAGTCATTTCTTCATTTGAAAATATCTGTGAAGCCAGGGCAACCACTTCAGATGCATTTGCTATTCACTGTAGGAACTGGTACCTGGAAGATGAGGCTGCCTTTAGCTGCAGCCTTGCTCTCTGTGTATTGCCAGCATGGCATGAAACTTTAGCTATGATTGGTCAGTTCAAGGTCATTCTTTCCTTCACACCAATGAAAGTAATGTACTCAATTAATTGACAGCAAGGCGCTAGCAAAAAAACTGCAACATAAGCGGAGCCTTAGACATTAACAGTGTTGTAACACTGTCATGACTTCACTTGTACCAGCAAAATCACTGGTTTCTGGATTTTTGTTAAGATTATTTGATTTTTTTGTTGTACTCTACCTGCTCCTTTCTTGTATCTGTAACAGTCAAACACCTTGTATAAACAAATCCATGGTACAGCCTTGGCACCTACATGAGTCTTTCCTATGCTAACCTGTTTATGGGTCACCTATATGACACCTTCCTAGCCTTCCAAAATGCTACACCAATTGTCTGGTTCAGATTCGTTGATGGTATCATCATGATCTGGACCCAGGGTCAAGACAACCTGTCCTCATTTCCTCGTTCCTTCAAAGCCTCAATAGGCTCTGATTCACTTCACCTGGTCCTCCTCGGCCTAAAGTGCCAGATTCCTGGACCTTGCCTTTCACCTCTCTGATGGCTCCATATGTACTTCCATCAACAGTTCCTGTATTTTTAGAGCTGTCATCCTTTACGGATAAAATAAATAAAAAAGGCGCTACATTGTCTAGCTACCTGAGAATGGCACATCTGTAGTGATGAGAATTCCTGTCCTCAGTGTGCTGAAGATCTCACACAGACCTTTGCAGACAGGCACTGTCCACCCAATCTACTCCACAATGAGATTTCCAATGTCAAATCACCACACCCTTAATCCTCCCACCAACCCCAAGAACCAGCTACTAAGGAGGGTGTTGCTCATCACCCAATGATATCCTGGACTGTAGCAACTAAACCATGTTCTTCGCTAGGGCTTTGAATAAATATTTAATTGTGCCCAGAAATGAGGGACATCATACCCACAATCCTTCCTACTCTTCCTAAAGAGGAGGTAGACAGTCCCAACACGTTGCCACTTGTTTCATATTTCTCTGGAAGACACAGGTGACAGACCTGTGTGATTCATCCACCCAGCATATCCTACTTCAGTCCCTGCAAAAGCTTATCTTATCTCATCAGAGGCAGGGCCGCCATTGAAAGCATCCATGTCATACATCAGCTCTGCTGAAATTTCTGTACAGCATTTTATGCGGGCATGACCACCAACCAATTGTCCACCTGAATGAATGGCCATTGCCAAACTGTGGCCAAAAACAGGGTTGACCACCCAGTGATGGAACATGCAGCTGAGCCCAATGTGTTTGATTTCAGTGGCTGCTTCACAACTCATGTCATCTGGATTCTTTCTCCCAGCAGCTTTTCTGAACTACATAGACTGGAGTTATCCTTTGCAATAAATCATCAATTCCCATAACCCTGCTGGCCTCAGTCTTTAATAACCGACTGGACCCATGCCCTCATCTCCACTATCTCCTCTTCCTCTGTTCTGTCAACCCCTCCTAATCCATTCCCTTAAGACATCTACATCTACATACATACTCTGCAATCCACCATACGGTGCATGGCGGAGGGTACCTCGTACCACAACTAGCATCTTCTCTCCCTGTTTCACTCCCAAACAGAATGAGGGAAAAATGACTGCCTATATGCCTCTGTACGAGCCCTAATCTCTCTTATCTTACCTTTGTGGTCTTTTTGCAAAATATAAGTTGGCGGCAGTAGAATTGTACTGTAGTCAGCCTCAAATGCTGGTTTTCTAAATTTCCTCAGTAGTGATTCATGAAAAGATCGCCTCCTTTCCTCCAGAGACTCCCACCCGAATTCCTGAAGCATTTCCGTAACACTCGTGTGATGATCAAACCTACCAGTAACAAATCTAGCAGCCCGCCTCTGACTTACTTCTATGTCCTCCCTCAATCCGACCTGATAGGGATCCCAAACACTTGAGCAGTACTCAAGAATAGGTCGTATTAGTGTTTTATAAGCGGTCTCCTTTACAGATGAACCACATCTTCCCAAAATTTTACCAATGAACCGAAGACGACTATCCGCCTTCCCCACAACTGCCGTTACATGCTTGTCCCACTCCATATCGCTCTGCAATGTTACGCCCAAATATTTAATCGATGTGACTTGTGTCAAGCGCTACACTACTAATGGAGTATTCAAACATTACGGAATTCTTTTTCCTATTCATCTGCATTAATTTACATTTATCTATATTTAGAGTTAGCTGCAATTCTTTACACCAATCACAAATCCTGTCCAAGTCATCTTGTATCCTCCTACAGTTGCTCAACGACAACACCTTCCTGTACACCACAGCATCATCAGCAAACAGCCGCACATTGCTATCCACCCTATCCAAAAGATCATTTATGTAGATAGAAAACAACAGCGGACCCACCACACTTCCCTGGGGCACTCCAGATGATACCCTCACCTCCAATGAACACTCACCATCGAGGACAACATACCCGGTTCGATTACTTAAGCACAACATGCACTACGTGAACTCAGTAGTTATGGTGAATGTGGGTCACATTCCTATCCCGTACACCTGCTGCTCCTTCCTCCCACATTCCTACCTCATACACCTCCTGCCCCCCTCCAAATTATCATCTACCCTTCCCCAGCTCTCTCCCACTCCCCATTTCTTTTCTTTTTTCATCCATTCTACCCCGCACTACTCCTCACACCAGTCTACCTATTAAATTGCAGTCCTGGCTTGGCGTTATGTATTCAGCTGGCAAAATGTGGCCATACAGGTACTTTTGTGTGTGTGTGTGTGTGTGTGTGTGTGTGTGTGAGAGAGAGAGAGAGAGAGAGAGAGAGAGAGAGAGAGAGAGAGAGTGTGTGTGTGTTTAATATATTATATAATTCTCATCGAGTCTTATCGTTTTGCAGTTTTCTTCTTGTCTGTATGTGGCATCAAAATACAAATATGTGCAATTAGTGTTGACATTTATACCGCAACTACTATGACTTTGCATTGTTTCAAACATATGCTACCGCAGTTAAATCTTCGGATTTATTCTAAAACTTAAGAAGGAGGTTAAGCAAGATTCTAAAGTATGTTCATGAGAATCATTTGTTCGCCACCATATGAAGATATTACATTTTCACTAAATCATATCTCCCTTCTTCCTAACCCACATTATTTGTCTTCATGTATTATTTTACTACCCCACACCTTTATGGTGTTGTGCATAAGAACGACTGCTTCCTAACAGCCTCTTTCTCAATTTTTTCCTTTTTTTATATTGCAATAAATGTATGGTTATATTTTCATGGAAAGGTTAAGACCATATTTCATATACAAATAAGCTTATGGAGAGCTTTTGAGATAATTAGTTCTTTAAATAAAGCCACTTAAAAGGTTTAAACATAATTGCACCATGGTTATGTTAACAGCCTTACTTTTCATCTTTACTGGAGAAGTTTCCTCAGGAGCTTGCATGTACTGAATTATTCTGTATTTACTATGATAAAGTCTGGAAATTATAAAATCCATTGTTTTTTGACAACACACAGTTACCATAACTGGATAGGAGTATTAGGACAGCTACTCTACAGACAGAGGCCAGTTAACAATGGTCTATTTGGCATAATTATCGCATATGCTACCAGTAGTTATATTCTAACTATGCAAAATTCTACTAGAAACTTGATATTGTCATTCTACAAATGTGTTCATTTTGATTTTGAGAGTTTATTTGATACCATTCATCTTCTTGCCCCCCCCCCCCCCCCCTCTTATTTGTGTGGTATCCACACTAATTTTTCCAGACTGCATGTTATGTAGGAATTGCTTTGGGATGTTTTCTCTGACATACACTGCACACACTCTTTTAAATTCCATTTTTTACTGAGCAACAGTATTGGCCCATTAACAGTCGAGCCACTTGTGACTTATGGAGGCTGTACACAGCACATGAAACTGGCAGATGGCTCTACACCTACATTTGATCTGAAAATTTTCAAAATTTGAATGAAACTGGTAATTATTATAAAGATAAATATACAATAAACTACAATAAATATAGTAGAAGAAAATGCGTAGTTCATTTACTGACTGTTTTGTACCTTTATTGGAAAAATTTGTGACATCACTTGATGCATTATAATAGGATGACTAGCACAGGGAACATACCAAATATTCAAATCTTCAGAAGATAATTGAGCAGTCTGTTTGTAATATTGCATTCTATTATGGTATATTTCTGATATAAACATATTTTTATATTTTTTTGGGCCACTACTGCCAAGTAGCTTTTCCAAAAGAAGAAGAAAATAAAATTTCTTCCTCACAGATAGAGAGAACAAACATATAAACAGTAACAGGGCATGTGAGATATAACACTTCAGGTGCACAGTTGAGCTTCCCAGTAGCACTATGTGAGTAACAATGAGTAACTGCCAAGTATTAAACAAACCTAACACCACACCAAATGTAAAATTAAATTTATCATGGATTATTTAATATTATTTCAATGTTGAATTTCCAGGGCCGTGAAGGAATGACTGCATACTATCTCACAAAAGGTTGGGCAGGATTAGTTGTGATGGTGGAAAATCGTCATGAGAATAAATGGATCCATGTGAAGTGTGACTGTCAGGAGAGCTACAACGTGGTCTCAACAAGAGGAGAGCTGCGTACTGTTGACTCTGTTCCTCCATTGCACAGGTAAGTTAAGAAAAAGGCACTGCAGTCTCTGAGATGTGAATTTAGAAAGTGTGAAAGTGGCTGATATAAGAAAGTAGGAAGTGCAGTTGCCAGGTTCCATGATCATTACCTACATCTTTCCGTAAGACGTGATGTGTTTTGAGGGAGAGAAACACTGCAGTGTTCATCATTGGCACACTAGTGTAGATGATGTCATTGAGTTGGCTACATGTAGAGGAAATTTTAAGGCAATGGTAACAAGTCAAGTAATGATTGAAAATTGATTATAGATAACGTTACTAGACAATTCCATTTGGAAGATAGCAACTTTGGAATATAGCAGTTCACATGTTCCTATTAACCTTGTACGATCTGCCAGGTTATTCACTTCTCTTTTAGAGATAAGCTTTGAAGGTGTACACACATCATACTCACAGATATGAGACTACACTTTTCTTTCATATACCCACTTTTGTTTGTGTATCGAAGGCAGAAAAGTGAGTCTTTTAATGCAGACTTTTCAGTAAATAAATAAACAATTTGAACAGTACATTGATAATCATTGTCATGCAAATTGCAGTTGATATCTAGCAGTTTCTCTCAAACTTTCAATGTTAAAAATTTCTGGATCATCTATCATGTGCATATTTGTACAAATAACAGTAATGTCATAGATATTCTGAATGAAAAGAACTACATGGGAAACTACAAGGATAACTCTCATCTGTGTAGTTCAGAAAAGCTGCTGCTGGGGGAGGATCCTGACGCCACAGATTGTGAACTCAGCTGGTCGTGCCTCTGATGGGATGAGATAAGCCCATGACACTAGGACTGAAGTAGGTTGTGCTGGGTTGGTGAGCTGGGCAGGTCTTATATCTGGGTCTTCCACAGTGATACGGCCGCTGAGGCAGTGGGACGGATCAGGATGTTGTGTAGGTCAGGTGAGTGGTGGAATACAGTTTCAGGATGGGAAGGATTGTAGGTAGGATGTCCCTTATTTCTGGGATCGATGATAGATAGTCAAAACATTGGGAAAGGAAATGGTTCAGTTGCTTCAATCTGGGATTATATTGGGTGATGAAGTAAATGCCCCTATGCAGCACCGGGGTGGGGGGAGGGCTTGGGGGGGGGGATCTGTTTGCAGACTAGGTTTGGTGGATAGTGCCTATCGTTGAAGCCCTGTGTGAGATCTTCAGCATACTGGGCTCAGAAATTCTCATCGTTACAGATGTGCCATCCACGAGTGGCCACACTTCTGGGAGCTTCTTTTTGGTGTTGAAGGTATGACAGCTGTCAGAATGCAAGTACTATTAATGGTTAATGGGCTTGATATGAACAGATGAACAGATGTACAGATGGAGCCATTAGAGAGGTGGAGGTCAATGTTCTGGAAGGTGCCACGGTGGGTTGAGGAGGAACAGGTGAAGTGAATGAAGGAGAGTGTATTGAGGTTGAGAAGAAATGAGACTAGGACTTCTTGGCCCTGGAGCCAGATCATGAAGAATCATCAATGAACCTGAACCAGAGTTTTGGGAGGCTGTGAAGGTCTCCTCTAGATGGTCCATAAACAGATTGGCATAGGAGGGTGCCATGATACTTGGCTGTGTCATGGAATTTTTTGTGTATCTTCTCCTCAAAGGAGAAGTAATTGTGAATGGAGATATAATGAAAAAGGCGCATAAGGAATCAGGTAGTGGGCTTAGAGTTGGAGGGACAGTGGCAGAGGTAGTGTTTGGTAGTAGCAAAGCAAAAGCATGATGGGTGTTGGTATATAGGGAGGTGACATCAACAATAACAAGTGAGGACCTAGGTGCTAACAGTTTGGGGATGCTTGAGTGTTGTGAGAGGAAGTGGTTTGTATCTTTGATATGAGAGATTAGGCTGTGGGCAGTTGGATGTAGGTGTTGTTAGACAAGAGTTTAGTGTTTAACATCCTGACAACAATGAGGTCATTAGAGTGGTAGACTAGAGCAGAGACCCTTTCAGTGGGAGTACAGTAACAGGTCATCCTAAGATGACTGGGTATATAGATTTTGGGAAGTATGAAGAAGGTGGGTGTGTGGGGGTCATTGGTGTGAGGATGGTTATGGATTCAACGTAGTGATTCTGCATTGGCCTAAAGATTTGAGTAGAGATTGGAGATTATGTTGGACTTCTGGGATGGGATAATTATGGTAGAGCTTGTAGGTGGAGGAATTAAACAGTTGGTGGAAGCCTTCAGTCAGATAATCAGTGTGATTCATTACAACAGTGGTGGCACTTTTCTCTGCAGGGAGAATTATTAAATCAGTGACTGTCTTGGCGTTGTGAATAACTAATGAGATGTTTGTGTTCTTGGGAAGGATAGTGAGGCCAGGTTAGAAGTTGGGAATTCCTCGAAGGTGACCAGAGGATTGTTAGGTGTGGAGGGGGTTGTTATGGTTGTATGGGAGTATGAATTTGGAAAGGCAAAGTTCAGTTTGGGATTAGGTTGGTTCTGGTTGGAGGGATTGGTAGCCAAGAAGTGTTTCACATGCACACACACACACACACACACACACACACACACACACACACACACACACAACAGTCTCTGGTTGCTGACATCAGACTGCGAGCAGCAGTGCATGATGGGAGAGGCAACTAGGTGGTGGAGGTAAGGAGAAGCGTTGGGTAGGGAGGGGGAGGGATAGCAGGATAGGGGTGGGGGTTGGTAAAATTACTGCTTGTGAGAGCGGGCAGGGATGAGGTGGAGAGAGGGTAGGGCAGCTAGGTGCAATTGGGAGGTTAGATGGTGGAGGGGGGGGGGGGGCATCATGGGAGAAGTAAAAACACTGTGGGTGTGTTGGTGGGATAGAGGGCTGTGTAGTAGAGGTGGCAAAAAATAATGTCACTCATAGAAATAACCAGCTATTGAGAAGTAGCAGCTGCTGTGATAACTGCCTCATCTGATACTAGCAGTTATTTCAATAACTGCCAACAGTGTCTCACACCATCTGTTTACCAAAGATCATACTATGCTTTTGCGTCAACTCATTTAAGATCTGGCTACAATAGAGAGGAATAGACCATCTGGAAGTTGTTCTATAGGTAATGGAAATAACTGAGATACTGTGTGCCATCTGTTGATAGAACTGTGTACTATTTTGTGCCCTCTCACTACTTTCAGCACACACACTTAAATGATGTCAATGTCTGAGCAGTGGCTGAATAGAAGTGACCGTAAAGGCATTGGACATGTACGGTCATTCCCTTGAGTCACTGCTCTGTTTGTCAATTTAGTTTGGGCAGGTAATACAAATAGTTACTATAAGGAATTCAAGTGATTATGGAAACAACTGTCTGTGGTTGGTATTTTTCTCTGGCATTTATAGTATTTGCTCACAGTTCTTGTTCTCTGGCAGTTAACCGACTACCACTACAGGTAATCTGAAAGTTGATAACTGTTTTTCTGGCTCAAGTTTAAGGTTGTAGAACCTGGTGATATTTCCAGAGAGGATAGTTCCTGGAGTGAACAAAATATTTTTTTACTTCTACGGGGGTTGCAGAGAATTGACAGATAACGGGATTCTATTTTCTCCATTTCTAGTATCTTGTAGTTCCAGAACAGGTGTCAGTATCTTTGCGGACTTTGGTTGCATTACAGGGTATTGACTTTCATTTTGTGTTCTTGTTTTTCTTTGTGTTGTTGCTACTAGGGTAGTGGTACTAGCAATAATAGTATACATGGAAAGCTATGAAATGTTGTAAAGAGTATGCAACATGTTTATATTTTTTAGAGGTTTTATGCTTACTGAAATATTTAGAGTATTGTAGGTGATCTAAAGATGGAAAATAGTTGAGTACCTTCTCAAAGTATACCATTGTCCCTAATGGTTAGTGGCATCATTAAGATGCAAAAGTGCCATTGTTGTATCAGATCAATCTCATTAAAGTGTATCTTATCAACTTGAGTACAAAAGAAAAAAAAAAAAGAAAAAAAAAACTTCTGTAATTTGGTGAAACTTATCTTTGTGGCTTTACTAAGAGAAGAAAGAGTTTTCTCAGGTTATACACATCCGTTGCAAATGGGCTTTTTTAATATAATTAGATTTCAGCTATTGACTTTGAAACATTTCCTACATAGTATTGAGCAATTCAATTTTATACAAGAAAATTTTACAGTGGAACATTTACACTTCAGACACATGTCTGGCACATTAACCATTTAAAGGAGGCATATTAGGAATGAATACAGGTTTGCTTACAAAAATAATCAGGACAGATACTTTGTCAGTGGTATTTAAATAAAAGTATATATGTACTTATTTAGGGTCTACTACTGCTTGTGCATACTATATGAACTTTTGAACAATATATGCTTTTTGTTTGTAAAGAGCTCAAGTCAGTTCATTTTCTATTATGTTAAGCAACAACAAAATACTTTGTCAGGTACACTCGTTGCTATGTTGAGGTTCTGTTATATGCAAAACTTAGCCCTTCATTTTTATTGCTCACCTGTCTCATTCATGAATTAGTCTGTTACATATTCAGGCAGTTAACTGTCATGATATTAAATTGTAAAAAGAAAAAAAAGTCAAAATAATCAGGTTGCATTGACAGATGAAGTGTTTATTATTGCTTCATATGGGGGGAAAAAAATGGAATCTCAGGTGATGTGTTCCTCTGGATAGGAAATTTTGTTATTGAAAAATTTCTGAAAACTTAATGCAAATCCATATCCTCCTCACATCAGTACCATACTTTTAATTCAAACTCTGACAATCTGGATACCAAAAGAATGATTAGATCAACAGAGAAAAAAAGTATCGTAATGGTTTCTAAGGCATTTAAATCAACCTTAAGAGGTTAACACAACCAATCATCCACTGGAATTCTGCATACAACAATGCCAAACATACGAGATACACAAGAAACTGAAGGCTTGGAGAAATGTAAACAGTCATTCTCCCACCAAAAAATTAAGACCCTCACTGTAGCTGAAGAAATCTAGCAGTTTTACAAATCTCACATAAAACTTGGAGTATCATACTCACTCTTTCCTCAAATGCACTATCTCACACAAGAGTAAACGAATCTATCATGTTGCATATATTTTTGTGTTGTATTACAAGGCCGTACACTTATTATGTTAAGTGAACAGCACAAGAAATTAAGCTTCGAATTTTCCCTACAATATTCTGTGTACATATTAGTTCATACTTAAAAAAAGCACTTATACAATGCTATGGCGAAGTTCTGCATACTTTCTGTTGCAGCTGTGAGAATAATATTTCTAACAGTGATTGATAACCTACATATATATAACATGAAACACCAATAACCATCCAAACATCAACTGAAATGTATCTGGCAGTTAATTAGCTAAGGTTGTGGCACAGTTCATACGACAATCCTGCCACATTGCTCTACTCACAGTTATAATTATACTGATAACTAAACTGATGGATTCCACCTACTTCGTTATTTAACTGTAAACCCATCTGGGATATCTGGTAGTGAAAAATAAATGACACTTATTTATAGCCATTAAAAATAATGGTTCTAAAAACAAATAACCATAACCGTGAACATGGTTACTCCAAAACAACTGTTTGGCCCACTTCTACTTGTAGTGCTGGGATGGGAACAGGGAAGGGGCTGATGGGTAAGGACAATGACTAATATTGAAGGTTGAGGCCAGGAGGGTTGCAGGAATGTAGGATACATGGCAGGGAGAGTTCCCATCTGCGCAGTCCAGAAAAGCTGATGTTGGTGGGAAGGATCCATATGGCACAGGCTGTGAAGCAGTCATTAAAATGAAGAACATCATGTTGGGTAGCATGCTCAGCAACTGGGTTGTCCAGCTGTTCCTTGTCACAGTTTGTCGGTGGCCATTCATGTGGAAAGACAGCTTGTTTGTTGTCATGCCCACGTAGAATGCAGCATAGTGGTTACAGCTTAGCTTATAGATCATATGACTGGTTTCACAGGTAATGCTGCCTTTGATGGGATAGGTGATGCTTGTGACTGGACTGGAGTAGGTGGTGATAAGAAAATGTATGAGACAGGTCATGCATCTGAGTCTATTACAGGGATATGAGCCTTAAGGTAAGGGTTTGGGAACAGGTGTTGTGTAGGGATATACAAAGATGTGTAGGTTCGGTGGGCGGTGGGAAGGATGGTGGGTAGGACATTTCTCATTTCGGGGCATGACAAGAGGTAGTCTAAACCCCGGCAGAGAATGTGATTCAGTTGCTCCAGTCCTGGGTGGTACTGAGTCATTAGTGGAATGCTCCTGTGTGGCCAGACGGTGAGAGTTTCGGAGGTTGTGGGTGGCTGCAGAGATAGGGCATAGGAGATCTGCTTTTGTACACGGTTGGGAGGCTAATTATGGTTTGTGAAGGTCTTTATGAGACCCTTCGTATATTTTGAGAGGGACCGCTTATCACTGCAGGTGTGAGAGCCATGCCAAGGATGGCAGTACTGATGTAGCCATCTTAGAGGTGGATATACACTAATGTTCATTCCCATAACCCTTGTCGCTCAACCTTTGTTAGTCATTGTCGTTAATCATTAGCTCCTTCCCTGTTCCCATTCATGCAATACACAGCTCTCTATACAACCAACATACCCACAGTCTTTCTAGTTCTCTTCTTTTCCACTACCCCCCCCCCCTTCCCGCCCTCTAACCTCTTGATTGCACAATAGCTGTCCTACCCTCTGTCTTCTCGTCTCTGTACACTTGCACAAGCAGCCCTTTATTATCCTCCGCTGCTACCCTGCTATTCCTCCTCCTCCCTGCCCCAGCTTCCTCCTTACCCCCTCCACTCAGTTGCCTCTCTCATCATGTGCAGTTACTCGCAGTCTGGCCTCAGTGACCAGAGACTGTTGTCATGTGTGTGTGTGTGTGTGTGTGTGTGTGTGTTTTTTTTGACCGTTTCTTGTTGGCCAAAAGCTCCCTTTTGACAGTCTTTTTGTTGTGCCTGTTTGCAACTCAGCATCTCCTTTATATGGTGAGTAGCAACTATCCTTTTCATAATATTGTTGCACTTGGGTGGGAGCTGAGGGTGATTTCTTTGGACAGATAGGACTGAAACTTCTGTAGGATTTATTTTTTTCATGCATAAGTTGACAACATTGTTTTGGATTTGTTGAGGTTTGTGGTTTGGTGGAATGTTAGGAAGGAGTTTTGGAGAATGTGGTAAATGGAAAAGGTCAGTAAGCCAGGGTCTGGGTACTATGAGGGCTGTGTAGTGGGTTCACTGGTATTAGGATAGGTTCTGATGGGTAAGGGTTCTCTATGTTGGAGTGGAGTGTCAATAAATTTGATAACTTATGGAAGTAGCGTCTGGAGTGCTCTTCTAGGATTTCAATTTGGAAAATGTGGTGCAGGTAGTTGGTACTGCACGGTAACCTCATCTACGTGGTAGAGCGGAAGTGATTCTGGGATCCTGTAGATATTTGTTTCTGTAGTACCAGGCTTGTAAGGGGTAGGGACTGGTGGACACTGGAAATATGAAGATCACTGTGAAAGGAGAGACGAGATCCAGAGAAAGGAATTTCTATTGTAAGGCAGCTGGAGGATTTTGTCTTCTCTGGATTTACATCTTTTTCTTCCTGGGTAACTACTGTTGATGGACCTTCTAAACATGGAACCTTCATATTCATCGTCTTTGACTATGTATTTCTTTAGATGAAATAAATTCAATCTCTGCCACACATGGTATCCAAGGACGATTGGTTAATATTCAGTGGTATGACAAGAATGATCATTTGAAGCAAAATGTCTAGTAAACATGGACTCTGAAATGCATACTTTAAGATGTATGAGCACTTGTTCTGTAGGAGAAATGTGTTTTACAGTAGTGGGGATGAAGTAGCGCCATTTTTCTTGAGCAATGTTGTGTTTATATTAGACTATGGGCAATGAACTATGGCATTCTGTAAATATTTATTTTTCAAGTAGCATCCCTGAACATCCAGCTCACATGTGTACAGTATGTGCGCTCTCTCTCTCTCTCTCTCTCTCTCTCTCTCTCTCTCTCTCTCTCTCTCTCTCTCATGTGCCCGCGCACACACACAAGCACACACACACACACACACACACACACACACACACACACACACACACCACAAAACCCTACTTCACTGTTGATTATTGTTGATAAATTAGTTGTGGCTTGGTTAAATGTTGATATTTCCATCAGAGTATGTGTGGGTGTATTAAAATTTATGCTTCTGTTTTTAATACAGACAGGTAATAATTGTGCTGACGCAACTGGAAGGAAGTGGAGGTTTCTCAATTGCCCATCGACTAACGCACAGACTGGCCAATTCAAGTGGGTTGCATGACTGGGGTCCTCCCAATACCAGTCATTGCCCGCCAATTGACAAACAGGTGGAAGGTCTACACTCACCACGGCTCATAACATAACTCTAAAGAATCTTCATTGTGTTTTGTGATATTTAGCATTGGTGAGACAGCAATGTAGAAATAATCTGTCTTGTAAAGATCTGAAGTGCCACTTGTTACCGGATGAGCCACATAGCTTCACTGCTAGCATTAGTGTGTTTGTTTCCTACTGTTTGGTGCCATGAAGTAGACAGCACTGCCATTTGCAGTTTTGAAAGTTTGCAGCAGGTTATATACATAGATATTTGTATTTGCTGCTGTAGAAGTGGAGAGCCTTGCTTATTGGGTCTAGCATATTTTGACACACACATTGTGCATGATGTATAATTGACCAACACAGTATGAGAAAAATGTTCATGAGACAGCTACATATCAGCACTCATTGCTTGAAATCTTAGCCGAATGCTGTATTCAGGTTGCTGGATATGTTATGGTGATTTACAATTGAGTACAATAGGAAACTTCACAGTGTAGTTGTGAAGTATGTGGTTTGCACATGAATCTCAACTTTTTTTTCTGTAAGCTGACACAGCTGTTGTTAAAAGTGTATGTCGGTGTAGAAGTGCTTAAATTTATAGTGTTAAAAAAATTCATAGTTGTTGAACTATCCCATAACTTGTGTAAAGCTGAAAGGTGGTGAGAGTGGAAATTCAAAAAATTTAATAATAAGATAGTGGATGAGGAAGCATTTTCATTTGTTTGAAAGGGCTATACTGTGATATTTTCTATGATAACTGTTATAAAATATGCCCATTTTAAAAAAGTGCATTGTTTTTATTATAACTAAGAGTTTCATGAAAGAAGTTTTTGAGCCAGTGGATCATTTGTAGATTACAGCATGAGCCTTATTTTGAAATTACAAGGTTGTTAATGTAGAAAAGCTGTGGCTGTGAGCAGACGTCTTCCTTGGAGAAGAAGCTGTGTTATAACAAACTCATTCAGTTTCACCTTCTTCATAGTCTGCCCAAATATGAGAATCACATCGAAATATTCTGTACAAATATTGTGATCACAGAATGTAACACAAACATCACAAAACATCTAATGGATCCAAATGTTTTAGTAAATACTTCTTGCAGGATTTGTTTTTTAAATGCTGTTAACCATTAGGTAAAATGAGTTAACCCTGTCTTTGGTGCTGACTTTTATGCATTACTCAGTAACTCAGAAATAATACACTAACAGTGTAGCGCTCAGTTTTGGGATACTTCTGAAAGGCAATAGTAATGAATCTGTGACCTGAAAATCACCGCTTGTGTAAAATGCACATGTTGAGAAAATGTTTTAGACTGATAATTGATAATGATATTGATAATATTAATGATGAAGACAATGATGATAATAATGAAAACCAACAAGAGTAATTTAGTTTTAAGGATGAATTTATAATAGAAAGGGTTCTACCTTTGATACTGCATGTGCACTCAGTAAGACAGAGCCTGAAGTGATATGACCATATATTCTGTTTCTCAACTCCTTTTATATTTCTCCATTTTGACTGCCAATTTTTTTCACTTCTGTCTGAATGGCACTGCACACTAAAATCTATTTTTAAAGCCTTTGACAAGTATCGATAATGATACTTCACAATATAGTTCAAAGTGCATTAAAATATTGGTGACAGAGAATGTGATAATCTGCTCTACAAATGTTTTATGTATGTCCTTGTCTGTGAAATGTACAATCTACTGTATGTTGTAGAATATGTTTTGTTACTTACTCTATGCATCACTGTGCGGCATTTTGTATTGTGTAAATCTCAGGTATGGCTTTACTTTCATGTATACTTTGCCTGTAAACAGACTTTTGAATATTCAAAACTGTACAGTCCATTATAATTTTTACAATGTATATTTTATGTTATTGTAATACCTGTGTAATACTGACACTACAAAGATCTGAGATAAAAAAAATCTTGCCATTGTGATAAAATGTTCACTATTTTTTCAGTTTTTCTCCTTCTATGCTCTTTCATTTTGAGGATGATTTTTTTTTTGTACATGCTGTTTTATTTAGTTTTCATTTTTAGAGGTATAACTAATTACAAATCTCAGATGATGCCTCTGTTCCTAAACACTTTCTCTGAAGAGTAAATTGCACCTTATACTGTGGCAGCATGTTACTTAAACAAAAGTGGTATCTGTAGCAGTTATTGCTCCATTCGGAGGAAGACTGCATAAATGAATGTTATACTTTAGAAAACTATGAACTGTCTTCATGCCTGGAAAACTTCTGCATAATTTTCAGGGTTGTAATAGTGTCATGGGTAAGTGTTCACCATCACAAATGATTCCCTATTTTGTCTCCTTGGTATACTAAAAACCTACTATTTGATATCATGTTAGAAAGGCTCATGAGTTTTCTGCTTAGAGTCCATAATTTTAATGACTTGTTACATTTTGTGGTATCCTGGGAGTGCTACTAACTAATGAAATCTTTGTTAGAATGAAGAGTCAAAAAATGGAAAATTCAGAATGGACTGTAACGACATTATGAAAAGAAAAAGAGGAGATGCTGAGCTGCAGATTTCGTAATGCAGCCCTTTCTGCAGGGGTTAAGTTACTGCGCTGGGTAGGATGCTGCAGAAGAAATAAGAAGGGAAACTTGCCATGCTCTGTTGAAGGCTCCTGCTCAACGCAGTAACTTAACCCCTGCAGAAAGGGCTGCATTATGAGATCTGAGAGAGGACCCTGCAGTAGTAGTATTGAAAGCTGACAAAGCTAATGCAACTGTTTTGTTACCTCGTGGTGTGTATAAAGATAAGATGTATGGTCTGCTAAGTGACTCTACCTATAGGAGGATTGATTACGATCCAACAGGGCGGTTGTAACGGAAAACTTCAGCACTATTAAATTCCTCCTCCTTACCGCAAGAGACCATCAAGAGATTAAGACCACATGGTTGTGTACCTCCAAGACTGTATGGCCTTCCAAAGGTTCATAAAGAGGGTCTTCCTCTGTGTCCAATATTGAGTAACAATGGAGCTCCTACATATGATTTAGCAAAACGTCTCGCTTCCTTGCTGAGACCTTTCGTGGGCAAGTGCTCACACCACATACGAAACTCAGCTGATTTTATAATTAGACTGGGGGCTCTCCATCTTAGCATTGTAAACCTTCTAGTAAGTTTTGATGTGGTCTCACTTTTTACAAAAGTTCCTCTTGCAGATTCTTTGACTCTGTTTGGTAACATGTTTCCTGTTGATATCACTGCTTTGTTTATTTTATGTTTAATCAAGAATATTTTGAACAGAATGACGATGTTGCCATGGGTAGCCCCCTGTCTCCCTTGGTGGTCAACCATTTTATGGAGGATTTTGAGGAGAGAGCACTTGAATCAGCTGCCCTGAAACCAACAGTTTTTTGGAGGTATGTGGATGATACTTTCGTAGTGTGGCCTCAGGGAGAAGACAAATTAATGGAGTTTCTGCATCACCTCAACTCCATTCATAGCATCATCTGGTTTACCATGGAAATAGAGAAACATGGTTGTTTGCCTTTCTTGGATGTCCTGGTTCGAAGGAAGAATGATGGTTCTCTAGGGCATTCAGTTTATCAGAAGCCCACTCATTCTGATTTGTACCTGCAAGCATCGAGTTGCCATCACCCGTTGCAAACCATGAGTGTCCTTAAAACACTTGTTCATAGAGCTCATACTCTCTCAGATCTAGATAGCTTAGCTCAAGAACTCGCCCATCTAAAGACAGTATTCAGCAAAAATGGGTATTCTATCCGGCAGATTAACAGGGCACTAACAGTTAAAACTAAGAAGCAGGAAGTGGATAAAGAGGAGAGCATGCCAACAATCTTTAGCTTTTCTTCCTTTCATTGGCAACACTTCATTTAAAATAGCAAGAATCCTCTGAAAATTTCAGGTGAAAGTGGTTTCCTGCCCACCATCGAAGATTGAGGACCTTGTGGGATCAGTAAAGGACAATCTGTTACTACGAAAGGCCGGAATTTACAAGATACCGTGCCAATGCAGTATGGCTTGTGTAGGTCAAACCATACATACCGTGAAAGAATGCTGCACTGAACATCAACGTTACACCCACCTTCTGCAGCCAAGCAAGTCCGCTATTGCTGAACATTGTATTTTTACGGGACATTCAATGGAGTATGAGAAAATAATGATTTTGTCCAGAGCAACATCTTTCTGAGACTCCATCATTAAAGAATCTGTAGAATGTAGAAATACATCTGGTGGAAAATCTGTTGAAACGTGACAGCGACTACCAGTTGGACAGTGCATGGAATCCCATCATCTCCACGATTTGCTCAGATCGAAGATGACAGAGTGCACTGACAGTCGCGGCAAACAGCAACGCAGGGAGGGCGCTGCTGGTGGGTAGTGTGTGCCAGCGGGCAGTGTGGTCCATCTATCAAGTTTTCGACACATGCGCAGAATAGTTACAGCGTGCTATATATTGTGGAATGGAGGACGTTTTCACTAGTCTGCAATGGCTCACCTGACGATGACTCGCAGGTGGCCAGTTGAAATATCGTACGAGGTATTGAACGATGATCGGCTGCAAGACTGAAATTTGTTTGTACAATTTTATGCTACTCACACAACAGTTGAAATTACATGCATAGACTCCACAGTATACGGGGATGACAATATGTAACAAGTTAACGAGCAAAAACATATTTAATATGAAGCCAGAAATTTTATAAATGAGATTCTGAGAGAGAAATGCCAATATTCAATAGAATTCATAGAGGGTGAAATGATAATCTGAGCAATGGGTAATTTGTTAGATTTTATTGTATGTATATACAA
Source organism: Schistocerca nitens (assembly GCF_023898315.1). Classification (NCBI taxonomy): domain Eukaryota; kingdom Metazoa; phylum Arthropoda; class Insecta; order Orthoptera; family Acrididae; genus Schistocerca; species Schistocerca nitens. Next base: position 470,179,561 of record NC_064621.1, read on the forward strand.
CAAAATTGTATTATTATGATGCTGTTTGTTAACATCAGCTGTTCTTTGTTTATAGTGAAATTTTACCACAATTGGGCGTGTCTTCTGTACCTAAATCAAATGATTTAGAGTATGTGCATTATGAGCAAAATAAACCACATTAAACAATCCACTATGCTCATGGTCTTGCTGCAATGGAACACTACCTTTCCGAAAGCCTGACTGACTCCAAACCCACAAACTTCTTTCTGGTCATCATGACCAAATACACCCTCCAAATTATTACTTCTCATCTGAAGACGTCACCTACAAATAGATCTGCTGTATTTCCATGGGCACCAACATGGCAGCATTTTGTGACAACCTATTCTTGAAAAATCAAGAGCAATCCTTCCTAACCACCTAGAATCCCAAGCCCATTACCTCTTTCAGATTAAGGTCCCTGATCTGAACTGAGGGCGAGGACACACAATCCACATTCCTCCAGAACCTCAACACTTTCTACATGTACATCCACATCTCTACTCTGCAAGCCACCATAGAGGCATGGTTAAGGGTACCTTATACAACTGGTAGTCAACTCCCTTCCTGCCCAATTCACAAACGGACTGAGGGAAAAACAACTGTGTATTTGCTTTAGTATGAGCCCTGATTTCGCTTATCTTGTCTTTGTGGTCCTTGAATGAGAATGTTGTAGCAGAAGGACTGTTCTGCAGACTGTTGCAAATGCTGTTCTCTAAACTTTCTCAGTAGTGTTTTGCAAAAAAAAAAAAAAAAAAAAAAAAAAAAAAAAAAAAAAAAAAAAAAGAAAGAAAAGAAAAGAAAAAGTTCTTCCCTCTAACAATTGCCATTTGAGTTCACAGAGCATTTCTGTAATATTTGCATGTTGATTGAACAAGGCAGTAACAAAATTAGCAGCATTCCACTGAATTGCTTCAGTATCTTCCTTTAATTTGACCTGGTAGGGACCTCAAACACAGAAGTAATACCCAAGAATTGGTTGCACAAGTATTCTGTATGTGGTCCCCCTTATAGATGAGTTACACTTTCCCAGAACTCAATCAATAAATTGAACTCTACCATTCACATTCCCCCGTTGGAAGTTTGAGTTCTCGCTTGGGCATGGGTGTGTGTGTGTGTGTGTTGTCCTTAGCGTAAGTTAGTTTAAGTAGCATGTAAGCTTAGGGACCGATGACCTCAGCAGTTTGGTCCCATAAGACCTTACCACAAATTTCCAATTACCATTCACATTCCCTACAACTGACATTGTGTGTTTGCTCCATATCATATAGCTTTGCAGTTTTATGCCCCAATATTTAACTGATGTGACTGTCAAGCAGCACACTACTAATAAATACTGTATTCAAACATTACAGTACTGTTTTTGTTCACATCTGCATTCAATTTCATTTTTATATTTTTAGACATCAAATAGAAATTCTGCCCGTCATCCTGTATCCATCTACAGATACTTGACAATGACACTTTCTCATACACTACAGTGTCATCAGCAAATGGTTGCAGATTACTGCTCACCCTATCTGTCAGATTGTTGATGTATGCAGAAAACAAGAGAGGACCTATCACACTTCCCTGGCGCACTCCTGATGAAATACCTGTCTTTGATGAACACTGTCCATCTAGGACAATTACTTAAAAAGACTTCACACCACTCTCGTACCTGAGAAACTATTCTGTATGCTCTGGCCTCTGTTGACAGTCTGCAGTGTGGCACTGTGTCAAATTCTTTCTAGAAATCTAGGAATATGAAATCTACATGTTGCCTTTCATCCATGTTTTACAGGATATTGTGTGAGAAACGGGTAAGCTGAGTTTCAGATCAGTGACACTTTGTACATGCATGTTGATTTGTGAAGAGATGCTTTCATGGAAATTTATTGTATTCAGTCTTAGAATATGCTAACAAATTCTGCAGCATAGTTGCAGGTCCATTGTGTTACCCTTCTTATAAGCGAGAGTCATCTGCACTTTTTTCCAGTCACTCCATTCTTTGCAAGGGGTGAGAGATACTTGAGAAATGCAAGCTAAGTAAGGGCTAATGCCAGAGAGTACTCTCTGTTAATCTAAACTGGGTATTCATATGGGCCTGGCGACTTACTTGTTTTCAACTCTTTCAGCTGTTTTTCAGTGCCAGGAATGCCTATTTCTGTGTGTGATGCTCAGATGGTGGTGTGAGTGTGTGATCCTCATATGTGAATGATTAAAAGGGTAATTTAAAATTTCAGCTTTCCATTTGCTGTCTTCTACTGCCACTCCAGATTGACTGAATAGAACCTGTTGACACGCTTTCCGATTTTACATAGGACCAGAAGTTTCTTAGTTTTTTGGTAAGATCTTTTGGCAAGGCAGGATCTACACTTTGCACATTGATCTTTTTATAGATTTACAAATTTCTACTCACTTTTGCCTGTCATCATTTCTGTGTTCATTTTTTGAACCAAGAGTGTAACAGTCTTTGTTTCCTCACCATTTTCCAAATATTGTTATTCAACTACAGAGGGTCTTTCCTATCTTTAATCCACTCACTGAGCGCATACTTGTCCAGAATGTGATTTACACTCTGAATGAAATTTGTTCTTAATTCTTCTAAGTTCGTCATACTGGAACTAAATGATGTTCATTTGCTAAGTATGCTGACAACCGCTTATCTACCATTTCTGGAATAAAAACTATCCTGGCCTCCTTGATGACTGTATTAGCTTTAGTAACCATTGTGGCTAAGGTGACATTGTGATTGCTGATCTCTGTCTGTATATTGACACTGTTTATAACATCAAGTCTGTGTCTGTGAGGTCTAAAATATTTTCAGCGTATGTGGGCTGTTGAACTAGCTAATAAAGACAGTTTTTGGAGAAAGCAAGACTGGATGTCTGTACCATCTGCATACATCCATAGACATCGCAGTATATAGTATGTAACTTAAAGTTGCCTGCAACTAATATTGCAGGACTGGAGTATTTCTGCATTCTTTGAACATGCTGTCTTCAAATGATTATACAACTGTTACAGTGGAGTTGGGTGACTGGTAAAAAGGTCCAATGATGAATTTGAATTAGCCAAGGCCAGTTACTCAAATCCAAATACCTTATCAGTCAGACTCAATCTCATCCTCAATAGAAATAATATTCTTGTTAATTGCAATGAACATTCTCTTATGGCATCTAACATGTCTTTTTGACATATGTTTCAGACTTTGTTCAATATTCTGGAGTTTCTATTTTGGGTTTCATCCAGCCCTCAGTTCTGAATATAAGTCGAAGGTGACAGCTTTCCTGGGGTAGAGGGTGGGGGTGGGGGGAGGAGCAGAAAATTCAAGGAATTTGTTCTTTTACTGTTAAAACCTAGACATTTGAAGTGTTTTTACTTTGTACTAATTCATTTATTTCACCATCTTCAGCCCAGCAAGCAAAGTTTCCCGGTGTTTATCTGTTCCTCACAGTTGGCACCACCAGTACCTTTGTCAACATCAAACCCACCGACCATCTATATTTTGACAACTGCCACCCATTTCACACCAAGAAGTCCCTCCATACAGCCTAGCCACCTATGGTCATCATGTTTGCAGTGACAAGCACTCCAAGTAAATTGCGAGTCTCACTGAGACCTTCACAGACCAATATTATCCTCTGCCACTTTGTCCAGAAACAGGTCCCCAGTCATCTACAATCCCCCACATACCCACTGATAAGCCAGAAAGGAGTGTTCCCTCATGACTCGGTACCACCCAGGACTGGACTGATTGAATCATGTTATCCATTACCTCTCATCATGAACTGAAATGAGAACTATTCCTCCCCCTCCCACAGTGGTATTCCCTTGCCCACCCAACTTACACAATATCCTTGTCTGTCCTTATTCCACCCCTGCTCCCAACACCTGGCCATGTGCCCCATATCCCTGTCAAAGGTGTATTTGAAAAACCTGTCCCAGTGACAGGTGTTTCATACGTCATAGGAGGCAGGACTACTGGTGGAAGCAGTCATGTGGTCTACCAGCTTAGCTGCAATCACTGTGCTGCACACTATTTTGGCACGGCCACTAACAAGCTGTCCAATTGCATGAATAGATAGTGCCAATCTGCAGCCAAGAAATAGCTTGACCACCCATTTACTGAGCGTACTTCAGTGAGTGCTTCATAGCCCATGCCATCTGGATCATTCCCATTAACATCAGATTTTCTGAACTGTGCATCCTTTGTTCCCATGTCCCATATGACCTCAACCTTCATTAATCCATGTCATCCACCTCCTTCCATCCTCTTTTCTTTTCCCCTCCAGCCTCACATATTAGTCCTCCCCTGTCTATGCTTCTGCCCTCGCTATCACTCCACCTCTCCAGTAGATTCCCTGATACTGTACCATGAGCCCACCTCCGCTATGTGCCTGCATGCTCCCACAGGGACTACGACAGCTTTTTCCCCACCCCTAATGTGCTATCCCTTCCCCTCCCCACCGTACATTTATTCGGCACCCTTACTGACAATCCCTGCTGAAATTACTACTCACCCTAGTGGAGCCATAGTGCCAGTAGATAATAGTGGCCATGTGTATGTGAGTTGTGCATGCTTGAATGTATGAGTGTTTCTCTATCTGATGAAGTACTTTGACCAATAGCTAAACTTCTAATAGTCTATTATTAAATGAGCCTTTCTGCTGTTTAGTGTCTCCTCTATGTGGTGCATGGCAATTTACCCTAACATTCGTATGGTTGAAGCTTCATGTTTACTATTCATATTAATAAAGTGGTATTAACTAAATTAACATTGGTTTAGTTCTCTATAAATAAGGTCTGTGGTGGAATTTCCATCAGTAGATGTTCCAAATGTTTGTCGTCTTGTTGCTTCTTGTACTCATTTCATTGTGTGCTTCTTCTTTTTTTTCCACTGCTCACCAGTGTCACATGATCCTTGTAAAGCATTAACACTTTGGAATCTCAAAACAAGATCACATTACATGCCCAACAGAGATGACATCTGAACAAAATATGTAGTGAATAAACAAATTAAAATAACAACGCATTACCATTGCGATCAGTTTCAACAATATACATCTAACACAGTCATGGAAAAAACAATAGTGCCAGTTTGCCAAATGGTTATTAAGAAGATACTTTTTGTCAAAAATATAGATGTTTAAATTATACACTAAAGAGTTACTTTCTGCCTCGTGCTTTTTGTTACCCCATTCAAAAAACAATACGCAACCTGTCTCAAAACTGCCACTGCCATTTAAAATCCTGTTCCTTCTTTCATGTTAAAATTTAAATAGCAGATGGTGGTGATCTGTCCCCAGACATATGTTATAATTCAACATGTTTTCTGATTTTATTAGAATATTGTCTCTAGGTTTTTTTCCCCTAAACTAATAGTGCGCCAAGAATAAAATTAGTGAGTCTGTTCTCCAATCACACCTAATAAAGTACTGTGTTTATCAGTGCAGTCTTTGGGTTCTGTGACAGCTGCCTTTTCCTGAAGCAATATATAGAAAAATGAAGTGTAGTACAGACCATAATAGAAGGCACTCCAAGGCTACCATATAGTAAGTTAGTTATTTGCATGGTGGATCGTTGTTGTTGTGGTCTTCAGTCCTGAGACTGGTTTGATGCAGCTCTCCATGCTACTCTATCTTGTGCAAGCTTCATCTCCCAGTACCTACTGCAACCTACATCCTTCTGAATCTGCTGAGTGTATTCATCTCTTGGTCTCCCTCTACGATTTTTACCCTCCACGCTGCCGTCCAATACTAAACTGGTGATTCCTTGATGCCTCAGAACATGTCCTACCAACCGATCCCTTCTTTTAGTCAAGTTGTACCACAAACTCCTCTTCTCCCCAATTCTATTCAATACCTCCTCATTAGTTATGTTATCTACCCATCTAATCTTCAGCATTCTTCTGTAGCACCACATTTTGAAAGCTTTTATTCTCTTCTTGTCCAAACTATTTATCGTCCATGTTTCACTTCCATACATGGCTACACTCCATACAAATACTTTCAGAAACAACTTCCTGACACTTAAACCTATACTCGATGTTAACAAATTTCTCTTCTTCAGAAATGCTTTCCTTGCCATTGCCAGTCTACATTTTTTATCCTCTCTACTTCGACCATCATCAGTTATTTTGCTCCCCAAATAGCAGAACTCTTTTACTACTTTAAGTGTTTCATTCCTAATCTAATTCCCTCAGCATCACCCGACTTAATTCGACTACATTCCATTATCCTTGTTTTGCTTTTGTTGATGTTCATCTTATATCCTCCTTTCAAGACACTATCCATTCCGTTCCACTGCTCTTCGAAGTCCTTTGCTGTCTCTTGACAGAATTACAGTGTCATCGGCGAACCTTAAAGTTTTTATTTCTTCTCCGTGGATTTTAATACCTTCTCCAAATTTTCTTTTGTTTCCTTTACTGCTTGCTCAATATACAGATTGAACAACATCGGGGAGAGGCTACAACCCTGTCTCACTCCCTTCCCAACCACTGCTTCCCTTTGATGCCCCTCGACTCTTATAACTGCCATCTGGTTTTTGTACAAATTGTAAATAGCTTTTCGCTCCCTGTATTTTACCCCTGCCACCTTCAGAATTTGAAAGAGAGTATTCCAGTCAACATTGTCAAAAGCTTTCTGTAGGTCTACAAATGCTAGAAACGTAGGTTTGCCTTTCCTTAATCTAGCTTCTAAGATAAGTCGTAGGGTCAGTATTGCCTCACGTGTTCCAATATTTCTACGGAATCCAAACTGAACTTCCCCAAGGTCGGCTTCTACTAGTTTTTCCATTCATCTGTAAAGAATTCGTGTTAGTATTTTGCAGCTGTGACTTATTATTAAATTGATAGTTCGGTAATTTTCACATCTGTCAACACCTGCTTTCTTTGGGATTGGAATTATTATATTCTTCTTGAAGTCTGAGGGTATTTCGCCTGTATCATACATCTTGCTCACCAGATGGTAGAGTTTTGTCAGGACTGGCTCTCCCCAGGCTGTCAGTAGTTATAATGGAATGTTGTCTACTCCTGGAGCTTTGTTGTGACTCAGGTCTTTCAGTGCTCTGTCAAACTCTTCACGCAGTATCATATCTCCCATTTCATCTTCATCTACATCCTCCTCCATTTCCATAATATTGTCCTCAAGAACATCGCCCTTGTATAGACCCTCTATATACTCCTTCCACCTTTCTGCTTTCCCTTCTTTGCTTAGAGCTGGGTTTCCATCTGAGCTCTTGATATTCATACAAGTGGCTCTCTTTTCTCCAAAGGTCGGTGGATCATTAGTACTACCTTTTGTTATGGTGTGACCTGAGTGTTTTACAATTATAGTATATATTGTCACCTAAAAATATGGCAACATGCTGACAATGTACATGATTTCATAAATGTCTCGCTCTCTTAAAGGTTAGGACACCCACCCACCCACCCACCCACACACACACACACACACACACACACACACACACTGTCTACAATGTCCTAGTGTAAACATTACATATTATCCTAATGACAGGCTTCTGTGCAACAAATACGTTTTTCCTGAATGACATGTTACCCCAGAATATGATGCTATAAGTCTAACGATGTGAGACATCAATTGACTTACTTGATCTGCACAGCCAATCTTCTTCTCTTGATTTCTGGCCACGTCAATCTCTGAAAACTTCTTCTCCAAAGAATACTGCTGGTTAATGGAATTTAAAAGACTCACTCTCTACTTTTGAAATAATTTATTACTCGAAGAATACTTCTTGTTCACTCATGATATATTTCAACTTCCACAAGCAACATATTCACCATTTCTCACATTAATATTCAAATGCTTACAAGTCAACTGATTTGTCAAGCGTTAGGCTCGATTAAATATGTCTGTAATATATCTGGTTTACCAACCACATAATATTTGAACCGGTCTCACCTCTAGCGAATACAATATGTGAAGTACTTAAGTCTATAATCAATTGTTCATTTTTCTTTAACAATAATCACAAGAGTTGAGAGGCATGAAAGGGAAGCAGTGGTTGGGAAAGGAGTGAGACAGGGTTGTAGCCTCTCCCCGATGTTGTTCAATCTGTATATTGAGCAAGCAGTAAAGGAAACAAAAGAAAAATTCGGAGTAGGTATTAAAATTCATGGAGAAGAAGTAAAAACTTTGAGGTTCGCCGATGACATTGTAATTCTGTCAGAGACAGCAAAGGACTTGGAAGAGCAGTTGAATGGAATGGACAGTGTCTTGAAAGGAGGATATAAGATGAACATCAACAAAAGCAAAACGAGGATAATGGAATGTAGTCGAATTAAATCGGGTGATGCTGAGGGGATTAGATTAGGAAATGTGACACTTAAAGTAGTAAAGGAGTTTTGCTATTTAGGGAGTAAAATAACTGATGATGGTCGAAGTAGAGAGGATATAAAATGTAGACTGGCAATGGCAAGGAAATCGTTTCTGAAGAAGAGAAATTTGTTAACATCGAGTATAGGTTTAAGTGTCAGGAAGTCATTTCTGAAAGTATTTGTATGGAGTGTAGCCATGTATGGAAGTGAAACATGGCCGATAAATAGTTTGGACAAGAAGAGAATAGAAGCTTTCGAAATGTGGTGCTACAGAAGAATGCTGAAGATAAAGTGGGTAGATCATGTAACTAATGAGGAGGTATTGAATAGGATTGGGGAGAAGAGAAGTTTGTGGCACAACTTGACTAGAAGAAGGGATCGGTTGGTAGGACATGTTTTGAGGCATCAAGGGATCAAAAATTTAGCATTGGAGGGCAGCGTGGAGGGTAAAAATCATAGAGGGAGACCAAGAGATGAATACACTAAGCAGATTCAGAAGGGTGTAGGTTGCAGTAGGTACTGGGAGATGAAGAAGCTTGCACAGGATAGAGTAGCATGGAGAGCTGCATCAAACCAGTCTCAGGACTGAAGACCACAACAACAACAACAACAATAATCACAGTCAGTAAAACAGCAAAGAATACTACATAATTACTTCTTGTTCTTCCAATATGGCTTCTGTGGTGCTAGCGGCAAACGCTTGTCGGCATTGTTCAGCTGCCACGCTTACTATCTTCTCATAACAAACTCCCAACCTGCAAAGGAGAAACGTTTCCACTCTCCCACCTATATTTAAAATATCTTGTGTTGTGTTCGAGACGGTAGAAGAAGAACGAGTGGTTCTACAATTTACACGGAAATTCTCGAAGCACTATATATCCCTCACCTCAGTTTGAACATGCGATATTTTATACATAATCGACACGTATGTTAATATCCCACATAATACTAATTCACATTTTAACCAGTATACATTCTATTTCTTTTAATAATCGTGAACAGCCTTTTATTTAATACTTAGCTCTTCTCTTTTCATTCTCCTTTGCTAATAACAACTTGAACATTCCACCTAATGTTGGAGTCAGTTCTTTTATATCTAGGAATTGTGCGGACAACATTTCTGATTTCCAATCGTAAACTCCAGGTGTCATAGACACCTGATTGTTTCATCCTTTATTCTAATTCTTTGTACTGCTTCTTTAGTATGTAATAGTCTCATTAATTATAGACTGTTTCTAATCTGGAGGAACTCTGGGCAAATGAAAGTGTTCTTTTCTACCCTTGTAAACTCTCATAAATCATAATAATGCTAGTGGCATATAGAATTCAAATTTACCAAAACAATTCCTATTAAATGTGTGACTTCTGTCACAATATTGCCCTTTTCCCCTAGGATCAGTACCTAGGCTATATCTTACAAGTGGGTTGACCCTATGAGTGCACTTACTCCTTCCGTTTTGGTAGGTATGCCTCTTTTTAATACATCCCTATTCATCAGGCCACAGATCATCCTATCTCCATGTAGGTACACCTGCCCTATATCCTTAGCAAATGTCAGGTACGTCCCCCTTATCCTTTATGAGTAGGCCTCATGGTTCATTGCCCTAGTATACATCTTTATGTACACCATAATTAAATATTTCCTGGTAAATATATAAATCTATTATACACTTTGTATATCCTTCTTAATACTTCCTTTGCCCCCTAGAGTCCTCGCCTATGCTTCACCTTATACATACTTGGTATATACTATGCTCTATAAACTATTCAATCTATAATATGTTTACTTAGGTTATAATAGTCCCACTATCCTACAAATCATCAGAATATTTGTTAGACTGACATTCCTGAATAATTATCACAATCAATTCCTCTCTGGCATATGTTCTCCTTCATTACTCACACTTCCATCTTACGTATACCTGATTTAGAATTATCATGGTTTATATATTTATATATGTATACAGGGTGTTACAAAAAGGTACAGCCAAACTTTCAGGAAACATTCCTCACATACAAATAAAGAAAAGATGTTATTTGGACATGTGTCCGGAAACGCTTAATTTCCATGTTAGAGCTCATTTTAGTTTCTTCAGTATGTACTGTACTTCCTCGATTCACCGCCAGTTGGCCCAATTGAAGGAAGGTAATGTTGACCTCGGTGCTTGTGTTGACATGCGACTCATTGTTCTACAGTATTAGCATCAAGCATATGAGTACGTAGCATCAACAGGTTAGTGTTAATCACGAACGTGGTTTTGCAGTCATCGCAATGTCAAATGCGGAGTTGGCAGATGCCCATTTGATGTATGGATTAGCACGGGGCAATAGCCGTGGGGCGAAAGTGTCCCGACAGGAAGACGTTCGAAGCAGTTGATTGGCGTCTTAGGGAGCACGGAACATTCCAGCCTGTGACTCGCGACTGGGAAAGACCTAGAACGACGAGGACACCTGCAATGGACGAGGCAATTCTTCGTGCAGTTGACGATAACCCTAATGTCAGCTTCAGAGAAGTTGCTGCTGTACAAGGTAATGTTGACCACGTCACTGTATGGAGAGATGGAGAGTGCTACGGGAGAACCAATTGTTTCCGTACCGTGTACAGCGTGTGCAGGCACTATCAGCAGCTGATTGGCCTCGACGGGTACACTTCTGCAAATGGTTCATCCAACAATGTGTCAATCCTCATTTCAGTGCAAATGTTCTCTTTAGGGATGAGGCTTTATTCCAACGTGATCAAATTGTAAATTTTCACAATCAACATGTGTGGGCTGAAGAGAATCCACACGCAATTATGCAATCACGTCATCAACACAGATTTTCTATGAACGTTTGGGCAGGCATTGTTGGTGATGTCTTGATTGGGCCCCATGTTCTTCCACCTACGCTCAATGGAGCACGTTATCATGATTTCATACGGGATACTCTACCTGTGCTGCTAGAACATGTGCCTTTACAAGTACGACACAACATGTGGTTCATGCATGATAGAGCTCCTGCACATTTCAGTCGAAGTGTTCGTACGCTTCTCAACAACTGATTCGGTGACCGATGGATTGGTAGAGGTGGACCAATTCCATGGTCTCCACGCTCTCCTGACCTCAACCCTCTTGACTTTCATTTATGGGGGCATTTGAAAGCTCTTGTCTACGCAACCCCGGTACCAAATGTAGAGACTCTTCATGCTCATATTGTGGACGGCTGTGATACAATACACCATTCTCGAGGGCTGCATCAGCGCATCAGGGATTCCATGCGACGGAGGGTGGATGCATGTATCCTCGCTAACGGAGGACATTTTGAACATTCCCTGTAACAAAGTGTTTGAAGTCGCGCTGGTACGTTCTGTTGCTGTGTGTTTCGATTCCATGATTAATGTGATTTGAAGAGAAGTAATAAAATGAGCTCTAACATGGAAAATAAGCCTTTCCGGAGACATGTCCACATAACATATTTTCTTTCTTTGTGTGTGAGGATTGTTTCCTGAAAGTTTGGCCATACCTTTTTGTAACACCCTGTATATATGATATGAAAACATCATAGTTCTCATATACATATATATATATATATAATTTTTTTTTCCCTATATAAACGTGTGATGTAGAACCATCACAATAAACAACAATGTGTGCATATTTCCCAATGTACACGTACCTTCCCACTACAACACTAGACGGTTCATACCTCTTGATAGGTTTCTAGTTAGTAGTTTCATTGTTTGCATACTCGTATATCTTTGTGTGTATTATGATGTGTGTTTGTGCAGCCTGATTCTTTGACCTAAAGTTGCAGTTAGTTCCTTTCTTAAAGAAGTATTTTGAGCAATTAGTTCCTTTCTTAAAGCCGCTGAACCTGCACTTTGGGCTTTGATTAAATTTACTACTTCAGATCAGTCGGGCACTTCCTTACTCACAGTCATAGCCATGACTGGTTCTGAAGTTTCCCCAGTTTTCTGAGTATTATCCATATTCTTCTTACCTTTAGATCTAGTATTCATCAAAAAAATTCTACACCGAGTATAATAACTCTATTAAGAGTCTGTTAGTCATCAGTTCCTTCAACTTTACACTCAAACAATTATTGTTTTGTGCTCAGCCGGTGTAGAGTTCTAGCTGCATTGGTGAGGGGATGCATAATCAGCGCCGGTGAACAACACTAGCACCGGTGATCAGTGACAGGTGCCGGTGTCGGCGGACTTAGACTGGTTTCCACGTCTACGTCCCCACTATGTGTGTGAGAGCTGCTTACTTCCCACACCGGATCTTCTTCAATGAATTATTCTCATCATATTTCTTCTTAGCCTAATACATTGGAACCTTCTCTCTTTTCTTTTAATGTTATATCTTTCTTACATCTTCTCTTTTATTGCATTTTTTAATTTTCACCATTTGAACTTTTAGGGTGAATCCAATTCCATGAAACAGTTCTCTTGTCTTGTTATACCTGGTTGCTATGGCAACGCATCTTATCTTCTGCTTGGATATCCTCTCAAAATTCCCGTTTTTTCGAGTCCTTTTCACTGGTCACCACGTTCTAACGATGTAGATGACAGAACGTGTGGAGTAAATATAAAAACTTTATGTTTTCACCAATTAATGATGTAACGGAGTATGCAGAATAACATTCTCACATTTCACATGTAAATATCTCTGTCTTCTCGTATTTCGCACATATTTCGAGAGGCATTAAATTAACTTCATAAGCGAGTTGGTTTAAGAACCACTCATAATTTATGAACATGTCTTGCCTCGGGCGAGTCCAATATATGAATTACTTAAAAGTCTATAATCAATTGTTCATTTTTCTTTAACAATAATCAAGTCACTAAAACAGCAAAGAATACTACATAATTAGTTCTTGTTCTTACAATACGGCTTCTGTGGCTCTAGTGGCAAACACTTGTCAGTGTCATTCGACTGCCACCATGGGCGTACCCAGCGAGGGGCAGGGGGGGGGGCAATGCCCCCCTCCCCCCCCCCCCCTAGAAGATATTCGAACTCGTTCGCGTAGATCCGGGAGTAATTTTTTCGTCTTTGGCACGTTACTGTCGGCAGGGAAGTTTATAGAAATAATAAATTTTGTGATAAGCAATCCGCTCTGCTATTCGCAGGCATGTTACGTCACCAAGGAACAGCATATTCACTTGTAGGCAATAAGGGATCATGACTATGTGAAGTTTCTAATGAACAACATCGTTTCTCCTACCATATTTAAATGCAAAATGCTTTTCTGCTCCTAAACTATTAATTTTTTAGTTACAGCTGACGCTAACTGTACATTAATAGCAGTTGATGTGCAGGTTATGACAAGCAGTAGATGGTGCGAAATTTAGTGCAAGTGATTTAGAAAATAATTTTTAGAACTTTCCACAAAACTGGCCATCACCGAGCAATTCTAGTGTAACAGACTTCCTTAAAAGTGCAGCATTGTTTAAAACATTTTATGGATTGGATGAATTGCCGGAGAACTGGAACTATGGTACAATTTGTGGAGGAAAAAGAATATAACTGAAGCTAAATTAAAGGATATGGAAGTCGTTGACCTGTTTAATGAGACCAAAATTGTTTTCCCGAGCATGAAAAAAGCACTAAAAATTTTGAGCACTATTCCATCCACAACAGCGACTGTGGAACGATCCTTCAGCACACTTCGAAGAGTGAAGACGTGGCTCAGAAGCACTATGGGAGAAGAAAGGCTCAAAGGATTATGCCTGATGAGCGTACACCACAATTATGTAAAAGAAAACTGTGAGCTGTTAGAGAAGAAAGTAAGTGAGAAATTTGCGGCAAATCCTATAAGATTATTACTGAATTGAAAAGTTGTATTTTTAAACAAATGCATTCTTGTGTTTAAAATGTTTATTAAAAGCAGTTTTTCACTGGTTTACTGTTTTATTTAATAAGAAGTGCTGTATGTTGTCTCGAGTCCTTGTTTCCTGAGACTAGTATGACCTGCCCCTTCCCCCCCTCCCCCCCCCCCCCAATTCAGATCCTGGGTATGCCCTTGACCGCCACGCCAACAAAACAAACTCCAACAAACAAACGCCAACGAAACACACTCCCAACCTGCACACAGAAACAGGTGGTGCAGTAGATATGTTTACACTCTCCCACTTGTATTTAAAATATTGTGTGTTTCAGACGGTAGGAGAACGAGTGGTTCTAGAATTCACGCAGAAATTCTTGAGGCACTACATAAGACATTAGTGAATGAAAATAGGGAAATAAATAAAATTTTTGAGATTTTCAACTTCAAAATTTTATGTTATCCATAACGCAAAATTTTCAAGGCTAAGATGCTTAAAAAGGTTTGTAACATGTGAGTTATAGTTGAGGTCAATTTCAGTATACAGGGATGCACAAAAATATGGAAACACCATGAGAAATGCATGCTTGCACATGAGGTGTGCAGGTTGTGCTGTTGTATTTGACCACAAACAGCACCTGTGCAATGTCCTCAATCCATTGCAAATGTCAGTTATGCTCAGAACATTATTCTGTCTAGTTGTGAGTACATTATGGCAGAGCTAAGTGAGTTCAAATGTGTTCATATGGTGGGTGCTTCTGTAAGCAAGTTAGCCAAAGTGTTTGATGTTCCAAGAGACGCTATCTCTTAGATTTATACTGTATACAGGGAAAGCAGAAAAACGTCTCCTAAATCACAATGTGGACAAAAGTGTGTGTTGAGTGAGTATGACAGATGGTCATTAATGAGGACTGTATAAAAAATAAGAGAATGACAGTTGAAAAAGTCACTGCAAAATTGAACATCACACTCGCGAACCCTATCAGCATGAATACAACATGAAGGGAACACCAAAAGCAGGGAATTTCAAGCAAGTTGGAATTCCAAAAACACTTATCAGTGATGAAAATGTCTGTAGTATAAAACATGGTGCCAAAGCTATAAAAAGTGGAGTTCAGAGCAGTGGAAAGATAGTAATTTGATTGGATGAGTCTTGTTCCACACTGTTTCCATCTTCTGGCTGAGTTGCATCCCAAGGGTGAAACCTGGCAGGGGTTTGGTGATTATGGCTGATCAGGTCCACTCCATGGTACAATGTTTGCTCCCCAACAGTGATGCTGTGTTTCAAGATGAAAAGGCACCTGTTCACACAGCTTGCATTGTCCAGGACTGGCTTTGCAAGCATGAGCATAAAGTACTGCATCTCCGGCTTCCACAATCACCAGATCTCAATATTATTGAGCCTTTGTGATATACTTTGCAGAAAAAGTTGCATGAAAACTATGCATCTCCACCACTGTTACCTAACTTGCCACTATTTTGCAGGAAGAATATTATGAGATTTCCTTGAAAAGCATACAGGTCCTGTTTTTATCCATTTGAATACTCGCTCCCTCAAGGATACCAGCTGTTCTGACAGAATGTTGTGTAGTCCTGGGGTCTTGATTTGACCTAGATCTCCCAGTAATCTGTCAAATTCTTCTCACAGTATTATGTCCCGAACCTCATCTTTACCTATGTCCTCTTCCCTTTATATAATATGGCCTTCAATTTCATTTCCTTTAAAATTACCTGTCTTTGGTTATTACTGGTTTTCCATCTGTGCTTCTCTTTTCTCCAAATACCTCTTTAATATTGCTAAGGGCATTATGTATCTTTCACCTAGTCATATATGCTTCTGTATCCCTACATTTGTACTCAAGCCATTCCTGTTCTGCCATTTTGCACTTTCCATCAATATCATTTTTGACAATCTAACGTAAATGGATGGATAAAATAATCTACTTACCAAGCAGCAGCAGAAAAACATACACACAAAAACGTTTAACTTTTACAAGGTTTTGGAGCCAGTGGCTCCTTCTTATGGGAGAGGAGTGAAGGAAAAGAACTTTTCCTTCACCCCTCATCCTCCCCCCTTCAACTCTTCTGCCACAAGAAGGAGCCACTGGCTCCTAAAGCTTGTAAAAGTTAAACCTTTGTGTGTGTGTGTGTGTGTGTGTGTGTGTGTGTGTTTTCTCCTACCGCCACTTGGCAAGTAGATTTTTTTGTCTGTTCATTTACGTTACCCTCCACCACACACCGTCAGGTGGCTTGCGGAGTATGGATGTAGATGTAGACTTTGTCAATAATTGATTATTTTTGTTGTAATACCATTTTTGAGATGTTTGTATTCAGTTTCACCTGATTCATTTGCTGCATTTTTATATTTTCTCCTTTCATCAATTAAATTCAATATCTCTTGTGCTATCCAAAGATTTCTACTAGGCCTTGTCTTTTTACCTATTTGATTCTCTGTTGCCTTCACTGTTTCGTGCCTCAAAGCTACCCATTATTGTGCTACTGTATTCCTTTGCCCTGCTCTGATCAATTGGTGCCTAATGCTGCCTCTGAAACTTCCAACAGTTCCCATCTCCCTAATTTACTACCTGCTTTGAATTTGTCTAGTTCCAGTTGACAATTCATATCCAATAAATTGTGGTCAGAGTCAACATCTGCCCCTGGAAATGTCTTACAGTTTAAAATCTGGTTCCAAAATCTCTGTCTTACTAATATATAAATCAATCTGAAACCTTCGATTTCTCCAGGTCTCTCCCACATATTCAGCCTTCTTTCATGATTCTTAAACCAAGTGTTCGCAATCATCAAATTATGCTCCGTGGAAAAATCTACAAGTTGGCTTCCTCTTTCATTCCTTTTCCTCATTCAATATTCAGCTACTATTTTTCCTTCTCTTCCTTTTTCTACTATTAAATACCAGTGTTCATCACAATTACATTTTTGTCTCCTTTAACTATGTGAATAATATCTTTTGTCTCATCATACATTTTATTCATTCTCTTTACCATCTGGGGAGCTAGTTGGCATATAAACTTGTGCTTCTGTAGTGGGTGTTGGTTTTGTGCCTATCTTGGCTATGCTAATGTGTTGACTGGGCTGTTCATAGTACTTCAACAGCATTCCTATTTTCTCATTCATTAACTATTTGAGTTTGTATTTCTAAATCTATACTTGCCTGACTAGAGTCCTGTTCAACCTGTCACTGAACTTCATTAATTCTGACTATATTTACCTTCTATCTATCCAGTTCCATTTCTAAACTGTCTAACCTGTCTACCAAATTAAGTGATCTAACACTCCACACTCCAACCCATAGAATGCTAGTTTTGTTTCTTCTGATGATGACATCCTCCTGAATAGTCCCCACCCAGAGATTCAAATGGGGGACTATTTTACCTCCTGATATTTTACCCAAGAGGATGCAATTATCATTCAATCATACAATATAGCAGCATGCCCATGGGAAAAATTGTGGCCATAGTTCCCCCCTTGCTTTCAGCTGTTTACAGCGCCAGTACAACAAGGGCATGTAGGCCTGATGTTACAAGGCCAAATCAGTCAGTCATTTAGACTGTATCCACTCCAACTGAAAAGGCTGCTGCCCCTCTTCAGGAACCAGATACTTGTCTGGCCTCTCAACAGATACCCCTCCACTGTGGTTGACCTATGATATGGCTATTTGTATCATTGAGGCATGCAAGCCACCTCATCATGGCAAGGCCCATGGTTCATGTATTGTAGGCCTATTATATGTCAATACAATGCATGTCATCAAAGAGTGCTTCCCTTTTTATAAATAAATAATTTTTACAACTGTAGCGGATTTTATCATTGTCAATGCATGTATTGTATTTTACCTAACTCCAGTGACAGTCCATATGTAGAGAATTGTTTATTAACTTTCAGGGAAGCATTATTTACATCATCAGGTGTTGATGTTATTTCATTAGGCTTCTTTATAATATATACACTGTCAGAAGAGAGAACTGTTCCTGCTTTTTGGATATACACTGTAAGAACATTTAAATACAATGAGAACAGACATGGTATCGGCCCCAGAGGTACACCTGTAGTAATTCTTCACCATTCTAAAAATTCTGATTCATTACGCACGCTCCACTAGTTTCTTAATGCAGTACTCTGCATGTTTTTGATTAGGATGAACACCAAGTTATGAAAAGTATCTCTGATATCGTAATGTTTTGAGCTTCTGTAGCTACACAACACTGATATGAATCAAATGGTAAATTGAACTACCAGAATAGAACCATCCACAAACAACTAATGAAATTTGCAGAATATCCACTCAGACTGAAATTGCATGCAAACCTTCAGTTGTTCCTAGAATAAACTAATTAATTACCTGCATTATGTTTCACTAGAAATCCTGCCCTATATAAAGGCTGTCTGTGGCGTCAATGTTAGTGTTTAGTCACTCATCGACAAGACAGGACCTACAATTAAGGGTAGCACAGCAAAAGCAGAAATGCTTAACTCCATTTTCAAACATGTTTTTACAAAGGAAAACCCAAGAGAGTTGCCCCAATTTAATTCTCTTACCAATGAAAAGATGAGTGGGTATTCCAAAACCCAATTTGCACTTTTATAACATGGCATAATGACGCGGGAGGCGCGCCAGAGATAAATCCCTGCAGTCGTACTATCCTCTTTGTCCTCGGTGGCTCAGATGGATACAGAGTCTGTCATGTAAGCAGGAGATCCCGGGTTCGAGTCCCGGTTGGGACACACATTTTCATCTGTCCCCGTTGACGTATGGTAATGCCTGTAAGCAGCTAAGGGTGTTCATTTCATTGTAAAATAATGAAAACTCTGGATTGATACAGTCAAGTAGATGCAGTATTTCTTGATTTCTGAAAAGCATTTGACTCAGTGCCACATCCATGCTTACTGTTAATAGTATGATCATATGGAGTATCAAGAAGAATTTGTGACTGGACTGATGATCTTTTGGTAGGGAAGACCCAGCAAGTTGTTTCAGATGGAGCGTCATCGACTGACGTAGAAGCAACTTCACATGTCTCTTGGGGAAGTGCATTGGGCCCCTTGCTGTTCATGTTGTATATTAATGACCATGAACATAAAATTAACACTACCTCAGAGTTTTTGCAGATGATGCAGTTATCTATAACGGAGTACTGTCTGAAGCAAGCTGCATTCATATTCAGTCAGACAAGAGTTCAAAGTGGTGCAAACATTGGTAACCTGCTTTAAATGTACATAAACATAAAACTGTGCACTTCACACAACAAGAAAATGTAGTATCCTATGACTATAACATCGAGTCACAGTTGGAATTGGTTAACTCATACAAATTCCTGGTTGCAACACTTTGCAGTGATATGAAATAGAAAGTGCACATAGACTCAGTCATGTGCAAAACATGTAGTATACTTTTTATTGGCAGATTGCAGAGAAAATGAAATCATTCTACAAAGGAGATTCCTTACAGATAATTCAAATAACTTGTGTGGGCCATGCTAGAATATACATGGAAACCATCCCAAAAAACCAACTTACAAAGTTTCAGGAATCGGCTTGAAATGAAGACTCTAGGAAAATACTACAGCTCCCCTATGGATTGCTCCTGCAGGGATTGTGAGGACAAGATTAGATTAATTTCAACACACACGGGGGTTTTTAAACTGTCATTCTTCCCGTGCTCCCTACGTGAACAGGATGGGAGAAACCTTAATAATTAGTACAATGAGATGTACACTCTGCCACGTACTTCACAGTGGTTTGCAAAATACAGATAGATATAGATAAAGTATAAAAAAACTATTGACCCATCATAGCTTTGCAGGGGTAGCACAAAATAACTAGGTGGACAACTTGTTTATAATATGAAGTAATATCCACAAAAGGTCCTCGTGATTCAGTCTTTCTATTAGCCTAGTGAAAATTGTATCAAAATCTCCACAGTTCTTCCCGAGATTACATGCTGACGCGCCAAAGAAACTGGTATAGGCAAATGTCTTCAAATACAGAGATATGTAAACAGGCAGAACACAGCACTGTGGTCGGCAATGCATATATAAGACAACAAGTGTCTGGCTCTGTTGTTAGATTCGTTACTGCTGCTACAATGGCATGTTATCAAGATTTAAGTGAGTTTGAACATGGTGTTTAGAGTTGGCACACGTGTGATGGGACACAGCATTTCTGAGGTAGCGATGAAGTGGGGATTTCCCCATATGACCATTTCACAAGTGAACCATGAATATCAGGAATCTGGTAAAACATCAAATCTCTGACACTGCTGTGGCCAGGAAAAGATCCTGCAAGAATGTGACCGATGACGACTGAGAGAATCTATCAACGTGACAGAAGTGCAACGCTTCCGCAAACTGCTGCAGATTTCAATGCTGGGCCATCAACAAGTGTCAGCATGCGAACCATTCAATGAAACATCATTGATATGGAGCCGAAGGCCCACTCGTGTACCTTCGATTACGGCATTACACAAAGCTTTACGCCTTGCCTCGGCCCATCAACACATTGGTCTGTTGATGACTGGAAACATGTTGCCAGGTCAGGTAAGTATCATTTCAAATTGTATCGCGTGGATGGTCGTATACCTATATGGAGACAACCTCATAAATTCATGGACTCTGCATGTCAGCAGGGGACTGTTGAAGCTAGTAGAGGCTTTGTAATGGTGTGGCACGTGTGCAGTTGGAGTGATATGGGGTAATTTCCAAGAATGATTGCCTATCGAAGTCACGGGGTTCAAGCGATACATATTGAACTTGTGATTGTAAATCGATCATGCGACTGTGGTGACGGGCATTATGATCAATTATTTATAATTGTCATTTTTATCTGTTTTCCATCATTTCCTTAGTTGCTCTAAATTACATACCTCCTCGAATTAATGGCAAAAAGGGAATTGTTCCCATAGTGTACACATCACATGGACTTTCACATGACAACACCGATGACGAGTAAGTTACAAGTCTTCTTTTGTCATTGCTGTAGTAACCACCGTAAACATACCCATAACGCGCGCCACCAGAGTCGCGTGATACATTTAGGATCGGACGTTCGATATGTATTGTTTGGAAACTGCAACTTCGATAGGTAATCATTCTTGGAAATAACCTGAGATGGGACCCCTTATATGGCTAGATACGACTCTGACAGGTAACACTTACATAAGCATCCTGTCTGATCACCTGCATCCATTCATGTCCATTGTGCATTCTGACGGACTTGGGCAATTCCAACAGGACAATGCAACACCCCACACTTCCAGAATTGTTACAGAGTGGCTCCAGGAACACACTTCTGAGTTTAAACACTTCTGCTGGCCACCAAACTTCCCAGACACGAACATTATTGAGCATATCTGGAATGCCTTGCAACGTGCTCTTCAGAAGAGATCTCCGCCCCCTCGTACTCTTACAGATTTATGGACAGCGCTGCAGGATTCATGGTGTAAGTTCCCTCCAGTACTACTTCAGATGTTAGTCTATTCCATGCCATGTGTTGTGGCATTTCTGCATGCTCACGAGGCCCTACAGGATATTAGGCAGGTGTACCAGTTTGTTTGGGTCTTCAGTGTACTTCACTGACAGACAGAAAAACATGGCGAGGGACTTTTATTAATAATCTACATTTTGCAACTGAATTAAAGGATCAATTTTTCAAAGCCCCGTAATTGGCTCCCACTGTGTCTCATTAGTTTGAAATTTGGCTAAAAGGTACGTACAACATTCCTCTGTAATGGTGCCGCAAAAGTGTGGTGGCCTGCGACACTTCAAACACTAACTGTCGACACGTGCCGAAAAAAGGCCAGAGATCGGATGTACACATGAGGTGTAAAGTGGGTCAGTAAGGTTACATTGGCACCAAACCTCACTACAATTCTGCCCAACGCCACCGTGGACGTGTAACACGATGGGAAGGTCGTCACAGGCGCTCTTACTAACGTTTCACCCTTTCTATTGACGCCTCTGTACGATAGAGGCCACAAACGTAATGACCCGCGTTGTAACTACGCTATTTTTTTTTTTTTAATGAATGACCGAGGAAAATACACTCCTGGAAATTGAAATAAGAACACCGTGAATTCATTGTCCCAGGAAGGGGAAACTTTATTGACACATTCCTGGGGTCAGATACATCACATGATCACACTGACAGAACCACAGGCACATAGACATAGACACAGGCAACAGAGCATGCACAATGTCGGCACTAGTACAGTGTATATCCACCTTTCGCAGCAATGCAGGCTGTTATTCTCCCATGGAGACGATCGTAGAGATGCTGGATGTAGTCCTGTGGAACGGCTTGCCATGCCATTTCCACCTGGCGCCTCAGTTGGACCAGCGTTCGTGCTGGACGTGCGGACCGCGTGAGACGACGCTTCATCCAGTCCCAAACATGCTCAATGGGGGACAGATCCGGAGATCTTGCTGGCCAGGGTAGTTGACTTACACCTTCTAGAGCACGTTGGGTGGCACGGGATACATGCGGACGTGCATTGTCCTGTTGGAACAGCAAGTTCCCTTGCCGGTCTAGGAATGGTAGAACGATGGGTTCGATGACGGTTTGGATGTACCGTGCACTATTCAGTGTCCCCTCGACGATCACCAGTGGTGTACGGCCAGTGTAGGAGATCGCTCCCCACACCATGATGCCGGGTGTTGGCCCTGTGTGCCTCGGTCGTATGCAGTCCTGATTGTGGCGCTCACCTGCACGGCGCCAAACACGCATACGACCATCATTGGCACCAAGGCAGAAGCGACTCTCATCGCTGAAGACGACACGTCTCCATTCGTCCCTCCATTCACGCCTGTCGCGACACCACTGGAGGCGGGCTGCACGATGTTGGGGCGTGAGCGGAAGACGGCCTAACGGTGTGCGGGACCGTAGCCCAGCTTCATGGAGACGGTTGCGAATGGTCCTCGCCGATACCCCAGGAGCAACAGTGTCCCTAATTTGCTGGGAAGTGGCGGTGCGGTCCCCTACGGCACTGCGTAGGATCCTACGGTCTTGGCGTGCATCCGTGCGTCGCTGCGGTCCGGTCCCAGGTCGACGGGCACGTGCACCTTCCGCCGACCACTGGCGACAACATCGATGTACTGTGGAGACCTCACGCCCCACGTGTTGAGCAATTCGGCGGTACGTCCACCCGGCCTCCCGTATGCCCACTATACGCCCTCGCTCAAAGTCCGTCAACTGCACATACGGTTCACGTCCACGCTGTCGCGGCATGCTACCAGTGTTAAAGACTGCGATGGAGCTCCGTATGCCACGGCAAACTGGCTGACACTGACGGCGGCGGTGCACAAATGCTGCGCAGCTAGCGCCATTCGACGGCCAACACCGCGGTTCCTGGTGTGTCCGCTGTGCCGTGCGTGTGATCATTGCTTGTACAGCCCTATCGCAGTGTCCGGAGCAAGTATGGTGGGTCTGACACACCGGTGTCAATGTGTTCTTTTTTCCATTTCCAGGAGTGTATTTCAGACACACCACTGATCAGAATCGACACAATTCCTCAGGGAGGGCATAAAGGGCGTCAATGAAACCACCGCTTTTCTTGGGACGTTGATTCACAACCATTTCGCGGCTGAATACGACAGTTTGCAGTGCGATGAGCAACAGGACATTTGTGACAATATCTGGTACTGCTGATATCTCCTGACGTCTCAACCCTTCTCTAAGGACGTGTGGGCCACCAACCCCAATGAACATGATCTCACCCGAGATAGGAGACGAGGTACTGGCGGAATTAAAGCTGTGAGGAGGGGTCGTGAGTCGTGCTTGGGTAGCTCATTTGGTAGAGCACTTGCCCGCGAAAGGCAAAGGTCCCGAGTTCGAGTCTCGGTCTGGCACACAGTTTTAATCCGCCACGAAGTTTCATGATCTCACCCCTCTGGAGTGCAGTGCGACCGCAATTTTTTCTCTAATGTATAGGGTGTAACCACTAGGGACCGTTCAATTCGACGAAATTTGAACGCAATGTGCAACAGAAAAGGGTGCTTATGCTTCTTCAGTGCTCCTATTTCATGTCCTCGTGTGGCGCGATCATGGAGGGGTTGTATGACACAACCCTAAGACTACATCGCAGGTTTTCTCTGTAAGGGTGCGTTTTTAAAATTCTAAATAAATGCTGGGGCCTTAGAGTGGTCCTTCGCCGTTATATTCACGCATGCGTCAATGTCGCACCCCTCCGTGATCACAGGAAAACGTGAAAGAGGAGAGCTAGAAAAGCTAAGCACTCTTTGCTTCTTCAGATCGTGTTCAAATTTAGTTGGGTGGCTTTTTTTATGATCCCTAAAGGTTCCGCCCTGTGCAGCAGAGGTAAGATCACATGCAATGAGGTTGTAGCCTCGTGATGTCCGTTAAAAAGGGTTGAATAAAAAAAAAATGGCTCTGAGCACTATGGGACTCAAGTGCTGAGGTCATTAGTCCCCTAGAACTTAGAACTAGATAAACCTAACTAACCTAAGGACATCACAAACATCCATGCCCGAGGCAGGATTCGAACCTGCGACCGTAGCGGTCTTGCGGTTCCAGACTGCAGCGCCTTTAACCGCACGGCCACTTCGGCCGGCGGTTGAATCACCCAGGAGGTTTCAACAGTGTCAAAAGTTGTTAAGAACGTCTCACCGCACTAAAAATGTCGTTTTCGACCGCGAAATGAGGGAAACAAAGTCCCAAAAAAAGGGTTGGTTTCGTTGCGCCCATTATGCCACTCCCTTGAGGCCTTCCCGTGTGACTGGGTGCGGCGATGTTAATTAAATGTTTTCTTTGGCCAATCGTAAGACAACCGTGTTATTTCAAAGTTGCATTCGCGGTTCTGACCTCCATCTCAGAGTCGTCAAAAGTGGTGAAATGGGGGTAAGAGGGACTGTGACGAACTCCCCGTCGTGTGACATGTCCACAGAGGCGTTGGGCAGAATTGTGGTGAAATTTGGGACACCAATTCTCTTTGCATGTGTCAACACCTTGCTGTTTGAAGTGTCGTCCAGTCCAAGGGTGACATCCACCATTACAGGGGAGCTTGCAGACACCTTTAAGCCAAATTTCAAACTTATGAGTCACAATGGGAGACAATTCTCAGGTTTCGGAAAGGTGATCTTTTTAATTCTGCTGCGCAGTGCATGTTACTTAGCGTCTATCCCCAAACCTGGATGCCATTACCAGTTGAAGGTTGTCTATTTAAGAGCTTCCAGTGGCAACAAAGATTTGATTGGTAATATGTAGCGTAATTATTGGCGAAATTTAAAAATTTAACATGCTGTCGTTATCTACTCATTAAGAGGTATACCGTTATGTTAAAAGTTTAACACAGTAAGACGAGAATTACAGTTAGAAACTTGATACAGCGTAATCGACAGCACACAGATACCCGGACTTGATTCAACCAGTATCTGAGAATGAGACCACTTCGCGACTTCCAAAAAACTTTACACATAATATCAAACCTGTAGCACACTTTTTCTAACACCTGTCCACAAAATGGCGAAATAAATATAGTTAATCACTTACTTCATTTTTGCTATTCCTGATGTAAAACTTCAGCTTCAGACATGATGTTTTAATTTATCACTTTTTTACTAATAATTCTTTTCACAACATTCACTACAGACCGTATCTACGTGTATCACTGAATGTTGCGAAGTTATATCTTTGTACGGCACATAGGTCAGGAGAGATGACATCATGAACACAGAGGAGCGTGAAAAACTGCTTTTGCTTAAAGCGGAACGCATTATAACCCTATATTTCATAATGAGAGCACTTAGTGGCTTCCAAGAAACTTAAACTAATTTCAAACCCTTTCTAAACTTTTTCTCCTAGATTCTTAATGCCAGATATTTAATATATTAAGTCATTTGTGAAGCAATCACGTTTGAAGCTGTTTTAAACATGAGAGTTAGGTTCTTCAAAGAAGCGTGGTTTACTGGGACACAGATTGTACCAACATTAATGGCGTAAACGCATACAGCTGAAAGCACACGATACTAGAAGCAAAAAAGTCACAGCAAATATGGGCGATAAAACGCGAATCTTAAGAGCTACGAGCACTTCTTCATCTTCGATACTATGGAGCAAACCTCTTCTACTCAGAACCCTGCGTTCCACATTTTGAGAGAAACTCACAACAAATGGAATAACAATTCACTGAATAACTACAACGATCACGTTTGGCTCTTGGAGAATGCGTGACGTAGGTGCACTGAACGAGCCTAAAGGCGAGCGCCATTGTTTGTGAGTCCAACTAAACAATAAGTTTCAGTTAAAACGCATACCTTAACCCTCTTTGAGTCCCAATAATATCAAAACAAATATAATTTTAAAATGTTTCACAAACTTAACCTTTATTACCATAGTAAGCAAAGAACACAAGAAGAAATTGGCAAAAAGTAAACAATCCGTTGTTTAAAGTAGATTGTTTCACTTTGAAACAACTGGGACATACAGTTTTCAACCGACCATCTTTTCATGTGATATATTTGAAAGCAAATTCGCATTAAGTAAATAGTTAAGTATAGCAGATGTTACTGCCTATACTGACGATGTCTCCCTACAGAGGCGGACGTAGTCGGATAGTTTCATAAAATTTAAAAAGTCAGTTAGAAAAAAGTTTATTGCGTAGCTTGCTTACTTAATTATAAATTAAAATATGATGGCTAGACTATTTGCAGTTGTCAATGCAGTCATTCTCAGATTTGCGAACAAGCACAAGAAATTGAAAGTCGCCTAAGGAGAAATTCCTTTTTTACAGAATAATCTTCCAGCTTAAGATCTTCGAAGAGGAACACAATTAACATAAAGAAACCATTTTTTTACTTGAAGATTATACTGTAAAAAAATTCCTAAGAAGACTTCCTCTTTTTTGTGCTTGTTCGCAGATCAGAGGACTGTTGCATTGACGACTGAAACTAGTCTAGTCATCTTATTTTAATTTACATACATGTACGCGGTCTAAGCAATTAAAATAACTTTGAAAAAATATTTTCAAAATTTTAAGAAATCAATTCAGATTGATTTCTCATTTCCTGAAAATATCAGCTATTACTAGTAGTTGGATGGAACGGACTAGGAGTCGAACCTCGAATTTTGCGTGTGTAATCTGACACCCGGTTCCAACTCCGGAACCGGAGGGGAGAAGAGGACGACCTATGACCACCTGGCTCCAAAATGTACAGCACACAATGAGGAGAATGGGCGCAGGAGAAGAGGACACACAAGATCGAAACACCTGGAGGAATATTATGAAAATATGGTTTAAGAATGTATATTCTTTGTATTGTAATTTCCGAGTAAATTATTATGTTGGAGATAAGCCTCTGTAATGAGGAAAAGCTCAAAATAAATAAAAAAAGAATCTGACACCCACCCAGCCACGCAATAAAACCTTATAAAAGAAAAAAAAATAAGTCACTACCGGTAATAATAAAATGTGTTCTAACAAGGGGATCGCGCCTACTCGTCATCGCCGATTTATGCTGTATGCAGGGCTTGGCCAGAAATGAAATAGACAGACGTGGGGGCACCAGATCGCCAAGCGCGTAGAAAGAAAAGCATTTTTCGCGCGAGTCGGGTGAACATGAGCCGTTTTATAAGGGGCGATAAAGAAGAGTCCGTTTGAGGACGTTTCTGCCATGTAATGTAACGTAGCGCGACTCCGATGAGAGCATACATCGATCAGCCAGTACATTATGACCCCCTATCTAATAGCACGGTCAACAGCGGCGACGCATCCTGGCATGGAAACAATGAGGCCGCTGGAGGGAGTTGGCACCACATTTGCACACACAAGTCACCTAATTCCCGTAAATTCCGGGAAGAGGTGGGAGAGGGGTGGGGGTGGGGGGGGGGAAGAGGGCGATGAGTTCTGACGCCAGATGTGTTCGATCTGGTTCAGATCTGGCGAGATGGGGAGTCAGTACATCAACTGGAACTCGCCACTGTGCTCCTTGAACCACTGCAACACACCCCGGCCTCCCGAGGGCGCATTATTTTGTTGAAAACTGCCACTGCTGTCTGGAAACACGATCGTCATGAAGAGGTATGCGTAGTCTGCAACCAGTGTACGATACTCCTTGGCCGCCATAGTGCCTCGCACAAGCTCCACTGGACCCATGGATTCCCATGTGAATGTTCCCTAGAGCATTATGGAGCCGCCGCCAGCTTGTCTCTATCCTGCAGTACAGAATCAAGGAGCTTTTTCTCTGGAAGACGACAGATTCGTGCCCCTGATGAAGAAGGTATCCGGACTCA
The DNA here is from genome assembly GCF_023898315.1 of Schistocerca nitens. NCBI lineage: Eukaryota > Metazoa > Arthropoda > Insecta > Orthoptera > Acrididae > Schistocerca > Schistocerca nitens. The sequence goes on from NC_064621.1 coordinate 470,207,948, forward strand.
TCGGACCATGCAACGCTCTGCCACTGTGCCAAAGTCCAGTGCCGATGGTCAAGTGCACATTTCAGTCGTAGTTGCCGATGTCATGGTGCTGATGTTGACACACGCATGAGTCGTCGGCTGCGGAGGCCCACAAGGAGTATTCGGTACACTGTATTTTCAGACAGACTTGTGCTCTGCCCAGCATTAAAGTCGGATGCTAGTTCCACCACAGTTCGCTGGCCGTCCTGTTTTACCAGCCTGCACAGCCTACGATTTTTTTTTCTTTATTGAGTTTTGATTCCCCTTAGAAGGGGGCTGGCTGGCAGCACCTTAGTATGCCGCTCTTCAGCCTAGAGAATTTGTTTTAAAAATATGAAGATAATAACTAATAAAAACAGGCTATAAAATCGGAGACTTAAATGGTAACATGGCGGAAAATCGTGGAACTTAAAACATAGAACAAAGGGTTGATGATGTTAATAAAATACATATGAAGCAGACAGGTAAAATAATAGACAGACAATTAAAAAAAAACACGGCGACAGTCTGTTTTCTGTTCACAAGAGATACAAAATTCACACCCAGCGACAGCATGATTTCTGTTCGCAACACTTTGGAAAGACGAACAACGCTGAACATTCACTTGAACACTGCACTAAAAAATTGGCACAAATATGATACACCACAGTCGAGGGCAGATGGGGTGGAACTCGGACAGATGACAGGAAAGGAAAGGGGGGGGGGAGGAGAGGAAAAAACGAAGTGGGGAGAAGGGGGGAAAGGAGCCGATGGAGAACGAGGACCCTTAAAAGGGGGGCAGGTGCTGGGCAGACATGACAGGGAGTGGGGAAAGGCAGAGGAGGGGTATACCAAAGGACTCGGGGGGGGGGGGGGGACGCGAGGCAGAGAGAGGTTAGGTGGGGAGAAAACAGGATGGAAAGGGAGGAAGAGGGAGCCCAGAGAAAGGACAGAGGAAAGGAGGCAGGGTGAGGATCAGAGTTGATAGGAGGGATAAATGGAGGGACATAGGGCATTATCCAGGAGGGGGAGTAGACGGAAGCCACCTTGGGAAAGGAGATGAAGGGTGTAGAGATGGAGGGTAGGGGGGACACAACAGTAAAGGCGTGGCAGGGGGTGAGGATTGGATAGGAGAGGAGCAACCAGGGGGTGAGAGGGATTGAGGCGGCGGGAGGTGTAGAGGATGTGGATATGTTCGAGGAATAGGAGCAGATGGGGGAAAGGAATGAGGTCGTAGAGGATCCGCACGGGAGACGGGAGGCATATACAAGAGGCGAGGCGGAGTGCGTGGCGCTCGAGGATCTGGAGGGACTTATAGAATTTGGGGGGAGCCTATGACGTCTGACATCTGCAATGAGGTGTGGCTGCCCAACGCCACGACTTCCGGGCGTGGTTTCGCCAAGTCTTGAAGACACTCACTACAGCACTCCTCAAACACCCATGTCGTGCAGTTTCCGAAATGCTCGTGCCGAGCCTCCAGGCCATCACAATCTGCCCTCGGTCCAACAGATAGATCGTGCGCCTTCCCCGTCCTACCCACGGACAGCACGCTTACTGATACTACATGCATCGTGCGTTTGCATGACTAGCAGTCATTCATCACCAGGTGGCGCTGATATCGCCTGGACGGGTTTATATCGATAGTAGGTCGCTGGTCATAAATGTTGTGGCTGATCAGTGTATGAGCACCGCGTTTAGGTAAGGGATTAGTGTGGTATTGGTGTCTTTCCGACGTGCCTGCAGTACGTGCGGAAACGTGAACTATGGGGACATTATTACCAAAAGCGTAGAAACAAGACGACGCGCTGTTATCTCTTTCTTGGCTGTCGAAGGAAAAACTCTGGCAGACATTCTTCGGAGGATGAAGAATGTCTATTGGGCAGCATGTCTGTCAAAAACCACATCCAGGGAACCTGCGACAAAGGGTACTGCTGTTTCATGATAATGCACGTCCCCATATCGCAAATGTGTAACGCAGAACTTACGCCAACTTAAATGGGAGACACTCGAACACCCGCCCTGTAGTCCTGATCTCATCCCATGCGATTTCACGCCTGCAGTCCCGTAAAAAGAGGTGTAGAAGGGTCGACGATTCCTGTCGGACGAGGAAGTGAAGCAGGCAGTTACGGACTTCAAGCACCAGGATGCACTGTTTTACCATACGGGTAATTTCAGTTTGGTGCGTCGGTGTTATGGTTGCCTTATTGCTCACAGCAATTTTGCCCCATTGGCATACCGATTCTGGGCTGTACAACCTTAAGAACGGAATCCTTCTGATCGCCCCTTGTAAGTTAGCGTAGTTTCAAGGCAACAGTTTTCGCAGCGGAAAGAGAACAGAACGCTAAAACGAGGTTCGTGGGTTCAGGTCTCTAGGTGGAAACTAGTTTTTTTTTTCAATTTTTACCTTACTTATACTACAAATAAACCCAAATAATGCTGAATATATTGTATTTATTGATATTTTCATACAAGGCATGAAAAGGATGGGAAAAGTGGAATTTGGGGGTTGCAAACGCATATCCCGGAAGGGACTGTAAGGTTTACACGAGAACTTTGTGTATAAAATCAGATTCTTTTATTGTTTTACATTGATGATTTACACATAAAGACAGGGGAACTCATTGTTTATGTGGAGCTGCCGAGGGGCACTCGAAGGTCAAAATGGGACTAACGGAAGTCCTGTACGCTTTAATCACAGTCTTCTTTGGATAATTATTTGCAGAGTCCTCGTGGTCACTGTTGGTACAATACTTTCTTGGAATTTAATTGCAATACTAAATTTTCTTTTGCCTTTCCTTTTCAGGTCTTTAATGAAGATACTGATAAATACAATACAGTGAGCATTGTTCAGTGTATTTGTAGCGTAAGTGACGTAAAAACTGAGAATATAGAAAAATAAAGTAATAGTTTTCACATAGGGTTTCGACTTCACGAGCCTCTAATTACCGTTCTGTTCTTCTTCCGTTGCGCCAGCCGATGCCTTGAAACTACGTTAACGTAAATGGCTCATGTCTCGCACGACCCACGGCAAAATTGCTTTTATTTTGTAAACTCCTGGCCACCTCGAGCTCCCGCGTCTGTCACTTTCATTTATGGCCAAGCCCTGCGTATTCCATAAATCTGGACGAAATGGGTGACGACGAGTAGGTTCGGTCCCCTTGTAAGCCTAAGGCCAGCATGACACTACGAAATTTCGTTGATAAAGAAATTTGATCAAATATTCCTCATACTTCTTTGACAAAGATCTTTGACGTGGTGCAAAAAGGGGTATTTGACTGTCATCAAATATTTTATCACAGTTACTTCATAGCTACTTCAGAATGGCAGTCATGTAGTAGGCCTAACAGAAGAACCGCTTGTCAACTGAGAATGCTGTTTTTAATGTTGTTAGTTCCATAGCTCCCAGTCACTATACGGGGCATTGATTTTTTCCAATACGAATACGAAATGTAATTAAACTAATATCCAGTCTCCTACTAATGTTAACATATACTATAATCCAAGTGCAACGTAACGTTATAGTTCACGGTAGCCGAGTCGTAAGCGTATCATGGAAAACTCTTTAACATGAAAAATGATTTGTGACCTGATGTGTTTAAGTTCAAAAGGATGAGTATATCCGCGTGCTTGCCAAGTACTTTCTGATGCTTCACGCAGACTGTATTTCGTTTCAGACTCATCTTAATACATTCAGAATTAAGCAAGATTTTTCTATTCTTGGACATTTGCTGGTACAGTATTTATTCTTATAAAAAGACCTTTTGGCCTTGTCCTTACATCTGTGCCTTGCTAGTACCTGTCAAGTCTCTCTTTCTCGGCTGTGACATTTAGTTCTCTAGCATGTCCGCCTGTGACGCTTTCTTCTTTATGTGCATATCGTAACGTACAGCTAGCACATATTCCATTACATTTAGCACAAAACTCAGTTCCTATTCACTTTCAGCTACCACTGGTGCACCATCAGTGAATCGTATTCTATTTTCTGCCCTTGAGGAACAACAGTTCCTTAACACCATTTACAGTGAACAAATAAACATAAGTGGTGAACTTGCGTTACATTTTTCCAGGGTTTGCTTTCTTACAGGGACCTGTCAGTGAAGATTATTCTATTTCGCTTCGAAGAAAGAGACTGGGTTTCCATCTCCCTGCCTAAAAAAGGAAAAACGTTTTATTTCATCTCAGCTTATAAAACGTATTTCCATATTAATAGCGCCACAATAAGCTACGAAATATGATATCCTTCGTATTTTGTATATGCTTCTCGAATCGATATACACAACACACAACCGTTTTGCAGTGTGTTCTTACATGCCAGCCGCTTGCAATGGACACAAGGCGATTGCTTTGTTTGATAAAATCCAAGGTGGGGCGCTAGATTTGATCAAATAAATTTGACGAAAGGCAATATTTGAGAGACGTTCCCTGCTACACTACGTCAAATATATTGGACACACCAACTTTTTCGAAGAAATTTGATAGTTTAATACCGGCCTAAGTAAAGGATCCGGCAAAAAGACTTCCCGTGTTTCAAAAAGTAATCAAAAACAAATAAATAAATAAAGACAGAGAGAGAGTACTTTTATTTGTGAACAACAAATACTACGCCTTTCTCCATTATCTGGTTTTTAAAATTATGCCTGCTAAATAGCGCCCTCCAATGCTGACACAGTGACGAAATCTTTCCCGGAAGTTGCCCATAGTTCTTCGCATTATTTCCGGTGTAATGGCACCACTTCCTGGCTGAGTAACTCCTTAAGTGTTTGCAAGGCTGTGTGGCGATTTTGTAGACTTGAACCTTTAAGGCAAGGTCATCCCCACAGGACTCATCTCCTCAAAAAAAAAGCCGCGCGGGATTAGCCGAGCGGTCTCAGGTGCTGCAGTCACGGACTGGGCAGCTGGTCCCGGCGTAGGTTCGAGTCCTCCCTCGGGCATGGGTGTGTGTGATTGTCCTTAGGATAATTTAGGTTAAGTAGTGTGTAAGCTTAGGGACTGATGACCTTAGCAGTTAAGTCCCATAGATTTCTCACTTTTTTTTCCTAAAAAAATAAGGCCTTGCGATAAACAATGCCGTAAATCCGCACTACACATTCACCTTTGCAGAATGAAGTTGGGTTGGGTTGTTTTGGGAGCGGAGACCTGACAGCGAGGTCATCGGTCTCATCGGATTAGGGAAGGACAGGGAAGGAAATCGGGCGTGCCCTTTCAAAGGACCCATCCCGGCATTTGCCTGGAGCGATTTAGGGAAATCATGGAAAACCTAAATCAGGATGGCCGGACGCGGGATTGAACCGTCGTCCTCCCAAATGCGAGTCCAGTGTGCTAACCACTGCGCCACCTCGCTCGGTTGACTGAAGTTGTACCGGTTGGCGAGCATGCGGATTTTCGGTTGCCCTTATTTTGCAGTTCTGCCTATTGACATGTCCTTTGGGGCATTCACAGAATGTTCCATGGTCATTTATTGTTCACCTCCATGCAAGCAAAAAAATTCCAGAGCGAACTTGTCTTGCTGACAGGTCAGCAGGAAGCAGCTCCCAAACATGCGTAATTTTGTATGGATAGCAGTGCAGCATGTTTCGCATGATTTTATGCACCGTGCTCTCAGGTATGTCCAGTGTTCGGGCAATTTCCCGTGCACTGCATGTTTGTACATCACCACTGGACGCCTCCTGCAATGCTGTGGCCACATCTTCGACAGACGTCGGATCAACAGCTTTCCTCTCTCTGCCACAGCGTACTTCAAAAGAGCCTGTCTTTCCGTGCTTTGTAACCATGTCCACCAGTCACAAGCAGTGCACGGGAAATTGGCCGAACACTGGACATGCCTGCGAGCACGTTGCATGTCTTAGAAGACATCAGACTTGTGCCTTTTGTCATACCTTTGCATGTCCGGGACTACTACAGGGCTACTGGCGCACGGTCACCGTTCTTGTAAAAGAGCTTTATCATTCTGGTCTGTCTCCTTCACGGAGACAATTACACTGCTGGACATTAAAATTGCTACACCAAGAAGAAATGCAGATGATAAACGGGTATTCATTGGACAAATGTATTATACTAGAACTGGCATGTGATTACACTTTCACGCAATTTGGGTGCATAGATCGTGAGAAGTCAGTACCCAGAACAACCACCACTGGCCGTAATAACGGTCTTGATACGCCTGGGCATTGAGTCAAACAGAGCTTGGATGGCGTGTACAGGTACAGCTGCCCATGCAGCTTCAACACGATAGCACAGTTCATCAAGAGTAGTGACTGGCGTGTTGTGACGAGCCAGTTGCTCGACCACCATTGACCAGACGTTTTCAGTTGGTGAGAGATCTGGAGAATGTGCTGGCCAGGGCAGCAGTCGAACATTTTCTGTATCCAGAAAGGCCCGTACAGGACCTGCAACATGCGGTCGTGCATTATCTTGCTGAAATGTAGGGTTTCGCAGGGATCGAATGAAGGGTAGAACCACGGGTCGTAACACATCTGAAGTGTAACGTCCACTGTTCAAAGTGCCGTCAATGCGAACAAGAGGTGACCGAGACGTGTAACCAGTGGCACCCCATACCATCACGCCGGGTGATACGCCAGTATGGCGATGACGAATACACGCTATCAACGTGCGTTCACCGCAATGTCGCCAAACGCGGATGCGACCGTCGTGATGCTGTAAGCAGAACCTGTATTCATCCGAAAAAATGACGTTTTGCCATTCGTGCACCAAGGTTCGTCGTTCAGTACACCATCGCAGCCGCTCCTGTCTGTAATGCAGCGTCAAGGGTGACCGCAGCCAGGGTATCCGAGCTGATAGTCCATGCTGCTGCAAACGTCGTCGAACTGTTCGTGCAGATGGTTGTTATCTTGCAAACGTCCCCATCTGTTCACTGAGGGATCGAGACGTGGCTGCATGATCCGTTACAGCCATGGGAATAAGATGCCTGTCATCTCGACTGATAGTGATACGAGGCCGTTGGGATCCAGCACTGCGTTCCATATTACCCTCCCGAACCCACCGATTCCATCTGCTAACAGTCATTGGATCTCGACCAACACGAGCAGCAATATCGCGATACGATAAACCGCAATCGCGATAGGCTACAATCCGACCTTTATAAAAGTCGGAAACGTGATGGTACGCATTTCTCCTCCTTACACGAGGCATCACAACAACGTTTCACCAGGCAACGCCGGTCAACTGCTGTTTGTGTATGAGAAATCGGTTGGAAACTGTCCTCATGTCAGCAGGTTGTAGGTGTCGCCACCGGCGCAAACCTTGTGTGAATGCTATGAAAAGCTAATCATTTGCACATCACAGCATCTTCTTCCTGTCGGTTAAATTTCGCGTCTGTAGCACGTCATCTTCATGGTGTAGCAATTTTAATGGCCAGTAGTGTATGTTGGGCGTCTCGGACGCAAACTGAGGAAAAGCCGTGTGCTGCGCATCTGATGGCGTGCAAAATCTGAGGCTTACAACACTTATGTCAGACAATTTTTTTTCCATGACGTGTTCCCCAGCGTCAATACGAGGTGCATTCAAGTTCTAAGGCCTCCGATTTTTTTTCTAATTAGCTACTCACCCGAAATCGATGAAACTGGCGTTACTTCTCGACGTAATCGCCCTGCAGACGTACACATATTTCACAACGCTGACGCCATGATTCCATGGCAGCGGCGAAGGCTTCTTTAGGAGTCTGTTTTGACCACTGGAAAATCGCTGAGGCAATAGCAGCAAGGCTGGTGAATGTGCGGCCACGGAGAGTGTCTTTCATTGTTGGAAAAAGCCAAAAGTCACTAGGAGCCAGGTCAGGTGAGTAGGGAGCATGAGGAATCACTTCAAAGTTGTTATCACGAAGAAACTGTTGCGTAACGTTAGCTCGATGTGCGGGTGCGTTGTCTTGGTGAAACAGCACACGCGCAGCCCTTCCTTGACGTTTTTGTTGCAGTGCAGGAAGGAATTTGTTCTTAAAAACATTTTCGTAGGATGCACCTGTTACCGTAGTGCCCTTTGGAACGCAATGGGTAAGGATTACGCCCTCGCTGTCCTAGAACATGGACACCATCATTTTTTCAGCACTGGCACTTACCTGAAATTTTTTTGGTGGCGGTGAATCTGTGTGCTTCCATTGAGCTGACTGGCGCTTTGTTTCTGGATTGAAAAATGGCATCCACGTCTCATCCATTGTCACAACCGACGAAAACAAAGTCCCATTCATGCTGTCATTGCGCGTCAACATTGCTTGGCAACATGCCACACGGGCAGCCATGTGGTCGTTCGTCAGCATTTGTGGCACCCACCTGGATGACACTTTTCGCATTTTCAGGTCGTCATGCAGGATTGTGTGCACAGAACCCACAGAAATGCCAACTCTGGAGGCGATCTGTTCAACAGTCATTCGGCGATCCCCCAAAACAATTCTCTCCACTTTCTCGATCATGTAGTCAGACCAGCTTGTGCGAGCTCGAGGTTGTTCCGGTTTGTTGTCACACGATGTTCTGCCTTCATTAAACTATCGCACCCACGAACGCACTTTTGACACATCCATAATTCCGTCACCACATGTCTCCTTCAACTGTCGATGAATTTCAATTGGTTTCACACCACGCAAATTCAGAAAACGAATGATTGCACGCTGTTCAAGTAAGGAAAACGTCGCCATTTTATGTATTTAAAATAGTTCTCATTCTCGCCGCTGGCGGTAAAATTCCATCTGCCGTACGGTACTGCCATCACTGGGACGTATTGACAATGAACGCGGCCTCATTTTAAAACAATGCACATGTTTCTATCTCTTTCCAGTCCGGAGAAAAAAAAATCGGAGGCCTTAGAACTTGAATGCACCTCGTACTATGCTGTCCAAATTTGACGTCATTCTGAGCAGTGGTTCTCTTTCTACAGCGTTTTGAAACTCGAACTTTAATTATGGACACCCTGTATTCCTCCACAATAAAAGCACGATGCTCTCCTAGCCAAGCCATTGCGCCCTTCAAAAATGGCAGGCAACCCCCCCCTCCCCCCCTCTCCCCCCTCTCCCCCCCCCCCCCCCCCCCCCAGCACAGCTCACACAGCGAACTCTCCAAATACATACGGGAGGACACTGGACTCGCGTTCGGGAGGACTACTATTCAAGCCCACATACGGCCATCCAGGTTTTCCATGACTTCGCTAAATCGCTTCAGGGAAATACCGGGATGGTTCCTTTCAGAAAGGACACGGCTGATTTCCTTCCCAAAATCGCTCGAGGCAAATGCCGGAACGGTTCCTTTCAAATACGGCACGGCTGATTTTCTTCCCTTGACTTATCCGAGCTTGTGCTCCGTCTGTAATGACCTCGTTGTCGACGGGATGTTAAACAGTAATCTCCGCCTCCAAATACGGGAGATCTTTTTGCCGGACGCTATAACCTAGTGTCATATACCAGGTGTACCAGTATGAAATGAGCGTTTTTTTTGTGAAAATTTTGAATTGAAAAGTAAAAACATGTTATTCAAAGTACTACATTGCTTTCCATACATTTTGACCACCTTTCTGGCAATTTGTGGACACCACACCAATAGAAATGTTCGTCTTTTGAAGCAAACCAATCAGACACCCAATTTTCGACTTCTTCGTAGGAATCGAAGTGTTTCTCAGCCAATGCGTGTCCCATTGATGAAAACAAATGGTAGTCGGAAGGGGCCAAGTCTGGTGAATATGGCGGGTGGGTAGCAGCTCCCAGCCAAGTGTTTTGTTTGTATCCTGAAGACAGTTTTGCTTTGTGTGCAGGTGCATTGTCGTGTAACAAAATTACTTTGCCATGTCTTCTGGTCCATTCTGGTCTTTTTTCGATCAATGCATAGTTCAAATTGATCATCTGTTGTCTGTAGCGATTAGTATTCACAGTTTCACCGGGTTTTAGAAGCTCATGATACACCACACCTTTCTGATCCCACCAAACACAGAGCTTTGTCTTCTTGCCGAATAGATCTGGTTTTGCAGTCGATGTTGATGGTTGTCCCGGATTAACCCGTGATTTTTCCCGTTTATGATTCTTAAAATAAATCCATTTTTCATCGCCAGTAACAATTCGATGCAAAATTGATTTTCTTTCATGTCTTTGTAGCAAAATTTGGCAAACGGTTTTCCGGTTTTCCATCTGTCTTTCATTCAATTCATGTGGCACCCATTTTCCACACTTTTGGATCTTTCCCATAGCTTTCAAACGGTCAGAAATTGTTTGTTGTGCAACTTTTAGCACTGCTGCCATTTGCTTCTGACTCATAGTATGATCTTCATTCAATATTGCTTGCAATTCGGCGTCTTCCAACTTTTTTGGTGGTCTTCCACATTCTTCATTTCTTACATCAAAATCATTATTTCTGAACTGTTGAAACCATCTTTTGCATGTTGCTTCTGATAGAGCATGATCACCATATGCCTCAACAAGATTAGATTAGATTAGATTAATACTAGTTTCATGGATCATGAATACGATATTTTGTAATGATGTGGAACGAGTCAAATTTTCCAATACATGACATAATTAAGTTAATTTAACAACATAATTAAGTTAATATAACAACTTTTTTTCTTAATTTATATCTAAAAATTCCTCTATGGAGTAGAAGGAGTTGTCATTCAGAAATTCTTTTAATTTCTTCTTAAATACTTGTTGGTTATCTGTCAGACTTTTGATACTATTTGCTAAGTGACCAAAGACTTTAGTGGCAGTATAATTCACCCCTTTCTGTGCCAAAGTTAGATTTAATCTTGAATAGTGAAGATCATCCTTTCCCCTAGTATTGTAGTTATGCACACTGCTATTACTTTTGAATTGGGTTTGGTTGTTACTAACAAATTTCATAAGAGAGTATATATACTGAGAATCTACTGTGAATATCCCTAGATCTTTAAATAAATGTCTGCAGGATGATCTTGGGTGGACTCCAGCTATTATTATGATTACACGCTTTTGTGCATTAAATACTTACTTCCTCAGTGATGAATTACCCCAACATATGATGCCATATGCAAGCAATGAGTGAAAATGGGCGTAGTAAGCTAATTTACTAAGATGTTTCTCACCAAAATTTGCAATGACCCTTATTGCATAAGCAGCTGAACTCAAACGTTTCGGCAGATCACTTCCAATTTAATATCTCATCAATGGACACACCTAAAAATTTTGAATATTCTACGTTAGATATATGCTTTTGATTAAGGTCTATATTTATTAATGGCGTCATACCATTTACTGTACAGAACAGTATGTACTGTGTCTTAATCAAAATTCAGTGAGAGTCCGTTTACAAAGAACCACTTAGAAATTTTCTGAAAGACATTATTGACAATTTCATCAGTTAATTCTTGTTTGTCAGGTGTGAGTACTATACTTGCATCATCAGCAAAGAGAACTAACTTTGCCTCTTCATGAATATAGAATGGCAAGTCATTAATATATATTAAGAACAACAAAGGACCCAAGACCAACCCTTGTGGAACCCCATTCTTGATAGTTCTCCAGTTTAAGGAATGTGCTGATCTTCGCATATTATGAGAACTGCTTACTGCAAGCATTCGATGCGACTCTGCGGCACTTTCTTTTTCAAATGAAAACAAAAAATTAATGCTTTCCTCAAATCATCACTTTCTGGTACAAAATTCGACATTGTTAACACGATGAAAACATATGATGTTGTTTGTTCCATGACTTGATGTATACTAAATATCTTTGGCAGATGTCATACCAACCAAACAAAAAAAAATAAGGCTCGTTAACAACAAATGTTCCCTATCGACACATTAGTATCTTAACGCTCATTTAATACCGGTGCACCTGGTACTGTGAATTATAAAATTACGTTGCAGATGGAAGCGGTGTCCGGAAAATCCATACACGCACGTACCAACGACTAACCGGAAGGCTGGTACTTGGGTCCATAGAGACGATGGGGGAGGGGGGGGGTGTGCCGTAGGTGTTGACGGTGAGTCTGCGGGTGGGAGTAAGTGGCAGGGAGTGTGGGCGTGGCGAGCGACAGAAACGTGCGACGAGGCTTAACAGGCGGGCTGGCGACCGCGGCAGCTGCAGCTGCGGCTACTGCCAGAACCGCGCCGGACGTCCGACACACAGCCAGCGGTAAGTGCTGTCGCTCTCACTCGTCTGCAAGCCAGCGTGCGGCGCGTGCCAGGGGCTGAGTGCTGCACAATTACCATCTGTGTAAAAGAGGAAAGGACAGGAACCGACGATATCAGCTGCATCGGGACTCTATGCAGAATCGGCGGTGACGAGCAAAAATGTTTGCTAGACCGGACTCCCACCTGGTATCTCCCGCTTGCGTTACCCACTGTGCCATCCGGACACAGTGTTTATCACAAATGCGGCACGCTCCCCAGCCGACTCACATTCCCACGTACCGCCACCTATCTGCATTCTACATCTACGTGATTACTCTGCTATTCACAGTAAAGTGCCTGACAGAGGGTTCAATGAACCACCTTCATGCTGTCCCTTACCGTTCCACTCTCGAACGGCACGCGGGAAAAACGAGCACTTACATTTTTCCGCGCGAGCCCTGATTTCTCTTATTTTATCGTGATGATCATTTTTCCCTATGTAGCTGGGTGCCAACAGAATGTTTTCGCAATCGGAGGAGGAAATTGGTGATTGAAATTTCATGAGAAGATACCGTCGCAACGAAAAACGCCTTTGTTTTAACGATTGCCCCTCCAATTCACGTATCATGTCTGTGACACTATCTCCCCTACTTCGCGATAATACTGTGGTGTGCGTACTGTAAGACCTTCGGTACACACACCATCAGATTATTTGACTTGTCGCTCTAACGAAGTAGGCGAGTGTCAGCAGTATGTCTCGTGGTCTTACCATGGCGTGTTTATCTTCTGCCGTTAGGTCAGACGATAGAAATGCCACTTGCACGCTTAGATTAGCAGATTGACGGTGACCAACTTTAAACAGAACTTGATTAATTTTCACACATATTTATTAAAATAATAAAAAGCATAGAAATTACTTAACTTGATTCTGGATGCTGTTTACAATTGACAATCTGAAGTTCCTTTGGTCTTGGTACGTTAATCTTATTCTCACTTATCTCTGATACTTGACAAAGTGTCTATTCATTTATCTTCATGGCTATGTACAGGAATATGGTAATCTTATTAGGCGCAGACTGAAACTTGACTATAGACTGGTACAGACTAATGCAGACAAATGCAGACTCGTACAGACTGGTGCAGACAAATGCAGACTAATACAGACTGACTAATCGGAGGTCTGTACACTCGTTCTAATACCTCGAGCGTTCGGGTATCACTGCACGAGTGTGATCCGCGAGGAGAAAAGGTTCTACGTTAGCAGCAATCTCATTGGCTGCGTTACATATTAATACGCGGATCGGCGGAAGCAGAATTTGGTCCGTCTTTATAGCAGCGCCATCTCGTAGAGCGGAGATGGACGAGCGCTGCGCCTGCGCTGTTGTGCTTAGCGGAGCGCGCCCTAGTGGGAAAGTTGTGTACGCGCTGACTACGCGGAACTATGTACACAACAAATACAAAACGAGCTGCCCTTCTTTGTACTTTTTCGATGTTATCCGTCAGTCCCCCCTGATGCGGATCCCACACCGCACAGCAGTACTCCAGAATAGGGAGGACAAGCGTAGTGTAAGCAGTCTCTTTGGTACACCTGTTGCACCTTCTAAGTGTTCTGCCAATGAATCGCAGTCTTTGGTTCGCTCTACCCACAATAGTATCTACGTGATTGTTCCAATTTAGGTTATTTGTAATTGTAATCCCTAGGTATTTAGTTGAATTCACAGCCTTCAGATTTGTGTGACTTATTGCGTAATCGAAATTTAGCTGATTTCTTTTAGTACTCATGTGAATAAGTTCGCACTTTTCTTTATTCAGGGTTAAAAGCAACTTTTCACACCATACAGATATCTTAACTAAATCATTTTGCAAGTCGTTTTGATCATCTGATGACTTTACAAGACGGTAAATAACAGCATCATCTGCAAACAATCTAATACGGCTACTCAGATTGTCTCCTATGTCGTTAATATAGATCAGGAACAACAGAGGGCCTGTAACACTTCCTTGGGGAACGCCGGATATTACTTTTGTTTTACTCGATGACTTTCCGTCTGTTACTGCGAACTGTGACCTTTCTGACCATATCCTCCATGCTCGCTAATTTTAGATTCCCGTTGGAGAGCTAATGATATTGTGCACCCGCACTGAAGACTGTGGATTTATTGCTCATTGAGGCGAAGCAGTTATAAGAATGCGTGCAACTAATATCATCAGTTCCTTCCCTTTCTTTTCCTCCCCCCCCCCCTTTCTCTACGTTCGATTTACATTATACGTATCACAGCTGCAGATTCCGCGTGGTTTCTGTTCCTTCAGATATCTTCGAAAGAACGGGCACCACGCATTTATGTAACTGAATGGCAATGAATCCACAACCTTCAATAAAGATGCGTAATAGCGTTCGCCCTCTATAGGGAATTCAAAATTAGCGAGCATGGAGGATTTAAACGGGGACTACGGATAGGTGGCACTAAATGGGACTGTGGGTCGGCCGGGGAGCGTGCCGAGGTAGTCCGTACATTAACGATAAACACTGTCCGTACGGCGCAGTGGTAACCGTAACTGCCTAGTAAACAGGAGATCGCGGGTTCGAGTCCCAGTCCGCCACACATTTTCACTTGTCGATTCCGCATGTAGTCCCAAAACAGCTGATGCCATCAGTTCCTTCCCTTTCCTTTCTCCCCCCCCCCCCCCCCCTCCACCTCACATAATATTTATCACAGCTGCGGATTCCGCATGATGTCTGTTCTTTCGGACATGTCCGAAAAAATAGACACCACGCATTCATACAATTATCATTTGCCTCCCGTTCTAGTCCACTGACGGATGGCGCCGGATAATTGTTGTTGCGATCTTCCGTACGAAGTAATGCACCAAGTAATGAGTGTTATCGAAAGTGGATATCAGATTTAGTCCATATTTCAGTAGCCTTTCGACACAGCTCCTCACAAGAGACCTCTGATCGAACTGCCTGGCTACGGAGTTTTCGTCTCAGTTGTGTGATTGGACTCTTTAAATCCCTGTCAGCAAGGTCACAGTTCGTCGTAACTGACGGAAAGTCATCGAGTGAAACCCGAAGTGATATCTGGCGTTCCCCAAGCAAGTGTTATACGCCTTCTGCTGTTACTAATATAATGTACCGAAATGCAGATGAATAGGAGAAAAACCCATAACGTTCGAATACAGCATTAGTAGTCTACTGCTTGATCGTCATCTCGTTTAAATATCTGGGCGTTACTTCGCAGACCGATATGAAATAGAACGATCATTTACGTGGGGTGTTTGAAAAGTCCGTGCAAAAATAAATGCTACTTACGTGTTTGGAGTAAACCTTTTTTGTTTTTCGTCATAGTCTCCTTTTAGACTGATACACTTCGCCCAACGCTGTTCCAATTTGTTGATCCCTTCCGAATAATAGTAATTGTCCATGTCTGCAAAATAGCTGTTAGTTGCGGCAATCACCTGCTCGTCTGAATAAAATCTTTGTCCCACAAGCAATTTCTTCAAATTGAGGAGCAAATAGTAGTCCGAGAGAGCCAAGTCTGGAGAATAGGGGGGATGTGAAACGAGTTGGAATCCTATTTCCATTAAATTTTCGATCACAACTGCTGAGGAGTGTGCTGGTGCATTGTCGTGATGGAAAAGGACTTTTTTGCGGTGCAATCGCTGGCGTCTTTCTTGCAGCCCGGTTTTCAAACGGTCCAGTAACGAAGAATAATATGCACCTGTAATAGTTTTGCCCTTTTCCAGATAGTCGATGAGGATTAACCCTTGCGAATCCCAAAAGACAGTCGCCAAAAGCTTTCCGGCCGAAGGAAAGGTCTTCGTCTTTTTTGGTGCAGATTCTCCCTTGGTAACCCATTGTTTATATTGTTGTTTGGGCTCAGAAGTATAGTAATGTATCCATGTTTCATCCACAGCGATGAAACGACGCTTAAAGTCCTGCGGATTCTTCCTGAACAGCTGCAAACCATCCTTGCAACACTTCACAGGATTCCGTTTTTGGTCAAGCGTTAGCAATCGCGGAACCCATATTGCGGATAGCTTTCTCATGTCCAAATGTTTATGCAAAATATTATGTACCCCTTCATTTGAGATGCCCACAGCACTACCAATCTCACGCACCTTAACTCTTCTGTCATCCATCACCATATCATGGATTTTATCAATGATTTATGGAGTCGTAACCTCCACAGGGCGTTCAGAACGTTCAGCATCACTTGCGCCCATATGGCCACTCCTTAAATTTTGAAACCATTTATAAACTGTTCTAATCGAAGGTGCAGAGTAACCGTAATGTTTATCAAGCTTCTCTTTAGTCTCCTGAGGCGATTTGCCTTTCATAAAGTAGTGTTTAATCACCACACGAAATTCTTTTTCGTCCATTTTTTGACAGTCATTCGACTTCCTTGATTCACACGAATGCCAAACACAAATAAATAGACCAATATGGCTGAAACTTGGTGTGCGTTCTTTCCAAAGATGCTATTAACTACACATGGCCTAGATACGCGCGGGTGGTGCCATCTCACGGATTTTGCACGGACTTTTCAAACGCCCCTAGTAAGGATCGTATCGGGGAAGATGAATGATCGACTTCGGTTTGTTGGGAGAATTTTAGGAAAATGAGGTTCATCTCTAATGCAGACCGCATACAGGACACTTGCGCTATCCATTATTGAGTACTGCTCGAGTGTTCGGGATCCGCACCAAGTCGGATTGACGGAAGACATCGAAGCATTTCGGAGACGGGCTGCTAGATTTCTTACCGGTAGGTAAGATTTCTCTAAATTTTTGTCTGTAGTGTTCCTCAAAAAGAACGTCGCATTCCCTCCAGCGATTTCCATTGAGTTCCCGAAGTAACTCCGTAACACTTGCGATAAAAGAAACTAATGACAAATCTGGACAAGGTGTTAAAGTGAAGGAACTTTAAGGTATGCCACTAACATTATATTGTATTTCTGTGAGAAGTCGCAAAGAACGTCTATAAATAAATAAAGACGTAGATGTAGAAACGATTTAAGAGATAGTGTGTACAATCGAAATGCGTAGTGGTAAAATATACAAGCGACTTACGCAATAAATGCTTTCTTACCGAGGCATATTGAGATGTAGAAACGGTTTAAGAGATAGTGTGAACAATCGACACAGGCAGTGGTAAAATATACAAGAGACTTACACACTAAATGGTTTTATTTATTTATACACGTTCTTTGCGACTTCTCACAGAAATACAATATAATGTTAGTGGCATACCTTAAAGTTCCTTCACTTTAACACCTTGCCAAGATTTGCCACTAGTTTCTTTTATCGCTCGTTCAGTGTCCAGACTGAGTAATTTGCGGGGTACACTACAACCATTTAACAATCCCTTTGCTATTACTCCGATAATTTCACGTCTATCGACTCTGGTTTCTGCGCAAGTTGTAGATAACCGTTATATACCTGTATTTTTTTCCTAGAGAACTTTCAAATTTGGAAATTAGCTAGAACATCCAGTATGGGAAGCTCTCCAACCCTGTAGCGCTAGATCGTAGGGCAGAAGCAACGTGAATAATACCAACAGTTAACCATACCTGTCCATGATGAACTTCAACACCTGTCCGGCAGCTGTTAGTCTCCGAATAATGGTGCGGGATTACACAGAATATTGCAGGGAATCCTTTACTTGTTCTCGTATGGCAGGTGCAGACGCGAAGGGGTTACGATGTGCTTGGTGCTCAATACAGAGATCCTCCTTTGTGGTGGTCAAGTCTGTTCGACCAGAACCTTGACCGCACGTATCCCTGCCCTCACATCCCTATGCAGTCCAACGTCGGGCCAGTGTCACCTCCGAATGCCCCACGAATCTGGATATTGCACAAGTCGACTACCCGGCCAAATGGAGACCCACAATGAGGCCCCTTTAGAACTCTGTCAAGTGTTCCTAACGCTGCCTCACAAGGGGAGGCCGCCAATTGTGAAATTCAGATTCGATTCGTACTGCGCATAATAAAAGCTCATGGCCAGAGGTGTAATGTGGCAAAGCACCAAGATGCACTTCTCAGCCGTTGTCGAGAAAATCGACAATTAATAGAAACCGTTGCGGTGAAATACTCTCTACGATGTATAATTTCCTATACCATATATATATATATATATATATATATATATATATATATATATATATATATATATATATATATATATATATATATCATGGGGTCTCTAATTCGAACGTTTGACTTACACTATACGTATTCGTTTCGGAATATCGTTTCTACGTCTTCCGTTAACTACACGTGTAAACATTATGAAGACAATTAATAACATTTGTGAAATACAACTTTGTTTGCAGAAAACATAATCATGTTCGAAGTCGCCAGTTTTTCCACGACAAACGACTTTCAACAACTTATTATATGCATAATTGTTGAAACTGATTGCCGGGAATTATATATATATATATATATATATATATATATATTACAAATAACAAATACTAAAAAAAAAAGTTGCATGGCGCGAAATTCTATTCGGCGACCTTCGGATTATGAACCCGAGCGCTTACCGCTGCGCCACGACGCTGTAGGAAGTTACAAATCGTATAGAGTATTTCACCTCAAAGGTTTCTTTTAACTGTCGATTTTCTCGACAACGGCTGAGAAGTGCATCTTGGTGCTTTGCCACATTACACCTCTGGCTATGAGCTTTTATTATGCGCAATATGAATCGAATCTGAATTTCACAATTGGCGGCCTCCCCTTGTCAGACGAGTACGTGGCGCGTCCTTGTTCTTTATAATGGTGCTCAGCATCTGAGATTGTTCGCGCCCCTTATACGAGGTATGTTCAAAACATTCCGGAACTTTTCTACGCTTATCTTTTACTTTTTGTGCATGGTCTCCGCCGGCCGAGGTGGCCGAGCGGTTCTAGGCGCTACAGTCTGGAACCGCGCGACCGCTATGGTCGCAGGTTCGAATCCTGCCTCGGGCATGGATGTGTGTGATGTCCTTATGTTAGTTAGATTTAAGTAGTTCTAAGTTCTAGGGAACTGATGACCTCAGAAGTTAAGTCGCATAGTGCTCAGAGCCATTTTTCATGGTCTCCTTCGAAATACCCTGCAGCCCAGTTGGTACATCACTCCCAACGCCGTTTCCACTTCCGAAAGCAGTCTTGGTACGCCTCTCGCTGGATCACATGAAGCGCCGTCTGCGAATTTTCTTTTATCTCGTCTATCGTTGCAAATCTTCGTCCTTTCAACCGGGTTTTCGACTTAGGAAATAAAAAATAAAATCCGCAGGGAACAGGTCTGGAGAGAACGGAGGATGAGGCAGCACAGTAATTTCGTTTTTCGTGTAATAGTCACGCACCAACAGGGATGAATGTGTGTGTGCGTTTTGGTGATGCAAGAGACATGAATTATCACATTTCAGGCCGTTTCCTTCTCACATTTTCTCGCAGGCGATGCAACACGTCCCGATAGTACCATCGAAACTGTTTGTCCCTCTGGCACGAACTCTTGTAAACTAGAATGAGATTTTCACTCTGCAGCGGAGTGTGCGCTGATATGAAACTTCCTGGCAGATTAAAACTGTGCGCCGGACCGAGACTCGAACTCGGGACCTTTGCCTTTCGCGGGCAAGTGCTCTACCAACTTGCCCGCGAAATGCAAAGGTCACGAGTTCGAGTCTCGGTCCGGCACACAGTTTTAATCTGCCAGGAAGTTTCATGTAACTAATCCTTCAAAGTCAAAGAAAATTATCACCATGCTTTTGACAGCTGACCTGACCTGACGAGCTTTTTTGGTCTTGAAGAACGTTTCCTGTACTATAACCATAGACCCACGTCTCATCATCAGTTATGGTTCTCTTAAGGAACACTTCACTCTCATCTGAGCGATCCAAAAGCTCTTCACAGATTGCGAGACGAAGGTCTTTCTGGTCTTGATGTGATCATGAACCTTGAGACGAACTTGGCGGCAACACGATTCATTATTCCAAGATGCTGAGTCAGGATTTCATGACATTATCCAACTGAAATGCTACATTCTTCTGCGGTTACTCGTACAGTCAGTCTTCCATTGGAACGCACAATTTCGTTGGTATTCCTGACATGAGCGTCGCTGGTAGAAGTCGAATGGCGTCCTGAACTAGAGTCATCTTTTTAACTTTGATCCAGCCTTTTTTAAACAGTGTGAAGTGAAGCATTCGTAACACCGAGTACGGCTTAAGCACTCACCACCGTACGCTTCCTGCATCATTTCGTGTGCCTCTGTAAAGGTTTTCTTGAGTTTTACGCAAAATTTAGTGCAGATGCGTTGCTGTTGTAACTCCGCCATCTCGAAATTCGCAGACTGTGCGACACAACGTTCTACTCAATACAGTAGACTTGGCCACTGTTTCTATGTTTCGATACAGTGTATCGATACGTGGAACTGTTTCAGTGTTCCGGAACGGCTGTGGTTCACTGTTTCGAAACAGTGGTGTTTCATTCCGCCCCTGTCTCGGATAACCGGACCAGATTCGATCTCGAGCCAGACACAGAAACTGTATCGTTGTTTCAAAATAAGGCTGTTTCAGTCCACCTGTACTTGGAACGGACTGATTGTATCGAAACAGTGATGTTTCATTCCGCTCTGTGTCGGACGAGATTCGGGCTCGGCACAGGTACTGAAACACAACATACCACTTCGTGAAACACTTTCAAAAGTATCTAAATCTTTTTGACAAGCAATAGCATGAAGCTTAAGATATCCGAAAATAAAGCTTCGTTTCTAGCTGACTGTCCTGTTTCGAAATGGCGTAATATGTCCTTTATAAACATTAACCAAACAATAAAACAACGAATACTATTCACATTCAAAATAATGAATATGTGAAAATCATTAAGTTAAATTGCACTTTTTTTATAACATACGCTTCTCTGTTCATGTGCAGTAATCATATTAAGAAACGCAAGTAAGCCTACAACATTTTGAATAAAAAAAGGCGTAGAGTGACAGTTATTAGACATATACATAAATTTGATGTAGGTGTCATTGCAAGCAATCTGTTTGACATATCACTGATAGTGTAATGGTGAACGGGAAGGACTGGGAAGCATGGTGAATTTATAGTAACGGTTTGAAACACCTTGAAAGGCAAAATTTTTTCTATTATATTTTGTTATTTATTCGAATTATTTAGCGTTATTTGTGAGTCTATAGTCACTGTGCCTATTACCCACAATGATTCCCTTGCGTGCATGGAAATTAGCAGGATGGGTATATTACCCATACTAACGGAATGTGGGAATCCCAGTAGCATATCTGTTGTTTCTGCAGTTTGCTCCCACCTCCAGTTCCGTTTGTGGTGGTTCTTCTGTCTTCAGCTATGCCTGTCCTCAGCCAATTGAAAAGTATGAAAGTCACACGACACGAAAGCAGCGCATTTGCTTCAGGAAATACGAAACTGCCAAGACGCCTAAAGGATAGTTTCATACTTTCTGCGATATGATTATCGCTCTCGCACCTCATTTGTGCTTATATGGACATTCTTACACAGTAGACATTCAAGATGATAAAATGTGTACGTTTATTAGATTACGAAACACAAACTGTTTCACTGTTCCGAAACAGCGTACCGAAACATTACATTGTACTGTTTCATTTGTTTCGAAACAGTTACGTGTTTCAGTTTGCCCATCTCTACAATACAGCACTCAACAATAACTAACACACGTACAACAATGAAACTTCCGGCAGTTACACATTAAACACAGGCGTGTGCAGGGATGCCAACCGCATTTCGCTCGAAACACCATTGGTGCGAAATTCCAGAATTGTTTTGGACAGATCTCGTATATTACACGTTACGAGGGCTGGCGACAAAACTAAACACGAACAACATTAAAGCGCTTTGGTGACCTTTCTATCGATCACAGAGAATTGTAACTCTTAATCATTTGGACTGTTTGCTGTCGACGCAGTTGCGTACACGGAGGCAGTATCATTAAAAGCTTGTTACGAAATTTAGAGAGTCTGGGAGGTGATCTGCGCTTGGTGTAGAGGTTGGCAAGTGACTCTAAAAAGAAATAAATATAACGTGGGGTGCGTAAATGAACGCAGGATCGACCTGTTTGACTAATAAGGGAATGGTCCAATCCAACGCGTCGAATCCTACCCTGAGATTTTTCACACAGGTAGAATAGACCGAAAGAAATGCACTGTCAAAATTTTAGCTGCTAAGGTTTACTGGAAGTATGTTTAAAAAATTTTGAAGTTCCTCGCTGCAGCGTGAAGGACCGCTTGCAAGAGAGATCTGTACGCCCTCTAGCCTAAAGCTCGAATCGGCGAATAAGCGGACGTAGTCGTGATAAAGAGGGCGTAGCGACCCGTAGCCGAAGTCCAAGATACACACACATGAATTTTAAGCACGTAAACCTTACCAAAAATGTTTAACATAATTAATTTTTTGAATAACTTGCAGTTCATATCGACAGCTAAACTGTTGAGGAGGAGTAATCGCTACACAAGTGACTAGTGGAGGAAAGAAAATCAAGACAGTGTATGATGTTACAATACAGACGATTTCGATTAATTGGAAATTTATATTGTTGATATTAAATATTTTATAACAGTCACTGTAGCACGGTCCATACGATAATTTTTGTATAATGTATATTTTGCTAACAATGAAACAGGTACTTGTTTGTTCCCTGAAGTCATCACAAAGATGCGAAGTGTCTAATGGATGACGGAAACATTTTCATTTACACCAGACACATCTGATAAAAAAAAAATTAATGCATTGAAGCAATTCACGGTAATTACTAGTTTTATTTATACAGGATTGAAAAGGAGTAAAAAATGGTTGTGGCCGTTGTTCTGCAATTTGTGCTACACAGCAGGCATACTTCAAAAAATTCGTTAATTGTGGTGAGAGAATTAAACGCAGAATTGACTGAGGTTTAACAGCTTTCCTCCTATGATACACGTGAAATGGACAACGAGCTACCGGAAATTATATTGCCCGACAGTTATCTGAAAAATGCTTTACAGTGTTGAAATGTTTTTCTCGAGAGGGCGAATCACACTATCAGTTCTGGATGGAATTAGAATTCTGTTAAAAGTCTTTTCGTCGTCGTCCTATAAAGAGAGGTGTCGTTACGTCCAGGCTAAAAGTCCAACAAAATTATTCCCTGCAAATTGTAAGAAGACGTTTCGGATGTTTCATTGAAAATTATCTAAAATTTTTTCCGTCGATTGTAAGACTTTTGCAAGTAAACAGTCTCTTTTTTAAAAAAAATTATGCTCGTAATTTGCCTCGGTGTTCCCGAGGAGAGAGCCAAAGTTGCGAAAACAGTAATCCACTGATAGCTATCACTCTCATGATGAACGTGTCATAGCATTCTTAGACTGCACAAACGACTCTGTTTTCGCTGTTGTTGTTGTTGTGGTCTTCAGTCCTGAGACTGGTTTGATGCAGCTCTCCATGCTACTCTATCATGTACAAGCTTCTTCATCTCCCAGTACCTACTGCAACCTACATCCCTCTGAATCTGCTTAGTGTATTCATCTCTTGGTCTCCCTCTACGATTTTTACCCTCCACGCTGCCCTCAAATACTAAATTGGTGATCCCTTGATGCCTCAGAACATGTCCTACCAACCGGTCCCGTCTTCTGGTCAAGTTGTGCCACAAACTTCTCTTCTCCCCAATCCTATTCAGTACGTCCTCATTAGTTATGTGATCTACCCATCTAATCTTCAGCATTCTTCTGTAGCACCACATTTCGAAAGCTTCTATTCTCTTCTTGTCCAAACTATTTATCGTCCATGTTTCACTTCCATACATGGCTACACTCCATACAAATACTTTCAGAAATGACTTCCTGACACTTAAATCTATACTCGATGTTAACAAATTTCCCTTCTTCAGAAACGCTTTCCTTGCCATTGCCAGTCTACATTTTATATCCTCTCTACTTCGACCATCATCAGTTATTTTGCTCCCCAAATAGCAAAACTCCTTTACTACTTTAAGTGTCTCATTTCCTAATCTAATTCCCTCAGCATCACCCGACTTAATTCGACTACATTCCATTATCCTCGTTTTGCTTTTGTTGATGTTCATCTTATATCCTCCTTTCAAGACACTGTCCATTCCATTCAAATGCTCTTCCAAGTCCTTTGCTGTCTCTGACAGAATTACAATGTCATCGGCGAACCTCAAAGTTTTTATTTCTTCTCCGTGGGTTTTAATACCTAATCCGAATTTTTCTTTTGTTTCCTTTACTGCTTGCTCAATATACAGATTGAATAACATCGGGGAGAGGCTACAACCCTGTCTTACTCCCTTCCCAACCACTGCTTCCCTTTCATGTCCCTCGACTCTTTTAACTGCCATCTGGTTTCTGTACAAATTGTAAATAGCCTTTCGCTCCCTGTATTTTACCCCTGCCACCTTTAGAATTTGAAAGAGAGTATTCCAGTCAACATTGTCAAAAGCTTTCTCTAAGTCTACAAATGCTAGAAACGTAGGTTTGTCTTTCCTTAATCTTTCTTATAAGATAAGTCGTAAGGTCAGTATTGCCTCACGTGTTCCAGTGTTTCTACGGAATCCAAACTGATCTTCCCCGAGGTTGGCTTCTATTAGTTTTTCCATTCGTCTGTAAAGAATTCGTGTTAGTGTTTTGCAGATGTGACTTATTAAACTGATAGTTCGGTAATTTTCACATCTGTCAACACCTGCTTTCTTTGGGATTGGAATTATTATATTCTTCTTGAAGTCTGAGGGTATTTCGCCTGTTTCATACATCTTGCTCACCAGATTGTAGAGTTTTGTCAGGACTGGCTCTCCCAAGGCCGTCAGTAGTTCCAATGGAATGTTGTCTACTCCGGGGGCCTTGTTTCGACTCAGGTCTTTCAGTGCTCTGTCAAACTCTTCACGCAGTATCGTATCTCCCATTTCATCTTCATCTACATCCTCTTCCATTTCCATAATATTGTCCTCAAGTACATTGCTCTTGTATAGACCCTCTGTATACTCCTTCCACCTTTCTGCTTTCCCTTCCTTGCTTAGAACTGGGTTTCCATCTGAGCTCTTGATATTCGTACAAGTCGTTCTCTTATCTCCAAAGGTCTCTTTAATTTTCCTGTAGGCAGTATCTATCTTACCCCTAGTGAGATAAGCCTCTACATCCTTACATTTGTCCTCTAGCCATCCCTGCTTAGCCATTTTGCACTTCCTGTCGATCTCATTTTTGAGACGTTTGTATTCCTTTTTGCCTGCTTCATTTACTGCATTTTTATATTTTCTCCTTTCATCAATTAAATTCAATATTTCTTCTGTTACCCAAGGATTTCTACTAGATCTCGTCTTTTTACCTACTTGATCCTCTGCTGCCTTCACTACTTCATCCCTCAAAGCTACCCTTTCTTCTTCTACTGTATTTCTTTCCCCCATTCCTGTCAATTGTTCCCTTATGCTCTCCCTGAAACTCTGTACAACCTCTGGTTCTTTCAGTTTATCCCGGTCCCATCTCATTAAATTCCCACCTTTTTGCAGTTTCTTCAGTTTTAATCTACAGGTCATAACCAATAGATTGTGGTCAGAGTCCACATCTGCCCCTGGAAATGTCTTACAATTTAAAACCTGGTTCCTAAATCTCTGTCTTACCATTATATAATCTATCTGATACCTTTTAGTATCTCCAGGGTTCTTCCATGTATACAACCTTCTTTCATGATTCTTAAACAAAGTGTTAGCTATGATTAAGTTATGCTCTGTGCAAAATTCTACCAGGCGGCTTCCTCTTTCATTTCTTAGCCCCAATTCATATTCACCTACTATGTTTCCTTCTCTCCCTTTTCCTACACTCGAATTCCAGTCACCCATGACTATTAAATGTTCGTCTCCCTTCACTATCTGAATAATTACTTTTATTTCATCATACATTTCTTCAATTTCTTCGTCATCTGCAGAGCTAGTTGGCATATAAACTTGTACTACTGTAGTAGGTGTGGGCTTCGTATCTACCTTGGCCACAATAATGCGTTCACTATGCTGTTTGTAGTAGCTTACCCGCATTCCTATCTTCCTATTCATTATTAAACCTACTCCTGCATTACCCCTATTTGATTTTGTGTTTATAACCCTGTAGTCACCTGACCAAAAGTCTTGTTCCTCCTGCCACCGAACTTCACTAATTCCCACTATATCTAACTTTAACCTATCCATTTCCCTTTTTAAATTTTCTAACCCACCTGCCCGATTAAGGGACCTGACATTCCGCGCTCCGACCCGTAGAACGCCAGTTTTCTTTCTCCTGATAACGACATCCTCTTGAGTAGTCCCCGCCCGGAGATCCGAATGGGGGACTATTTTACCTCCGGAATATTTTACCCAAGAGGACGCCATCATCATTTAATCATACAGTAAAGCTGCATGCCCTCGGGAAAAATTACGGCTGTAGTTTCCCCTTGCTTTCAGCCGTTCGCAGTACCATCACAGCAAGGCCGTTTTGGTTAATGTTACAAGGCCAGATCAGTCAATCATCCAGACTGTTGCCCTTGCAACTACTGTTTTCGCTAGAAGTGATAAAACTGCACGAAGCTCGACTGAATGGCTTTATACGCAGCTTTCAGTGAAGTTCAGCCACGAATTTCTCTGCAGTATTAACTATCAGTGACATTTCCTCTACACGTTTGCTTGAGGTAAACTTCGTAATTTTACTGCTTCCTTTTCCGTTTTATTTCCTGAATCTGTTTAACCAGGTCAAAGCAGCCTGGAAATCAGTAAGGTTCATCTCACTTGCAATTCAGAGAACCCAGTCTCCTAGATTTTCCCGGGCAACTGTGCATTGACTCTCATGAGCAGTTTTAAATCTTTCGAATGGTTTTCCTTTAACACTTTTGATACTTTCATTTTGGCACATATTTTGTACCTCGCGTAGATCTTTCTTCCCTATATACACTTCATGTACAGATTTTACGAAACGAAACTGGCTTTTGCACATCGCTTAAGTTTAAGCGTTTTCTTCATTCTTCGTTGAACCACAAAACAGCCCTTTCTTTGTCACTGAAAGCTATATGTTTTCTTTGGGCTTTTGAAGGTACTCTTTTTTTCTGGACTTTAATTAGCAAAACAGGCATCGTTCGAGCCACGGAATAGTCCGAATTATTTACTGTTTCTTCTAATGATTTCAAAATTTTTTACGAAATGTCTACATCTATATGGCTACGCCGCAATCCTTCGCGTGTCGGAGGGTATCATGTACCATTACTAGTCATTTCCTTTTCTGATGCACTCGCAAATAGAGCGGGGAGAAAACGACTATCTACATCCCTCCGTTCGAGCACAGATCTCCCTGATCTTATTTTCATGGTTCTTACGCGAAATATACGTTGGCGGCAGTAAAATTGTACTGCAGTCAGCCTCAAATACCGGTCTTCTAAATTTTCTCAGTAGTGCTCCCGTAAAAGAACGACGCCTTCCCTCCAGGAATTCCTGTTTTAGTTCCCAAAGCATCTCCGTAATACTTGCGTGTTGTTCGAACACACCGGTAACAAATCTAGCAGCCCGCCTCTGAATTACTTCTATGTCTTCCATCAACACGACATGGTGCGGATCCCAAACACTCGAACAGTATTCAACAGTAGGTCGCTCTAGTGTCCTATATGCGGTCTCCTTTACGTATGAACCACACTATTGACGTCATTGAACTGAATGCCCAAGAAATTAACTGATAAATAATACATACGCAGGTCTTCAAGAAAAGTAGGTGATTTCGACTGCATATCGGCACCACATTCTTCATATTTCATTTTTGCGAGGTTGAAAATATTAATTGGATTCCATGTTACTATGAATCTCTGGAATCTGCACGAAGACAGATGTTGTTAGCAAATATATGCACAAAAATCATAAAGAAATTTAATTCCGTTTTATCTCCATTGTTGACCCTTAGCGATACCGCAAAGGTAATTGGTAATTATTATGGATACTAAATGAGCTGCAAATTTGGATGAATAGTAACTGCGAACTGTTGGGTCAGAGAAACTACCAACGGAAACTGCAATCCCCTTTACAAATTACGATCGCGTTGTGCAGCGTTATCTGTTTACCGATGTACTGTCAATCAAGGATATGTGCCCGCCATGTTGTGCATGCGCTGTCTGCTGCAGTTGCGGCAGGGGTGTACACATCTCCAGCTGCCTGGTGAGCTAGGGCAAACTTCAATATTTTTCTTAAAAATACTGGCAGTGTAGCTTAACAGCAATAAAATTTGACACTGTGTTTCTTTCTGTGTATATTTCTTGGATAAAAAAATTCAGGGCAGTTTTCGACATGTCGAATTATACAGTTCCCTTGTAAGTAATCGGTAATCAGCCAGAATCTTCAAGTTACTGGGAATTTCTTTCTAGAAAGATTTATGAATAGAACGACCACGTGAATTGAGCCATAGAGGAGACAGGAGCCAGAATTAGATTTAGTGGACGAATTTCAAGAAGTGTATTTGATGCACAGAAGTTGTCACTAGCAAATCCCTTGTTGTATTAGTTCTTGAATACTGATTGTCGATTTGGGCCACTTATGGATGTTCATTAACGGAAGAAAGGAAAAGATTCAAAGAAGAGGTGCACGATCCATCATGGGTTTGTTTATTCAGCATAAGACTGTCATAGAAATGTTAGACAAATTTAAGTGGGAGACGTTACAGGAAAGACGGAGTGCAGTGCAATGCGCGTTACTCAAGAAATTTGGAGAGCAGGTTTTTCAAAATGAGTCAAGAGTATTCTAATTCCTCCAACAAACGGCTCACATAATGACCACAACGGTAAAATTAGAGAAATTCTAGTTCATGCTGATGGGCATCAACGTCTTTCTTCTAGAGTATGGACAGGTTTTGAGAGTGGGGGGGGGGGTTGCGGGGGGAGAAAATTAGTGGCATACTACTGTATATTCTTCGCCACCTATACAGGATACCTGAGAAATGTTGTGACTAACTTAGAGGGTCTGTAAAGGGCGTCTTGGGGTACAAATTGAGGCTAAGAACGCATGTCCAGAAACGTCATCCAACGATGCTACAGAATGTAAAAGCTATAGGAGCCAGCGCCTGCCACTAGGCAACCCTATCGGCAGCAAACGTGACTTTGCAAGCTGATAGGCCGTAGGCGCAAGTCTCGCAATGTTGTTTGTTAGTCAGTGATCGTGGCTGGATGCCACAATCACCAGTGGAGAAAATAGAGTTAGCTGTTCCACAGAAAGGCCTTGTCTCCTTTGAATGTGATGCTCTGTTATCTCGGTGGACGATGGAGAACGGTTTACATCCACAATTCATTTTTCTCTTTGAAAACCTTAAAACCTCCAATGGTTTGTGGCATACAGGAGAAAAAAAAACTGCAGATGGAAATTAGTGTCCGAAAACATCATTCACCGAAGCAACAAAGCATCGCTTTCATACGAGGCAAGGCCCTTCTAAGCAGCAGCTAGCTCCATTCTTCTCTGCTGGCGATCATGGGAATCATTTGTGATCACTGAATAACAAACAACATTGCAAGGCGTTCTGTCAGAGTAAAAAGTCACATTTGCTGTCGAAGGGATGGTCTAGTAGCAGGCGTCAGTGCCCATTACTTCAACGATCTGTAGCGTCGTTGGATGACGCTTCCAGATACGAGTTCCTAGCCTCGATTTGTTCCTCTAGACACCCTCTACAATAACTCAAAGTTTGTCGCAACATTTCTGGGACATCCTGTACACTGATTGACCAGAATATTAAGACCACTTGCTTAATAGTGAGTTGGATCTCCTTAATAGTGATTGGTCCACCTTTAAACGCAATTCTGCGTGGAAAGTCCTTGGTAGGTTTCTGTGTGGTTGTAAATGTCTACACACAGGTCATGCAATCCACGAAAATTTCGGAATGGTGATTTTTGGATGCAGAGCTTGAGCCCGAAAGCGTCCACCAAGCCTACCGAAATCGTAATTAACGATATCGTTGGGTTTATAGAGGAACATGTAGGAGCCGTCTGTTGCTGATCCCGTGTTCAGCAGTGTGCACTGTACGATTCGCACCGAAACACTTGTACCTGCGATCTGCCGTCCTATATACTATAGAACACCGTCTATTCTACTCTACAGAGCAAGCTTCCGACCTCCATGTTCTACGATGAGGCGTGGCCGTCCAACACCTTGCCGCCTACTCGTGGTTTCACCGTCCTTCAATCAAAAGCTCACGAAGTAAGACGCGAACAGCCGACAAGCTCCGCTATTTCCGAGATGTTCGTCCTCATATGTCAGTCCGTAACAATCTGCACTTTGTCGAAGTCACGTATGTCCTTGGATTTTCCATCTGTGGTCCTTATAGCTGCTAGAATGAATCCCAATAAGTCTGTGCCCAGCTTATATACGTACTATCCTTACTGTGTCACGTGTTCGCTGCGCCGCCAGGAGGCATTCAGTCCCGCTGTGGGCAGTGATCAGACTATTTTGGCTCTGCAGTCTCGCTGCGGGCAGTGATCAGAGTGTTTCGGCTATTCAATAAAGTATGGCAACTTGCGGAGTGTAGATCTACATCTACATCTACATTTATACTCCGCAAGCCACCCAACGGTGTGTGGCGGAGGGCACTTTACGTGCCACTGTCATTACCTCCCTTTCCTGTTCCAATCGTGTATGGTTCGCGGTAAGAACGACTGCCGGAAAGACTCCGTGCGCGCTCGAATCTCTCTAATTTCACATTCGTGATCTCCTCGGGAGGTATAAGTAGGGGGAAGCAATATATTCGATACCTCTTCCAGAAGCGCACCATCTAGAAACCTGGACAGCAAGCTACACCGCGATGCAGAGCGCCTCTCTTGCAGAGTCTGCCACTTGAGTTTGCTAAACATCTCCGTAGCGCTATCGCGCTTACCAAATAACCCTGTGACGAAACGCGCCGCTCTTCTTTGGATCTTCTCTATCTCCTCCGTCAACCCGATCTGGTACGGATCCCACACTGATGAGCAATACTCAAGTATAGGTCGAACGAGTGTTTTCTAAGCCGCTTCCTTTGTTGATGGACTACATTTTCTAAGGACTCACCCATGAATCTCAACCTGGTACCCGCCATACCAACAATTAATTTTATATGATCATTCCACTTCAAATCGTTCCGCACGCATACTCCCAGATATTTTACAGAAGTAATTGCTACCAGTGTTTGTTCCGCTATCATATAATCATACAATAAAGGATCCTTCTTTCTATGTATTCGCAATACATTACATTTGTCTGTGTTACGGGTCAGTTGCCACTCCCTGCACCAAGTGCCTATCCGCTGCAGATCTTCCTGCATTTCGCTACAATTTTCTAATGCTGCAACTTCTCTGTATACTACAGTATCATCCTCGAAAAGCCGTACGGAACTTCCGACACTATATTAATAGGCGGAGCGCTGCCTTGAAAGATATAATTTTACCCCTGTGGACATTATGCGAGAAGTATCTCGAAGAAGGCGCTATGTTTTGTCACCGGTTTCGGAACAAATGATCGGGGGGCAATATTATTAGAGAATTTTCTTGCTAAAATGAAACTATACGGTTTCAGAGACTTTTTCAAGCTTCAGACATCTACGACGTATGTAGTATCACATATTGACACCACATCATGGCGTATCAAGATGGGTAACGGAATGGCAAGTTTCTGTCTGATGCCAACAGCGGTCCCGCACAAGATCTGCTGAACACAATTATGCACTTCCGCTGAGTCACACCTCCAACAGCTCCGTTCTACGAGCGCCCTCTGCTGCTGCAATACACAATGGTCGGTGGCAGCCGCTCATCTGACATGCACTTGGAGCCACTACGCTACAGCATCTTCGTTCGTGCATAGGACAGCGAGTCTCATCTCACTTGCCATTGTATGAGCTGGACTCTAGTTCCTGCTGCTTATTTGTAAGGAGTCTTCTTTCACTTGGACAAATACATGTTAAGTAAATCTTCTGTTTGTTGGGTTAACTCATTCGCTAATCATTTCTGCTCTTTCCAGCTTTCCTACGACGACAATTGCAACACCGCTCAATAGCTCACCTCTCCTTACCTTGTGTACGACGTCATACACAGCAATGTATACAAGGTGGTCCATTGATAGTGACCGGGCCAAATATCTCACGAAATAAGCGTCAAACGAAAAAACTACAAGGAACGAAACTCGTCTAGCTTGAAGGGGGAAGCCAGATGGGCTATGGAAGGCCCGCTAGATGGCGCTGCCATAGGTCAATCGGATATCAGCTGCGTTTTTTTGAAAATAGGAACCCCCATTTTTATTACATATTCGTGTAGTACGTAAAGAAATATACGTATAGTACGTAACGAAATATGAATGTTTTAGTTGGACCACTTTTTTTGCTTTGTGATAGATGGCGCTGTAATAGTCACAAACGTATAAGTACGTGGTATCACGTAACATTCCGCCAGTCCGAACGGTATTTGCTTCGTGATACATTACCCGTGTTAAAATGGACCGTTTACCAATTGCGGAAAAGGTCGATATCGTGTTGATGTATGGCTATTGTGATCAAAATGCTCGACGGGCGTGTGCTATGTATGCTGCTCAGTATCCTGGACGACATCATCCATCCAAGTGTCAGGACCGTTCGCCGGATAGTTACGTTATTTTAGGAAAAAGGGAAGTGTTCAGCCACATGTGAAACGTCAACCGCGATCTACAACAAATGATGATGCCCAAGTAGGTGTTTCAGCTGCTGTCGCGGCTAATCCGCACATCAGTAGCAGACAAATTGCGTGACCATCGGGACTCTCAAAAACGTCGGTGTTGAGAATGCTACATCAACATAGATTCCACCCATACCATATTTCTATGCACCAGGAATTGCATGGCGACGACTCTGAACGTCGTGTACAGTTCTGCCACTGGGCACAAGAAAAATTACGGGACGATGACAGATTTTTTTGCACGCGTTCTATTTAGCGACGAAGCGTCATTCACCATCAGCGGTAACGTAAACCGGCATAATATGCACTATTGGGCAACGGAAAATCCACGATGCCTGCGACAAGTAGAACATCAGCGACCTTGGCGGGTTAATGTATGTTGCTGCACTATGGGAGGGAGGATAATTGGCCCCCATTTTATCGATGGCAATCTAAATGGTGCAATGTATGCTAATTTCCTACTTAATGTTCTACCGATGTTACTACAAGATGTTTCACTTCATGACAGAATGGCGATATACTTCCAACATGATGGATGTCCGGCACATAGCTCGCGGGCGGTTGAGGCGGTACTGAATAGCATATTTCATGACAGGTGGATTGGTCGTCGAAGCACCATACCATGGCCCGCACGTTCACCGTATCTGACGTCCCCGGATTTCTTTCTGTGGGGAAAATTGAAGGATATTTGCTATCGTGATCCACCGACAACGCCTGAGAACATGCATCAGCGCATTGTCAATGCATGTGCGAACATTACGGAAGGCGAACTACTCGCTGTTGAGAGGAATGTCGCTACGCGTACTGCCAAATGCATTGAGGTTGACGGACATCATTTTGAGCATTTATTGCACTAATGTGGTATTTACAGGTAATCACGCTTTAACAGCATGCGTTCTCAGAAATGATAAGTTCACAAAGGTACATGTATCACATTGGCACAACCGAAATAAAATGTACAAACGTACCTACGTTCTGTATTTTAATTTAAAAAAACCTACCTGTTACCAACTGTTCGTCTAAAATTTTGAGCCATATGTTTGTGACTATTACAGTGCCATCTATCACAAAGCGAAAAAAGTGGTCCAACTAAAAGATTCATATTTCTTTACGTACTACACGAATATGTAATAAAAAATGGGGGTTCCTATTTAAAAAAAAAACGCAGTTGATATCGGTTTGACCAATGGCAGCGACATCTAGCGGACCAACCATAGCGCCATCTGGTTTCCCCCTTCAAGCTAGATAAGTTTCGTGCTTTGTAGTTTTTTCGTTTGACGCTTTTTTCGTGAGATATTTGGCCCGGTCACGATCAATGGACCACCCTGTGTATGCAGACTAAAGATGTTTGAGGCTTGACCATACAGTGAACTTGATTAATATACACACATCAAAGAAAGTTTTACATCACCCCAGTTCCCAGAACTCCTGAAGATAGACGTTGACGGTGGATATTGTATCACAGACACAGACCCTATGACTGTTCAGAGATGTAACTAAACCAGCCAAAAGACGTAAACAGCCATGCATGAGCAGCGTCTATTAGACGGAGGGTGTCCGACAGCTGATCCGTTCCAGTCATTCCACCAGGAAGGAGGTACACGGCTCGTGTTGTCTGTAGTTCAACCATGCCTATATGGCCAATACTGCGATTCGATCTTGTCCGCATTGTTTCTTGGTGCCAGGAAGGGCTCACAACAAGGGGTGTCCAGGCGTCTCGCAGTGAACCAAAGCGATGTTGTTCGGACATTGAGGAGATACAGAGAGACAGGAACTGTCGATGACATGCCTCGCTCAGGTCACCCAAGGGCTACTACTACAGTGGATGACCGCTACCTACGGATTATGGCTCGGAGGAACCCTGACAGCAACGCCACCCTGTTGAATAATACTTTTCATGCAGCCACAGAACGTCGTGTTACGACTCAGACTGTGCGCAATAGGCTGCATGATGTGCAACTTCACTCCCGACGTCCATGGCGAGGTCCATCTTTGCAACCCCGACACCATGCAGCGCGTTACAGATGGGCCCAACAAGATGAAAGTGTTGTTAATAAAAATTCTCTATTTAAACTAGACTGAACTGCATGTGACTGCTTTAGTCTTTAATAAAACTTGCATCTGACTGCGTATTTAACTGAACTGAACTTTATCTGACTGCATGAAAATATTGTTGGAAAATTAATACTCAGAATACACATCTGACTGCATGAAAGTTTAGTGGTAAAAATAAATGAAAGTCACCAACCTGCATCTGACTGCGTCTGTGGACTTAGCTCGTGCACTCCTTCCCGTTTAGCCGATAATAAAACATATATTCAACTCAGCCGTAGTGCAATGGCATAAAATTGTCATTCTAGATAACTCTACTCATTTTGGCCCTGTTTTTTACTTAATAAAAATTCTGTCCTGATCTGAATAATTTGCCAACTGTGCAATGGCATATAGATTATTTTACTCTGATAAATGAAATTATTAGCTTTACTCATGGGAACTTTACTTTAATGTACCTTTTGGTTCAATGCAAGCACAGGATGCGGAGAACGACATAAGGTGTGAGATGAAACTCTAATTTTATATAAAAAATATTTATTGTTCAAACTTTTAAGGCTTATGTGAAAAACTAAAAAAACCTTCTATAGCATGGATTTACGAGAAAGTTTCACAAAACGCTTATTGCACCAACAATGGGATTTCTATCTAGCTTTTAGGCATTATTTAACCAAAGAAAACCTATTTTATTAATTATTCTTTCTAGTTTCCCCAGGTATGTGCCGAGTTTCGCTCAATATATAGCTTATTATGTACGTAGCGCCAATTTTTACTTTGATACTGTCACGACCCGGCTGCCTCCTGCAGGCATCTAGCTCCGACTCGAAACACGTCTGCTGTCTCTGCGCGTCTCCTCACCACTACTCCAAGTCCAACTTTTACCGCGTGCACCTAGCTCTGTTAGCTGTCAAAGATCTTACTACTCGAAGATGTACCACTCGCCCAACCTTGCGGTTGGGAACTATCGACGTTTTTCACTGGCTCTATCCTGATCGAATCTCAGTACATACCTTTCAAACATGCAGAATGGAACGCTCAGGATTGGCATGACGTTTTCTTCACCGATGAGTGTCGCACATGCCTTCAACCAGACAATCGTCGGATCCGTGTTTGGAGGCAACACAGTCAGGCTGAACGCCTTAGACACACTGTACAGCGAATGCAGCTAGGTGGAGGTTTCCTACTGTTTTGGGGTGGCATTATGTGCGGCCGACGAACGCCGCTGGTAGTCATGGAAGGCGCCGTGACAGCTGTACGATAAGTGAATACCATCCTCCGACCGATAGTGCAACCATAGCGGCAGCATATTGGCGAGGGTTTCGTCTTCATAGACGACAATTAGCGCTCCCATCGTGCACATCTTGTGAATGACTTCCTTCATGATAACGACATCGCTCGACTAGAGGGGCCACCATGTTCTCCAACCATGATCCCTATCGAACATGCCTGTTATAGATTAAAAAGGGCTTTTTATGGACGACGTGACCCACCAACCACTCTGAGGCCTCTCCGCCGAATTGCCATTGAGGAATGGGACAATCTGGACCAACAGTGCCTTGATGGACTTGTGGATAGTATGCCACGACGAATGTAGGCGTGCTTCAGTGCAAGAGGACATGCTACTGGGTATTAGAGGTACCGGTGAGTGCAGCAATCTGGACTAATACCTCTGAATGTCTCGCTGTTTGGTGCTACAACATGCAATGTGTGGTTTCCATGAGCAATAAAAATATTGTATACTACCCGTCTTTCCCTATTACTTACGCCTTCTTTTTCACAGAATTTCGAAATCTTGCACCATTTGACATTGTCGAATTCTTTTTCCAGGTCGACAAATCCTATGATCGGGTCTTGATTTTCCTGTAGTCTTGCATCCATTATCAACCACAATGACAGAAAACACTGTCGAAAAATAAACAAAGGGTACTGCAGACAACGAGCTACTTTTGACTCACCCTGAGCCATCAACCTCTACCACTGAATGTCCTCACCCTTTACAACAAGCTTCTATCCAGGTCACCTTCCTACACGCAAATTTGTCGTCTGCGGAAAGCCTCATACATCTGCCAGGTCATTCACACAGCGTGACTTTTCGGTATACATGGGATATCAAACGGCATACAGATAACGCCGAAAAATCGAAAATTTATGTACCATTTTCACGAAAACAAATATATACGACAATTAAAGACATGAAATAAAAAAGGCTCTAAGTTCCATAATGAATAGTTTTGAACTATTTGGTGAAATGGGATCTATATGACAAATCCAGTAACGTATCAAAGGCTGGAAATGTAATACCAGATGCAATCAACAGGTGGCATGCGGTGTAACAGCCACTGCTGTTGGCATCTAAATGGCTCTATGTACCCTGCATTTATTGCCCAGTGTTACATGAAATGGTGGACGCAACGGAAGTTCGTAATAGTTCAGGTGGACAGAAATAACGTATTAAAGGAGAAGGCACTGCCGCAGCAATGAGGATGAAGCTGAAAAATGGAGGGAAATGAGTTCATAAGTTCAAGTAATAAACGTATTCCTGTAAAAGCTCGTCCGGAACAGGAGGCATGTCTCATTACCGATCGTTAACCTACACCATAACTGAACAGGATGTTTATTGGTGAGTTACAAAACGCATTATTCTAGGAGATGTAAAGGACATTATAGAACAAATAAAGACATCCGTCGTCAGTAAGATGAATGCGTCTGACATCTTATATTCCAAGAAAGCAGCAGATTGTATTATAAACACAGCAAATCTAAAGCGCACAGTGGCTGTCATTAGACAATCAGAATCCTGATGAAACTTAGACCAGCATAAGTTTCAATGAAGTTGAAGCCTAGGAAGTTTTCCCTGTTTTGGGGAAAGGTGTACGAGTGCAAAAAAATCTAGAAAATGCGGCTATTGGCCCTGGATGTTGCAAGTTACATCTGTGAAGAAAAGTAGAAACATTTGACTGAAATGAAACTTTTGCTGAATTTGAACTGTGGCACTTAGATCTTTTCATTGCATTTCCATTTTGAGTAAGTTTTTCCTACTATTACAATGCAATTTTGTATTTCTTTTAAAGACTATGAAACACATTTAACAGCGCAATTAAGATCATTACTTACCTAGTATATTTAAAACTCATTTTCCTCAAATTCATCATTTTTGGGAATTAGAGGCTTCTTCATTTCAAGTCTTCAATTCGGAAGAACGTAAAACCAAATAATTCATTCGCAAAATGATCAGATTATGAAGGTTTCAAGAAGTTACTTCGTCTAAACGAATCTCGTTGATCGCAAAATGCACGAAAAGTTTCAGTCTTGAACTGAGTTAATGTGGGAAACAACCCTCTCCCGTCAGACACGACGAGCAGGACTATTTGACGAGTGTAGCCGACCGAATGAGGTCTACTCTTCCGAGACTATGGCGGCCACGTACTGACAACATGAGGGAGAAGTCTACCGAATGGCTGCTCGTTCCGACATCCTTGCATGGCTGTCTCTTCCGGACACAAGAGGTTTCTGAAAGTCACACACAGAGGTGACAAAAGTCGTGGGACAGCGATATTCTCATGCACAGATGGCGGTAGTGTCACGTACACGAGGTGTAAAAGGGCAGTACGTTGACGTAGCAGTCATTCGTACTCCGGTGATTCTTGTGAAACGGCGTCCAACATGATTATGACCGCCAGACGGAAGTTAATACACTTTGAACGCGAAATGGTAGTTGGAGCTAGATGTATCGGACATTCCGTTACGGGAATCGTTAGGGTTCAAAATGGTTCAAATGGCTCTGAGCACTATGGGACTCAACTGCTGAGGTCATAAGTCCCCTAGAACTTAGAACTACTTAAACCTAACTAACCTAAGGACAACACACACATCCATGCCCGAGGCAGGATTCGAACCTGCGACCGTAGCGGTCGCGCGGTTCCAGACTGTAGCGCCAGAACCGCTCGCCCACCAGCGGCCGGCAATCGTTAGGGAATTCAATATTCCGAGATCCAGAGGGTCAAGGGTGTGTGGAGAACGCCACATTTCGGGTATTAACTCTCACAACAGACAACGCAGTGGCCGGCGGCCTTCACTTAACGGTCGAGAGCAGCGGCGTTTGTGTAGAGTTGTCAGTACTAACAGACAAACAACAATGCGTGAAATAACTTCAGAAATAAATGACGGACGTACGGCGAACGTATCCGTCAGGACGATTCGGCGAAATCTGTTGTTAATGGACCATGTCAACAGACGACCGACGCGAGTGCCTTTGACAACAGCACGACATCGCCTGCAGCGCCTCTCCTGCACTCGTGACCATATCGGTTGGACCCTAGGCGACTGGAAAACAGCGGCCTGGTCAGATGAATCCCGATTTCAGTCGGTTAGATAGCCACGGACCCAAGTTCTCGACAAGGCACTATGTAGGCTGGTGGTGACAGCACAATGGTGTGGTCTGTGTTTACAAGTAATGGACTGGGACCTTTGGTCCAACCAACACAGTTATTAACTTCTCATGGTTGGGGTTCACAGTCATATAATATTTCTTAAAAGACACCACAGTCGCCGTTGGCTGTATAAAATATTTATTTTTACTATTGCAATTTCGGCCTTATGGCCATTTTCAAGTAACACTGCAAAGTTACATTCTGTCATAATACAGGGTGATTCAAAAAGAATACCACAACATTAGGAATTTAAAACTCTGCAACGACAAAAGGCAGAGCTAAGCACTATCTGTCGGCGAATTAAGGGAGCTATAAAGTTTCATTTAGTTGTACATTTGTTCGCTTGAGGCGCTGTTGACTAGGCGTCAGCGTCAGTTGATGCTAAGATGGCGACCGCTCAACAGAAAGCTTTTTGTGTTATTGAGTACGGCAGTCACAATGTCTGTATATGGGGCACTGAGAATCCGCGGGAAACAACTCAGTATGAACGTGACTCGCCTAAGGTGAACGTTTTCTGTGCCATTTCAGCCAATAAAGTTTTTGGTCCCTTTTTCTTCGAAGGTGCTACTGTAACTGTGTAGCGTCCCCTTTTGAACAATTTTACAGGACTGTGCTTAACCTGATACACAATATTTTTTTAGCGCAACGCAGTCTGACTTTCAAAATTCCCTACAAAAGAATGGCCCTGACTAACATTAAACTATACCTTTCACAAATCACTTACCTCACAAAAATCATCGCTACTCAAGCTGCTGCAATACAGCGAACGCCACTACTGCCAGCTAAATAAAAGATTCAAACTACTGAAGGCACTAACTACTGATAGGGATAGTTAGCAAATGAAAGATATTAATAGAGAACAAACAATGTATTTACCTTGATATCATCATATATAAATATAGCAGTTCATGACAAATTTCAAAACTCCGCCATCTCTCTCCCCACATCCACCACTGCTGGCGGCTCACCTCCAACTGCCCAACGCTACGCGCTGTTCACAGCCAGCTGCCTAACACTACAATGGCGAGTATTACAACAATGAAAAGCAGCCACAGACTGCACACAGCACAGCCAGTGATTTTTATCCAGAAGTGGCGTTACCAATAAAAAACCTAAACAGCCTACTTACAACTGGACTACAGTATCTGGAGATGTTAGAGAGTTGGCTGTTCCCTCAGCTCGAACAAGAAGCACAACAATTCATATTTCAGCAGGATGGAGCGCCACCACATTGGCACTTATCTGTCCGTAACTACCTGAACGTCAACTACCCGAGGCGATGGATCGGCTGCCAGGCAGCCCGTGACAGAGCACTTCATCACTGGCCTCCAAGAAGCCCTGATCTTACCCCCTGCGATTTTTTCTTATGGGGGTATGTTAAGGATATGGTGTTTCGGCCACCTCTCCCAGCCACCATTGATGATTTGAAACGAGAAATAACAGCAGCTATCCAAGCTGTTACGCCTGATATGCTACAGAGTGTGTGGAACGAGTTGGAGTATCGGGTTGATATTGTTCGTGTGTCTGGAGGGGGCCATATTGAACATCTCTGAACTTGTTTTTGAGTGAAAAAAAAACTTTTTAAATACTCTTTGTAATGATGTATAACAGAAGGTTATATTATGTTTCTTTCATTAAATACACATTTTTAAAGTTGTGGTATTCTTTTTGAATCACCCTGTATAAAACTATCTGACATGAGTACATGTCGTCGTCAAAATGCAGCCTTTTGGCTGTGAGAGGCCCACAAGATCTGATGAGAACGACACTTATTACATCGTAATATAACGTATATTTGTGTAGGTTCAATCGGCGGCATATGTGGATACTGTTTACAAAACGTGTTGCGAATAGAGTTAGTAGGAGAGAAGTAATAAATTTAAAAGTCATGTGCAATGCGGCAGTTTTTCATGCATCTCAGTGTTTATGAGGCCTTATCTCCTGACCTGTGATAGGTAGGTGGTTCTTACCCCGACAGCAAGTGTTGCCTGACAGTAGGGGATATGTGTACAAAGTTTGGCTGAAATAGGCCCATTGGTTTAGGAGGAGATATGGAACATACACACACGCGCGCACACACATGTTTATAATATGTATGGATTCCCATCGAATTAGTGCAAGTATTCAAGCCGGAAGGGATAGAAAGCCGTACCGATAAGTGTGTCACAGTGCCAAGTTCTTTGTAAATTTGACTTGATTTAGTAATCACTGAAACAACGTCACACCCTCTGTCAACTTGTGAAGTTTGGTTTAGTTTCCTCCCCCCTTTCTGACTGTTTCACTTTTTTGTCAGGTAGTATATTTCGGTCAATGTGAACGGTTACTCTATAGGAGGAACATTCGAATAGCGTTAATCTGACGATCATCTTTTACACATTCATTTCTATTAGCCATACAGTTACAAAAAAAAAAAAAAAAAAAAAAATGGCTCTGAGCACTATGGGACTTAACATCTATGGTCATCAGTCCCCTAGAACTTAGAACTACTTAAACCTAACTAACCTAAGGACAGCACACAACACCCAGCCATCACGAGGCAGAGAAAATCCCTGACCCCGCCGGGAATCGAACCCGGGAACCCGGGCGTGGGAAGCGAGAACGCTACCGCACGACCACGAGATGCGGGCCCATACAGTTACAGTCAGTCGATTAACATGAGTTTTAAGACCGACGAGTAGGATAGTACCACACCACACTTTTTTTGTAGCAGCTCTGCGGCTTTCTGCAGGAGACAGAGAAACATAGGACACGAACGAGCCACCCGTTTCAGCTGTGCTATCGTCGCGTGGTGCTGATGCGATCTATCGCGTGGGCGGTTCTGGCCCGGCGCAAATAGGCCGGAAGGGTGGGACGAACGAGTTTCAGCAACAGCCGTGGGCGGGACCATCGCACGTCCAACCCAAACATGTCTTGTTCACGGCGATCGTCCGCAACTTTCCACTGCACGCCGTAGGTCGTAGACGCCACTGGCTTTTAGATCCTGTTAGGAAGGGTTACGGCAGTGTTCGTCTATCCCACCACTGATCAAGGAAGCAGAGTTGAAGATGGTTGCGAAACGTGTACAATGGGGTAGAACAGAAATGAAACGATAAGGAGACTTTGAAATCATTGTGTTACAGGAGACTAATGAGGAGGAGATGAAATGGTCTTGCAACGTATCATCAAGAATAAGTGCAGTATAAAGAACACAATGAATCGAAGAGATAGAATCTACATCTACAGCTACATTTATACTCCAAAAGCCGCCCAATGGTGTGGCGGAGGGCACTTTACGTGTCACTGTCATTATCTCCCTTTTCTGTTCCAGTCGCGTATGGTTCGCGGGAAGAGCGACTGCCGGAAAGCCTCCGTGCGCGCTCGAATCTCTCTAATTTTACGTTCGTGATCTCCTCGGGAGGTATAAGTAGGGGGAAGCAATATATTCGATACCTCATCCAGAAACGTACCCTCTAGAAACCTGGACAGCAAGCTACACCGCGATGCAGAGCGCCTCTCTTGCAGAGTCTGCCACTTGAGTTTGCTAAACATCCCCGTAACGCTACCACGCTTACCAAATAACCCTGTGACGAAACGCGCCGCTCTTCTTTGGATCTTCTCTATCTCCTCCGTCAACCCGATCTGGTACGGATCCCACACTGATGAGCAATACTCAAGTATAGGTCGAACAAGTGTTTTGTAAGCCACCTCCTTTGTTGATGGACTACATTTTCTAAGGACTCTCCCAATGAATCTCAACCTGGTACCCGCCTTTCCAACACTTTATATGATCATTCCACTTCAAATCGTTCCGCACGCATACTCCCAGATATTTTACAGCAGTAACTGCTACCAGTGTTTGTTCCGCTATCATATAATCACACAATAAAGGATCCTTCTTTCTATGTATTCGCAATACATTACATTTGTCTATGTTAAGGGACAGTTGCCATTCCCTGCACCAAGTGCCTATCCGCTGCAGATCTTCCTGCATTTCGCTACAATTTTCTAATGCTGCAACTTCTCTGTATACTACAGCATCATCCGCGAAAAGCCGCATTGAACTTCCGACACTATCTACTGCAATGGTCCCATA
The DNA here is from genome assembly GCF_023898315.1 of Schistocerca nitens. Classification (NCBI taxonomy): domain Eukaryota; kingdom Metazoa; phylum Arthropoda; class Insecta; order Orthoptera; family Acrididae; genus Schistocerca; species Schistocerca nitens. Next base: position 470,251,245 of record NC_064621.1, read on the forward strand.
ACACTCCCCTGTGGCACGTCAGAGGTTACTTTAACGTCTGTAGACATCTCTCCATTGAGAACAACATGCTGTGTTCTGTTTGCTAAAAACTCTTCAATCCAGCCACACAGCTGGTCTGATATTCCGTAGGCCCTTACTTTGTTTATCAGGCGACAGTGCGGAACTGTATCGAACGCCTTCCGGAAGTCAAGGAAAATGGCATCTACCTGGGAGGCTGTATCTAATATTTTCTGCGTCTCATGAACAAATAAAGCGAGTTGAGTCTCACACGATCGCTGTTTTCGGGATCCATGTTGATTCCTACAGAGTAGATTCTGGGTTTCCAGAAACGACATGATACGCGAGCAAAAAACATGTTCTAAAATTCTACAACAGATCGATGTCAGAGTTATAGGTCTATAGTCTTGCACATCTGCTCCACGACCCTTCTTGAAGACTGGGACTACCTGTGCTCTTTTCCAATCATTTGGAACCTTCCGTTCCTCTAGAGACTTGCGGTACACGGCTGTTAGAAGGGGGGCAAATTCTTTCGCGCACTCTGTGTAGAATCTAATTGGTATCCCGTCAGGTCCAGTGGACTTTCCTCTGGCTGGGTACATGCTACGATATGAGTCGTCTTCGAAAACTGTAGTTGAGAAGATTATGGAAGGAATGCTCGCAGGTAGAAATATTACAGAACTATCAGTTTAATATTTCATGGTTCCAAAATACTAACAAGACTTATTTATAGAAGAATGGAAAAACCGGTAGAAGACGACCTTGAAGAAGATTAGTTTGGAATCCGGGGAAATGTAGGAACACGCAAAGCAATATCTACCCTATGACTTATTTTAGAAGATAGGTTAAGGAAAGGCAGAACCACATTCATAACTTTTGTAAATTTGGAGAAAACCCTTGGCGGTGTCAATTGGAACACTATTTTGAAATTCTGAAGGTAGTAGTGGTAAAATACAGGGAGCTAAAGGTTATATGCAACTTAACCAGACTTCAGTTATTTGAGTCGAGGGGCATGAAAGGGAAGCACTGATTGGAAATGAAAGCAGTGGTTGGAAAGGGAGTGAGACAGAGTTGTAGCCTATCCCCAATGTTACTCAGTCCGTACGCTAACCAAGCAATAAAGGAGACCAAAGAAATATTTGGAGAAGGAACTAAAGGTCAGGTAGCAGAAATAATAACTTTGAGGTTTCCCGATTACATTATAACTCTATCTTATACAGCGAAGGACTGGAAGAGCATTTGAACGGAATGGACAGTGTCTTGAAATGAGGATGAACATCTAGGAAAGCAAAACAAGGGTATTGGAATGTAATCGAATTAAATGAGACGATACTGACGGGACTAGATTAGGAAACGAGGCACTAAAAGTAGTAGATGAGTTTCGCTATTTGAGCAGTAAAATAAGTGATGATGGCCGAATTAGAGAGGATGTAAAATGTAGATTGACCACGGCAAGAAAAGTGTTTCTGAAGAAGAGAATTTTATTAACATCGAATACAGATTTGAGTGTCGGACGTCTTTTCTTGTATGGAAGTGAAACGTGTGCGACAAACTGTATAGACAAGAAGAGAAGTTTGTGATATGTGGTGCTACAGAAGAAGGCAGAAGGTTAGATGGATAGATCACGTAACTAATGAGGAGGTACTGAATAGAACTGGGAGGCAAAAAATTCTCGCGTACATTGACTAAAAGAAGGGATCGATTGATAGGATACAATCTGAGACGTCAAGGGTTCACCAAATTAGTACCGAAGGGAAGTGTCAGGGGAAAAAAATTTTGGTGGGAGAACAAGAGATCAATACAGTAAGTAAGCTCAAATGGATGTAGACTGAAGTATTATTAGGAGTTGGAGTAGCTTCCACAGGATAGAGTAGCGTGTAGAGCTGCATCAAACCAGGCTTCGGACTGAAGACCACAACAACAACAATAAGACAGACAATGCTGGACGCTGCAGTTATGCTGATATGAAGAGGACAAGTGGTAAACAGCGGGAACGGAGAGTTTCCTCAAATTAAATACTGGGCAAATGAGTGAAACGACAACAGCCGGAAATTCTTGAAGAAGACGTCGCAATTATAAGCACAACAACAACAAATTAATTACCTGCAGGAGACATCATGTTAACACTTTGTAACATCATCTCCGGTGTCGATATTGCCACCAATTCAGCGAGGAAACAAGTCCACAAGTTTCCGCAAGTATGTCGTATCCAGCTGAAAATACTCATTGATGAATACATCGCACAAACACTATGTGATCAAAAGTATCCGGACACCCCCAAAAACATAGGTTTTTATATTAGGTCCATTGTGCTGCCACCTACTGCCAGGTACTCCATATCTGCGACCTCAGTAGTCATTAGACATCGTGAGAGAGCAAAATGGGGCCCTCCGCGAAACTGACGGACTTCGAACGTGGTCAGGTGATTGGGTGTCACTTGTGTCATACGTCTGTACGCGAGATTTCCACACTCCTAAACATCCCTAGGTCCACTGTTTCCGATGTGATAGTGAAGTGGAAACGTCAAGGAACGCGTGCAGCACAAAAGCGCACAGGCCGACCTCGTCTGTTGACTGACTAAGGCCGCCGACTTTTGAAGAGGGTCGTAATGTGTAATAGGCAGACATCTATGCAGACCATCACACAGGAATTCCAAACTGCATCAGTATCCACTGCAAGTACTATGACAGTTAGGCGGGAGATGAAAAAACTTGGATTTCATGGTCGAGCGGCTGCTCATAAGCCACAAATCACGCCGGTAAATGCCGAACGACGCCTCGCTTGGTGTAAGGAGCGCAAACATTCGACAATTGAACAGTGGAAAAACATTGCGTGGAGTGACGAATAACAGTACACAAGTGGCGATCCGATGGCAGGGTGTGGGTATGGCGAATGCCCGGTAAACGTCATGTACCAGCGTGTGTAGTGCCAACAGTAAAATTCGGAGGCTGTGGTGTTATGGTGTGGTCGTACTTTTCATGGAGGGGACTTGCACCCGTTGTTCTTTCGCGTGGCACTATCACAGCACAGGCCTAGAGTGATGTTTTAAGGAACTTCTTGCTACCCACTGTTGAAGAGCAATTCGGGGATGGCGATTGCATCTTTCAACACGATCGAGCACCTGTTCATAATGCACGGCCTGTGGAGGAGTGATTACACGATAATAACACCCCTGTAGTGGACTGGCCTGCACAGAGTGCTGATCTGCATCCTATAGCACAAGTTTTGGATGTTTTGGAATGCCGAGGCCTCACCAATCGACATCGATACCCCTCGTCAGTGCAGCACTCCGTGAAGAATGGGCTGCCATTCCCCAAGAAATCTTCCAGCACCTGAGTGAACGTATGAGTGCGAGAGTGGAAGCTGTCATCAAGGCTAAGGGCGGGCCAACACCATATTGAATTCCAGCATTACCGATGGAGGGCGCCACGACTTGTAAGTAATTTTCACCCATGTGTCCTGATACTTTTGATCACATAGTGTAGCTACAAAATTTCGTGATGTTGATTCTACATCTATACTGTTGGAAAGAAATTCAGTGCCCTCAAGGAACAGGTATTTTTACTGACAAATGATTTGACAGGTAGTTCATCATTGTAGGAGTATGTGAAGACAAATGCAGACCCAATGAAACCCATCTGTCACAGTAAACGGTGCCCAAACAGTCACATCAATACAAGGCGTACGCTCCCCTGGAGGAAATGCAGGCGTGTATTTTCGCATGCAAACGATCATAAATGTGCCGAATGGCTTGTCCCTAGCATATGGCGCCGTTGTTGCTAGTCGGCAGTGGTTTCTGCAGGTTATGGAGAACGAACAAATTCTCACTTCATCATATCCTTACGAGTTCAATTGGCGAGAGATCTGGTGATCTTACTGGCCAAGGCTTTTTGTTTTACACCACGATGAGCACTTTGCGTCGCAGTAGCTGTATGTGGACGTGCATTGTCCTGTTGAAAAGCACATCACGTTGTTGTCGAAGAAATCACAGCAGTACGAGTGTAACAGCCTGTGCAGTGTAATGGGCATTCGCTACTTTACCCTGCAGCAACACTAAATGTGACAGTACGTTGAAACTGAGGTGCCTCACACCACGAAGACTAGGATGGGAGCAGTGTGTCGCAGGCGAATGCACACCAGAATAAGCATCTCACCTGGTTTGCACTCTACAAGTGTACGTCCATCATTCGCGTAAAGACAGCAACTACTCTCAAAGAAAACAACAGAGTGCCGTTCTACTCTCCAGTCGACGCTATGAGGACACCAGAGTATCCAGTCTTGATGGTGTTGTGGTGTCAGTGGTAGCCTGCCCAGAGACAGATGTCCTCTCACTCCTGGTGCAAACAGATGGCTCCCAATGGTCCCTGATGTCACAGTAGGTACAGCATGTGCCCTGATTTTGTCCCTGGATGGTGTTCGGTCGGCCACAGCTACTCGCACAATTCGTTGATCTTGACGTGCGTCTGTACTGCATGGACGTCCAGAACATGTCTACAGATGTGGCGATGTTCCACAGACCAGTATTGAAAGTAGCGACACACCACCAATACACTGTACCCGACATGTGCAGCAGTCCTTCAATACGTCCCTCCAGCTGCCCACCGGACCACAGTGCGACCCTGTTCAAAAGGCTGCAGCTGTTCAACAGGAGTACATACTCGTCGGTGGGGCATTGTTGTACCCTAGAATTTGTTGTACCTTAGATCAGCACAGTTACTGTCTGTGAAGTCAGAGCAGAAGGCGCACAGGCAGTCCTCCAGAGCGTCATCTGATCGCCGATAATTATGACAAATGAGTCACTCGACCTCTCAGTATACACATACGTAGGCGTGCTGAAAAATAATGCCTCCTAATTTTGTATGTGAAATCTCCAGAAGTTTTTTGAGCAAAACAAACTTTATTAACATTCTACTTCTTTATTCTTTATGTCCGCACATACATTTTTCTACAGTCACCCTGGCGACGAACACATTTCTCCGAGACCAGTTTGTGGATACATTCACTGCAGAATGTTTCACTATGTTGACGGAACCACAACCTCACATCTGACATCTGCTAGTCTCACTTCGTCACTATCAAAGTTAAGTCCTCGAAGATGTTCTTTAATTTTTGGAAAAACGGTATGGGGGGGGGGGGTTACGGAGGATTGTCGATAACAGTGAATCCAAGGCGTCGGATTGTTGCAGACGACGCAGCGATAGTGTGTGGTCTGGCATTATCATGCTGAAGCAGAGAGTGCTCCACGAGTGGACGAACTTTTCGAATTCGAAACTCGATTACAGCACGCTATTTCTCAAGCACCGACATACACTATGTGACCAAAAGTATCCGGACACCTGGATGAAAATGACTTACAAGTTCGGGCCCCCCTCCATCGGTAAAGCTGGAATTCAGTATGGTGTTGGCCCACCCTTAGCCTTGGTGACAGCTTCCACTCCCGCAGGCATGCGTTCAATCAGGTGCTGGAAGATTTCTTGGGGAATGGCAACCCATTCTTCACGGAGTGTTGCACTGAGGAGAGGTATCGATGTCGGTCGGTGAGGCCTGGCACGAAGTCGGCGTTCCAAAACATCCCAAATGTTTTCTATACGATTCAGGTTCAAAAATGGTTCAAATGGCTCTGAGCACTATGGGACTCAACTGCTGTGGTCATCAGTCCCCTAGAACTTAGAACTACTTAAACCTAACTAACCTAAGGACATCACACACAGCCATGCCCGAGGCAGGATTCGAACCTGCGACCGTAGCAGTCGCACGGTTCCGGACTGCGCGCCTAGAACCGCGAGACCACCGCGGCCGGCCATACGATTCAGGTCAGGACTCTGTGCAGGCCAGTCCATTGCAGGGATGTTATTATCGTGTAAACACTCCGCCACAGGCCGTGCATTATGAACAGGTGATCGATCGTGATGAAAGATGCAGTCGCCATCCCCGAATTGCTCTTCAACAATGGGAAGCAAGAACATCAATGTAGGCCTGTGCTGTGATAGTGCCACGGAACAAAACAAGGGGCCCAAGCCCCCTCCATGAAAAACACGACCACACCATAACACTACCGCATCCGAATTTTACTGTCGGCACTACACACGCTGGCAGATGACGATCACCGGGCATTCGCCATACCCACACCCTGCCATCGGATCTCCATATTGTGTACCGTGATTCGTCACTCCACACAACATTTTTCCACTGTTCAATCGTCCAATGTTTACACTTCTTACGCCAAGCGAGGTGTAGTTTGGCATTTACCAGCTTGATGTGTGGCTTACGAGCAGCCGCTCGACCATGAAATCCAAGTTTTCTCACCTCCCTCCTAACTGTCATAGTACCTGCAGTGGATCGTGATGCAGTTTGGAATTCCTGTGTGATGGTCTGCATAGATGTCTGCCTATTACACATCACGACCCTCTTCAACTGTCGGCTGTCTCTGTCAGTCAACAGACGAGATCAGCCTATACGTTTATGTGCTGTACGTGTCCCTTCAAGTTTCCACTTCACTATCACATCGGAAGCAGTGGACCTAGGGATGTTTAGGAGCGTGGAAATGTCGCATACAGGCGTGACACAAGTGACACCCAATCACCTGGCCACGTTCGAAGTCCGTGAGTTCCGCGGAGCGCCCCATTCTGTTCTCTCACCATGTCTAATGATTACTGAGGCCGCTGATATGGAGTACCTGGTAGTAGGTGGCAGCACAATGCACCTAATATTTAAAAAAACGTATGTTTTTGGGGGTGTCCGGATACTTTTGATCACGTAGTGTAGTTACGTTACACACCACCATGTTACACGCTACAGTTCGGAGCTCTCTAGCGCCAGAGAACTGCAAATATGTGGAAATGAAGAGTAAGGATGTAGAATGTTAATAATGATTGTTTTATTAAAAGAGCTTTGAGAGTTTTAGATAAAAAATTCGGAGGCATTACTTTCACCACGTCTTTGTATTATATCCTGGTGCCACTGAGTACAGTCCTTCAGGGTGTTGCATTTTTTCCGCCTACATCTGTACTTTGCAAGCCACCTTATAGTATATGGCGGAGGGTACCTGTGAAACCAATATGATTTCTCCCATCTTATTCCTTTCGCGAATGGCACGTAGGAACAATGCCTGTCGATAAACTTCCGTATGAGATTTAGTTTCTCTTTTTTTTCGTATGTGGGAGGAAGTAATACGTTGCCCAACTCTCGGAATTTCAGCGGGAATATTTTCCGTGATTTACAACGTCCCTCTTGCAGCGCCTGCTTTTGGAGTTTGTTGACCATGTTCGTACCGCTCCCGGGCTTACTGCACCCATCCTGTGACGAAACATGCCGTCTTCGTTGGATCTCCTCGATCTCTTCTGTTAATCCCACTCGGTAAAGCTCCCAGGCCGATGAACAATACTCAGTAATCTGTCGAACTAGTGTTTGGTAAGTCCAGCCGCGGTGGTCTCGCGGTTCTAGGCGCGCAGTCCGGAACCGTGCGACTGCTACGGTCGCAGGTTCGAATCCTGCCTCGGGCATGGATGTGTGTGATGTCCTTAGGTTAGTTAGGTTTAAGTAGTTCTAAGTTCTAGGGGACTTATGACCACAGCAGTTGAGTCCCATAGTGCTCAGAGCCATTTGAACATTTTTTTTGTTTGGTAAGCCACGTCTTTTGTGGATGAGTTACAGTTCGTTAACATCCCTCCGATGAATCTCAGCTCGGCATTTGCTTCCCGTATAATTTGTTTTATATAATGATACCACTTTAGGTCGCTCCGGATGGTTGCTCCTAGGTATTTTACTGTTGCTGTTTCCAGTGAGTTTTCACCGATAGCGTAACAGAAACATTAATGGATCTCTTCGCCTGTTTACGCGCAGTATCTTACGTTTATATACGTTCATGGTCAACTGCCACCCCAGCACCAACCATCGATCGTCTTCAAGTGTCTCTTTGTTTATCTACAGTCTTCTGCAGTTCTAACATTCCTATAGAGAACTTCATTGTCTGCAAAAAGACTCACACAACTTCCGACGTTATTCACATCATTCACAAATGATGTAATGCTCTACAAAGCTCGCCCCGATAGCCGTGTGCTTTCGCTCGCCGTTTCCGGGATTCTGGGAGGCGCACCGGCTGCTAGATCGAATCCGCACGGCGGATTAGTGACGCGGGTCGGCGAACCGGTCAGCCTGGATGCGGTTCTTAGGCGGTTTTCCACATCCGACTAGGTGAATACCGGGCTGGTACCAACGCCCTTCACCTAGGTTACATGATTCGCAAACATTTTCATAAACGTTCTCACATGGAATAACAGTAGACGCAGACAGAAGAGGGAAGCAAATTCCGTCCGTGTGTGTGCGTGTAAAGAGGGGGGGGGGGGAATGAGGGGGAAAGGGTGACAGGAAGGACATCCGGCCACCCTCTACCACTAAAATTACCAAATCCAGATCACCTCACCGACTTCAAGAAGACACGCAATAAGGCCTGGAAAAGGAAGAGGACAGATGGTCCTATAATACTCCCCCGAGGTACTCCGAAAACTGTCTCTACATCTGCCGATATTGTCCGGTTAAGAATAACATATTTACTTCTGTCTCGTCGGATGTCTTGAATCTAGTCACCAATCTGTTCCCATACTCGTTAAGCTCGTATTTTCTTCACTAAACGACGGTTCGCAATTGTGTCAAATACCTTCCGAAAGGAACACGTTACCTAACTGGACTCCATCGTCTACGGCGCTCTTGATTTCATGGACGAACCCCGAACGAGCTGTGATGAAGTCTTCTCGGGTATCAGCCGAATCAAGGTATCGTTCCGCGGCAACATTTTAACAAGTTTCTGACTTCGCCTGAAGATGACAAGTAGGAAACTTCCATAGAACAAAAAAGCAGTTAAGTTGCAAATATTTTATTTTTCATTCGATGAGTTCCGGCAGAGACCCATTTTCAAATCAACATAACAAAGTCGAAAATGGAATTTCCGAAGATGTCAAAAAATGTGTAATGTACATTTACACATTTTCTGATAACTTCGCAAATGGCATTTTCGACTTTGTTATGTTGATTTGAAAAGATGTCTAAAAATGTGTAATGTACATTTACGCATTTTCTGATATCTTCGGAAATGCCATTTTCGACTTTGTTATGTTGATTTGAAAATGGGTCTCGACCCGAAACTAGCCATCGAATGAGAAACAAAATATTTGCAACTTGGGCTGGTTTTTCGTTCTATTGATTAACAGACGTTGCTGACCCAAGCTACTTCAGCATGCTGGAAGTTCGTAAGTAGGAAACTTATTGAAAAGTTGCCGCAGAACGATGCCTTGACTCGGCTGATAACCCGAGAAGACTTCCTCATCGAGATTCGCCGAGAAAGTCTAAATTTGCTTAGAATGAGCTGTGTTTCGCAAGATGTCTGATTACGGAATCCTTGTTGATTTTTGCAGAGCAGATCTTCATTTTTTTGGAGACGGCGTAATGCGTGAGCAGACGTCATCCCTAAATCTATAACAAACTGGCGAAAGCAATGGTCTATGTTTTTTTCCAATCGTTTGTATCCTTCGTTGTTGAAGCGATAAACGATACACTACTGCTAGAAGCGATGCAAAGTTCTTTCGCATAATCTCACAGGTATCTCATCTGGTCCAGATGCCTTTCCACTATTGTGCGATTTTAGTTGCTTTTCTATTCCGCGAACACTTATTTCAGTACCTGCCATTTCGGTGTCCGTTCGATGATTGAAAGGAGAAATGATGTTACGATCTTCCTTGTGAATCAACCCTTATGCCTAGTTGAGTAGAGTCAAAGTCGTTCTATACTCAGGAAATAACCTTTAGGGATGGATGCGGTAATCATGCATTACCTTTTTCATCAAGGTCCTAGCGGAGGTGGTTTGCCGTACCCTCCCCGGACCTTTTATGAATGGTCTGTTGTGTATCTGTGTCGCGTGAATGACAGTGACGAGTGCTCGTATCGTGTTGTATTGCGTTTTTGGTTGTTACGGATGGAGAGAGGGGAGAGGGAAAAGCCCTTGCTGGCACAGACCCTATGACGATTGAACAGCAGCGCCGACGTAACATCAGCGTCCGTCAGACGGATCACCACCAGTGGTCTATCCCGCCCTCATTCCAGGAGACGATGCGGAAAAATTTGGGATGTAATCCAACACTTCGACGCAAAGAGTAGTGATAACAAATCATCTCTCCCTTTCTTGTCAGTTAAATACTGGCAATGAAATTTTTCTCCTGTATTCGGAATGGCTATTACAAAGTGAGAGTCCAGTTCATTCTGTCTTCAGTACCACTTTCATTGGTGCAAGTTCGTTCTTAGGGGAGGGCTTTTATTGTCTCCTTGTGGAGGGAGATACTGGCTGGTCAAGCCAGATCAAGGATCCGAGGAAGTCCAGAGGCAACAAAATAATGGCGTTGATTGATAAAGTCTTGAACGACCACGTCTGACTGAATGAAGTGCAGACATTTTTGACGTGACATCGACCGTGCGTATGAAGGAATGAGATCAAGTGAAGTACGGTGTTGTACAGTTTTCATACCTGTCTCTAAAGTACGTGACTACACATACTTTCGGAGCAGACGAGTCTCGATACCACACACTATCGACAGGAGTGATCGTCTCTGAAAATCCTCGCGACTACTCCCCACACCACAGTTTTACATTTTATTCGCCTTTTTTTTTCTTTTTTGTGTCATGAGTCTTCTGACTGATTTGATGTTGCCCGTCACGAATTCCTCTCCTGTGTCAATCTCTTCATCTCAAAGTAACACTTGCAACCTACGTCCTCAATTACTTGCTGGAGGTATTCCATTCTCTGTCTTCCTCTACCGTTTTTGCACTCTTACAGCTCCCTCTAGTACCTTGGAAGTCATTCCCTGATGTCATAAACAGATGTCCTATCACCCTGTCTCTTTTCCTTGTCAGTGTTTTCCGCGTACTCCTTTCCTCTCCGATTCTGCGAAGAACCTCCTCACTCCTTATCAGTTCACCGAATTTTCAACATTCGTCTAAATGCCTCGATTCTCTTCTGTTCCGGTTTTCGCGTAGTCCATGTTTCACTACCATACAATGCTGTGCTCCAAACGTAAATTCTCAGAAATTTCTTTCTCGAATTAAGGCCTATGTTTGATACTAGTAGACTTCTCTTGATCAGGAATTCCCTTTTTGCCAGTGCTATCTGCTTTCGATGTCCTCCTTGCCCGTCCATCATTGGTTATTTTGTTGACTATGTAGTAGAGTTCCTTGACTTCCTCTACTTCGTGACCTGATGTTAAGTTTCTCGCTGTTCTCATTTCTACTACTTCTCATTACCTTCGACTTCCTTCGATTTAACTCTATCCGTATTCTGTACTCATTATACTGTTCTTCCCATTCTGAAGATCATGTAACTCTTCTTCAGTTTCACTCAGGATAACATTGTCATCAGCGAATCGTATCATTGATATCCTTTTACCTTGTATTTTAATCCCACTCCAGAACCTTTCTTTTATTTCCATCATTGCTTCTTCGATGTAGAGATTAAACAGTAGGAGCGAAAGATTGCATCCCTGTCTCACACCCTATTTAATACGAGCACTTCGTTCTTGGTCGTCTACTCTTATTATTCCCTCTTGGCTCTTGCACATATTGTATATTACCCTTCTCTCTCTTTAGCTTACCCCTATTTTTCTCAGAATTTCGAACGCCTTGCAGCATGTTACATTGTCGAACGGTTTTTCCAGGTTGACAAATCTTATGAACGTGTCTTGATTTTTCTTTAGTCTTGCTTCCATTATCAACCGCAACGCCAGAATTGCCTATCTGGTGCCTTTACCTTTCCTAAATCCAAACTGGTCGTCACCTATCACATCCTTATTTGCCTTACGAACTGGTAATAACGCCAGCTCTATTTAACAGCATGCGAACTGCAAGGAGTGTATACACTATCTGGTCAAAAGTATCTTGGCAGCTATTAGTGGATATTAATGTAGCGTGTGTCCACCGTTCGCCTTCATGACAATTTGACCTCTGCTGGGGGCACTTGAAATGAGATGTCTGAATGTATACAGAGAAATGAGAACCCATTTTTCCTCAAGAGCCGAAACCAGAGACGGTAGCGATTTAGGGGCTGGAGCGAAGTCGATTTCTCAGCTCAACCCCAAACGTGTTCTATTGGGTACAGGTCGGTATTCTGGACAGGCCAGCCCATTTTAAGAATATACCTGTCCACAAACCATTGCCTCACAGATGACAGGGTACACTGTCATGCTGATGCAATCAGTTCCGGTCTCTGAACTGTTCCTCTACTGTAGGCAGTACACATTGCTGTAAAATGTGTTCATAGCCTTCCGCATTTAGTTTTCTCTTCAGCACAATAAGGTGACAACACCCTAATCACGAAAAACACCTCAATACCGTAACATCACCTCCTCTGTACTTCACTGACAGGTGATGTTCTCCAGCATTCGCTTAACCCAAACCCTTTCATCGGAGTGCCATAGGGTATAGCATGATTCATCGCTTGAAGCCACTCCTTCCAGTCATCCATTGTCTCGTGGCGTCGCTACTTACACCACCTCAAGCGTCGCTTAGCAGTGACTAAAGTAATTTCTGGCTTATGAAGAGCTGCTCGACCACTGCACCCCATTATTTTTAACTCCCTACGCACAGTCATAGCGTTAGCTGGACTGCTGGTAGCACTTTGGAATTCACAAACGACTCCTGCTGTTCGTTTGATTTTTTACAACCACCTTCCACTTTTACAACGATCCCTGTCCGTTAATACACGAGATCTACCTGCTCTTGGTTTAGCTGTGGCTGTTCCTTCACGTTTCCGCTTCACGGCCATATCACGTGCAGTCGATTTGGGCGGCTTTACACGTACCCAAATGTCCCTGTCGCATTTGTTGTTCACTTGACATCCAATGAGTAGCTCACCTTCGAGGTCAATGAGCTCTTCTGACTGTCCCATTCTGCTCCTGTTGCTGCATCTCTATTAATAACACAGTACGCCCCACGTCCTTTGATACTGGCAGTTCTACCTCTCGTGACAGCTAGTAGTTACACTGAAGCGCCAGAAAAAGTGGTCTAGGCATTCATACTCAAAGACAAAGATATGTAAACAGGCAGAACAGGTGTCTGGCGCAGTTGTTAGATCGGTTACTGCCCGCATCTCGTGGTCGTGCGGTAGCGTTCTCGCTTCCCACGCCCGGGTTCCCGGGTTCGATTCCCGGCGGGGTCAGGGATTTTCTCTGCCTCGTGATGGCTGGGTGTTGTGTGCTGTCCTTAGGTTAGTTAGGTTTAAGTAGTTCTAAGTTCTATGGGACTTATGACCACAGCAGTTGAGTCCCATAGTGCTCAGAGCCATTTGAACCAGATCGGTTACTGCCTCTACAATGGCTGGTTATCAAGATTTAAGTGAATTTGTACTTGTTGTTATAGTTGGCGCACGAGCGATGGGACACAGCATCTCCGAGGTAGCGATGAAGTGGGGATTGTCCCGTACGACCATTTCACGACTGTACCATGAATGTCAGGAATCCGGTAAAGCATCAAATCTCCGACACAGCTGCATCCGTAAAAAGATCCTGGAAGAACTGGGCCAACGAGGACTGAAGAGAATCGTTCAACGTGACAGAAGTGCAACCCTTCCGCAAATGGCCGCAGATTTCAATGCTGGGCCATCAACAAGTGTCAGCGTACGAGTCATTCAACGAAACATCATCGATATGGGATTTCGGAGCCGAAGACCCATTCCTGTACCCTTGATGACTGCACGACACAGAGCTTTACGCCTCCCCTGGGCCCGTCAACACCAGCATTGGATTGTTGACTAGAAACATGTTGCCTGGTCGGACCAGTTTCGTTTCAAATTGCATCGAGCAGATGGACATATTTGGGTAGTAGACAACCTCATGAATCCATGGACCCTGCATGTCAGCAGGGCACTGTTCATGTTGGTGGAGGCTCTGTAATGGTGTGGGGCGTGTGCAGTTGGAGTGATATGGGACCCCTGAAATATCTAGATACAGCTCTGACAGGTACGTAAGCATCCTGTCTGACCACCTGCATCCATTCATGTCCATTGAGCATTCCGACGGACTAGGACAATTCCAGCAGAACAATGCGACACCCACACGTCCAGAATTGCTGCAGAGTGGCTCTAGCAACACTCTTCTGAGTTTATACACTTCCGCTAGCCACCAAACTCCCTAGACATGAACGTTTTTGAGCGTATCTGGGATGCCTTACAACGTGCTGTTTAGAAGAGATCTCCACCCCTACGTAATCCTACAGATTTATGGGCAGCCACGCAGGATTCATTGGGTCAGTCCTCTCCAGTACTACTTCAGACATTACTCGAGTCCGTACCGCGTCGTGTTGTAGCACTTCTGCGTGCTCGCGGGACCCAACAAGATATTAAGCACTTGTACCAGTTTCTTTGGCTCTTCAGTGTAGTTCCACATTACACAGGGGTGTATGGTTAAAAATCCTCCCTCGACGCCCAATATCAGCATGTCTTTGTAGTAAGATCAGTGGACCCAACTTATGCCACGATGTTGCTTCACCTACAGCACTGATCGTTGCCCAAGATTCCACACTGACATTATCGTACGGCATCTCAGGCCATATATGTACCGACCTTATTCTTAGTTGCTAAGCTACATAAATTGGTACCGTATGTTACGAGCTTCCAACAGGCTATCTATACCAAGGACGTGATTCTTGAGTTTCTCCCGGCGTATTTGATAATCAAAATATCCACGGGTGTGCTGCCGGTCTATAGTGTCCAACGGGCACAATATTTCGGCGTTCATACATGTCGCCATCATCGGGTGAACTGACGGACTGAGCTCCTGTGAACGTGCCGGCACGGAGATCCGTACGCTATGGCTGCTCAGAGGGAACTTGGTTCGGTCGCGGCGGCGGCCGATTTAAATACCCTCCGCCCGCGGCGCGCTCCCTCCGCCGTCCGCGCCCCGCGCCACGGTCGCGCGGTGGAACAGATTGCGACGGCGTCTGAGATGACGTCGGTGTGATGGCTCTGTCCGCCGTGGTCGTCACAACTATTCGTTTGCTCGATTTACTCTTGATTAACCCAGTCGCTGGTTCCCAAGCCTTGCTAAGATTATAGCCACAGTCACGGTTTATGAGGTCGTCATTGGTGCGAATTTCGATGGCCTCTCTAACAACGCTGTCCCAGTATCTCGACGTCTGTACCAGTATCCTCGTGCGGTCATACTCCATAGTGTGATTTTCCGACATACAATGTTCAGCGACCGCCGACTTGCTCGGATACATCAGTCGAGTGTGCCTCTGGTGTTCACGGCATCGATCCTCGACGGTACGCATCGTCTGGCCAATATACGACAAGTCGGCGGTCGCTGAACATTGTTTGTCGGAAAATCACACTATGGAGTATGACCGCACGAGGATTCTGGTACAGACGTCGAGATACTGGGACAGCGTTGTTAGAGAGGCCATCGAAATTCGCACCAATGACGACCTCATAAACCGTGACTGTGGCTATAATCTTAGCAAGGCTTGGGAACCAGCGATTGGGTTAATCAAGAGTAAATCGAGCAAACGAATAGTTTGTGACGACCACGGCGGACAGAGCCATCACACCGACGTCATCTCAGACGCCGTCGCAATCTGTTCCACCGCGCGACCGTGGCGCGGGGCGCGGACGGCGGAGGGAGCGCGCCGCGGGCGGAGGGTATTTAAATCGGCCGCCGCCGCGACCGAACCCAGTTCCCTCTGAGCAGCCATAGCTTACGGATATCCGTGCCGGCACGTTCACAGGAGCTCAGTCCGTCAGTTCACCTGATGATGGCGACATGTATGATCGCAGAAATATTGTGCCCGTTGGACACTATAGGCCGGCAGCACACCCGTGGATATTTTGATTATACCAAGGACGTTAAAAGTTAGCCTTCGACCCCAATTTAGTTCAAAGTCGTCAATATCCGGAATACTTCCTAACTAGGGATGGCCAAAGTCGTTCATCCTTGGGAACTAGTTCACTGGTGATCGCTCTCTTTTGGGAACCGTCCATTTTTACTCGTTCATCGTTCACTGTGCTTGGTACATGGTTCTCATGAACAACTGAAAATTAGTAGCATAGGTGACTGATGATGGAAGGCGCCAAAAGAGGGCACTTGCCTCTCCCCTGGAGTACAGAGTTTTTATTCATTCATTCATTCTCACAAACTTGTAATTTTCGTGATTCTGCAAAATATCTCGTTTGGCCAGCTGTAGCGTTATGTGGCTGATCGCAGTGAAATAATTTAAGGTGGCGCACGAAAACCCGGCCCCGAGTACAGATTGCTCGCCAATTACGCACGATTTGTTGACCGCTACGAGCAGAATAGATAAACATGTAATAATTAGGCAGTGAAGAAATAACAAGTAAGCTAATGCAAACAACTTCGAAGCAATAGATGACGACTGATAAGCGACTATTAGCAGCTAGTACTCGGGGCCGATTTTTCGTGCGCCACGCTGTACCACTGAGACAATATTGTAGGAGTTATCATATTCTCTCTACAAAACGTGACAGCATATACTCAAGTACGAAGCGCAGGTTTTATTCGGTTGTAAGTCGGTCTGCCTTCCATTACAAAGAACATACTCTTTTAGCTTGGATAAGAAAAACTAATGTGTGCCGTGCCGACGTCCTTTGCATGTGTAATAACAAAAAATCTTGCCTTTTTACAAATATTTCTTCTACTATTTATCGAAATAGTGAAGTAAGATGATACGCGGTTTTGTTACCTGAAAAGATGTATGTATTATATACCACGTAATTTTTATGTAATTTACGTAATTATAAAATACATTTTAATTACCGGTCGTGGACGCTGAATAGAATACGAAAAGAACCAGAAGTTCAGAGTTCAAAAAAGGTCTGAAACAGATCTAGAATGGGCGTGCGAAGGGAACGGAACGAACAAGAAAAACTCAGTACTGAACTATGAGCAGTCGACAGTGGAACTGCAACGAGTGGCCACGCCAAGAAGGACGAGTCCGGCCGAGCGAGACCGAGACCGAGACAGACGGGGACGGGACCGATGCTGGAACGAGACCGGCCGACGTGCCGTTCGGGAACGAGACCGACCGTTTCCCTCTCCCGGGAACTGTAAGTAGAAATATGAAGATGGTATCTGTTCTTTCGGACTTGTCCGAAAGAACAGATACCGTCGGTGACCATGCAGCTCTCCGAGAATGAAATGATAATTAAATCAAGACCCTAAGGCCTAAGTTGTCGACAGGCGTTGATATACATCGATGAGGACAGTTGAAAATGTGTGCCTCGACCGGGACTCGAACCCGGGATCTCCTGCTTACATGGCAGATGCTCTATCCATTTGAGCCACCAAGGGCACAGAGGATAGGGATTTACCCCTTCCACGCTCCCGGTGAGACCCACATTCCCAACTTAATGTCCACACACTACATTCTTAGTGCCCCTGCCCATTACACTCATTACTCGCGGCAGACAATCTTACCGAGTCCCGCAAGAGTTCGAGCAATGCGTGTGCATCCAGCACAGAAGAAGAAGGTCAATAGCCGGTTAGCCTTAACTATATGCAGATGGTTACCTGTAAGCATACAGCTGATGACTAAGTCTATCGATATTTGACCTCAGAGTTCGCTGCAGAAGCCTCCCACGGCATTGCTCGACATTCAGGAAGGTCATAACACTCTGCCACAACTGATGGCAAATACATCACAGTTGTAATTACACACCGAAATTGCTGTGAGAAAAACCAGCACTCATAAACAATGGGTCATAATGCACGACATGTATTGGAGGTTGAGAAAATCATTCTCATGCTCTCTACTAGGTGACATTAGGAAGTTCTATTACAAGACATGCTCAAACAATTTGTATTTTGTGTTTTGTAAACACCAGCATTGAGCGGGTAAAACAAGACGTGCTATAGTCCACAAAACAACAACACCTCTTGAACCGTAGCTTGTTGTTGCCGAATATAAATAATTGTGTTATTTCCAACATGTGAGCAGATGGCGCGAAAGGTTCTATTCTGTTATGTTATTTCATGTGTCTGAAATGTTTGTAATACCTATGTGCGTGAAAATTCATTTAGAGACAACGATTTGAACACCAGGGACGCTCCCAAACCATGTACGAGTAATTTTGTCCATCAAATTGAAAGAAACCGCTTAACACAGATTTTGTTTTTTAGGGTTTAAATTCTCGCTTTTTCTTTACTCCAATGAAAGTTTCGAAATAACAAGCACATTCTCCAATGATCGATAGTTTTCAAAGCAAAATAGTGGAAGTTTTTTTGATTTTACGCAGGGTGGACATGTGTGGGAGTTGTGAGATAAGTTAATACATTAATCAGATGAATCGGTATAAAGCAATGACCTCTGTTGTTTGTAACCGCCCTGTTAAATTGTTAGGAACTAAGTCAGCCGGTGTCGTAATTTTGAAATGAGAGTTAGTATGAATGTCGCGTAATAAATATTTCGCGTGAAGCGCCGTTGTGACACAGGCAAAGGTCAACTGTGGAAACCAAGCCACTGAATATTAAAAGTAACGTTATTAAGGAATACACCCGACTGACTACACAAAATAAGAGGGCACGTACATTCGAGAGTGAGTGGTTCAAAATAAGAATTAATACCGTGAGGGAAATGGGTCGTAAGTATAGTTACGTCGGTACACACTCAGTTGTATGCGAATGTACGATCGGGATAGAGGCATGTACTTTCTAAGTACTATCATTCCCCGTGGCCTGGGTAAAAGAATTGTGGTTAAAATGCGTTTATTCATCTGAGAAATAAAAAATCGGACTTCGTAATTAAATGAAAAGAAAGATTGCAGGTTCTGAATGTAGCGGCAAATATGATCTAAATATTCAAATTGACATTGGCGGCCACGAAGGGAAAGACATGAACACATTCACGTACCTCTATTGTTGAGCAGCACCGTCATGAAGATCGTCGCCTCCATCTAAATTCTCCATATAAAACTGAAATAATAATAATCTTCCATAGGTACAGGAGCTGGGACCCGCGGTATCGTAAATGAGAAAATCGTATTGTTTCAAAAGTTGCTTTCATTATTTAGCACAATTTCACTTCACAATATCGAGCACTTCGTTTATACCGGGTGATCAAAAAGTCAGTATAAATTTGAAAACTTAATAAACCACGGAATAATGTAGATAGAGAGGTAAAAATTGACACACGTGCTTGGAATAACATGGGGTTTTCTTAGAACAAAAAAAAAAAAAACAAAGTTCACAAAATGTCCGACAGATGGCGTTGGACAACAAAAAGTCAGTGACTGCGCATGACAATCGTGTATAAAAGGAGCTGTAATGAGAGAGAGAATCAGATGCGCCAGCAGTCGCAGCATGTTGACGTTACATGAAAAGGCGCATTTAGTGGAGCTGTATTATCAGAATGGGGAATGTGCTAGTTCAGCGTCACGATCCTATCGCCATAGGAAGGGGATTCGAACGGGTAAAGGTCCGTTGACAAATGCAGCTGTGGCGAGAATGATTTCGAAGTTCGAAGCCACGGGTTGTTTAGACGATAGACCCCGTAGTGGCCGACCGAGCACAAGGCGTAATGCTGCTGGGACAGTTCAGGAAGGAATGGAGACTGTAGCGGGTTCGTCTATGCACGGGGAAGTCAGCGCTCGTGCAGTCGCACGTCGCACCGGCATTCCATACACTACTGTTTGGTTGCCACTCAGGGGTACCCTCCGATGCTATTCATACAAAATCCATCGGCATCATGAACTGTTACCTGGCGATTTAGTGAAGCGGAGGGCATTTGCGGTGTGGGCGTTTCAAAATGGTTCAAATGGCTCTGAGCACTATGGGACTTAACTGCTGTGGTCATCAGTCCCCTAGAACTTAAACTACTTAAACCTAACTCACCTAAGGACATCACACACATCCATGCCCGAGGCAGGATTCGAACCTGCGACCGTAGCGGTCGCGCGGTTCCAGACTGTAGCGCCTAGAACCGCTCGGCCACTTCGGCCGGCGCGTTTCAAAAGATGGCGGAATATGACGATTTGTCGAGTAACGTGTTGTGGACCGAGGAAGCTCATTTCACGCTCCGAGGGTCTGTCAACGCCCACAACTGCAGAATTTGGGCTACCGAAAATCCTAGAACTGTCGTGGAAACTCCATTGCACGACGAGAAAGTCACGATATGGGCTAAATTTACCACATCTACCGTTATCGGGCCTTTTTTCTTCGAGGAAATGCGTGATTCCGGTTTTGTAACTGCTACCGTGACGGGTGAGAGGTACGCCGATATTTTACAGAATCGCATCATCCCCAGCCCGGCTGATAAACACCTGCTGGAACGTACGATGTTTATGCAGGATGGCGCTCCACCTCATATTGATAGACGCGTGGAAGATCTCTTGCGCGTGTCGTTTGGTGATGATCGTGTGCTCAGCCGCCACTTTCGTCATGCTTGGCCTCCCACGTCCCCAGACCTCAGTCCGTGCGATTATTGGCTTTGGGGTTACCTGAAGTCGCAAGTGTATCGTGATCGATCGATATCTCTAGGATGCTGAAAGACAACATCCGACGCCAATGCCTCACCATAACTCCGGACATGCTTTACTGTGCTGTTCGCAACATTATTCTTCGACTACGGTTATTGTTGAGGAATGATGGTGGACACATTGAGCAATTCCTGTAAAGAACATCATCTTTGCTTTGTCTTACATTGTTATGCTAATTATTGCTATTCTGATCAGATGAAGTGCCATCTGTCGGACATTTTTTGAACTTTTGTATTTTTTTGGTACTAATAAAACCCCATGTCATTCCAAGCATGTGTGTCAATTTGTACCTCTCTATCTACTTTATTCCGTGATTTATTCAGTTTTCAAATGTATACTGACTTTTTGATCACCCAGTACATCCAATCACCACGCCATGAAAACAACGAAAGGTAACTATTAGTAAAAACTAACAAACGAAGAGAGTAAATCTTCTTTTCTCCATCAGTGTTAAATACTTTTCAAATGAATCTTTGATATGAGAGCCGAATAATTATCTATACATTTATCAGTAAGGAAAAATTATTAAGTTTCCTTACATTGCCCCCTTGGTTGAATTGTCCGAAAAAATGTCAAACTCCGGGCAATGAGCCCAACCACTCTACACTGGTAGTTGTTTCACTCCTTTACACACGTACTTGAATTGCACTGTTCGTGACTTTTAAGGAATTTCCCAACACCACTTTGCTTATAATAGTTCTGGTGCCGGCCCTGACACTTAGGTAACCACTTGTAACATTCGTTTCTCTCGTATACAGTACATTTACAGTTTTTTTAGCTATGAGAACATATGCAGTAGGGTACACAAAATATGCACTAACTTACTAACTACACACAAAAATTACTGCATCGTCCTTTACATCAAATACATTAATGTTACATTACATTTTATACAAGTCCATAGCGCAGTTCTTTATGATTGCGTTATAGCATCATTGTTACTGCGTGCAAATAACGTTTTCAGCAGCACGTTGACAACAAAATTACATTTCGCAAGTCTTTTCTATGAGTCTACCATTACATTTACCTGAAAATAAAAAAAAGTTTCACAAGAACGTCGTATATTTTGGTGTGCCGATCCAGGCTGTAGGGTTGGCAAGGGTATCTGGTGTGGTAAGTGTGTTAAATTCTTCCTTACAGTTGCTTATGCTCCCCACTGCTTCCTCTTTTATACCAGGATCTATCTGATAACGTCCCGGTATATCTCCTTTCTAGGTTTCATAGTTGTTTCATCATGGGCAAGGTAAACGTATAACAAATAAAATTCATAGAGATTAGTACTTACTCTAACTTAGCACTAACATATACATAAACATAGGTGCAGTTCAATAAACATGGGTGTAGTTTTTATTTCGTACCGTGTGACGTAGATCATGAGCTGTAGTGGTAAGACTTTATTTAGTGGGTCACGAGATCGTGTCTCTACATCTTTTTGCACTAGGGCGAGTGTCCATTTTGCTTTCCATTCAAATTGTCCTCCTGCATCACGCCGTCAGTCGATAATGCGCCAGTTGCAAGTAACCACTCGCGCAACAAGTAGTCTGGCAGCACGCTACGCGCCGTTTCGAGTCCTGTATCAGCTCACCCACCGCCGGGTGGTGATGTCTTGCGTGCCTTTCGATACATCTGTATGAAGTGTTTTGTGCAGCGTTCGCAGCATTTACGAAACTGCTGCACCTGCATCAACTCGTCGTACACCTTGGCTGCGAGGAGGTATCACAGGTCACCTCCTACGTTCACTGCACGAAGGTAAGTACTGCGCATTACTATTTAGCTTGCCAAGGGCGCGCTGTTCCAGTGCACAAACACCCGAAGGAAGGCTCGTGGTTAAAACTTGTTCTCACTTGCCTCTATGCGTATAACTCAAATGTCACTGAATAAATCAGTCACTGAATAATTCATTGTCACTGGGTAACTATACACTGTTCTGATCATTTTTACCGTTCAAAAAACTGTAGATCATGAGACCACTGGCTAGGTTTTAGTAGTTTGTTACCACGTTCACTATTTTCTCCTGTATCCCCATCAAAACTTTATGTGTGTACATACTGCTCAAAATATCTCATTACACAAGTTGTTAGCTGAATGTGCTCTCAGAAAATACGTGCCTCTAGTACTACAGTTCGCGATCGCGATAGTATCTTACATCTCACAGGACATAAGAGAACACGTTTTCGAAAACAACAGCACTTCCCTAACTCAGGGTCGTGATACAAATTCACCTATACATCGAAACGACTATAGAAAAAATGAATGCACCATAGAAATTGTCTTCAAATGAGGCAAAATGGGTGCACTAACTACCCGCGAGTTACAGTCGGGGGGGAGGGGGGGGGAGGATCTTTATGTTACCCAACATTGTAACAACGCGTGTTACACTCATCAAAAGTAAGTAGAATGAAATAAAAACGCATAGATAAACAAATCAATAAAAAATAATAAAAAATAAATAAACAGATCATTCACACATAAATAGAAAATTAAAATGCTAGGTAATACGAACAACAGATTGATAATGAAGCTTGGCTGCTGTATGCTATACTGCTTCCTAAATCTGTGTCTGTGTTTGTACATGTTCGTGTGTTCATCATTGTATCACTGCTATGCGCAAAATTTTTTTTAACGTGACCTTAGTCACTCCTTACTTTACTTCTTCTACAAAATATCTTAAACTCAGAATGGATAAAATATAATAAACGTAAGAGAAAATCAGTGTATGCATTCTCCTAAAGTCAACAAAGATTCTTAGTACTTTCATGCCGAAGAAAGGACAAATTATTAAAAATCTCTGGTGTTACTGAGCCGCCGGCCGGGGTGGCCAAGCGGTTCTAGGCGCTACAGTCTGAATCCGCGCGACCGCTACGGTCGCAGGTTCGAATCCTGCCTCGGGCATGTATGTGTGTGATGTCCTTACGTTAGTTATGTTTAAGTAGTTCTAAGTTCTAGTGGACTGATGACCTTAGAAGTTAAGTCCCATAGTGCTCAGAGCCATTTGAACCATTTTGTTACTGAGCCTCGAGTAGTGTACTTCACAGTGATCTTGGTAATATTTTACAACGTCGATCGTAAATCATAGTGACATTAGTGTAACGTAGTTGCTTCTCATGGCCGGTCGATCAGTTTCCTATAACTTACCTTGTACATATTTCTTTATTATTATTATTATTATAAGAGACGGTGTTTTAGTTTTCCTCAGATAACGTTTTCAAATCGTACCTCAACAGTGTATTTGCACTCTAGCGTGTGTATAAAGTAGAAAAATTATTTGTATTTGAGTAAGATCACTCTTGTTTTTTTTTCATAGGTTATATCTTTAGATGCACTTTACTTAGATTAGGTTGTCATGCGTGTGGTATATACCACGCTAAACTTTCATTAGCAGCCATAAATCATTTCATCGTCGCAGCATATAGAGAAAGTTAATACCATTTTGCTCGATGTATTCATAGATAATGCCTAGTGGGGTGGATACGTCGGAAAAAAAATTTCTCTCTGCGACACTACATGTACTTGCATGACCATATACTTATGCAGTACCTTATGGAGTCCAATAATTTTTGGAACTTACACTGTACCTTACAATCTTGATGCACAAGTGGCATAAAAAAACTGACAGCTTCTTTGTTCCGAGATCTGTGCTAAATGTACGCTCCAGAATCCTTCGTGCATAAACTTAAATATAAAATACCGCTGTGATCATTAACTATTCAGTCAAACCTTCTAAGTACACCCTGTGCTAACATTGCTAGTCTTCAACTGATGTGTATGTCCTAGCTTGCTTGTGTATTGTGTCCACAGTCACTGACAAATGTAAACGAAGGTAGTCAAATGCTCTGATTCACGTAGCTGCATAAATTACTTTACCCTAATCGTATTCCTTTTATTACCATAGGTTACGTATTTCACTTGAGTGCATAGATAGTTGTGAAGTGTGATACTTAAACATGGTAGAATTTCCTCAAGTCTCTGTGTGCATAGAATCCTTTGATTTTATTATTGTCAGGATACGCAAGTAAATAACATCCGTCATGCGCAATATGTACAATAATGTACGGACCAATATAGCTTATTTGCCACTTAGCGTTTTTATTGGCTAACAGAGAAGATTTCACATGGGTCTTAAGTAATACTTTGTTTCTAGCCACAAATCTGGTAACACCATGTAGCTGTTTGCCAAAGTGTTTCTCACGGCGTTGAGCTTGTTCTGTAATAGAGATCAATACCTGTCTTACCTTTTTCATTTAAACCTACAGGTTGTCTTGCAACAGGTGGGATGGGGTTCATCCATTCATTGTTTTCTTTCCTGTTGTATATTAAATCCGACGGTGTAACTGTTGTATCGTAAATCGGAAGATTTTTTACCACCTGTTCAAATACGTTAAGTATTCAATCCATTTAGACTGTTTGTTAGCTACATACGTCCTCATAAAACTTTTCAATTCACGAAAAATCCTTTCTGTCCGGTTGGATTGTGGGCTATATTTGAATATTAAAATTTGTTTGACCTGCTGCTCTGCCGGCCGATGTGGCCGAGCGGCTCTAGGTGCTTCAGTCCGGAACCACGCGGCTGCTACGACCACAGGTTCTAATCCTGCCTCGGGCATGGATGTGTGTGATGTCCTTAGGTTAGTTAGGTTTAAGTAGTTCTAAGTCTAGGGGACTGATGACCTCAGATGTTAAGTCTCATAGTGCTTAGAGCCATTTGAACTTGCTGCTCTTTTCGAAATTGTTTCCAAGCACGGCATGTGCAGTTGGTTGCATTATCTGATAAGATCACCTGAGATTTCCCAACAGACGGAAAGTAGTCATTTAGCATACGTCTAATAATAATAGGCTTAGCTGCGGTTGTTTTTGTAGCATACAGTTTCACATATTTTGAAAATACATCATATAAACCAATTATATGTTTCAAACTTCCTCGTGCAGAGGATGAAGGTTCCATAGCATCTATACATGCCAGCTTTAGGTTTTTTTTTTTAGGTAAAATAGGATGTAACTCTGTCTCGCACTTCCGATTGACAGACAATACAAGTTTTCAAAATTTGTTGCGTGCGTCGATGCATATTGGTAAAATAGCAGCAGTGTACACATTCAACTTCTCACAGCACTTGCGGGCACCGTAGTGTCCCCAAGTGAAACGACTATGTCATATTAAACTTTTCTCACTTGCTTCGGGTATACAAACGCACCATATATCGCTGCTTGGATTTCTCCTACAGAGCAATACATCTTTAAACAACTGGTAATGCTGTCGTACAGGTGCAAGTTGGTTATTGTTTAATTGTAACCTGACTTACCTCCACCGCTCATATTCTTCCTGTAATTTGGCCATGATGTTACTCATATCCAAAAAATATTTTCTAACTTAAGTGTTCTTAATGAGCATAATCTTAAATTCTGGTGTTTTGTTCTGTCAACTCTTCAAACACAGGCAAACCTTGGGGTAACCGTGACAGTGCATCGGCGATTACGTTGTCTTTGCCATTCACATATACACTCCTGGAAATGGAAAAAAGAACACATTGACACCGGTGTGTCAGACCCACCATACTTGCTCCGGACACTGCGAGAGGGCTGTACAAGCAATGATCACACGCACGGCACAGCGGACACACCAGGAACCGCGGTGTTGGCCGTCGAATGGCGCTAGCTGCGCAGCATTTGTGCACCGCCGCCGTCAGTGTCAGCCAGTTTGCCGTGGCATACGGAGCTCCATCGCAGTCTTTAACACTGGTAGCATGCCGCGACAGCGTGGACGTGAACCGTATGTGCAGTTGACGGACTTTGAGCGAGGGCGTATAGTGGGCATGCGGGAGGCCGGGTGGACGTACCGCCGAATTGCTCAACACGTGGGGCGTGAGGTCTCCACAGTACATCGATGTTGTCGCCAGTGGTCGGCGGAAGGTGCACGTGCCCGTCGACCTGGGACCAGACCGCAGCGGCGCACGGATGCACGCCAAGACCGTAGGATCCTACGCAGTGCCGTAGGGGACCGCACCGCCACTTCCCAGCAAATTAGGGACACTGTTGCTCCTGGGGTATCGGCGAGGACCATTCGCAACCGTCTCCATGAAGCTGGGCTACGGTCCCGCACACCGTTAGGCCGTCTTCCGCTCACGCCCCAACATCGTGCAGCCCGCCTCCAGTGGTGTCGCGACAGGCGTGAATGGAGGGACGAATGGAGACGTGTCGTCTTCAGCGATGAGAGTCGCTTCTGCCTTGGTGCCAATGATGGTCGTATGCGTGTTTGGCGCCGTGCAGGTGAGCGCCACAATCAGGACTGCATACGACCGAGGCACACAGGGCCAACACCCGGCATCATGGTGTGGGGAGCGATCTCCTACACTGGCCGTACACCACTGGTGATCGTCGAGGGGACACTGAATAGTGCACGGTACATCCAAACCGTCATCGAACCCATGGTTCTACCATTCCTAGACCGGCAAGGGAACTTGCTGTTCCAACAGGACAATGCACGTCCGCATGTACCCCGTGCCACCCAACGTGCTCTAGAAGGTGTAAGTCAACTACCCTGGCCAGCAAGATCTCCGGATCTGTCCCCCATTGAGCATGTTTGGGACTGGATGAAGCGTCGTCTCACGCGGTCTGCACGTCCAGCACGAACGCTGGTCCAACTGAGGCGCCAGGTGGAAATGGCATGGCAAGCCGTTCCACAGGGCTACATCCAGCATCTCTACGATCGTCTCCATGGGAGAATAGCAGCCTGCATTGCTGCGAAAGGTGGATATACACTGTACTAGTGCCGAAATTGTGCATGCTCTGTTGCCTGTGTCTATGTGCCTGTGGTTCTGTCAGTGTGATCATGTGATGTATCTGACCCCAGGAATGTGTCAATAAAGTTTCCCCTTCCTGGGACAATGAATTCACGGTGTTCTTATTTCAATTTCCAGGAGTGTATAATTTCAGAATCACAGGACTGCAAAAACAAAGTCCACGGCCCAAGGCAATTATGTAACAGCCTACAAGTGAGTAGAACGCTTACTGCCTGGTGCTGTAGACTCGTACATGCTTGCCAAATATATAATAATTAAATTTCTTAAATGACCAAACAATAGAAAGGGCTTCTAACTCTGTTGTGGAATACCTGCGTTCACATTCTGATAGTATGCTGATAGCAAAACTAATTACTTTAACATTGTCGGTGCCACCACATTCGTCCAGCTGAAACAAACAGACTCCTAATCCCGAAAATGAAGCATCTGCCGCTTTACAAAAATCTTTCCTCGTGTTAGGACGTCCTAAAATATTGGAATTTACCAAAACATGTTTTATATCATCAAAATCAGCTTGGCACTGTTGCGTCCAGATCCACTGTCTGTCCTTCCTTAATATACCTAATAATGCAGGGCTGTTGAGTAACTGGTTCGGTATGAACCAACGGAAAAATCAACACAAACCTACGAATCCCTTTAGCTGTCATTTTGTGCAAGGTGCTGGAAAATTATTTATCGCCAACAGTTTCTCAGGGTCAGGTTTTAACCCTGCGGGCGAAATTACGTGACCGAGTAATTTGATGTTTTTTCTTAAAAATTTAGTTTTCTTGAGGTTTGCTGTGACACCAGCTGCTGAAAACCTCTGTAGCATTCTATTTAAAAGCTCTAGATGTTCGTTCCAAGTAGTTGTTGCTGTTACGCAATCTGCCAGTATGAAATACGGAGGTCGACACTAGTTAAACATTGTACTCTATGAAACCGCTGTAATTGTTCTTCTGGGTTTTCAGGTCGGATGGTTACTGGGACAATAATTTTATTGATCTCCCTGGCATCGAGAACAAGTCTCACCAAATCATCTGCTTTCTTTACTGCAAGTAGCGGACTGCAATATGGCGATAATGAGGTCTTTATAATATTCCACACCAACATCCTTTTTATCTCCTGGGCCACCGCCTTTCTTTCCGTCCATGGTATGGAATAAGTGTGTTTACAGAACGTGTCGTGGGGCCGGACATCTATGCGATATAGATACATTCTAATAACTCCACGTTTCTTGTCGAATACGCGAACACAATGTAACAATAACTTCTAAGTTCGTTCTTTTGTTGCTGAGAGATTTCTGTGCATTCCAATATTTTATTTTCGTACTCGTCCTGCTCTACTTGTTGACACCACAGTTCGTTCGAATCATGGCATCGAAATGTTTTGACTTTTAAGATTGGGACGTGCATAGCTTGACAAGGCTTGCCGTTCCTACTTTTGACTTTTATCAAATCTACAGTACAGTTCTTCCCATTAATAAACAGATGACACTTCCCAGTTTCTAGGTCAATTTTTGCACATTTTCCCCTTAAGAAATCCATGCCGAAGATACACCGTTCCGTCAGCCCTACTACCACTAGAAAAACTGACTGAAAAACAATATCTTCAATTTGTATTTAGAACATGGTTTGTACCTTATCTAGTTTCGATTTTCCACCTATGGCTCCTAATATCTTGCAATTCTGCACTGGATAGGTCGGCAAAGCTGTGTGGCTGTCAATCTCTTTAAACAATGCTTTCGACATCACACTAATTTTTACACCAATATCCACAAGGATATGAGTGGGTATTTTTCCTACTATAGGTTGTAAACTGGCTTGCACTATACCATCCTCTTCATAAAAATGTGGTTCTTATTTTCTAATGTTGTTGATCAACAAATCACGCATGTCCGCTTCATTGTGACACCTGAGCAAATTACTACCATGGTAGCGTGGATCGCTCCCACAATTATCCGTGGCCAACAATGGGGAATGAGGCCACGTTTAATTTAACGCCCTATTATTTCTGTTTGTGGGTGTTTTGTTTGTCACTTCTATAACATCCACTCCCGACGTGTTGTTCCTCTGTTGTGCATTCCGATCATGATTGTGCCCTGAGTTTATTGGCGTATTGTTACTTTGCGCCCGCTTCAGTCTGGAACCGCGTGACCGCTACGGTCGCAGGTTCGAATCCTGCCTCGGGCATGGATGTGTGTGATGTCCTTAGGTTAGTTAGGTTTAAGTAGTTATAAGTTCTAGGGGACTGATGACCTAAGATGTTAAGTCCCATAGTGCTCAGAGCCATGTGAACCATTTTTTACTTTGCGCCTGGGACTAATCGGGTACTGCCACTGCACATTTCGTGGGTCAGCCGTGTTGGTATTGTTACTAATTTGAGACTGAAAATTACTGTAAGCGTTAGCCCACTGATTGCCGTTATCGATTCTATTCCAATTTCGTTTCCGGTTACCAGAGTAGCTAGAGTAGTTTCTGTCACCATTTTTTCTTTTCCTGTTATACCCTGGGTTAAAATTTTGGTTGTAGTTATTACTAAAACTGCCTTGCGAACTCGGGCCAGGCGTAAGAGCTGCTGCAGCGGGACCGATAAATGCCAGTCGTGACATAGCCCCGCACGCTATATTGTTGACGCCGTACTGCGACTTCCGCTGCTGAGGCTGGTTGCCACCACTTCTACGGAAATTATTTTGGTTGGTGTAGCTCTGTCTTGCATCTTCAATAATTAAGTCAATAGAGTTCAAGACAGATAGAAAATTCTCCAAATTGCTTTCGGGTACTTGTACTAGCTTTCCCCGAATATTAAGCGGTAGTTTAGCTTTCAGAATGCGTAGGACGTCAGTGTGTGTCACTGCTCATCCCAGAACCTCGTTTGACTTAAATATTTATCAAAATACTTTCAAAATGATCCAATTTTTGGATTATATTGTTCAGGGACGTATAGAGCTATTCTTAGTCTCTCTTGAACTCCGCGTGAGCGGTACTTTGAAAGAAACGCGTTTTCAAACTGTTCTAATGTCTGACAAGTTTATGAAATTTCCATCGCCCATAAAGCTCCATCGCCTTGGATGTAACCGGTAACATATTGTATCTTTTGATGCTCCGACTACGTTTTAGGCAATACATTTCTGAATGACTTTATAAAAATTACCGGATGCACAGATTTCTTTTCAAGGATAAACACTTTAAATTGCCCGTGTCTTACAATACTCTCTTCTAACGAAACTGATGACAATGTGGGTTCAGCTATCTGCTGTATCTTTCCTTCATCACGGTGTCGTTGGTTACCGTACATCTCATAATTTGGTGAACACATTCGTACATTAGGGATAGGTTAGTCACTAATTGCACTATCGCTCTTACCTGTGGATATGTTGTCTAGCTTTTCTTCTGCGTCTTGGTGTCGTTCTTTCATTGTGCTAAGTTTCCTGTTAAGTTGCTCGACTATTTGATTTTGCCATCTTGGTAAGTCCTGTGTCAAAGGTTTCTGTATCTGGCCTATGTCAGTTTGTATCTTAAATACAGATGTGTTTTGTGTAGTGTATTCTTATTCCATTGTGTTACTTATTGCTTTTTGTAATTCTGTTTCTAGAGTACGGTTTATGTGTGTGTCTTTTTCTTCTAGAAAGTCCTCAAACTGCTATTTTTGCAATTTTGTCATGTCCTCAACTTGATTTACAGCTTCCTGCATTTTTGTATTGAGCTCGGTTTGCTGTACACTCATAGCATTGAAATTTTCAGTTAACTTACGTATCTGATATGGCACTATCTTAACTGTGGTTTTCAATTTATCAACATCCTGATTCATGGCATTTAAATCTTCACGTACCACTTCTATTACCTGATCCGCTAACTCTCTTTTTAGTTGTGTCAGTTGTGTTGTCAGGTTATTGTGCATATCAGTAAGGTTTTTTACATCACTCTCTAGCTTGTTCACTTGAGTGGTTACACCCCCTATCTGTCTTGCGACCTTGTCTACCTGTGTATTAATTTGGGCTGTTATCTGAGTTACAAATTGTGACATCAAATCTACCTGCATTACTCTAAACATCTGTATAATGTCTGGCTCTACTGGACCTTGTACATTTGCGGAATCTGGAACAGTTTCCAATGTTGACATATTATCGTCTGTCGCTTGCGACTGGGTACCACTAGTCGCTGCGATTGCGTTATCAGTATGTGCAATGTCTTCTACTTCTGTGTTAGGCATAGGTTGAGCAACTGATTCCTCATAGTTTTCTTTTGTGACCTTAATTTCACCATAGCTATATATAGCCGCAAATCAGCGTGTTTCCGAACTTCACTACTATTGTGGCTCGTACTACTCGTAAACAAATCACAGATGAAGTCCCACTCGTTCGTGAAATTCAGTGTAGCAAAATATGTCTCAGGTGGAACAGAAGACTGATAAGTGACTTCTACGCGCGCAGTCAATGAAAATGATCGGCCATTTCGTGATACACTCACTTATAATAATAATAATAATAATAATAATCATCTCAGCCTTTTCCCACGTCATGTGGGGTCGGCGTTGCTTTGCTGGATCCTTCTCTTCCATAAATGTCTATCCAGTGCTTCTTCTCTGAGCCGCCATTTTTCCCGTATGTCCCTTGCTGCCTTGTTCTTCCATCTCAGTTTCGGTCTTCCTCTTCTCTTTCGTCCTTAGATTTCTGGGTGTTCAATTGTTCTCCCCACGTAGTGCTCCCATCTTCTCTGTACATGTCCATACCATCTTAACCTGCTTTCTTGGATTTTGTTCCCTATGGGCCCCACTTTCACTGTTCCCCTGATGTACTCATTCCTTAGTCTATCATTTCGTGACACCCCACTTATCCATCATAACAATCTCATTTCTGCCACTTCCATCTTTTTCTCTTGGTCTTTTGTAACCGCCGAGTTTCTGCACTATACAGCATAGCAGGCCTTACCACAAACTTGTAAAACTTTCCTTTCATTCTGCAGCTAACCTTATCACACAGTACTCCACTCAGTTTCCTCCAGTTCATCCATACACTACGTATCCTGTGCTGTATTTCGGCCTCCAGTCCTCCATCACTTTGCATGTAAGATCCTACGTATTTAAATTTCTTGACCAGCGTCAGTTGTTTTCCCTGCAGTTTAATATATAGATCTTTGGCATCCTTTCTACACATATACTCTGTTTTCACTACGGTAATTCTGATTCCCCTTTCCTCTAGAGCTTTTCTCCACTGTGCTTGTCTTGAAGTGCCTCCTGGTGGGTTCACGGATTACATCATCATCGGCAAACATCATGCGCCAAGGTGCCTCTTTTTTCGCCTCTTTGACTAGTACATCGATGACAAGGCAAAGAGATATGGGTGAGAGCAGATCCCTGATGCAGTCCTACTCTCACTGGATATGCCTTTGTTGCACCTGCACTGCCCCTGACTTCTGTCATTGCACCTTCATACATGTCTTCTACTACGCTGATATATTTTTCTGGCAGGCATTTACGTCTGACATCTCCATATCTCTTGCCTCGGCACTCTGTCATATGCCTTCTCAAGATCTATAAAGTCCATATGCAGTTCGGCTTGTACTTCTCTGTGCCTCTCCATCAGTTGCCTTAGTGCAAATATTGTGTCAGTTGTTCCTCTTCTCCTCATAAATCCAAACTGTTCTTCACATACTTCAGTTTCTAGACGCGACCTCTTCTCAGTTATCCTTTCCCAGATCTTCTTTGTGTGGGACAGCAGTTTTATCCCTCTATAATTGCCACAGTTTTGGATACCCCCTTTACCCTTATGTATGGGAACCAGTGTACTGCTTCTCCACGCATGCGGCATTCTTTCTCCTTTCCAGGTCTTTTGCATTATCTCCCAGAGAATATCAGTTCCCTGTTCTCCCAGACGCATAATATATTTACTAAAATCTACAAAACTAACTGAGAAAGAAATTTTGAAAAAAATGCGTGCTACGCAGTGGGTGTCGCAAAAATGCAATTTACAATTAACCAAAAGCGTAGTAGTGCTGTAGCTCTTACCTTACGTATTTTCTTTTGCCGGTCGGTTTTCTTAGTAGTAGGTTTAATGTTTAATATTCCAAACCTTCCTTCTTTTCCAAATTTTTAGGAAATATGTTTGTAAATTTTATGGACAGATTTCTGTAATAATTTTCTTATCTGGTACGCAGTTGGCGTGACATGTAACAGAATCATTTGGTTATAGCGACAATAATGGATGGAAAAAAATTATTTAAATAATTCAGTATAAAATTTGTACTCCATGAACCATGGACCTTGCCGTTGGTGGGGAGGCTTGCGTGCCTCGACGATACGGATAGCCGTACCGTAGGTGCAACCACAACGGAGGGGTATCTGTTGAGAGGCCAGACAAACGTGTGGTTCCTGAAGAGGGGCAGCAGCCTTTTCAGTAGTTGCAGGGGCAACAGTCTGGATGATTGACTGATCTGGCCTTGTAACACTAACCAAAATGGCCTTGCTGTTCTGGTACTGCGAACGGCTGAAAGCAAGGGGAAACTACAGCCGTAATTTTTCCCGAGGGCATGCAGCTTTAGTGTATGATTAAATGATGATGGCGTCCTCTTGGGTAAAATATTTCGGAGGTAAAATAGTCCCCCATTCGGATCTCCGGGCGGGGACTACTTAAGAGGACGTCACTATCAGGAGAAAGAAAACTGGTGTTCTACGGATCGGAGCGTGGAATGCCAGAACCCTTAATCGGGCACGTAGGTTAGAAAATTTAAAAAGGGAAATGGATAGGTTAAAGTTAGATATAGTGGGAATTAGTGAAGTTCGGTGGCAGGAGGAACAAGACTTCTGGTCAGGTGACTACAGGGTTATAAACACAAAATCAAATATTGGTAATGCAGGAGTAGGTTTACTAATGAATAGGAAAATAGGAATGCGGGTAAGCTACTACAAACAGCATAGTGAACGCATTATTGTGGCCAAGATAGATACGAAGCCCACGCCTACTACAGTAGTACAAGTTTATATGCCAACTAGCTCTGCAGATGATGAAGAAATTGATGAAATGTATGATGAGATAAAAGAAATTATTCAGGTAGTGAGGGAGACGAAAATTTAATAGTCATGGGTGACTGGAATTCGAGAGTAGGCAAAGGGAGAGAAGGAAACATAGAAGGTGAATATGGATTGG
The DNA here is from genome assembly GCF_023898315.1 of Schistocerca nitens. Lineage (NCBI taxonomy): Eukaryota > Metazoa > Arthropoda > Insecta > Orthoptera > Acrididae > Schistocerca > Schistocerca nitens. The sequence goes on from NC_064621.1 coordinate 470,285,677, forward strand.
GGGACAGAAATGAAAGAGGAAGCCGCCTTGTAGAATTTTGTGCAGAGCATAACTTAATAACAGCTAACACTTGGTTCAAGAATCATGAAAGAAGGTTGTATACATGGAAGAACCCTGGAGGCACTAAAAGGTATCAGATTGATTATATAATGGTAAGACAGAGATTTAGGAACCAGGTTTTAAATTGTAAGACATTTCCAGGGGCAGATGTGGACTCTGACCACAATCTATTTGTTATGAACTGTAGATTAAAACTGAAGAAACTGCAAAAAGGTTGGAATTTAAGGAGATGGGACCTGGATAAACTGAAAGAACCAGAGGTTGTACAGAGTTTCAGGGAGAGCATAAGGGAACAATTGACAGGAATGGGGGAAAGAAATACAGTAGAAGAGGAATGGGTAGCATTGAGGGATGAAATAGTGAAGGCAGCAGAGGATCAAGTAGGTAAAAAGACGAGGGCTGGTATAAACCCTTGGGTTACAGAAGAAATATTGAATTTAATTGATGAAAGGAGAAAATATAAAAATGCAGTAAAAGAAGCAGGCAAAAAGGAATACAAACGTCTCAAAAATGATATCGACAGGAAGTGCAAAATGGCTAAGAAGGGATAGCTAGAGGACAAATGTAAGGATGTAGAGGCTTATCTCATTAGGGGTAAGATAGATACTGCCTACAGGAAAATTAAAGAGACCTTTGGAGATAGGAGAACCACTTGTATGAACATCAAGAGCTCATATGGAAATCCAGTTCTAAGCAAAGAAAGGAAAGCAGAAAGATGGAAGGAATATATAGAGGGTCTATACACGGGCGATGTAGTTGAGGACAATATTACGGAAATGGAAGAGGATGTAGATGAAGATGAAATGAGAGATACGATACTGCGTGAAGAGTTTGACAGAGCACTGAAAGACCTGAGTCGAAACAAGGCCCCCGAAGTAGACAACATTCCATTAGAACTACTGATAGCCTTGGGAGAGCCAGTCCTGACAAAACTCTACCATCTGGTGAACAAGATGTACGAGACAGGCGAAATACCCTCAGACTTCAAGAAGAATATAATAATTCCAATCCCAAAGAAAGCAGGTGTTGACAGATGTGAAAATTACCGAACTATAAGTTTAATAAGTCACAGCTGCAAAATACTAACGCGAATTCTTTACAGACGAATGGAAAAACTTATAGAAGCCAACCTCGGGGCAGATCAATTTGGATTCCGTAGAAATGTTGGAACACGTGAGGGAATACTGACCTTACGACTTATCTTGGAAGAAAGATTAAGGAAAGACAAACCTACGTTTCTAGCATTAGTTGACTTAGAGAAAGCTTTTGACAACGTTGATTGGAATATTCTCTTTCAAATTCTGAAGGTGGCAGGGGTAAAATACAGGGAGCGAAAGGCTATTTACAATTTGGCAGAAACCAGATGGCAGTTATAAGAGTCGAGGGGCATGAAAGGGAAGCAGTGGTTGGGAAAGGAATGAGACAGGGTTGTAGCCTCTCCCCGATGTTATTCAATCTGTATATTGAGCAAGCAATAAAGGATACAAAAGAAAAGTTCGGAGTAGGTATTAAAATCCATGGAGAAGAAATAAAAACTTTGAGGTTCGCCGATGACATTGTAATTCTGTCAGAGACAGCAAAGGACTTGGAAGAGCAGTTGAATGTAATGGACAGCGTCTTGAGAGGAGTATATAAGATGAACATCAAAAAAAGCAAAATGAGGATAATGGAATGTAGTCGAATTAAGTCAGGTGATGCTGAGGGAATTAGATTAGGAAATGAGACACTTAAAGTAGTAAAGGAGTTTTGCTATTTGGGGAGCAAAATAACTGATGATGGTCGAAGTATAGAGGATATAAAATGTAGACTGGCAATGGCAAGGAAAGCGTTTCTGAAGAGGAAAATTTGTTAACATCGAGTATAGATTTAAATGTCAGGAAGTCGCTTCTGAAAGTATTTGTATGGAGTGTAGCCATGTATGGAAGTGAAACGTGGACGATAAATAGTTTAGACAAGAAGAGAATGGAAGCTTTCGAAATGTGGTGCTACAGAAGAATGCTGAAGATTAGATGGGTAGATCACATAACTAATGAGGAGGTATTGAATAGAATTGGGGAGAAGAGGAGCTTGTGGCACAACTTGACTAGAAGAAGGGATCGGTTGGTAGGACATGTTCTGAGACATCGAGGGATCACCAATTTAGTATTGGAGGGCAGCGTGGAGGGTAAAAATCGTAGAGGGAGATGGTTGGTTGGTTGGTTTGGGGAAGGAGACCAGACAGCGTGGTCATCGGTCTCATCGAATTAGGGAAGGATTGGGAATGAAGTCGGCCGTGCCCTTTCAGAGGAACCATCCCGGCATTTGCCTGGAGTGATTTAGGGAAATCACGGAAAACCTAAATCAGGATGGCCGGACGCGGGATTGAACCGTCGTCCTCCCGAATGCGAGTCCAGTGTCTAACCACTGCGCCACCCCGCTCGGCTTGTAGAGGGAGACCAAGAGATGAATACACTAAGCAGATTCAGAAGGATGTAGGCTGCAGTAGGTACTGGGAGATGAAGAAGCTTGCACAGGATAGAGTAGCATGGAGAGCTGCATCAAACCAGTCTCAGGACTGAAGACCACAACAACAACACATCTTTTTCTGAAAGAAAGGTCATGGGCCGCGGTCGTCATTGTAACCGCCCTGTTAAATTGTTAGGAACTTAGTCAGCCTGAAACGTCCCCTTTCAATAATAGTACACTACTGTGCTTAAACTGACGCACAATATTTTTAGCGCAACGCAATCTGACTTTAAATAATCTCTACAAGAGAATGGCCCTGACTAACATTAACCTGTACTTTTCACAAATCACTTACCTCACAAAAATCTTGGTTACTCCCATTACTGCAATAAAGCCAGCGCCACTACTGCCAGCTAAATAAAAGATTCAAACTATGGAAGGCACTAACTACTGATAGGGATAGTTAGCAAATGAAAGATATTAATAGAGAACAACCAATGTATTTACCTCAATAGTCATAATATATATAGCAGTTCATGACAAATTTCCATGACAAATTTCAAAACTCCGCCTTCTCTCTCCCCACATCCACCACTGCTGGCGGCTCACCTCCAACTGCGCAACGCTACGCGCTGTTCACAGCCAGCTGCCTAACACTACAATGGCGAGTATTACAACAATGCAAAGCAGCCACCGACTGCACACAGCAAAGCCAGTGATTTTCATACAGATGTGGCGTTACCAATAAAAAAACCTAAGCAGCCTACTTACATAGCCCCCATGCTCCCCACAAAAAATTTTACAAATGGTTTTGGGCAGTGGCCACTACAGATTTGTTAAAATTTTTCATAATCGTAATTACAATAACAAAGAAATCAAATGCACACACTTATTGATACAATGTTGGTCAAAAGCTAAAATTTTCTCACAGTCCATAAAGACAGTCCTGGTCATTCATCACATTGCAGTGTTTTTCTCAAAGTCTGAGCAGTAAAAGAAAATGCACATGGAAGTAGTGGATTTCCATGCAGTCTTGAAGAAGTAGCGTTGTCCTTCCAATGGAAAGACAGTGCTGACTCGTGACATGCTGACAGGTAATGGGCCACAACAGAGCAAACCCACAGCGGAGTCAGTCGAAGTTTTGAAGAAGATTGGTAGCTAGGTCATCACAGAGCAGACCCACTGTAGTCCTGGTAGATATTACGGTACTGGTGGGCCACCAGAGGTGCAGACCCACTGCAGTCCTTGTAGAGACGGCCAGCAGCCATCTGTTGCAAATGTGCAGGTGCACAATCACCATCGAAGAGTCTTGCGGATAATGTAGTAAGTCCATAACCACCACTTGTGCACTCACAAAGTTTTTAGAATTGTCCTCAGAACCAGCAATGCTGTTATCCAGTCCCTTGCTGAATTATTAACACACGTGCAAACACTAACAGTCCCTACTTCTCACATATTGTCCATATACTATGACCAACAGAAACGTGTGCAGTGAAATGTAACTTACAAGTTACTTAATTTGATGAACTGGTGTCAATTACAATTTTATAACATAAGAATACATTTACAAAGGTACAAAATACATCATTAAAGAACATAACAATACAGATAACATTTGTAGTAATATGGGCTTTACAAAAGAATAAAAATAGACATATACGTCAGTGTTACAGGAATTATGACAAGAGTACATACATAAAAGATCAGAATAACTTTCGAAACATCAACTTCACACATGAGCATTAACACAAAACAGAATAAATATTTCGTGTGAAGCGCCGTTGCGACGCAGGTAAGGGGCAATTGTGAAACCTAACCAACTGAATATTAAAAGTAACGTTATTAAAGAATACTCCCGACTGACTACACAAATTAAGAGGGCACGTACATTCGCGAGTGAGTGGTTCAGAATAAGAATTAATACTGTAAGGGAAATGGGTCATAAGTATAGTTATGTCGGTACACACTCAGTTGTACGCGAACGTACGATCGGGATAGAGGCAAGTACTTTCTAAGTACTATCATTCTCCGTGGCTTGGGTAAAAGAATTGTGGTTAAAATGCATTTATTCATCTGAGAAAGAAAATAATGCAACTTCGTAGTTAAAAGAAAAGAAAGATTTCAGGTTCTGAATGTCGCGGCAAATATGACCTAAATATTGAAATTGACAATGGCGGCCACGAAGGGAAAGGGGGGATGAACACATTCACGTACCTCTATGGTTGAGCAGCGCCGCCGTCAAGAGCGTCGCCTCCATCTAAATTCTCCATGTTGTTGTTGTTGTTGTGGTCTTCAGTCCTGAGACTGGTTTGATGCAGCTCTCCATGCTACTCTATCCTGTGCAAGCATCTTCATCTCCCAGTACCTACTGCAACCTACATCCTTCTGAATCTGCTTAGTGTATTCATCTCTTGGTCTCCCTCTACGATTTTTACCCTCCACGCTGCCCTCCAATACTAAATTGGTGATCCCTTGATGCCTCAGAACATGTCCTACCAACCGATCCCTTCTTCTGGTCAAGTTGTACCACAAACTTCTCTTCTCCCCAATCCTATTCAATACTTCCTCATTAGTCATGTGATCTACCCAGCTAATCTGCAGCATTCTTCTGTAGCACCACATTTCGAAAGCTTCTATTCTCTTCTTGTCTAAACTATTTATCGTCCATGTTTCACTTCCATACATGGCTACACTCCATACAAATACTTTCAGAAAAGACTTCCTCACACTTAATTCTATACTCGATGTTAACAAATTTTTCTTCTTCAGAAACGCTTTCCTTGCCATTGCCAGTCTACATTTTATATCCTCTCTGCTTCGACCATCATCAGTTATTTTGCTCCCCAAATAGCAAACCTCCTTTACTACTTTAAGTGTCTCATTTCCTAATCTAATTCCCTCAGCATCAACCGACTTAATTCGACTACATTCCATTATCCTCGTTTTGCTTTTGTTGATGTTCATCTTATATACTCCTCTCAAGACGCTGTCCATTACATTCAACTGCTCTTCCAAGTCCTTTGCTGTCTCTGACAGAATTACAATGTCATCGGCGAACCTCAAAGTTTTTATTTCTTCTCCATGGATTTTAATACCTACTCCGAATTTTTCTTTTGTTTCCTTTACTGCTTGCTCAATATACAGATTGAATAACAACGGGGAGAGGCTACAAGCCTGTCTTACTCCCTTCCCAACGACTGCTTCCCTTTCATGTCCCTCGACTCTTATAACTGCCATCTGGTTTCTGTACAAATTGTAAATAGCCTTTCGCTCCCTGTATTTTACCCCTGCCACGTTTACAATTTGAAAGAGAGTATTCCAGTCAACATTGTCAAAAGGTTTCTCTAAGTCTACAAATGCTAGAAACGTAGGTTTGCCTATCCTTAATCTTTCTTCTAAGATAAGTCGTACGGTCAGTATTCCCTCACGTGTTCCAGTATTTCTACGGAATCCAAACTGATCTTCCCCGATGTCGGCTTCTACTAGTTTTTCCATTCGTCTATAAAGAATAAAATACCATAAAATAGTATTTTGCAGCTGTGGCTTATTAAACTGATAGTTCGGTAATTTTCACATCTGTCAACACCTGCTTTCTTTGGGATTGGAATTATTATATTCTTCTTGAAGTCTGAGGGTATTTCGCCAGTTTCATACATCTTGCCCACCAGATGGTAGAGTTTTGTCAGGACTGGCTCTCCCAAGGCTATCAGTAGTTCCAATGGAATGTTGTCTACTCCGGGGGCCTTGTTTCGACTCAGGCCTTTCAGTGCTCTGTCAAACTCTTCACGCAGTATCGTATCTCCCATTTCATCTTCATCTACATCCTCTTCCATTTCCATAATATTGTCCTCAAGTACATCGCCCTTGTATAGACCCTCTATATATTCCTTCCATCTTTCTGCTTTCCTTTCTTTGCTTAGAACTGGATTTCCATATGAGCTCTTGATGTTCATACAAGTGGTTCTCCTATCTCCAAAGGTCTCTTTAATTTTCCTGTAGGCAGTATCTATCTTACCCCTAATGAGATAAGCCTCTACATCCTTACATTTGTCCTCTAGCTATCCCTTCTTAGCCATTTTGCACTTCCTGTCGATATCATTTTTGAGACGTTTGTATTCCTTTTTGCCTGCTTCTTTTACTGCATTTTTATATTTTCTCCTTTCATCAATTAAATTCAATATTTCTTCTGTTACCCAAGGATTTCTACTAGCCCTCGTCTTTTTACTTACTTGATCCTCTGCTGCCTTCACTACTTCATCCATCAAAGCTACCCATTCTTCTTCTACTGTATTTCTTTCCCCTATTCCTGTCAATTGTTCCCTTATGCTCTCCCTGAAACTCTCTACAACCTCTGGTTCTTTCAGTTTATCCAGGTCCCATCTCCTTAAATTCCAACCTTTTTGCAGTTTCTTCAGTTTTAATCTACAGGTCATAACCAATAGATTGTGGTCAGAGTCCACATCTGCCCCTGGAAATGTCTTACAATTTAAAACCTGGTTCCTAAATCTCTGTCTTACCATTATATAATCTATCTGATAACTTTTAGTATCTCCAGGGTTCTTCCATGTATACAACCTTCTTTCATGATTCTTAAACCAAGTGTTAGCTATGATTAAGTTATGCTCTGTGCAAAATTCTACCAGGCGGCTTCCTCTTTCATTTATTAGCCCCAATCCATATCCACCTACTACGTTTCCTTCTCTCCCTTTGCCTACACTCGAATTCCATTCACCCATTACTATTAAATTTTCATCTCCCTTCACTATCTGAATAATTTCTTTTATTTCATCATACATTTCATCAATTTCTTCGTCATTTGCAAAGCTAGTTGGCAGATAAACTTGTACTGCTGTAGTGGGTGTGGGCTTCGTATCTATCTTGGCCACAATAATGCGTTCACAGTGAGGAGATGAAGTGGTGAGGGGTGGTAGTGGGGGGAGGTAAGACTGGCTCTTAGTTGGTTACTTTGTGACCGCTCTTTGAGGAAACACAAGTTCAGCTGCAGCCCTTCTCTCCTATTGAAGTCTTTAGAGGTCGGTTTTTGTGGTATTTGTGTTATTACGATGAGTCTCTCAATCTCCAGTACATGTGTTGCATTATGACCCACTGTTTACGTGTGCTGGTTTTTTCACGACAATTGCGATGTGTAATTAGAACAGCGAAGCATTCGTCATCAGTTGTGGTAGTGTGTATTGGGCTTCCTGAATTTCGAGCACCAGGCGTGCAGGGTGACTGTGGAGCAATGCAGCGGGCAGCATCTCTAGCGAACACCGACATCAAACAGCGATAGACACATTCCTCGCATGTATGCTTACAGGTAATACACTTATTAAACTCTTCTCTGTCCAACACCTACATCTCGCCAGCTGGACACAGTTCCTGCCAAATATAAAAATAGCATCTTCACTGCAGCCTTTTCCTCGTTAGTTTGTAGGTGAAGGAATCATCCTACGTAGAGTTTGAGTACGTCTGCCACTAGTTTCGTATTGTGAATTTTTGTCCCAGCAGGATAACACCAGTTGTATGGCATCGTCAATTTTTTTATCTATACTGCGATTTTAGATGCTCCTTGTGTAGCGCTATGGATATAGATGTGTAATTAGGCCAAATCTTTATGATTAATTACGTAATTAGAACCGATCTTTACTTCAGTTTCCTACCCAAAGTAAATAAAAGTACACTAGCCTAACCCTCCTCTCCTGCATCTGGATAGTTTTCCTGTGTTGAGAGTGCACTTGGAACATCCACCCAGAAGGACCAAGGTTCGAGTTCCAGAAAGGACACTGCCATTTTGAGTTTCCCGCAAGTTCCCGGTGGTTAGGAGGGGGGGGAGGAGGGACATCAGCAGACCCCTGGAACAAAGAAATTCCCGCAACTTTTGAAATTCCCACTATTTTTGGAATTTCCCTCCAAAGGTCGAAATTCCCGTGAGTAGGACAGGTAGGGATGTGGAGGGGGAGGGGAGGGGGCGAAGGCCCCATGACCTCAGCTGGGGATGGGGGTAATTAATTGATCAGTTTAATTAATTTGCATATCAATTTGATATAAAAAATGCACCAGTGTCGCCATCATCCCACTATTGTTGGCTTCTGGGGCCTGCGCTGAAATGGAGTTTGCACCCTGTCAACACATGATTGAGACACAAAGAACAGCTGCTTTGAGGGGGGCTTTGATACAGCATGTTTCTTTAGGTTTTGTACCACCTCATAATGCTGGCCCCTCATGCTTGCGTCGATAATACCACAGTACCATTGTCACAGATTTGGATTCCGCATGCCAGATAACACAATGGGTCTTTTTCTGATCTATCGCAATTCTGATACACTTCAAGGCACTGCTGCAACGAAGCACAAAGCGAAAAATCTGTGAGGCCTATCTTTAATATTTTCCATGTTATACTTCTTTGAAATGATAGAGGAACTTTAAGGATGCTATATATTTGTTATTCGTGTTTCTCTAAACGGGCTGGTTTCTACGAATCGGGCATGACCGATTGCTTCTCCATTCTGGTCATGTGATCCGTCTCTGATGACCTCGTCATTGATGTAGCATTAAACCATAATATTCCTACTTTTCGAAGCTCTTGGCTGTCTTCAGTGAAACTCATACTGCCCACAGTTACCTATATGGCTTGTCGCTGTGTTCTCCACGTCAGGTTCGAATCCTGCCTCGGGCCTGGATGTGTGCGCTGTCATTAGGTTAGTTAGGTTTAAGTAGTTCTAAGTTCTAGGGGACTGATGACCTCAGAAGTTAAGTCCTATAGTGCCCAGAGCCATTTGAACCATTTTTCTCTCCACGTCATGTACAGGGACCGTCTACTGTAGCTGCATATATTCAATAGCTCTTTTCCTTTCCTTCACTGTACTGTGATATCCGTGCATAAAGTGTTTATCTCTGTCTGTTCTGTCTGTGTATCTCTCACGTTTTAATGGTGTGTTTGATAAGTGTTGTGCTTTCCGGCGTACAGCTGAGTTGTTGATTGCACGCTATTCTGACGATCGACAGAGTCGTCTTCTTCGGGTACTGCAAGCTGTGTTCTTACCACCCTTGCTCACTGGGCTTCAATCAGGCCAACAAGCATAATGACACAGCATGAAGCACATGCAGACGACACTACTGTTATAATTAGAATTGTAAAATTACCGTAGGCTATCATAATTAAGCGTAGACTATTGTAGTTCTCCTAGTGGCCTTGGTCTGTTAAGATCGTAATCGCGTTACCTGTGCATTAGGTGGGTTGCATATCTAGCGGACGTTACCTGCTGGTTGGTTGGTTTGGAGGGGGGATAAAGGCACCAAACTACAGGGTCATCAGTCCCTATGTTACCTGTTTTCGATAGTTTTATTCACTTATCGGATCAGTGTCTTACTAGATTCCCCCAGAAACCGTTGACAGTGAACCATCTGGAAACTGCTTGTGGATATATAAAAAGGCGTGTAAACTAGGGAACACTTTCGTTCTATGTAGTTGTCTGTTACTTAAAAATAAGCAGTATTTAGAGCAAAACTGAAAGTGTCGATTCTTAATACAGGTTTTATTCGAAAATTGTTGATTTGTTACGTGAGACTCAGGGATGATTTATTAAAAATAATAAACAAAACAAATTTGTCATATAGCGCTAGAAAAAGCAATTTTTTTCAAACATTTCATAAAAAGCATTCGATACTTCGTCGAGGTTATGTAAAATATGTTTCTGTTATTCATAAACAGATATCGCGCTTATTAGTAATAACAGGAAACTCTTGCCTTTGTTCGTGATGAAGAACGTTCTATTGAGTGCATCATAACAATAACTATGTAGGTTTTATACGTTTGTCCATGTAAACTGCGCTTGCATCAAAAATAATTTCTTTGGATACGGAAGAGCGCAAAAGTTAAGCGATCAACTAGTTTTTATTACTTGGAAAATACAGTTTATATTTTGTACGTATATAAAATACACAGTGGACTAACGCTGAACGATATGCGGTTCTAATTATGTGTTAACAAACAAACAACGCCCGCATCTCGTGGTCGTGCGGTAGCGTTCTCGCTTCCCACGCCCGGGTTCCCGGGTTCGATTCCCGGCGGGGTCAGGGATTTTCTCTGCCTCGTGATGGCTGGGTGTTGTGTGCTGTCCTTAGGTTAGTTAGGTTTAAGTAGTTCTAAGTTCTAGGGGATGATGACCATAGCTGTTAAGTCCCATAGTGCTCAGAGCCATTTGAACCATTTGAACCAAACAAACAAAAAATAAACAGAAGCCGTCGGCTCCCATTTTCTCTCTCACATTGATTTATGTTTCCTTCTCTACCAGCACTAGCAATACTACCCGTGATCCTACCATTTACTACGTCATTTATGTACTGTACCAAAACTACCGTACCATAGTTTTGTATAGCGCAATTCTAGTTGACTATGTTTTTCAAACAATTATTAAGTTGTTCTCTGGAAATGTACTCACCTTTAATATTGAGAAAACGCTACATTCAGTTCTGTACAACAAACAGAGTCGTACCAACAATAGATGTAGCACACGATTCGCAGTCAGTAAATAGGATAGGATGCTCCAAATACCTGAGTGCACGTTTTGACGAAAACTTGAACTGTAAAAAGCGTATTACTGAACTAATCAAACAATTAAGTTAAGCTACTTCAGCTCTGCGTATAATTTCCAATCTTGTAAACAAACTAGTCAACCTCCTGACATATTTCTATTCAGTCTTACGGAATAATATTCTGTAGTAGCTCATATCTTACAAACAAACTATTGATTACCCATGAGCGAGCAATGAGAACAGTATGTGGCGTTCTCCCGCTTGACTGAAATGCAAAACACAGACAGTTATTTTCTAAAAAAAAAAAAAAAAAAAAAAAAAAAAAATCATCGCGGGTGACGAGACTTGGTGTTAAAGATGCGAATCTACCATAAAACGATAAGTGCAGATATTCATATGAAAGGGAAACTCTTTGACGACATAACCGACATTCAGGCCAATTTGATAAACGAGTTAAGCAGTATCCCAACGAAAGACTTTTTTGACAAATTTCAGGGTTTGTGTGAACGTTCCGTGGGGTATACTCAAGTTGGGGAAGAACGCTACCTGAATCGTTAAAACCACCATCTTAACCTTTCTCTATTTTTTATTAATCCAGACACGAAACTTTTAGGATTGATAGGGTACTATGAGAGCGAGTACAGCTTTGTGCTGTCTGGAGGAAAATTGAACTTATCTTGCACGATCGGTGCAGTTTTGTTTATCAGGCTTAGGTTGTGTTGGCAGACAGTTTAAATGTATTCGTGCAAATTTTGCTTATCTTCGGCAGGTGGCCCGAAGTATTGCGAGGTGCCGGGGCTAGCAGTGTATTTGACACTAAATCTTTCTTGAGTCTACATATGTAAATGATGCTCTAAGCCCCCCCTGTTCTAACTCCGACTTTTGCTGTTGCACAAGGATAAAAAAAAAAAACACGCGAACTGACTCTAATCAACCCTGCCAGTGGAGTAGAAGAGAGTTTGGCACCTGCAATAATTTAATTTGATAAATAAGTTAAATAAACGAAGGTTTCATTACCATAGTGGGAAATGATGGGTTGCTCTACCGATTAACAGAATGAAAGTTCTGTCCAAAATAACAATATGATTTATTAAGACTAAACACAAAATAATAAAAAAAACACATGCAATATTTATAATACAACAAATTGGCTCAAATTGGGGACTCATACAAACATTGTAAAGGTGAAGTTGTCCCTAAACTAGATCGTGAGGTTTAAGACGAAGTGGTATGTGGAGCCAATTCCTTGCCACTCAAATCTCAAGAGAGACACACAGCTAACCCAACAGTAATTGCTGCTACTCAAGACAGAACGAAGTTAGAAAAAGACGAACAGGCGCGTTCTGCTGAGCTCTGATTGACTAGGAAAATCCCTATCTGCCGGTGCTGCGGACATACATTACCAAACTGTCTTCTTGACTGCCAGAACACGATCTCGCGTATCGGCGGCGATGGCTGGTTGCTTCGACGTCCTCGACCGAAAGGCGAGAGCCGACTACCTAGAGCACCTGTACAGGCCGAACACACAACATTCCCGCCCCCACGACAGTGGCCGTGGTTAAACGTTCCAATCAGCAACTCGAAAACCGGCGGAAAATTCCACTCCATTGCCGGAGCACTACCATTCCACCAATGGAGATTCTTGGCGCCAATTTCTGTGCTGATTTTGCTACGTCACGGAGCTATGCCCTGAGCAAGCCAATCACAGTTACTATTTTGCAGAAAGCGCGGGAATTTTCCCGCCACAACTGCCTGGGTACACAAGTCATTCCCACACCTCGCTGGTAGCCCGCCAGAAAGTGTTTTCGCTAAGATTCTGCGAAGTAACGGAACCTCTAGCCCAGCCGCTACTTCAAACCCCTCCGGGCGTGTCTTTTGACAATGTCGGCGTCTGCAAAGCATTCACTCTACTTCCTCGCACCCGTCGGCTTAACCCTCTCCAGTTCAACAGAGCCCGCCTGTCACCGGACCACCCGGGAGACGAGAGACGCTGCGTGGGAAGTCCGCGTGTGAAGGAATAGCAACTTTCCACTGCATGCAATTAGAGAGGAGAATCGTAAGATAGAAATATGAGAGGGGGCTCATGCCACCTCTCAGTATGTTGCTGACACACATCTCTGGATCGTATTATTTATTTTCGTAGTAGAGTTTCTGTACATAACAATTTCCTTTTGAACACCATGTGCAGGGTGTTAAAAAAGCATTCCTTATTTCGATAGATGGTAGTATGAAAATGTCAATTTACATGGACTCTAAAATGCCCACGTTAAGAGCTATATATGAGCACTTGTTCATCATCGGTACTGTGAAATAAACTACTTCTTCTGCTAGTTCTTTGCAATTACGGATTATCTAAAAATGCAGTAGATAAATGATGATACATTCCTCTGTTATTGTCCGTTAGTGTTGCTACTGAAAATAGTATTCACAGTTCTGGGTAAGTGCAGTGCATATATTTATTCTCATGCAACAAGGTTGTGTTATGATAACTTTGTGAAATGCTTATATATTGTAGTTTTATCCATGGGTATTTTTTGAGCATATAGGGCACGGTCTCGAAGGTTGCTTCCATTTGCCGGACATCACAGAAGATCATGTCTGCTATGTGTCGTGTGGAGTAATAAGTTAAAACTACTGTGTAAAAGGAGCCCACGTTTGCTGGACATTTTTTCTTGTTTTGGTCCATCCTACCACCTCACTAAATATGGAGTACTTTTTTTTTAACACCCTGTGTTAAATACTTGGGAACACCTGGCGAAGAGAAGCATTTCTACGGTCAATAAAAGTTTTCTGGGTTTCTGACCGCATCGTCAATATCTGAAACTACCGACGTTTCGGTCACTGTTGCATGTGATCTTCTTCAGTGACCAAAACGTCGGTAGTTTTACATATTGACAATGCGGTCACAAACCCAGAAAAATTTTGTTGACCCTGTGTACTGTTTTTTTTTTAATCTATTTTATGTTCGTTTTCCGAAAGTCACGTATGAGACGAAGCCGTGACATGTCGAATATTTTCTTTAGACGTGCCCTAATGTTCACTGACATAACTGTCATCAACTGCAAGACGGGTGGCCGAGAGGTTCTAGGCGCTACAGTCTGGAAGCGCGCGATCGCTACGGTCGCAGATTCGAATCCTGCCTCGGGCATGGGTGTGTATGATGCCCTTAGGTTAGTTAGGTTTAAGTAATTCTAAGTTCTATGGGACTGATGACCTCAGAAGTTAGGTCCCATAGTGCTCAGAGCCATTTGATTTGTCATCAACTCGCCGACGTTTGAGATGCATCCTCTTGCTATGGGTAGTTCATCTATTTTCAATAATAGAATTTCCAGGCCAATTCTAGGGAGATTCAGGTAAAGATATCCTGGAAATCTTATTTGTCCTAGTGTAGAGAACAAGGTGGGCCACAACAGGTTCTTAAGCGGATCTCCAGGCTCGAAGGCAGGGGCTAGGAAGCGGACCGTCGCGAGATGGGCTCCGTCATGTTTCAATTGCAAAGACGCCTTGGAGGACGAGCGCGGGTGTGAGGGCACAAAGAGCGGAGGATGACCTCGTCCGGCGCGGTCACGCGGGGTCACACGCCACAAGTGGCCGTAGCGAGAGGCCACCTCCCACGCACGGCAGCGAAGAGGTGGCGGCGGATAGACTCGTGTGTACGGACATGCATGACACAGCGATGACGGCAATAAAACTGTCGATTGTATGACGGAGACACGTGTATCAGCGCGTGTCGAGAATCCGACAAAGGCAGGATCTAATCTTACCGAGACTTTAATTACACTACTGCCCATTAAAATTGCTACACCACGAAGATGACGTGCTACAGACGCGAAATTTAACCGACAGGAAGAAGATGCTGTGATATGCAAATGATTAGCTTTTCAGAGCATTCACACAGGGTTGGCGCCGGTGGTGACACCTAAAACGTCCTGACACGAGGAAAGTTTCCAACCGATTTCTCTTGGTGAAACGTTGTTGCGATTCCTCGTGCAAGGAGGAGAAATGTCTACCATTACGTTTCCGACTCTGATAAAGGTCGGATTGTAGCCTATCGCGATTACGGGTTATCGTATCGCGACATTGCTGCTCGCGTTAGTCGAGATCCAATGACTGTTAGCAGAATATGGAACCGGTGCGTTCAGAAGGGTAATACGGAACGCCGTGCTGGATCCCAACAGCCTCGTATCACTAGCAGTCGAGATGACAGGCATCTTATCCGCATGTCTGTAACGGATCGTGCAGCCACGTCTCGATCCCCGAGTCAACAGATGGGGACGTTTGCAAGACAACAACCATCTGCACGAACAGTTCGACGACGTTTGCAGCAGCGTGGACTATCAGCTCGGAGACCATGAACCTGGGTGCACGAATGACAAAACGTAATTTTTTCGGATGAATCCAGGTTCTGTTCACAGCATCGTGATGGTCGCATCCGTGTTTGGCGACATCGCGGTGAACGCACATTGGAAGTGTGTATTCGTCATCGCCATACTGGCGTATCACCCGTCGTGATGGTATGGGGTGCCATTGGTTACACGTCTCGGTCACCTCTTGTTTGCATTGATGGCACTTTGAACAGTGGACGTTACACTTCAGATGTGTTACGACCCGTGGCTCCACCCTTCATTCCATCCTTGCGAAACCCTACATTTCAGCAGGATAATGCACGACCGCATGTTGCAGGTCCTGTACGGGCCTTTCTGGATACAGAAAATGTTCGACTGCTGCCCTGGCCACCACATTCTCTAGATCTCTCACCAATTGAAAACGTCTGGTCAATGGTGGCCGAGCAGCTGGATCGTCACAATACGCGTGTCACTAGTCTCGATGAACTGTGGTATCGTGTTGAAGCTGCATGGGCAGTTGTACCTGTAGACGCCATCCAAGCTCTGTTTGACTCAATGCCCAGGCGTATCAAGGCCCTTATTACGGCCAGAGGTGGTTGTTCTGGGTACTGGTTTCTCATGATCTATGCACCCGAATTGCGTGAAAATGTAATCACATGTCAGTTCTAGTATGATATATTTGTCCAATGAATACCCGTTTATCATCTGCATTTTTCTTGGTGTAGCAATTTTAATGGCCAGTAGTGTAGTTGTTCCATTTTACACGGAGGTGACAAAGGCCATGGGACACCTACTAATACCGTATCGTACGTCCTTTTACCAGGTGTAGTGCAGCAACTCGGCGTGGTATGGACTCCTAAAGTCGCTGGAAATCCCCTGAAGAAATAATGCTCCATGCTGCCTCTACAGTACAGCCATCCATAATTGCGGAAGAGTTTTGTGCACTGACTGACCTCTGGATAACGTCCTATAAATGTTCGATAGGATTCATGTCGGGCGATTTGGGTGGTCAAATTTTCCACTCAAATTATCCAGAATGTTCCTCACGATGTCGTTCAGCTAGCAAAGGCACTCGCTCCATTTGTCTGCTGCCACAGCCCATTAACGCCAAATTTTGCCGCACTGTCCAAACGGATACGTTCCTCGCACGTCACACATTGATTTCTGTGCTTGTCTATTAACACTTACAATACTACGGTAAGGCCGCTGCTCTCGGTCGTTAAGTGAAGGCCGTCGGCCACTGCATTCTCCGTGGTGAGAGGTGATGTCTAAAATGTGGCATTCTCGGCACGCTCTTGACACTGTGGATCTCGCAATACTGAATTCCCCATTGGTTTCCGAAATGGAATGTCACATGCGTTTAGCTCCAACTACCATTCCGCCTTCAAAGACTGTTAATTTCCGTTGTGCGAGCACAATCACGTGGGAAATTCTTCCACATGAATCACCTGAGTACAAATGACAGCTACACCTTTTTACACCTGGTATATGCGATATTACCACAATTTTCATATGAGAATATCGCTGTCCCAGGACTTTTGTCACCCCAGTGAAGTGTTGCTGACATTGGCTGGGCCTGCGACTGACATCGGAATATGTAATCGATAGGTTCATGTTGGAACACGTGAGGCAATACTAACCTTACGATTTATCTTAGATGAAAGATTAAGAAAAGGCAAACCTACGTTTCTAGCATTTGTAGACTTAGAGAAAGCTTTTGACAATGTTGACTGGAATACGCTCTTTCACATTCTAAAGGTGGCAGGGGTAAAATACAGGGAGCGAAAGGCTATTTACAATTTATACAGAAACCAGATGGCAGTTATAAGAGTCGAGGGGCATGAAAGTGAAGCAGTGGTTGGGAAGAGAGTGAGACAGGGTTTTAGCCTCTCCCCGATGTTATTCAATCTGTATATTGAGCAAGCAGTAAAAGAAACAAAAGAAAAATTCGGAGTAGGTATTAAAATTCATGGAGAAGTAAAAACTTTGAGGTTCGCCGATGACATTGTAATTTTGTCAGAGACAGCAAAGTACTTGGAAGAGCAGTTGAACGGAATGGACAGTGTCTTGAAAGGAGGATATAAGATGAACATCAACAAAAGCAAAACGAGGATAATGGAATGTAGTCAAATTAAATCGGGTGATGCTGAAGGAATTAGATTAGGAAATGAGACACTTAAAGTAGTAAAGGAGTTTTGCTATTTAGGGAGTAAAATAAATGATGATGGTCGAAGTAGAGAGGATATAAAATGTAGACTGGCAATGGCAAGGAAATCGTTTCTGAAGAAGAGAAATTTGTTAACATCGAGTATAGATTTAAGTGTCAGGAAGTCGTTTCTGAAAGTATTTGTATGGAGTGTAGCCATGTATGGAAGTGAAACATGGACGATAACTAGTATGGACAAGAAGAGAATAGAAGCTTTTGAAATGTGCTGCTACAGAAGAATGCTGAAGATAAGGTGGGTAGATCACGTAACTAATGAGGAAGTATTGAATAGAATTGGGGAGAAGAGAAGTTTGTGGCACAACTTGACTAGAAGAAGGGATCGGTTGGTAGGACATGTTTTGAGGCATCAAGGGATCACCAATTTAGCATTGGAGGGCAGCGTGGAGGGTAAAAATCGTAGAGGGAGACCAAGAGATGAATACACTAAGCAGATTCAGAAGGATGTAGGTTGCAGTAGGTACTGGGAGATGAAGAAGCTTGCACAGGACAGAGTAGCATGGAGAGCTGCATCAAACCAGTCTCAGGACTGAAGACCACAACAACAACAACAACAGGTCCACGAGGGCCATACTCTACAACATGCAGGCTCTGTCCGCTTCCACTTGGCTAACGCCAGAGAATACTTGCATGCTGTCCACTCTGCCGTGCAGCATCGCACATTCACGTCACGTACCTAGTGTCAGCTAACTGACTTGTTTCCAGCAAGACAAGTATCAAATGGTTCAAATGGCTCTAAGCACTATGGGACATAACATCTGAGGTCATCAGTCCCCTAGACGTAGAACTACTTAAACATAACTAACCTATGGACATCACACACATCCATGCCCGAGGCAGGATTCGAACCTGCGACCGTAGCGGTTGCGCGGTTCCAGACTGAAGCGCCTAGAACAGCTCGTCCACACCGGCCGGCAAGCCAAGTATCAACATGGACAGTGCGAACATTCTACAACGATATGGACTATCAGCTTGGCGATCATACATGACGTCTGTTACAACGAGATAGCTACAGTGTCAAAAAAAATTAGTACAACCTGTTAGAAGTTTCCAATTCACTCAAGATTTATTATTGCAACAGTGCATATGGAATACATGAAATGATTACGTTTACAGACCAATAGCACAAGCGGTTCTGAGATAGCATTTATTAACCCATGTTGAAATACCCATGTTAGTACGTGGTGTAGCTACCAACGGCAGCAATGCAGGGGCTGTCTCTGCTATCCATTCAGTCGTACCATGGCGAATTTGTCCTGGCATACGTCATACCACGCCTGCTCGACCTGTTCACGTAATTCTGTAAAAGTTGTTGGCTGTACGAGACACTTCTTGTCCCATCATGTGCAAAAAGTGCTCGAGTGCAAACAAGTCCGGACATCGTGCTTCCGAGGGAAGTTGAAGCACGTCTCGCACAGCAAGTTGCGATTCATGGGCAGTGTGTGGGCGAGCATTATCCTGTTGGAACAACGCATCACCTTCGTGTTGCAATAACGGCAAGAGAACGGGTCTAACAACATTCCACAGGTACTGAGCGCTAGTTAGCGTCCCCTCCAGAAACACCAAAGGTGAACGAGTGCTATACCTTATCGCACCCCAGACATTAAGGACGGATGCGCTCTATGTCAGCGCTCATCTGGTCTCCGACGCACGCACAAACAATCATCACTTGCATGCCGGCAGAATCTGCATTCATCGCTGAGGACCAAGATGCGTCATTACGTCTTTCAGGTGACCCTGTGACGGCAACAGTCGAGCCGTGCACTTCGATGTTGTGGTGTAAGTGGAAGATAGGCTAAAGGTGTGCGTGCCACTAGTCCCACTACTAATAACTACATTGCAACTGTTTGTGTTGACAAGTTTGTCCCCACAAGCCCTCTTATCTGTACTGTGGTAGCTGTGTCATATGCTTCTCCTGCCCTCACCATACGACGATTCTGGTGAGGGTTGCACAACTGATGCAGCGCGTCCAACTTTGTGTGGCAGTTCTCCGGAAGGATCATCCTGCCACTTGTAAGGCCACAATTTGACCCCTTTCAAACTCACCTATTTGGCTGCAGGAAGCAAGAGTGAGTCTCCGTGGCATGGTTGCCTGCTTGCTTCACACGGTTGCACCACACTAAGTCTTCTGGCTTTGAGCATTCTCCAATAAAGAGCAGACACAGATGGCGCTCTGGTAGCTATGCCACCAGGCTCTCTGTTGGCGGATGATGTTGAAAAATGGCTCGGAGCACTATGGGACTTAACATCTGAGGTCATCAGTCCCCTAGAAATAGAACTACTTAAACCTAACTAACCTAAGGACATCATACACATCCATGCCAGTGGCAGCATGCGAACCTGCCACTGTAGCAGCAGCGCGGTTCCGGACTGAAGCGCCTAGAACCGCACGGCCGCAACGGCAAGCTGATGACGTAGATACCATGATCAGTACGTGTACTAACACACAGGTGGTATATGCCGCCATCGGATCAAACTCGAAGTCATCTTTCCAGGGGTGAGCCGTGGTAAAAACTGCTGTTTTGAAGAGCGCGCCGCAGCGCATTGTGTGAAGCAGTCGCCCTCCGTTTCTGGCGGTGGCGCCGCTGTGGTAATCGCAGCTTTGGTGTCTCCCTCTGGTGGGAAAGGGGAAAGGTTGCCTGTTCACGTGCATTTAGGGGGTGCTATGAGCTCGCCAGTCGGTCAGTCTGGGGTCAGTCTCTCCTCCCCAGCTTGCTAGTCTGTCCCTCGTCCGCATTTGTTAGACAGTTAGTGTCTGTCTGTCGTTCGGAGTGCTAGTATGTCTGTCGTTCGGATCAACCTTTAAAGCCGGCAACATGAGAGTCTTTCCACTCCGCCAGTAAGAGAACTCAGCGAGTGGTTGCCCGGTCGGGGCTTAGTTCCTGCATCTGAGTCTGCGCCTTAGGCCGCCAGTCTCCTCGAGTTTGTTCAGGCAATGGTCACTGGCGGTTGGATCGATCGGTTGGTCGGTCGCGCACTGAGACACAAGATGACTGGTCCGTCTTGAGCGTCGGCGCATGTGAGGTCGCCACGTCAGTCCAGTGGGCCTCGCCGTATACCAAGGGGAGTGGCTTCGCGGTCGACACGAGAGCAACAGGAGTCAACCCACGACACCGGTCTGGCCGGTGTGAGCTGCGACGCCGTGAGACGGGAGATCGGCGCGCCTCCCTGCGTCCGTTGAAGCGGCTGGCAGCGGACGGTTCGGGAGAGCGTTTTGGGGCTCCTGCGCTATGTCTTCGTCAGACATCGCAGTTATTAGAAGTTAAGTGATTCGAGATATGTTGTTTCATTTCACTTGTTTAATTTTACTTGTTTCTTGGTCAGTCTCTCGTCCCCAGCTCGCTCGTCTGTCTCTCGTCCGCATTTGTTAGGCAGTTAGTGTCTGTCGGTCGGTCTGCCATACGTTAATAGCTGCCTCTGTCATGTTTGTCGGATTCGGTGTTAACGAATTTATAGAATTAAAGGCCGAATTCCTGAAATATGTTTATCTTGTCTATCATCTTGCGAGGCGCTGTATGTGTAATGTAGAGCATGTTGTAAATTTTATGTAAGTCTGAATTTCATGGGTTTTATTTAAATAGTCGTCTTTATAAAATTGCCACCCTCCCACCGTAAGAGTCCATTATAAAAACAAATTGCACTTTCGGTGGCAAATATTTTTTTTAATTTGAGTGTTAGTACTATTTCCATCTCTCTTACGGGATGCATAGTTAATGTGTTTTTGTGAGTTGTTAAAATTTTTAGATTAAAGTAATCTGGTGTGTTGCAGATTTGCACCAGTGTAGTTTTTCAGAGGTCGTTGTGAGCGGTCGTGACTACGGCCGTGTTGAAAGGGAGCGGAAGCTTCTCAAACCCGAAGGCTACTACTGTAACAAAAGTTTCTTTTATTCTGCCTCTGAATAATTGTAACTTGCTATTTCTAGGGTGCTTTTCTGCTTATAAATTTTAAATCTGTTTTTTGAAAAGGCTTTTATGAATAAAATTTCCATTGGTTAAAATTTAATTTGTTTTCATCAGTTATTCCTTGGCAACTACTTCCACGCTCACATAGTGTGTTAATGTTCTTGACGAATCGCTAGTAAATAAAGTAAATTCTTTAAGAAAAGATTTTGAAAGTAAATACCACGGTTCAAGGGGTACTATCAATGATACTGTGTATCAATGATGAACATCCAACTACATCCAAGCACGGTCCGACAAACACCAATACATGTGCTGCCGAACGGTACAATCTACCAGTATTACAGAGATGTTCTGGTGTGGCTCGATTAATAAACGACCTCTGTAGGCTACTAACGGCCAGTTCCTACCCTAATATACGTATCTGATCCGAAAACACAGTGGTCAGTGTGTAATTTTGTGGCAACGTCAGGTCCCTCAAATTGCGTAGCGACGTTAAAAGCTGCGGCCAAGTCACCAGGATTATCCATCTTCGCTAGCACTACGTGACGTCTCGGCAGGGACACCACATAGAAAAACATCTAAAGCTCTGCTTTCGGCTTCCCGCAGTAAGACTACATCGGCCTCTGCGTTTTGCTTCAGTTCGTAAAACTGCATGTTAATCTTTCGGATTTTATCTGAAATTGCCTCTACCGATCCATTATGCTTTTGTGTTTTACTGAAGAATCTACTGCTGTTCTTTTCACAGTAACGCAGACATAAATCATCAACCACTTGTTGAAACTTCTATGCCTTGCTAAGATCTTTCTAACCAACCACTCACTGCAACGGTACCCATAACATCGTTAATGAACGTAATTATATTTTCGGTCCTTTTGGCAGAGGAAGGCGTTATTAAACTGCTCAAATGGCTCTGAGCACTATGGGACTTAACATCTGTGGTCATCAGTCCCCTAGAACTTAGAACTACTTAAACCTAACTAATTTAAGGACATCACACACATCCATGCCCGAGGCAGGATTCGAACCTGCGACCGTAGCGGTCGCGCGGTTCCAGACTGAAGCGCCTAGAACCGCTCGGCCACGCCGGCCGGCCTATTAAACTGCAACACGGGCTCGATCCAACAAGCATTTCTTCATTGTAGGGCCAGGGAGTTACCACAGTCACTATACCTTAACAACAGCTTATTTCAATAATCAAAGAACTGATCAGAAATGACAACCCACTGGGGCCACTAGCGTACAAACGATAATTGAAGATATTCAGGGTGAAGCATATACCAGTTTCACAGGGTTTATTATCATCCACGCCTTCCGACGCAACCGGATTTCAGTTCACTAATATGAGAATTTCGTAATAGCTGAAGTATAAAGCCTCCGTGGAGTCCAACGTCCACTACTGTCGCCTTAACAGAAATGGCAGGTATCGGCAATAGCTGCCATGAATTCACAACTCCCATCAGGACCACCAATATCTACGTGCAACTTCTCTAATTAGCACAAAGATGCTAGCCTGAGCTGCGCTGCGACTAAATCCACATCGAAAGGTGGCTACGCCGGCCGAAGTGGCCGTGCGGTTAAAGGCGCTGCAGTCTGGAACCGCAAGACCGCTACGGTCGCAGGTTCGAATCCTGCCTCGGGCATGGATGTTTGTGATGTCCTTAGGTTAGTTAGGTTTAACTAGTTCTAAGTTCTAGGGGACTAATGGCCTCAGCAGTTGAGTCCCATAGTGCTCAGAGCCATTTGAACCATTTGAACCAAAGGTGGCTACACTGAGCCACAGCGCCAGAGTTCGCGCTAGAGAGTATTGTTCCGCCGCCTCCACTGGCAGTGATTATTGAGATGTCGTAGTGGGCAGTGCTTGTCGAGGACTCGTAGTAGTCAGTTCGTGTTGAGATGTGCTAGTGGGCAAGGCTTGTCGAGATGTTGTAGTAAAGAGTGCTTGTTCCATGTTTTATGCAGTTGTTTGATGGGCTAGACAGCATATGTTATTCGAATGGAAATACTGTAATGATCAGAGTGCTTTTCGTCAATATATATGAAGGTAAAATATTCCGTGTTTTTTTTCATTATTTCAGTGTCTTAAATAATGCGTCATTACAGGTTCAGTCAACAAAGCATCTGGCTTGTGTTCTTGGATTAGAGTGTAATTCTGGTTCTCTTGAGTAATTATGGTATTTTTATTTTCTTTAATTAATTCAGTATAAATGACATTTAAAATTTCTTGTGTTATTGAAGAAGAACCGTGCCAGATGCGTACGTTGAATCACACTTCCACACACAGAACAGTTATACTTGTGCTTTGGTTTCGTAGGTTTTATAGTTGCTGGGGACTTAATTAATTGTGTTAACGAAAAATTCCATTTCATTCTTTGTTATTGTTCTATGCAGTCAGATAGCGTAATAATACTAGTCAGGGCCAACCGTTTACGAGACTTCGTAATCGGACATACAGCGACTAAAAATTAAAAGTATTTGCATTTCATCTTTATTTTAATTAAGCCCCCATGCAACATCTGTATACACCGAAGCGCTGAAGAAACTAGTGTACGCATGCGTAATCAAATACAGTGGTATGTGTAACAGGTAGAATACGGCGCTGCGGTCGGCAACGCCTGTATAAGAAAAGTGCCTGGCGCAGTTGTTTGATCGGTTACTGCTACTACAATGGCAGAGTGTCAATATTATAGTGAGTTTGAAAGTAGTGTTTTAGTCAGCGCACGAGCGATGGGACACAGCATCTCCGAGGTAGCGATGAAGTGGGGATTTTCCCAACGATCATTTCACGAGTGTACTGTGAATATGAGGAATCCAGTAAAACACCAAGTCTCTGACATCAATGCTGCCGAAAAAAAGAACGGGGCCAACGACAACTGAAGAGAATCGTTCAACGTCAGAGAAGTGCAACCCTTCCACAAATCGTTGCAGATTTCAATACTGGGTCATCAACACGTGTCAGCGTGCGAACCATTCAACGAAACATCATCGTTATGAGTTTTGGAGCCGGAGGCCCATTCGTGTTCCCTTGAGGACTGCACGACACACACTCTTGTACCCTTGATGACTGCACGACACAGAGCTTTACACCTCGCCGGGGCCTGTCGACACCGACATTGGACTGTTGATAACTGGAAACATGTTGCCTGGTCAGACGGGTCTCGTTTCAAATTGTATAGAGCAGATGGACGTGTACGGATGTCGAGATAACCTCACGAATCCGTGGATCTTGCATGCGAGTAGGGGCTGTTCAAGCTGGTGGAGGCTCTGTAATGGTGTGGAACGTGTGTAGTTGGAGTGATATGGGACCCCTGAGATACGAATCTGACAGGTGACGCATGCGTAAGCGTCGTGTCTGACCACATGCATCCATTCATGTTCATTGTGCATTCCGACGGACTTGGGCAATTCCAGCAGGACAATGTGACACCCCGCACGTCCAGAATTGCTACAGTGTGGCTCCAGGAACACTCTTCTCAGTTTAAACACTTCCGCTGGCCGCCAAACGCCCCAGACATGAACATTATTGAGCATAGCTGAAATGCCTTCCAATGTGGTGTTCATAAGAGATCTTCACTCCCTCGTACTCTTACGGATTTATGGACAGCCTGGCAGGATTCAAGGTGTCAGTCCCCCCTCCCAGAATTACTTCAGATATTAGTCGAGTCCATGCCACGTCGTGTTGGAGCACTTCTGCGTGCTCGAGGGGGTCTTACACGATATTACGCAGGTGTATCAGTTTCTTTAGCTCTTCAGTGCACAACAAGCAAAATCTGCAGGAACATCCCAACAGCTGGCTGGCTGATCTGCGAAGCACTTAAAACCCACGAAAGTTCAATCAACAACTACAACAATTCAAATTAATTCAACAGCTGCCAGTTGTTCTGACCAACACCTTAAACCACCAGCAAATCCCATCTGCGGCGGTAGGTGGCAGGTGGTTGTTCAGGGTGCTGGGAAAATTAAACAGTTACGGTTTGTTACAACTTTGATGACATGAAAGTTTTGGTGCACTTCGTTTTAGATTAGATGTCCTGCCGGTAGCCTGTTAACAAAGGTAAATGGGAAGTGGGAACGGAGCAAATTTTCCTCTTCTTGGACATCTATGTTGTGCACTGGTGTTTGTAAGATTTCTATTATGTTGACTAGAAAATGACCAGTGACATGTTGCTGCACACGAGCAGTCAAATGCGACGTGGATGTGGATGGACTGACGATATCTGAGCTGAAGAGGAAAATTCATTCCATTAGAAACGCATACACCAATTAATTATAAAGACTACAGGCAGGTAAAACATCGGGCTTCGGAATTTACAACGTCTACTGTAGAGATGAATGTGTATCCCCACTTCCCAAATAATGCAAAATGTAGTTTCAGTTCTCTCGACAGTGCTTCAAGCATTACAGCATCTTTCGCCCTTGTCGCAACATTATCTCTATTAAGAAGAGATGTGAACTGTTTTGGTGACATTCTCAGATGGTTGAAGTAACTTCTCGGGTTTGAAGCCATTTTGACTACACTCATGCTCCTAAATTAAGGCTGATGCTGATACATGGTGAAACAACGCTCTGGTGGGCGGTTTGCTGGTTTAAATCACCTCGGGGTATGACCATGCGGTGCATTTGCCCTGTCGTCGTCGCACGGTGGCGCTGTCAGCAGTCCACATACGCAGAGATGTGTTGGTCCATGTCAGAGCACGGTACAGCGAGTAAGTGTGCAGACGTTTTCAGACATGGTAATGGAGACTGTGTATTGAAAATGGCTCAATGA
This sequence comes from Schistocerca nitens, assembly GCF_023898315.1. Classification (NCBI taxonomy): domain Eukaryota; kingdom Metazoa; phylum Arthropoda; class Insecta; order Orthoptera; family Acrididae; genus Schistocerca; species Schistocerca nitens. The sequence continues at coordinate 470,311,955 of NC_064621.1, forward strand.
ACACATATTGACGACGTTATGAGGGATAGAATACTAGGGCAACAGGAGGCTGGTCAAACACAGCAGGTCGAAACACGGGCCCTCCGTGTGCCACAAAGTGTGATCTCACGATTATGGCAACGATTCCAGCAGACAGGAAACGTGTCTAGGCGCTACAGTACGGGACGTCCACAGTCTACAATACCACAAGAAGACCGATATCTCACCATCAGTGCCCGCAGACGGCCACGAAGTACTGCAAGTAGCCTTGCTCGGGACCTTACCGCAGCCACTGGAACAGTTGTCTCCAGACACACAGTCTACATACGGCTGAACAGACATGGTTTATTCGCCCGGAGACCTGCAAGGTGCATTCTACTGACCGCTGGTCACAGGTGAGCCCGTAAAGCCTGGTGTCAAGAACACAGTACATGGTCATTGGAACAGTGGTCCCAGGTTATGTTAACGGATGAGTCCAGGTATACTGTGAACAGTGATTTTCGTCGGGTTTTCATCAGGTGTGAACCAGGAACCAGATACCAAGCCCTTAATGTCCTTGAAAGGGACCTGTATGGTGGTTTGATGGTGTGGGATGGGATTATGATTGGTGCACGTACACCCCCTATATGTCTTTGATAGAGGAACTGTAGCAGGTCAGTTGTATTGGGACGTCATTTTGCACCAGTATGTCCGCCTGTTCAGGGGTGCAGTGGGTCCCACCTTCCTCCTGATGGATGATAACGCACTGCCCCACCGAGCTGCCATCGTGGAGGAGTACCTTGAAACAGAAGACACCAGGCGAATGGAGTAGCCTGCCTGTTCTCCAGACCTAAACCCCATCGAGCACGTCTGGGATGCTCTCGGTCGACGTCTTCACACTCCTACGACACTTCAGGAGCTCCGAAAGGCACTGGTGCAAGAATGGGGGCTATACCCCAGCAGCTGCTCGACCACCTGACCCAGAGTATGCCAATCCGTTGTGCGGCCTGTGTACGTGTGCATGGTGATCATATCCCATACTGATGTCGGGGTACATGTGCAGGAAAGAGTGGCGTTTTGTAGCACATGTGTTTCGTGACGGTTTTCTGAACTTATCACCAATACCGTGGACTTACAGATCTGTGTCGTATGTGTTCCCTATGTGCCTATGCTATTAGCGCCAGTTTTGTGTAGTGCCACATTGTGTGGCACCACATTCTGCAATGATCCTTAATTTATGAGCATGAGTGTATTTTTCGACCGTGACTGTTTCAAGAAATATGTAAAGGTTTTTTATTTTAAATTACCGCTACCAGTCACAAACTTTGTCAACTATTGTATTACTTATCTATTTAGCGACATGTTTCGTGGGACTGCCTCATCTTCAGGCTAAGTGGCATTACAAAAACAACTTTGCAATAAGGTCATACTGATGTCACATAGTCTTTTTATAAATGCTGTGGTCTCTTTGTTCTTCTGGCGTGGCAGTCTCGTTGTGATGCGGTGAGGTGTTTCCATTTCCGTGGCTCTCTTGGTCACTGTTCACAAATTTTCATTAACACAACAGTAACTTGGAAACACGATCACTGCACTACAGTTTTGTGATCGTGTTTCCAAGTTACTGTTATGTTAGTGAAAATTTGTGAACAGTGACCAAGAGAGCCACGGAAATGGAAACACCTCACCGCATCACAACGAGACTGCCACGCCAGAAGAACTGAGATGACCACAGCATTTATAAAAAGATTATGTGATATCAATATGACCTTATTGTAAAGTTGTTTTTGTGATGCCATTTTGCTTGAAGATGAGGTATTCCCAAGTAATACAGTAATTGACAAAGTATGTGACTGGTAGCGGTAATTTGAAAAAACCTTTACAAACTCTCGGGTCTTCCAGCGAGTTCGCTGAACAACCGACCTGGCCTCTTTGTTTAATTCAGTTACGAATCAAAATACGTCCCTTATTTCTTATTTTAGGCAGACAAGCATTAACTTCCTCACAGCTCGTGCAGCTGCCAAAGTTTTCATTTCAGACACGACTACGCCACACACAAAAGGACAAAAATGAAGTGCTGACTGGTGTCGCTGTGTCTGCGGTCATCAGTTTCGTGAAACTGGTTTCACGAAACAAGTTTGGCAATCTAACTCTCATTCTAGCGGCAAGTATAATACGTTTCCACAGACAAATTTTCTTGCGGTGCACAACTTCAAGACGCTGCACAGCAGCCGCCTCTGAGCCAAAATACCATAGGAATAGGCCAATGAGTTTCAGTTCATTTCTCTCTACGGAACTGATCTGAAGCTTAGTCACGAATGATATTCAGTTTCACTGACGGCAACCTGAACGCCTAAAGACCAGGAGGAATTATTTAGGAGGTCTCGCTCTTCAGTAGAGGTGATTATTTTTATTTTTGTGTCTTACGCGCCCTGCAATACGATAAGCTTATTTTTTATAAGTTTTTTATTGTCTCCAGTGGTTCTGCTGTACATATTAATCTAATGACCATTAGGAATACTTTCATTAAGAATACTTATGAATACTTTCTTTAGAAATGCTTTCATTGACGCGAATAACATAATCAAATCAAGAAGGTGAACTTGACGTGAACACCATACACAATGATCTATTAAATGAGATCAGAACCTGTGAAGAAATGAAACAAATCGGACTCTGCAGTGGAAATTCTGTTCCTGTCTCTGCTAACATAAAGGGAGGAATAGTTGTCATCATAACATGTTGCAAGGAATAGACAGTGCACTCTAGAATATGCGACGACGGTTCAATCCCGTCTCCAGCCATCCTGATTTAGGTTTTCCGTGATTTCCCTAAATCGTTTCAGGCAAATGCCGGGATGGTTCCTTTGAAAGGGCACGGCCGATTTCCTTCCCAATCCTTCCCTAACCCGAGCTTGCGCTCCGTCTCTAATGACCTCGTTATCGACGGGACGTTAAACACTAACCTCCTCCTCCTCCTCCTCCTCCTCTAGAATATGTTTTACGTAAGTGAAACTGCCATTCAGTCTATAATAATCAAGAGAACGAGAAGTGTCATCATCTCGTAAAGATAACAATATCACCGCTGCCGTTACTTCGTCTGATGAATGGACATGTCCACCAAAAGCACGCTTCAGACAGATATATATGAAAATAACAATGAGAGATCCACCAAGATGAGGAGGGGTTGCAGTTTGTATGCATAATATCACAGTTGGTGATGTTAATTCTTAATTTAATCCCTGTTGAGTTCATACAACTAATTGCAAAGTTTGGAAGGTAGGAGATGAGGTACTGAAGGAACTAAAGGGGTGAGGAAGAGTCGTGAATCGTGCGTGGGTAGCTCAGGCGGTAGAGCACTTGTGCGCGAAAGACAAAGGTCCCAAGTTCGAGTCTCGGTCCTGCACACAGTTTTAATCTGTCAGGAAATTTCATATCAGCGTACACCCCAATGCAGAGTGAAAATTTCATTCTTGAAACATCCCCCAGCCTGTAGCTAAGCCATGTCTCCGCAATATAATTTCATCCATGAGTGGTAGTCTTGCAAGTTCGCAGGAGAGCTTTGTGAAGCTGGGGACGTAGGGATGAGGTACTGGCGGAAGTAAAGCTGTGAGGCGAGCTCATGAGTCGTGCTTGGGTAGCACAGTCGGTAGTGCACTTGCCCGCAGAAAGCAAAGGTATCGAGTTCTAGTCTCGGTCCGGCAAGCAGTTTTAATCTGCCAAGCCTCATATCTCATACTATGGAAGCTTAACAGGCATAGCGTCGCCGAATGAGTCATATTACACAACAAATAGAGTACTATTTAATATATCAAACTGTACTCAAAACTGTACATTGAAAATACTCATGTGAATATTCTGATAGCTTTTGTCCTCTATTTGCAAATGACCAAGTAATCTGATTAATACTGTTTATGGAAGAATCCACTTTCACTCATGACTGTATGAATAACACCCGTAAGTCATATAGGTAGTCAGACGAAAACCCATATGTCGTGGTGGAAACTTATTTTCAAGAACACTTGAATATAGATCAGTTCGTTGGGCTTATCATCATCATCTCACAAGACCTCAAAAACGAGCATCCATCGTTACTGGAAAATGCTTATTTGACTACAAGGATGGGTACTTTTTTTTTCAGCATGACGAGGTCCCGTCAGGTTAAACATAATCTAAACCTAACATTCGCCGAAAGATGATCACGTTTTTTGACCACTAAGATCGCTTGACTATACCCCTTTAGATTTTTGCCTACGGGAATCGTTGGAAGGCGAAGTCGAGAAAGAAAAAGTCGGATTACGAGTAGGGCTGCTCTTGTAAAAGAACGGAAAGACAACCTCAGAAGAGCTACACGCTGTGCTGTCGAGATAATTTGAAACGATATTGGAATCAGAGATGAAATTTATGAAAATCAACTGTGAACTTAATCTTTTTAGTGTTTCGTGCATCACTCTGTAAAAACGGAACCCTTATAGGGTCGATTCGTTGTCCGTCTGAATATCTGTCTGTCCGTCCGACTTTTAAAAACCTTTTTTCTGAGGAACCGGTAGACTATCAAGCTCAAATTTTTGTCACATATTAAGGTCTATGATCCCTTGGCGGTTCAAAAATTTAAAAGCCAATTCAGTCAAAACAGAAGATCATTTATATCACATATTTTCATACTTTAAAACTCACTCATCAAAACATATAGGATGCTTCCCGTTGACCTAGAACCGTGAAATTTGGTAAGAGGCAAGGTTTCACGGTACAAGTAAAGGAAAAAAATCCGAAATTGTCAATTTGTAATTATACAACGCCAAAAAAGATTTTTTCCATTTTTTATCCATATGTCTGTCTATTCGTCTGTTAAGATCCTTTTTCTCTACAACAGGCTGGTGTATCAACTTCAAATTATGTCACATACTAAGCTCTTTGGTCCCTCACCGGTATAAAAATGTTAAGTTTCTAAGCCAGTGCAGTCAAAAGATACGGCGATTTATGTCACATATTTTGAAACTCGCAAACTTACCAATTAAAACCTATATGATACTTCCCGTTGACATAGAATCATGAAATTTTGCACGGAGCAACATTTCACACAATAAGTAATTATATTATACGAAAAAATATTTTTGGTAGCCTATTTTTCTATTCTTGTACCTATCCGTCTGTGAGACCCCTTTTTCTCTGAAACCAGCTGGCCTGCCAATTTAAAATTTGGGTCACATATTAAGGCAATGGTCCCTATGCGGTGCAAAAAAATTTCCACTACTAAGTCAATGCGATGAAAAGACTTGGCAATTTATGTCACATATTTTAAGCTCGCAAACTCACTCATCAAAATATATAGGATACTTCCAGTTGACCTAGGATTATGAAATTCGGCAAGAAGCAAGGTCCCACAGTACACGTAAAGTACAAAACCTGAAACTAATTAAATTGTAATTATATCAGATAAAAAATATATTTTTGCCATTTTGACATACATTACATTCATCATCTGTCAAAACCATAATAAACGAATATTAATTGTCCGTTAAATCTTCTCTTTCTGTATATGTAAACTGAAGTCCACTGCTCACATCTTTTTTTGTATGCCTAGGCTAGTCTGAAAAATTACTGTAGTTATTTTGATATCGTCTTTGAATTTCCAGGAGCAATATCTTGCCAGTATCGATATCGATAACAGGCAAAATTATTGAGATTCTCGATTTTTTTTCTTAACGCTCTCTGTGAGTATTTGTTTGGGCTAAATTCTAGCAAACAAATCTCTGCAACAAATAAAGGTAGGAGTTATATGGAGTGTTTAATTTAAATAAGTCTATACTATTAGCTCCTAAATTATTTATATTTTTTCCTGAAACACCCAGTGTAATTAATAGCATTAATGGGTACAACAACAAGCCGGCCGCTGTGACCGAGCGATTCTAGGCGCTTCAGTCTGGAACCACGCTGTTGCTAAGGTCGCAGATTCGAATCCTGCTTCGGGCATGGACGTGTGTGATGTCCTTAAGTTAGTTAGGTTTAAGTAGTTCTAAGTTTAGGGGACTGATGACCTCAGATGGTAAGTCCCATAGTGCTTAGAGCCATTGGAACCTTTTTTTTTTTTTTTTTTTTTGGTACAATAACAACACTGAGTATTTCCCATCCCCCAATAAGCCTTCATCTCCTAAGCCCCATCTTTGCCCTTTCACATCACTCATTGCTCACTAACTACAAAGTGATGCAATGCAGGGATTAAGACACTGGATCTGCATTTGAAAGGAGTGAGTCTTAAATCTCCTTCTAGATATCCAGATTCAGAATTTTCTGGTTTATTCGTATCACTGTAAACAAGTACTGGGATGATATCCTAGATTACTTGAGGTGAATGACAGAATCATTCCTTTGAATATGACCGGGTCAATGTCCTTCCTTATCATCTTCAGTGAAGGCACATTAATAACTATTCTTCCTTCCTTGGGACTGAACCCAGGACTCTGGCGCAAAGTCTGTGGGTGAAATTGGCTCTTCTCTTATGCCCGCCCAATACAGGTAAGGAAAATTCTTCCCAGTGACAGAATTTGCCCCTACCTCCATACCTCCAGGTCGAATTATGTCATACGAACATGCGTTCTCAGGGTCGAAGTACGCTGATTTTGCTAAGCAGGCTACCTGCGCAGGGATAGGGGGAGGGGGGCATCGCGAATCAGCGTGACCCAGTGCAGAGAATATCGTCTTGTTATCTAATGAGGCAGAACACAACGGCAGCCGGCCGGAGTGGCCGAGCGGTTCTAGGCGCTTCAGTCTGGAACCGCGCGACCGCTACAGTCGCAGGTTCGAATAGGGCCTCGGGCATGGATGTGTGTGATGTCTTTAGGTTAGTTAGGTTTAAGTAGTTCTAAGTTCTAGGGGACTGATGACCACAGCAGTTAGGTCGCATAGTGCTCAGAGCCATCTGGACCATTTTTGGACATAGCGGCAGTCGGGTGGCAGCGCCGACCAACGCGGACCCGCGAGCCAGAATGAGCGAGATATTTTATGCCCATTTTCAGTGCGCCGGTTGGCGACACGCTGTGCTGACAGAGTGCCTTGCAATCTTTCTCAAACCATTTTACAGAAACTAATCGGTAAAAAAAGATTCCCATGTTACTTATAACTTTCTACATCAGCCTCACGGTGTAATGCCCATTATCTTGCACATGGTCATACTTACCGTGAGATTCCCATTTCAGTAAGACACTGTGCGTAATTTGAAGTAGTTTGCAATGAAAAATGTGGGTCACTTTGATTTTGCATTTGGTGCATATTACACCATATGTTGCTGCGAGTCAAATTTACCTAAGGTATTGAATTTTTCTTTAGACTTAGAAGGAGATCTCTATCGCTCTCCAGTCTCGAGAAAATGGAGTCCATGTAGCACTTTCCTTTCCGACCTCACGCACAAGACAATGAAATTTTCATAATGTCCCTCATATATCCTAAGCAGTTCGAAATTTTGCCAAGTGATAGCAAGCAAAGAGGAGAGTATTTTGCTATATGGTTAACATGTGGAAGTTTCTTGTCTAGGGTGCTATAGAAGAAGCTATGGTTTTTATTTTATTCTTTCAAGCCAGTACTGTATTTTTTAAGAACCTTCAACAGCTATTGGAAAGAGAATTTGCTAGTATGAAAATAAACACGAATTTCTTCTCTCATGTCACTGAAAACCGAAACGATGAGGTTTTCTGTAAGGTATTGTCCTCTCCGGTCGCCAATAACAAGTCATACGCTAAACACTACATGTCCGACAATCACAGTTTTGTGAAAATAGTTTTTTTTCGTTATTTCGTTATTAAATAAGCATAGGCTTTTTTTTGATTTGCTAGAAATGGCTCCCAGAAAGGGTGTGTGAGGGTATAAGTTCTTTATCTTCTTCTAACAGAGTGTACATATGTTATTTTGTAACTCTCTAAATTTATTACGAAAGATAATGACTAGAGTCCGGATTATATGCATCATAAAAACCTTAAAATATGCATGCAATATGCATGAAAAATGCTTAAAAATACATGAAAAGTGTCGAAATATGCAAGATCAAATAATAAAAAACATGGCAGTTACTGCGTGCACTATATCTCAAAGTCGAACATGTGCTTATCAGTTACGAGGAACACCGCCGACCACGCGAAAAACTGCTACATTTAGAACGCTGATATATTCTGAATACTCTCTGGTAGAGGTTAGGAAGGGGGCCTTTCAGGGATTATTTTCTAAAAAATTGCAAAATAGGGACGCATACCGTCTTTCAGAATTGTTCCTTCTTTGCTATTGTTGCCGGCCGGAGTGGCCAAGCGGTTCTAGGCGCTTCAGTCTGGGACCGCGCGATCGCTACGGTCGCAGGGTCGAATCCTGCCTCGGGCATGGATGTGTTTGATGTCCTTAGGTTAGTTAGGTTTAAGTAGTTCTAAATTCTACTGGACTGATGACCTCAGAAGTTAAGTCCCATTGTGCTCAGAGCCTTTATTTTTTTTTTTTTTTTGCTATTGTTGTCGGTAACAACGGGATGCAATGTGACTCTTCAAGTCAAACAAAAGTTTTCATAGTCCAAAAGCGTATAATACGTATTATTTGTGGAGTAAACTCACGGACGTCTTGTAGAAATCTCTTCAAAGAACTGGGTATACTAACTACTGCCTCTCAGTATATTTACTCCTTAATGAAATTTGTCCTAAATAATATATCTCTTTTTCCAACAAACAGCTCAGTTCATACATACAATACCAGGAACAAAAATCATCTGCACAAGGACTTAAAAACACTTACTTTACTTCAAAAAGGGGTCCACTACTCAGGAACACTCATCTTCAATAATTTGCCAGCAAACATAAAAAATTTAGTTACAAATAAAGATCAGTTTAAAAGGAGCCTGAAAGACTTACTAGTGGCCAACTCCTTCTACTCCACTGACGAATTTTTTAATAGAAACAAAGATGTATTGTATATATTCATACTATTAGTATTGTTATTTCAGCTTTAAAAAAAAAGTGACATGTTCCACATCCACGAGGATCTTCTCAACACGGATCTATGGAACGAAAAACTAATCTAATCTAATCTAATCAAAAGTGAGTTGCAGCGAAACAATCGATGTGTACAGGACCACCTTCGAGATATATCGCACGCAGAGGGGCACGCTCAAAAACTCCTTAATACTTTATTTAAAAAACAAAAAACAATCATGACATTTTTTGAACAGCATTAACTTTTAATTAATACTTTTGACCAAAGCATTATTTACATTTTTTATATTCTTCTACTATTGTAAATATAAATGACCAAGTACTGTTCCAAATGTTCGGTATTAAGATTGTGTCTTCAATCACTCAAAATATTTTTGTAAGCAGAAAAGGACCGTTCTACATCAACTGAGGTAACTGGGCAGTATTTGAAATTGGGTTCTATTTTGGCACTTATTGTTTTTGGTAAAAATTCACCTGTTCCATTAATAAAACTATCAATTTGGCACAAGGGTTCACAGCTTTGGTTATTTTTTAAAATATTTTAAAACTTTTCTTTAAGTTGTCTTCGGAATATCTCCGACAATGAGGAGTTCAATAGAATAATTTTATTCATTAACTGAATAGATTCATTCAGCGCCAAACCCTGAGTTTCAAGCTTTTTAATACTTGCAGGTATATGGGAAAATGAGTGCTAATCACAGCAATGTGTTTTCTAATACCGGAATCATTAAAAGCATCCTTTCACTGGCAAACTGCCAAAGCCTCTGTACTACCTAAACCGTTCACTACCTCTCTAATGGCCTCAAAATGTTCATTGTAAAACAATACATCTTCGACCTACGTACCACAACGAGTTACCATTGGTTCGGGAGGTAAAGGCACATTTAGTAGTTTTTCTTTGTAGGTCTTGATGCAAGCAGGAGCCTTTAGAAACACTTTCTTTGTAGATGAAATCAGTTTATTTACATTCACACTTCTTCAGCAAGGTGATGTATTCCATGAGCAAAGCACGTCACATACAGCAAATTGGGATAAAATACTCGGAGGGGTTTTCCTGCTTTGATCATATAGAGAGCAGCATATGAATAAACAAAAACACCCTTTCATCTGCAGAATACTCTGGAAATATTTTTCTAATACCCTCGTTCACAAATCTGGCGATCGTAAACTGATTTACTTTTTCAAGTTCTTTGCAGGTCGCTACATAGGAGGAAGGCTCTTCTTCTAAAGCACCAACAATTAAATTTGCAATGTAACGAGTACAAGGGTCTGTAGCTTCGCCAACTAAAATCCAGATAATGCTGTCCTTGAGTTCATTGCGTATTTCTTCCAGAACATTTACGTCAATTGTCGGTATGTAATTTTTACGCAATATTGAATCATATGGTATATTTTGATTCAAGCAATATTTGCACAGGAAGCCTTTGAGGACAGGGTTTGTAAGTTTGTGAGGAGGAATATTGCTTGCAATAAATGCTTCATACAGATCCATGTCAAACCGACTTTTTGATTACCTTTGGACCAATCACTGCTTCTGCAACTTGCTGTTTTCAGAAGTTGTTGTCGTGGTCCTTTCTTCTGCATTCCTGCGATATGAAGACTTGGCTTGACATGCTGGTTTCTCTGGAACTTCTCGCAAACTCGACAACATAAAACAATTCAGTAATATGGATATGTTCCAGGATGGTCAGCTATCCACGAAACGACGTTTCTTTTTTCGGGCGGCATGGCGTACAACACGTCACAACACCACACGTGGTAAACACGTCCACCTGTGTACAAGTAAATAGGAAGCTAAACTGAAACAATGGACGGGTGACTAAAAGCTTGTGTAGTTTAATTCAATTGTAGCCGACGCGACAGAGGAGGGGAGTAACAGGGGGCGCTGCCTGTTCCTGTTCCTCTTCTGTAATGATTTCGCTAGGCAGTGACCTCTAGGTTAGCGATTCCACGCAGTTCTATTAAAAAAAAAAAAAAAAAAAAAAAAAAAAAAAAAAAAAAAAAAAAACAGGTCGCGGTCAATCTGTGAGGCATAATAACTAGATCGAGCTGGCGACCTCCCGTTTAAATTTTTAAAATATTGTAAATATAGAGCGAAAATATTCATCGTCACTAGATTTTAGTTAAAATCTGCAATAAACGGTGAAAAGGAACCAAATATGCAAATTCATATGCAACATGCAAATGCCTATAATCCGGTTTCTAGTAATGGGCATTTGAAGCAAAAGATCGAAGTTCTGAGAAAAATACATTAGATGTATTGTGATTTACAAACTTCTAATCTCTGTCATTGTCCCAAATTTCACATGCCACTTTCTGTATTATCACTATTAAGGTTTTGTGTTTCCTTATTAGTCCTTGATATGATGATTTAAATTCACTAGGGATACTGTCTACATACTTCATTATGTCTCTTGATTTTGGCACTTTCAATGATATTTCTTTGTTATAGGCATTATTACAGCCGCGCTTGGGAAGTTCAGTATCCCTGAACTTGAAAACTTGAGTGAGTATACTGCTGGCCAATGTTGACGTAGTCACAATAGTACCTGCATATTCTATTATTTTGTAAAAAGTTACAGCCCACTTTTTTCTGTCCTTTCAACTTCTATCAACAGGTTTGGGATCTATTTTGCAAAAGTATGTTTTGTAATCCTTGATCATATCTTGATTAATTTCAACATACGAAACATTTGCTGAGTTTAAAATATCAACCCAGTGTTCTGCAATGTACATAGTACCTTGGTGTTTTTTCAACAATGCCAAGCGACCAAAATTCCTGTTGCGGAGGGAGACATGAATGCCCACGTGTCAGATATACGTGGCGCTCAGCTTCAAAAGCGCCTCTTTTCACCAGAGAATGAAAAAAAAAAATTCACAACGGTATAGTTTTTACTATGTGACGTGCAGGCATTCGTGAAGACATATAGTTTCTTTACGGTGAGGCTAATGCTATTGATTATGAAATCGGCAAGAAATCAAACCACATTATTTGGACTTCTCTTGCCTAAGAGTTCCATGTGAGGATGAAAAAGGCATGAACATCTGAAACTCTATGTATTTAAAAAACATACAACAGTTGACGGCAGTGAAATATCTCACTGACTGGAATAAGCGGAAATTATATGTCTTTCATATAATCAAAACAGCTACAGTCTCTGGTTCCATGGTCAGGACCACTTAAGGTAGTATTATAGGCTCTCTCAGATCGTGGTAAAAGTTTGCAGCTTTCCTTTCATGAATCTTTGCCTCTACTTTCTCTCCCTGTATTTGGACTTCCAGCTTTTCACAGGTAGACGGCCATAGGTGTAATTAAACACTTCTTTATCGTAATGAACACAATATTTGTACTTCACTTCTGCTTCAGAACTGCCCTTCTTCTTCACCACTTTCACATAAGCAATTGGTTAATATTTTTGTAAATATGGCAAACACAGTTTACATACATTTAAGGAACAGGAAAGATACCTTATCTTCTTTCTCGCATTTTTATGCGGCTGTTTTGACGTAAATCACCCTTAAAGTCACTTGAAGACACCACACTTTGCTGTATAAGGCTGCAGATTCGCCGAAGTCGAGATCTACATCTATATCCATACTCCGAAAGCCACCTGACGGTGTGTGGTGGAGGGTACTTTGAGTACCTCTATCGGTTGTCCCTTCTATTCCAGTCTCGTATTGTTCGTGGAAAGAAAAATTGTCGGTATGCCTCTGTGTGGGCTCTAATCTCTCTGATTTTATGGTCTCTTCGCGAGGTATACGTAGGAGGGAGCAATATACTGCTTGACTCCTCGGTGAAGGTATGTTCTCGAAACTTCAACAAAAGCCCGTACCGAGCTACTGATCGTCTCTCCTGCAGAGTCTTCCACTGGAGTTTATCTATCTTCTCCGTAACCCTTTCGCGATTACTAAATGATCCTGTAACGAAGCGCGCTGCTCTCCGTTGGCTCTTCTCTCTCTCTTCTATCAACCCTATCTGGTACGGATCCCACACTGGTGAGCAATATTCAAGCAGTGGGCGAACAAATGTACTGTAACCTACTTCCTTTGTTTTCGGATTGTATTTCCTTAGGATTCTGTCAATGAATCTCAGTCTGACACCTGCTTTACCGACGGTCAACTTTATATGGTCATTCCATTTTAAATCACTCCTGATGCCTACTCCCAGATAATTTATGGAATCAACTGCTTCCAGTTGCTGACCTGCTATATTGAAGCTAAATGATAAAGGATCTTTCTTTCTATGTATTCGCAGCACATTATACTTGTTATTCTGTGCAATGAAAGAAGACAACATTATACACAACCTTGTCACGTCATCATATTTCACCTGAAAAACCAGATCAACATAAATCGTATAGCTGTAATGAAGTAACCGTACTGAAAGGAACTCTACAATAATAAAGCGATACGCTCTTTGAACAATGTTATTGAAAGCTGGTGCAGAATACAGCTGTAAAGTATTGTATAGCTAACACTGTATCATATTTAATTTTCACTGATTTGCACAGCATTTCATGACATTTAAAGAGAAGTTTTGTTACTATTGTTTGTTTATTAAAATGTTACCATTGTTATTATTCATTATTATTTGTATTTATTATTTTCAGTATCATTATCTGTATTATGTATTATTATTATGAAGAAGTTTACTTTACAGTGAAACAGAGCATTGTGTTCCTTGACGCAATCATCTTGCCAAGATCGATGCCTTTGACGTGGGGTTGCTGAAAGTAAACCAGCTCCCACGTGCTTTACGAGCTTCGTCTGCAAATTTTTTGCGTAGAATTAACTTCTTCTTCCAAGTTTCAGTAGCTCGACGCCTTTTTGTAGCGCCTCTTGATTCATCTTCAGTACTAACTACTACTATCCATTATAGGCCTCCAAAAACATTATAAAATTGCTGAAAAAGTTCCGTGTTTATCCGGTTTCTTGCAAACACGATCAGCTGATAAAACCGGAAGTTTATGCACGTGATCCAAGCGGGCTATTCCGTTATGATGTGAGCTCTTCTGCTACTGACGTCGCTTAGACAGTGCGTACCTTGTCAGTATCAAAACATCACAGGTCCAGACCAGGTGTTGTCTTGCAACTGCGTTTTTTCTTCGTACAATTCTACAAACGTACTAATGGAAAATTATGTTGTTTTGCACTGAAAATAGTGCGTAACTGTATAAAGAACTATATCCAAGTCTCAATTCCATTTTCAGTCAAAAATGGACTTGTGTGGTTTTACATGCGCCTTCTTCAACAGATATTGCAAGGTGATTTTGTGTAATTTACACTGTGTTTTGGCAACAAAAGCAGAATTAAAACTGTCATCAAGAGAAATGTAGCCATTTCTCGTAACTGATGATGCTTCTTCAAATGAGAAGTGGTTAACAATTCAGACAAAAGTAAATCGCTAATTCTGTTGAAATTTCAGGGGAATCCTGTAGCCCCACATATCTTTAATAATGAACAGCTGGGACTGAAACTCACCAAAGGATTTTCTTTATAACCTCAGTTATATTTGACATACGAAAAAGTACAGCAAATAGCATACCATATTTTCGTTCCTAACCTGTACAGAGTGAATCTTCTAACCACAGGTATCTTTTAATACATGAGTAATACTGACTTTGGTGAACAGTTAGCAAGGTTCTGCAAGTCGTCAGTGTGTTCACAGCATCAGTGTCATGAAAGAGTTTTACTGGGTCAATTCTACTCTGCAGCAAAAATGCAGCATTCTCCAATTTGAAATAACGAATTTCGTGCCTGCATTCTTGTGGATAACGAGATTACAAAAACATGATAGGCATTACTTTATGAACCACTTGATTCTACTCATTATGGTTAAAATAAATTCTAAATATATATAATCCATCTCTGACGCAACAAATGACAATTAAGGTAAAAAAGATCACCACTGTAGTCTGAATGGGAGTAGGAACAAAAAGGTAGTGCACTATTTGCTGCGAATTATTTTCATGTTAATGAGATCAAGAACAGGGAGAAAATCCTCCGGTAAGTTTCCATTCCAGTTGTTCGCTGTTAAAAATACGATGGGTTATGGGAGTCTGCCAAAATTGCAACAGAACTGGCGAGTTATTTTTGTCTGGATTGTTAACCTTTTATCATTTGAAGAAGCAGCATCAGTTATGAGCAACAGCTACATTTCTCTTGCTAGCAGTTTTAATTTTGCTTCTTTTGCTAAAACACAGTATAATTTGGACAAACTCGCCTTGCAGTAACTATTGTGATGTAATTCTGAAACAGCGTCATATGAAAGAAGAAATTATTTGCTGCACTTTTTCATACAGCACACATAACTGAGGTGTAGAAAGAAAATCCTTTGCTAAGTTTGAGCCCTAACTCTTCATTATTAAAGATAGGTACATGGGGTTACAGGATTCCCCTCAAATTGTAACAGAACTGGCATTTTACTTTTGTCTGAATTGTTAGCCATTTCTTATTTGAAGAAGCAGTTGTCAGGAGCGGCTACGTTTCTCTTGTTGACAGTTTTAATTTTGCTTTTTCTTGTCAAATCAATTTAAATTACACAAACTTACCCTGCAGTAGCTAATGCGACAGAATCATGAAACAGAGGGTGTTAGTAAACAAGCAATTGGCGACCAGGGAGGTCAACACTTTATGGAAAACCTCTTTGTGTCGGTTTGCTGTAACTTGAGAGAAGAAGTCTTACGTTTATTTTCATACTAGCATATTCTCTTTTCACCAGCTACCAATGACTTTTTAAAAATTGCAATAATAGATTGAGATAAATATCCATATTTCAAATGGTTTAGCAGATATGAGATATGTTATTAATATTTCAATCTTTCGCAGGTGCAGTCGGAAGTGAAAGTGCTTTATAAATTTCGTTCTCTCAAGTCTGAAGAAAAATTCAATAGCTCACCTAAATTCTTTCACAGCAACATACAGTGTAACATGCACCAAATGCAAAATCATAGCAACCAATAATTTTCGTTCCAAACTTTTTCGAATTTCGCGCAGCGTCTTACTTAAATGGTTATATCACAATAAGTATGACCATTAGTGAGACGATGGGCACTTCACCATGAAGCTAACATATAAAACCTGTACATAATGAAAAAATCAATTTTTTTATAAACCGTTTCTGTAAAATCGTGTGAGAAAGACTGCAGAGGTCACGGACCAGGCATGACGTTCTATCCATAATGTAGCTGGTGCACCTTGACTAGCAGCCTAACCAGCATTCTCCTTGTGCACCCATAGGCTTGTGTGGCTGCGCTGGACAGCGTGGGGAGTCAGCATGCAGACAACCGGTTTTCTTTCTGGTCTTAGACATTCACTTGTAAGCGTACTGCAGTATCACTGTCCACCTCAGAATCGATAGATGCCTCTTTTGGAAGTGCGGAGGTTGATTGTTAGGGGTGCCAGTGCACTGTGCTTTCATTGTGGTCGCCACAAGTATTGGTCGACAGGTCGCTTACAGACCGGCAACAGGTGGGTATCTGGAAACGGATCGAAATTTTACTGTAGAACTTATACGTTTTAACACCAGTGTTCATCAGTAAAAGTACCTATTAATTGTCGATAAGAAGTGAAGAAGTGTACCTTCCACCTTCGTGTGTCATATCATCACGGTAACAATGAGCTGCATCATGACAGTTATGGAATCAAGAAACGTGGACTTGAATGTAATTCGGTGAATATTCTATTTGAGAGTGACTATAATTTGTGTGCAATTAGAATTCACGAGTGGAGACACTTTCGTCTGTGTATCGTGTCGCAAGATCAATAACCAACTGTGTAGCGAAGCAGTTGTGCATGCACTCATGAATGTCATCGGCATTATCGTTAGTGTGAGGCAACATTAATTACAAGGAACTTGTCAATTGGAGGGTTATCATACTAAGGGGCTTAATGACAAAATGTTTTTGTAGGCCATGAAGAATAAACTTTATTCAATAATAAAAACATAAATATGCACTGATTCCACGTTAACACTTGCTCATTGACTTTAGGAAAGCAAGTTATCACTTGGTATGATCCACCAACAACAAATAAACACCAGCTATTCTAAATAAATTGGCACTGAAGTGCTGTGGAGACTAGTCTAGCATACAAGTTTTATAACATTTCTACCTTTAATAATCATTCTTCTATTCAGTCTTAGCACAAATCATCACAAAACTGTTTGTGCACATCAGGTGGGTGTTTCATCATACTTTTGAAGTCTCTTCTCTTCTGTGAGTACAATCCTTTTGCACCAGTGACCGCATTGGATGTGGTCAATTTGAAATCTTCATTTTGCCACCCTTTTTTCATCGCTTTTATCATTTCCATCACTCTGTCTCACCAAATATCTTTTTTATCCGAATTACCCCAGACATGGCAGTTGTAATCCATGACCCATAAGTTCTATTAACCTTATTTGTGTTAAGTATGAAACGTCCCCTTAGAAAAATGATGAATGATAGTGCTGGAAAAATTCTTACGTTATTTGATTTACAAACAGCTGAGCAAAACTCAAGGTGCTCAAACAGTTCTCTCTTTACTTATTCTGATCATCACTAAACTGACACACAATATTTTTTTTAGCGCACCGCAGTCTGACTTTCAATAATCCCTACAAAAGAATGGCCCTGACTAACAATAACTTATACCTTTCATGAATCACTTACCTCACAAAAATCTTCGTTACTCGAACTACTGAAATACAGCGAGTGCCAATACTGCCAGCTAAATAAAAGATTCTAACTACTGAAGTCACTAACTACTGATAGGCATAGTTAGCAAATGAAAGATTTTGATAGAGAACAAACGATGTATTTACCTTAATAGCGTTCAAAAGTTAAATTTCCTTTTTCTGACGGGCACACGTCCAGATCGTTCGCTCAAAACTCGGGCATCTCTCTCTCCACATCCACTACTGCTGGCGGCTCACCTCCAACCAGTATTGGCAACTCTAAAAAACCCTAGTCGCTAGATTCAGTATCAAAAGTCTCTAGAAAGTCGCTAGAACTGATTTTACTAGGGGTGTACTGAAAATTTCGTGCTGTGAATAGTGCAATAAGCCATTGGGGGAGAGGGGGGAGGGTAATAAAATTTTAATAAAAATTGTCTCATACGCAATTGCTATATTGTCTTAATTAAATGACGCATCGCTTGCAACAACATACATATAAAATGCGCTAACGTTTAATTAAACCTGTTATCATAATTGACGCAACACATAAATTGTTGTTTCAATCACAGTAGTCAAATATACTAGAAATATACAACTATATTTGTAACAAAAGAAAGTAAGAACTCAAATTAGGTTACAAAATATATACATACCGGTATGTGAGCTTTTCATCGTCGTCACTCAGAAGATCGAATAACTCTTCTGTTTCATGCTCTGACAGAACTGTAGTTGATGTAGAGGGTTGAACGTCGCTCAAAAGATGATGTTGCAGTTGGAATGGTTTTGCCGCAAAAGAGTAACTTTTGTTCGTTCCAAAAAGCTCCAATACGTCTGACGGTATGTCAAAAGAAGCACAATCTTTATTTTGTTTCTTCAGCTGGTCTCTCAATATGATCAAACCATTAATTGTCTTTATCGATAATCTGTTACGTTGTTTAGTTTTTATAATGTTCATAGAACTGAATATTCTTTCCACTCCTGCATTTGAATGCGGTAGGCATAGAACAGTCATTGCTAGCTGTGAAATCAAAGAAAAAGGATTCTCCCCTGCGGCATTTTTATACTGCAAAACCTCACTCCAAAATCGAACGGTGTTAGTAGTGTTATTCCACCTAATGAAGTTGATATTATGCCATTCTTGCAGCACACCGTCTATGAAATCGCCACTAAAACCCAATTCTTTGGCTACATCCGCTACAGCACTATTTTTATTCACTTTTAGTGTTTCTTCAACATTCAGCATTGACATTTTTTTCCAGGATCGTTAAGTTACTTGGCAGTCTTTGTTGAATTTCTTTCATGAGTTTCAGTCTAAACTGAATGCATCTCTTCTTAAAAAAACTTTATTTTCTTCAGACAAATTTGACTCAGACAGTTTCTGTTCAAACATAAAGCCAAGGTTCGGATTTGCGTACATACATTCGCTTGGAACTGGTGTTGTCAACAAATCAACAGTTGGAAAAACTATGTTTTGTCCGAGTGACTGCATGAGAAATACAAGTATATCTATTAATTTAGTGGGGTCATTGTCTTCTCCTTCAAAAGCTTTTATTGCTATTTGTACGTCTTTTAAAGCATGTTTAAGGTAAAACATGTAAAGATGATTTGAGTCGTCACAATACATCTTGTACGAAAGATCGGCAGTGTAACAATTATCTTGAACCACGGCAAGTGAAAAATGTAGCTTTAGTTCTTCCCACTGCTCCAGAATTCTTCGTATTGCTGGTTCAACTGAAAGCCAACGTTTTGCACAGACCTTCAAAATTTTTAGTGGCTGTTTTCCACAATTTATTGTCTCATCAACCTTTTTATATTCCTCTTGTCCTCTGGGTGAAATGCAACTCAATGTTTCTAGGTATGGTATTCACTGAGGCGTGCGAAACTGCAAGCTGAAGAGAGTGACAAATGCAACGGATCAATACCAAATGCTTCGAACCATATTCTCTCTTGAGTTGTTCGAAAAGCCCATTGTTTATTCCAACTATTGCCGAAGCATTATCTGTGCCAATTCCTACCATATTAGCGATTGGAAGTTTGAGATCTTTCAAAGAATTCACAAGAACAGCAGCCAGATTTCTTGCATCTGCAGTTTCTACTACAGCGAGTTTGAGAATTGCTGATGTAATGGTTTGGTTATTTACACTATAGTACCGTATAACGATACCTAGCATTTTAGATATTGATACATCTGTGGATTCATCTATTAGTACACTGTATTTTTGGTTATCTTTATCTTCAACCAATGATTCTGTAAAATATGGAGCCAAAACTTCAGTTATAATGTTAGTGCACTTTGCACGATGTAATTGGATGTTTTTAGCGCACCGGAAAACATCTTTTTGAACAGTATCCTAAATGGTCTACAGCTGAAATAGAACAATGTTCAGCAATAAATAAAGAAAGGGCGCCTTCCGCTCTGCTTGCTATTCTAACTGTAGTTTTCGGAACAATTCTCACAGGTAAGGTGGTTTGTGTTTTTTAAATCAATTTTTTGTTTATGCTTAATAGTTTTCGAATGATTTCTAATATCACACAATTTAGCATAAAACTCTGTTGCACATACTTGACATCTTGCCTTGAATAAGTCTCCAACGACTGGTTTCAGCCACCCATTGAATTCAAATTCTGCTTCCCACGCATCCCGATATTTTTGAGCGTACTGCTTCGTCTTCTGCGGTAAATCCAATGCTGAACAATGCTACATGATCTGCTAAAGAACTTAATTTAACTTAGTAAATCTAGAACAAAGTCAGTGTAGTACCCATTCTATAGTTAAAATCTTAGTTTTGTTAATGAAAATACTGGCCCAAAATAGTTTTGATTTGTACTTCAAAAGTCGTCAGTACTCCAAAACTCGCCAGATAAGTCGCTAAATAATTTTTGTCGCTAAAAAGTTTTTTTTGTCACTAAGACGAAGGCAAAAGTCGCCATTTCTAGCGACAAAGTCGCTAAATTGGCAACACTGCCTCCAACTGCACAACGCTACGCGCTGTTCACATCCAACTGCCCAACACCACACTATCGAATATTACAACAATGCCAACCCGCCGCAGACTGCACACAGCACAGTCAGTGATTTTCATACAGAGCGCTACGTGGCGTTACCAACATAAAAACATAAACAGCCTACTTAAAAGTATCACATCAGCTGCTTTCTGGAAGTCCATCAAACAACTGGCTTTCATTGAACAACTTTAAATGGTTGTTTACTGCGAGCTTTTGCTATATCATAGCACTTCACTACATCAGGAACAAAATGCTTACTCACCTTTTGTCACACTTTCCTTTAGAGTTACTGTTTTCTTGCTACCTGCCTTTGATAAATTATTCATATTTTTGTCACTATCCATTATATCGTCAATGAAGGCACACAAGAGACAGGCTACAAAACAGCAGAAGTAAGCAGAAGTTTGTCATCTCTATGTCAGTACAGCCAACACGTGTAACACTTTCTGCATTTACCTCATTTAGCATGAACAAGTCAAGGAAGTTACTTCTCAAGCCATGTACTGGCCTTACATGGCACGTATATCTACCATAATTGGAGATAGCGCTTTTAGTACGTAAAAGCGCTGTTCTCATAGCATGTAATGAAATAGAAAACACAGTTTACACAAAACTGGGGCTTAAGCCCTTAGCATGATAACCCTCCAGTTACCAAAAGGAGAACAGATATCTAGACAGAGACTTTCAAATGATAAACGTACTGTACTAGGAAATGAAGAGTGTGAATGACAACATGTTAACAGGTCGCAAGCTATCGCAAATATACCACTCTGGCTGAAGTGCTACTGACTGCATATGATTATTGCATCAGTAAAGTAGTTGTGAACAATTTATCCCACATCTGTGTGCTTCCCGTTAGAATATACAAGGATCTTTACCATATGCTTGTGGTCCTGATTACGTGTTGTTGTTGTTGTTGTGGTCTTCAGTCCTGAGACTGGTTTGATGCAGCTCTCCATGCTACTCTATCCTGTGCAAGCTTCTTCATCTCCCAGGACCTACTGCAACCTACATCCTTCTGAATCTGCTTAGTGTATTGATCTCTTGGTCTCCCTCTACGATTTTTACCCTCCACGCTGCCCTCCAATGCTAAATTTGTGATCCCTTGATGCCTCAAAACATGTCCTACCAACCGATCCCTTCTTCTAGTCAAGTTGTGCCACAAACTTCTCTTCTCCCCAATCCTATTCAATACCTCCTCATTAGTTACGTGATCTACCCACCTTATCTTCAGCATTCTTCTGTAGCACCACATTTCGAAAGCTTCTATTCTCTTCTTGTCCAAACTGGTTATCGTCCATGTTTCACTTCCATACATGGCTACACTCCATACAAATACTTTCAGAAACGACTTCCTGACACTTAAATCAATACTTGATGTTAACAAATTTCTCTTCTTCAGAAACGATTTCCTTGCTATTGCCAGTCTACATTTTATATCCTCTCTACTTCGACCATCATCAGTTATTTTACTCCCTAAATAGCAAAACTCCTTTACTAATTTAAGTGTCTCATTTCCTAATCTAATCCCCTCAGCATCACCCGATTTAATTTGACTACATTCCATTATCCTCGTTTTGCTTTTGTTGATGCTCATCTTATATCCTCCTTTCAAGACACTGTCCATTCCGTTCAACTGCTCTTTCAAGTCCTTCGCTGTCTCTGACAGAATTACAATGTCATCGGCGAACCTCAAAGTTTTTACTACTTCTCCATGAATTTTAATACCTACTCCGAATTTTTCTTTTGTTTCCTTTACTGCTTGCTCAATACACAGATTGAATAACATCGGGGAGAGGCTACAACCCTGTCTCACTCCTTTCCCAATCACTGCTTCCCTTTCATGCCCCTCGACTCTTATAACTGCCATCTGGTTTCTGTACAAATTGTAAATAGCCTTTCGCTTCTTGTATTTTACCCCTGCCACCTTCAGAATTTGAAAGAGAGTATTCCAGTTAACGTTGTCAAAAGCTTTCTCTAAGTCTACAAATGCTAGATTACGTGTATACCTCCCAAATCCGCAGATAATTAAACAACTACAGGACCTGTCTTACAGTTGATGGTTCAGTGAAGAGAAAAAAACCTAGAGGGCAGAATGATTTAGGCACATGGTACTTGTATATGTGGCTGCGTGTGTTAGTTTGCTTTTTGAGAGGCTTAGAACTATCTCTTTTACCCCAGTGGCCAATTACATGCTGTTTTACGTAAGGAACGTGGTCTTCCGAGTTTTAACTTCGCGCAAAACTCTTGAAAAGTGGTTCTAAATAAAAGACGCGCCACCTTTCGTATAGATAATGAAAGGAAGCACTGAGGCAGCGATAGTAGCAAATAAGCAAGAACACTGTGCTGCTCAAGTTTTCCGCTGGCCTTATCAGAGGAGCTTCACGTGTGACAAAGTGGCTGCCCTCTAAAAGTACCGGCAAGCAAGCCAGCGAATTACACCGTGTTCGCACGCCACAACAGCCGAAGGCATCACCAACAGAAGTCTCGCCATAGCTCCATGCGATCCATCTCGCTTATGTTGAAAACGTGACGTCAGCGCTTTACTTGACGAGATGTACACTACACAAAAGAAGCGGCTACCTGGGTAGCAAAGTACGTCTGGCGTGCACACAGGTTTCTCCGTAAGTTAGCACAGTGGTTCCCACCCTTCCTGAGTCCGTTACCCCTGTGTGTAATAAGATATTAGGTAGTACTCCCACCCACCCCCACCCAAAATCATGAACCTTAGCACCTAACTTAAGTTTAGAATGAAAAAAATTCCTTTGCTCACTTCCAGTTTTAAAATGACGGAAGATAAACAAAAAACGGTTCAGATGGCGCTAAGCACGACAGAACTTAACATCTGAGGTTATCAGTCCCCTAGACTTAGAACTACTTAAACCTAACTAACCTAAGGACATCACGAGGCAGGATTCGAACCTGGGACTGCAGCAGCAGCGCGGTTCCTGACTGAAGCGCCTAGAACCGATCGGCCACAGCGGCCGGCGGGAACGTAAACGATATTTTGTTTCTGTAGGCGAACTCGAACGAATAAGTCAATGAGACACCTGGCACTGCTTATTTCTAACAACCTTTATTTTTATATAATGACGAAGTACATCAGTACATCACGAGCATTACCTGCAACACCTCCTCTGAAAAGAAAGCAAACTGTTCACATTGAGGATAGGCACTTGTTAGGATAGGCGTCTCTCTTGTCCCTAGCAATAGGTTGCTTCACCCGCATCCTGCACGCACATTTGAAATCAATTAACGTAAAATGTGCACTATAGTTCGGCCCATTACGTGTAAATCATTTGCTTGCTGGACTCTTTACTTCTGAAATGGTAGAAACTGGAAGACTTCAGGCTACCAATGCTTTATGCTGCAATAGCAATAATAATAATAATAATAATAATAATAATAATAATAATTCGGAGGAGGCATTTTGTTAAGACATTTAAGCACATGTGATATCTCAATTTTACTGTCGTAGATGAAACGTAAAAAGTATGTATGTAGCGAGTCGGCTACGTGACGGTATTGTTCATACATTCGTTACAAAGTAATAACCTTACGTAATCAGAATTACAGTTCCGAAACAATGATAATAGCAATGATCTTTTAGAAATAATGTAGTTTTGTGGCCGAATTTCACGGAAACAAAATTACATTTTACCCTTCAGGCGGTAATTACAGCCATGTCGGGAAGCAATAGGTGAGAGACCGCCTCTTAGGGAAAGTAATGACTCGCGTGGCGAAAACGATGAGAGATCACCCACATTACTCTTAAAAATTTCATCTTTGTCCATTGGAAAGTGGTAATTTTAATATGATGTTAGTAAACTGCAGAAGTATCCAAGATGTGGCCCTAGAGTTAGTATCGGTTATTAAAGCTAGATTAAACCAGAAATGAATAACAAAGAAGTTCTAAATTCATATTGAAATATACAGTATGTTAAGGGCATAGGCACAGATATTGTGATCATTGGTACTTTAATATGTACCCATTCCAACGCGTTAGTTTTTTCTCTGCATCTAACAGTCTTCCCACAAACACATCACGTAATTTACTATCCGATGTTTTGCGCACCGTCGTAATTGCGCCGTGGACTATGCCTGTCAGTATAGACTGTCCGTTTTGCGTCCACACTTCTATACCTGACCTGCTGCCCAGGTGAAAATAAACATTAAAGCCTTACTTGTGCCATGTGTGCTTGAAGTACTAACCAAACTAAGAACATACTACTCTCAACAGCTACAATTATTAGTCTGAAAATGAAGTGGATACTGACGCCATGTTTACCGTAGACTGCCCTGAGTCACCCATAGAAATATCTGCACTCATATTCCTAAACCTGTATATCACAAAGTTAGGCTAGACGCAAGTTGGGGTGGTGGTGTATTTATTCCCGTGAAATAACCTGGGTAAAGGTAAGCATCAAAGGTGGTTCAAACATAGCAATAGAATGCTTTTAGGTACAATCTGTCCTAGGAACTGTAGACATAGACTCCATTAAGGGGGAAGCTTCAATTTACCAGCTGCAGAAGGGAGAAGGAAGGAAGTTTACGGTTGCAGAATCAGTCGTGCCATTAAAACATGTCATAGACAGGGACTCACATAGGATTGTTTGCATGTCTCGTCTGAAAATTATTTTCAATAGATGGTAGGCTGACAGTAATCTCTTAGGCCTCCTACTACACTTACACGGTCGAGTCATCTCCAATGTTCTACATCAGTCTGTAGGTGGCAGCACTAGTAGTGGAGGGTATATAAAGTGTAGTAGAGAGGAAGTGGAAAACAGTGCAACGTTCTCGTAAGGTGGGAATGGAGAAATTTATCTTAAGTCCAAAAGGCATATGAAACAAGGGCGGATGCATTTCCGAAACGGCGAAGTTAGCAAACTGTTTACGTCTACAGACGTGTTAAAGTACACTGACAAAAAAAAAAAATCAGAACACCAAAAAATAATTAATGTAGAGAAATTAAATTTAGGGAATACATTTTTCTAGGTAAGATATGTAAGTGATTAACCTTTTAAGATCACAGGTTACTGTAAGTGCGAGATAAACTATTGCAAACGTGAAATGCTGGTGCATTATTAACTGGTGTAGCCTCCAGAATGTTCAGTGCATGCAAGCAGACGTGCATTCATTGCGTTGTATAGGTGCCGGATGTCGGTTTGTGGGATGGATTTCCATGCCAGTTACACTTGGTCGGTCAACACAGGGACAGTTGAAGCTGGTTGTGGATGAAGCTGGAATTTACAGCTAATGTCCCATACGCACTCGATTGGGGACCGATCTGATGATCGAGCAGGCCAAGGCCCATTTTTATACTCTGTATAGCATGTTGCGTTACAATAGCGTTATGGGGGCGAGCGTTATCCTGTTGGAAAACATGCCCTAGAAAGCTTTTCATGAATAGCAGCACAACAGGTCGTATCACCTGACTGACGTTCAACTTTGCAGTCAGGATGTGAGGGATTGGCACGAGAGTGCTCCTGCTGTCATACGAAATGGCACCCCAGGTCACGACTAGATCGCAGACAAGTTGGTTTCAGGCTCTCAGCTGGCCTCCTCCTAACCAACACATGATCATCCATGGTATCAAGGCAGAACCAGCTTTCATCATAAAACACAACAGACCTCCACCCTGCCCTCCAATGAGCTCTCGCTTGATACCACTGAAGTCATAAATAGAGGTGGTTTAGGGTCAGTGGAATGCATCCGCTTTAGGGCACGTGGCTTGGAGCTCTCCTTGAAGTAACCGATTTGTAACAGTTTGTTGTGTCACTGTGGTGCCAATTTCTGCTGAAATTGTTTCTCAAGATGCAGTATTATGTGTGAGAGCCATACACCAAACACTAGGGCAGTAGTAGGGTAATTTGTGTTGTGGTGCGTTTTGTTAGTGTCGGTTGCTTACATTCAAGGGCAAGCACACATTCAGGAGCAAATCGATTGCTTTCTTTTGGTTGATAGATCCTTAAACTACTGTTCTGCTAAGTGGATTAAGACCCCCTGGGAATAATCCGTCCTTCCAAAGAACCAACCACTTCTCCCTCCCTCCCTCATACCCCCTCCCCCTCCTCTTCCCCCTCCTCCTCCCCCGTCTATCTGGAACTCCTCTCACCAATACAAGAACACTTCCAGGCTTGAGTTATTCGAGTAGCTCCCTCCCACTCTATCAACTTGACTGACTAATTAATTAATTCCATATGTCTATACCAGAGGAGGCTGGTCTGCTTGGACTTTTCTCTGAACACTCGAACAAAGAAGACATCATGTCACTCTCAGACATGGCAGAACATCTGGTAGATACCGTGCTCTACCCCTTTCTTGTTCGAACCAGGCTGTAGAGAATCCTGTACCCACCACAAAGGATGTTGTGACTCTCTGACATCATGGCACTTCCTGTGAATGGAGCATCATAATTGGTTCTTACTGAATTTACTCGTCGAAGTACTGCTGCCGGTGTGGGAGTACTGTCTGCCACTTTCTGCATATGGACAAATTACGAGAATTTCAGTGGCAAAATATTTTGTACAGATCGAAAAAGATTCAGCAGTCATATTGTACTGACAGTTAAACCCTGCGAAAGTGGTCTACAGGTCATGAAATACGGAAACTATCGCCAAAGAGACTTACTCAATTAAACTTCTCTGCTTCAGTCAAGGGCAGCTTGAATTTTTTAGCGTGCAAAAGATCTCCAGTCAGGTTATACCAACACAAATGGTTGTACCAATCGATGTAGTAAACACAATTCGTATCCTGCACCATACAAAATCATACAGCTGCCAACATGAGTAACGTAGACAGCTTAAATCACTTAATAAAAGCGAGTCTTCTGGTCCAGACTGTATACCAATCAGGTTCCTCTCGGAGTATGCTGTTGCATTAGCTCCATGCTTAACAATCATATGCAACCGTTCGCTCGACGAAAGATCCGTACCCAAAGACTGGAAAGTTGCACAGGTCACACCAATATTAAAGAAATGTAGCAGGAGTAATCCACTAAATTACAGGCCCATATCGTTAACGTCGATATGCAGCAGGATTTTGGAGCATATATTGTGTTCAAACATAATGAATTACCTCGAAGAAAACTGTCTGTTAACAAACAGTCAACATGGGTTTAGAAAACATCGTTCCTGTGAAACACAACTAGCTCTTTATTGATATGAAATATTGAGTGCTAAAGACAAGGGATTTTAGATCGATTCCGTATTTATGGATTTCTGGGGGGCTTTTGACACTGTACCACACAAGCGGCTTTTAGTGAAATTGCGTGCTTATGGAATATCGTCCCAGTTATGTGACTGGATTTGTGATTTCCTGTCAGAGACGTCCCAGTTCGTAGTAAGTGACGAAAAGCCATCGAGTGAAACAAAAGTGATTTCTGGCGTTCCCCAAACTAGTGTTACAGGCCCTTTGCTGTTCCTTATCTATATAAACGATTTGGGAGAAATCTGAGCAGCCGTCTTCGGTTGTTTGCAGATGACGCTGTCGTATATCGACTAATAAAGTCATCAGAAGATACAAACAAATTGAAAAACGATTTAGAAAATATATTTGAATGGTGTGAAAATTGGCAGTTGACCCTAAATAACGAAAAGTGTGAGGTCATCCACATGAGCGCTAAAAGGAATTCGTTAAACTTCGGTTACACGATAAATCAGTCTAATCCAAAAGTCGCAAATTCAACTGAATACCTAAGTATTACAATTACGAAAACAACTTAAATTGGAAGGAACACATAGAAAATGTTGTGGGGAAGGCTAACCAAAGACTGCGTTTTATTGGCAGGAGACTTAGAAAATGTAACAGACCTACTAAGGAGACTGCCTACACTACGCTTGTCCGTCCTCTTTTAGAGTACTGCTGCGCGGTGTGGGATCCTTACCAGATAGGACTGACGGAGTACATCGAAAAAGTTCACAGAAGGGCAGCACGTTTTATATTATCGCGAAATATGGGAGAGAGTGTCACGGAAATGATACAGGATTTGGGCTGGACATCACTAAAAGCAAAGCGTTTTTCGTTGCGACGAAATCTTCTCACAAAATTCCAATCACCAACATTCTCCTCCGAATGTGAAAATATTTTGTTGGCACCGACCTATATAGGGAGAAACGATCACCACGATAAAATAAGAGAAATCGGAGCTCGTGCGGAAAGATATACGTGTTCATTCTTTCCGCGCGCTATACGAGATTGGAATAATAGAGAATTGTGAAGGTGGTTCGATGACCCTCTGCCAGGCACTTGAATGTGATTTGCAGAGTATCAGTGTAGATGTAGATCACTTCGGCTTCTTTCACACAGATACGACCACCAGACAGACACTCATACATATACCGCGAGATGAGACAGATCCAAAAAAAAAAAAAAAAAAAAAAACATAAGCACATGTATCGTATATAGTCGCAGCACTAGCTATTTCCCGCAAGGTCGGTCGGTCGTCCACCACAGCAAATGGTCATGAGGCAACTGCCCCCACACACTCTGGCCTGATGCTGCACGGATAGCAGTCACTCTTTTAACTGGTGTACATAGGCTTCCCCTGGCACAAAGGCATCTATTAACGGTACTGTTGCCGGTCTGACCTGCTTACTGCCGTGTTTTCTGTAACGAGTTGCGATCAGCCACAGACCCTGGGCGTACAGAAATATTTACTTACTGAGCATTTTCGATGAGGAATTTTTCGTTGACAGTAAGTTAATTTACCGATCACGAAACCGATATCAGCTGAAATATCCGAATTTACACGCCAAAAAACGGCGTATTTATGACACTTTTATGCCGAAATCCTTGAAGGTATATGAACATTTCCGGAATTTCATGTAAACATTAGCGAGGTCATTGTGTGTAACGTGCTGCAAACCATTGAGTTACTAGAAACTTAACTCGTCTGCAAAGATCTTTATGTGAAAACTCGAAAATAGAGGAAACCGGTAGTTCCACTCCTATTTTTAACGAATACCGATGTCAGTGATACAACAGATTCCAGAACATCCTTGTACGTTACAAAGGAAACTAAGCTTTTGAGACATATTATCATATGCGTTTCTCATGTCTAGAGAACCAACAAATGTCTCCTCCACATGTTTTTCACCATCCAGATGCAAACAACATACACTACTGGCCATTAAAATTGCTACACCAAGAAGATGACGTGCTATAGACACGAAATTTAACCCACAGGAAGACGATGCTGTGATATGCAAATGATTAGCTTTTCAGAGCATTCACACAAGGTTGGCGCCGGTGGCGACACCTACAGCGTGCTGACGTGAGGAAAGTTTCCAACCAATTCTTATACACAAACAGCAGTTGACCGGCGTTGCCTGGTGAAACGTTGTTGTGATGCCTCGTGTGAGGAGGAGAAATGCGTACCATCACTTTTCCGACTTTGATAAAGGTCGGATTGTAGCCTCCGCGATTTATCGTATCGCGACATTGCTGCTCGCGTTGGTCGAGATTCAATGACTGGTAGCAGAATATGGAATCGGTGGGTTCAGGGGGGTAATACGAAACGCCGTGCTGGATCCCAACGGCTTCGTATCACTAGCAGTCGAGATGACAGGCATCTTATCCTCATGACTGTAACGGATCGCGCAGCCACGTCTCGATGCCCGAGTCAACAGATGGGGACGTTTGCAAGACAACAACCATCCGCACGAACAGTTCGACGACGTTTACAGCAGCATGGACTATCAGCTCGGAGACCATGGCTGCGGTTACCCTTGACGCTGCATCACAGACAGGAGCGCCAGCGGTGGTGTACTCAACAACGTACCTGGGTGCACGAATGGCAAAACGTCATTTTTTCGAATGAATCCATGTTCTGTTTACAGCATCATGATGGTCGCATCCGTGTTTGGCGACATCGCGGTGAACGCACTTTGGAAGCGTGTATTCGTCATCGCCATACTAGCGTATCACCCGGCGTGAGGGTATGCGATTATGGGATGCCACTAGTTACGCGTCTGGGTCACCTCTTGTTCGCATTGACGGCACCTTGAACAGTGGACGCTACATTTCAGATGTCTTATGACCCGCGGCTCTACCCTTCATTCGATCCCAGCGAAACCCTACATTTCAGCAGGAGAATGCACGACGCATGTTGCAGGTCCTGTACGGGCCTTTCTGGATACAGAAAATGTTCGACTGCTGCCCTGGCCAACACATTCTCTAGATCTCTCACCAATTGAAAACGTCTGGTCAATGGTGGCCGAGCAACTGGCTCGTCACAATACGCCAGTCACTACTCTTGATGAACTGTGGTATCGTGTTGAAGCTGCATGGGCAGCTATACCTGTACACGCCATCCAAGCTCTGTTTGACTCAATGCCCAGGCGTATCAAGGCCGTTATTACGGCCAAAGGTGGTTGTTCTGGGTACTGATTTCTCAGGATGTATGCACCCGAATTGCGTGAAAATGTAATCACATGTCAGTTATAGTATGATATATTTGTCCAATGAATACCCGTTTATCATCTGCATTTTTCTTGGTGTAGGGATTTTAATGGCCAGTAGTGTACATCACAATCGATGTACTCTCAACCAAATAAAGAAGTGAAATGTGTAGAATGGCAATATAAACAGCCAACTGGTCAATTTACATGGAAGGATATAGTTGTCCAGCACAAACACTCGTCATATTGGATCTTCTCAAATTTTCACATAAAAATCCGGGGACACTAGCAACACACACAATCATGAAGGCTGTCCCATACATACTCAGCATTAGTTCGCTATTCACCCGCCTAGAGGGTGACACAGTTAGGTCAGCGGGCCATGTTTGTACCCAATATCTTCGTTTTGGGTGGCTAAGCCACAGCTCATACCTTAATCCGGAAACGTCAACTTGTTCTAGCCACCAGCTATCTTCGCCATGCGCCCTGCCTGCCAAACAGTGTCACCCTTAGAAACAAGACATATATTTATCACTGTAATTACAATTAAATATTACGAATTCTGCCCAAGTCTTCTGACATTCGACAATGAATGACGTAACAGAAATACCCCCTCCTGAATGGCTGTGGCTCTGCAAATATCAGTTACCTATATTCTACTTATGAATGGACATAATTTTTCATGTAAAGTCGTTCATTCCTCTTACGGCTATCGATGCACTGAAATCGCAGTTCTTCACGTCAAATCCATACCTCACTTACGATCGGACATAGTCATTTTCTCTGCACGTGTCGGACACTCACCACAGTAACTTTAAGCCCCAACACATATTTTATAAGCCTGTTGATCACAGCGAATCTATCAGACATCCCCTGGTATAATACTTCGTCAATAACTGAATTCTGTTGACACCAAACAATATTGAGCTAAAATCCGCAATGGATGGACGTGTCCCATTTGCTTTTCTTTGCGAGTGGTACCAGTGTGTCTTAGGAAGAGAGACATAATCGTTTTATAAGCGACCTGCTATTTAAAACACGATAGCAACGGCTATGTTACTGTCACTCTGCACAAAAAGCAGTCTTGGTTCTGCAGGCGCACATATGTATCGCTAACGACATCCATGTTTGAAAATTCACAAAATCGAGGTATGGTATTGCTTCCGAATAAAGTGGTCTTCCACACAAATACCGCGACATTGAACATAGTGGGAGGTGTGTATTAACAGTCCGAATGCACGGATGCACGTCTATGGCGGTGTAAGCTCGTAATAAAATCACACTTCTCACCAAATTTAGAAAGTGGTTCGGCGAAGAAACGTAGTATTATGCCGATATCAGCAACTTCCTCATTTCACCATTAAATACTATTCACGCTAACAAACAGTAATTGTAAAGCATTCTATCTCGATGCCATGTAGGCAGTGTAACAGAGGTTCTGCGACACATCCACAGGGTTATAAGCGAGGGAAGATGATGGTTGGCTGAGAATGATCATATACAGTAGATGATGCGCTATGTGAAGAATCATCTTAAAAATGGAATGCCAGGCTGAAGTCGTAAGAAATCTACAAAATCCTACGACCAACACACTGGCTTTTCAGATCTTTAGTGTTATGCTTTCTGATAGAAATGCTGTCTGCGATTCAGGATCAAGTCTCTCCATTCAACCACACTTTTACGTTGGATTCTATGGAGATGTCTTTTAATGATTGTAGGCACTGGTGAGTCATATTAGTGGCACTCTCATGTCTCGAAACGAGTCACCTTGTTCGAAACTATCTGCAAGTGCTCGATACAGCAAAACTCCAGAGTGGTTTTAGACAACTCTCTGCATCTTGTAACTGTTTCTCAGTCTCTGCCCCACCTTCCATGCAGCTTTGTCCATGTGATCGTTCCAATTTGAGTCAGAACTGAGTGGAACTGAGAGAGCGCTACATCTAACACCTGCATGCCATAGAAAAACAGGATGAGCTAAGTTAATGCGACAGGACCTTGTTTCGACCACTTGGTTGGAATGGGAACATGTTGCCATAGATCTACCAGTTGTGTGCAATGAGGAAGGCCTGCGTCAAATGAAGTTTTCTCCTGCAACACGATGTGATTCTGCCACACGTCTCTGCATTGAGTCAAAGAGACGTTGGATGTGTTCCTGGGGTACAGCAGCCCAAGCAGCTTCCACACTTTGCCAAAGATCATCTGGTGTGGCTGCTGGGGATGTAATCTGGGTCACTCGTTGAGCAACCATGGACCACGTGTTTTCTATCGGCGAAAGATCCGGAGAGCGAGCCGGCGAGGGAAGCAATTCAATCTGGTTATTGACGAAGAACCTTTGGACAATGCGTGCCACATGTGGTCGCGCATTATCCTGTTGAAATATGGCTGTGGCCGAGCCCTGAAGGTTAGGAAGGACAACTGGCTCCAGCACCTCGGATATGTAGCGCCGGCTATTTAAAGTACCGGCAATGCGTACTAGAGGCGTGCGAGAGTAATATCCAATACCGCCCCATACCATAATACCCGGTGCAAGACCAGTGTGGCGGTGCATAATGCAGCTGTCCAGCATCCTCTCTCCACGGTGTCTCCACACTCGAATCCGACCATCATGGTGCTGCAGACAGAAGCGTGCTTCGTCAATAAAGACAACGTCATTCCATTCTGCGGTCCACATCCGTCTGTCATCACACCATTGGCGACGGAGACGTCTGTGGTTCTGCGTCAATGGTAGACGAAGCAATGGACGTCTTGTGGACAGACCACTCTGCTGTAAACGGCGTCGAATGGTACGCGCAGACACTGGATGATGCGTTACAGACCCAATGTGCTGTGCTATGGTTCGGGATGTCACTGAGCGATCCGTCACTGCCATGCGCACAATTTGCCTATCAGCACGTGCAGTGGTGCACCGAGGTGAATGCGATCGACCACGTCGGTCCGTCGTACCCTCCTGCATCCAACGGTCACATATCCGCATTACAGTTGTTTGGTTTCGTCCAACACGACTAGCGATTTCTCTGTGTGATAATCCACAATCTCGGTAAGCCACTATTCTTCCTCTGTCGAACTCGGATACTTGATCAAAAGATGTTCGCTGTTGTCTACGAGGCATAACTGATCGTCTTGTGAAACAACCACAAGGTAAACACACGTGCGGAACGTACACTCGTCGAAATCGCCAAGCCTTAAATGGCGCTATGAGGTGGCGCCACAGGCGCGCGTGATGTGCGTCTGCGCTGAAATTCTAATCAGTTGCATATCTCATCGCTGCAAACCCATGGCGTAAATTTCACTTGATTTGGATGCTTCCTTCAGGGTGTTGCATTTACGGTGGCCAGCAGTGTACAAGTGTTGGTCCATTGGAGCAGATGGCCAGTGATCAAAGTCACTTGCTCAAACCAGTGTAAGGTTTCGCCACCTGTACTGTAAGAGGACCATATCCCACAGACTATCAATCACTAGAGAGAGTCCCTGTGTTGTTCTTTCTTAAGCATCGTTTTTTCTGCTGTAATACCTTGAAGAAGTGTATGTCTGTGGCCTTGTACGCTGCCATACATTTTGTTTTTCCACCATAACTTGAAGGTCTGTGTCAAGTGCTTAACTGACATTAACACGTTTCGATCCATTGGCTCTCACAGAAGACTGTACATCGCATCGTGTAAACTATGCTGCTCCCACAACACACAGAATGGTTGAAATAAAAGACAGCGTTTCTTGTAGACAAAAATGTGGAAGACATCGTAACATATGGAAACTCATGGTGTACCAGACAGCATCCGATATTGATGCAGTTAGGTTATGTACATATGTCTAGCGCTTTAATCATTGTGCGTAATTTACGATTACGATTGTTGATCTTTCCCTATGTGGATGGTAGTCACAGAGCATTCTTGCATTCTTAGGATAAAGTTGGACACTGAAAGATGTCCCCACATTGCCTTTGACCAACCCTCCCTACAGCATTGTCACCAATATACACTCCTGGAAATTGAAATAAGAACACCGTGAATTCATTGTCCCAGGAAGGGGAAACATTATTGACACATTCCTGGGGTCAGATACATCACATGATCACACTGACAGAACCACAGGCACATAGACAGGCAACAGAGCATGCACAATGTCGGCACTAGTACAGTGTATATCCACCTTTCGCAGCAATGCAGGCTGCTATTCTCCCATGGAGACGATCGTAGAGATGCTGGATGTAGTGCTGTGGAACGGCTTGCCATGCCATTTCCACCTGGCGCCTCAGTTGGACCAGCGTTCGTGCTGGACGTGCAGACCGCGTGAGACGACGCTTCATCCAGTCCTAAACATGCTCAATGGGGGACAGATCCGGAGATGTTGCTGGCCAGGGTAGTTGACTTACACCTTCTAGAGCACGTTGGGTGGCACGGGATACATGCGGACGTGCATTGTCCTGTTGGAACAGCAAGTTCCCTTGCCGGTCTAGGAATGGTAGAACGATGGGTTCGATGACGGTTTGGATGTACCGTGCACTATTCAGTGTCCCCTCGACGATCACCAGTGGTGTACGGCCAGTGTAGGAGATCGCTCCCCACACCATGATGCCGGGTGTTGACCCTGTGTGCCTCGGTCGTATGCAGTCCTGATTGTGGCGCTCACCTGCACGGCGCCAAACACGCATACGACCATCATTGGCACCAAGGCAGAAGCGACTCTCATCGCTGAAGACGACACGTCTCCATTCGTCCCTCCATTCACGCCTGTCACGACACCACTGGAGGCAGGCTGCACGATGTTGGGGCGTGAGCGGAAGACGGCCTAACGGTGTGCGGGACCGTAGCCCAGCTTCATGGAGACGGTTGCGAATGGTCCTCGCCGATACCCCAGGAGCAACAGTGTCCCTAATTTGCTGGGAAGTGGCGGTGCGGTCCCCTACGGCACTGCGTAGGATCCTACGGTCTTGGCGTGCATCCGTGCGTCGCTGCGGTCCGGTCCCAGGTCGACGGGCACGTGCACCTTCCGCCGACCACTGGCGACAACATCGATGTACTGTGGAGACCTCACGCCCCACGTGTTGAGCAATTCGGCGGTACGTCCACCCGGCCTCCCGCATGCCCACTATACGCCCTCGCTCAAAGTCCGTCAACTGCACATACGGTTCACGTCCACGCTGTCGCGGCATGCTACCAGTGTTAAAGACTGCGATGGAGCTCCGTATGCCACGGCAAACTGGCTGACACTGACGGCGGCGGTGCACAAATGCTGCGCAGCTAGCGCCATTCGACGGCCAACACCGCGGTTCCTGGTGTGTCCGCTGTGCCGTGCGTGTGATCATTGTTTGTACAGCCC
This sequence comes from Schistocerca nitens, assembly GCF_023898315.1. Classification (NCBI taxonomy): domain Eukaryota; kingdom Metazoa; phylum Arthropoda; class Insecta; order Orthoptera; family Acrididae; genus Schistocerca; species Schistocerca nitens. The sequence goes on from NC_064621.1 coordinate 470,348,250, forward strand.
TCTCGCAGTGTCCGGAGCAAGTATGGTGGGTCTGACACACCGGTGTCAATGTGTTCTTTTTTCCATTTCCAGGAGTGTAATTTCCTGCTGACCAGAAGTAAGAGGGTACTACACACGCTGCATTCCACCTCTCATAAGGGATCAGAGTGAGCCAAGTCCATAACTGCTATTCAGCAAAGACTGTTCCGCATCGATCTTACCCATGTAACCTATCCTAGTGCACAAGATCTCTGCAGATGCACGCATGTCGGTGTACAATAGATATGAGAGTGTCGTGATGATATAACAGATGGTTAAGAAGGAATATGTGGTATATACATGATCATTTTACGTAAATCAACTGTGCTATCAATTCTGAAGTATTGTTCGAATGTCTGGGGTCAGTACCAAGAAGGTGTTAGCAGAGAAATGATTGTAGAACATAAACACATGTACTCCTAAGGCTACACAGTTCTGCACTTAAACAACGTTAAAGCCATGTGGTTTCTGAAATATGAGTCATGCAGAGTGCAATGCTCTTAGTACTCTAATGCAGAAGTATGTCCAACATCTGACATACATCTGCCCTTCAAGTTTTCTATCCCACTCACTATGGTGACAAATTTTAAGATGATGAAACTACTTCCTTCTACATCAAAGAGAAACATAGATCCTTTGTGACACAGACACAAAATAGCTTTCCAGAGATGTATAGCGCCTACTTTTCACATCAATCACGTTTCAGAAATTATGCTATGCTTGCATCAGTCCTATAAAATGATTGTCAGCAACAAAGAATGCCTCTTACAAGGAAACAGACAAACGCATAGCAGCGGTGTTTCACATGTGAAATTACACACCATGCTGCTCTAACTCTGGGAACAGAACACAGTCTCTTCCAGACACAGTATCTGTCAAGCAATTGCATGCACCAGGATTGCAGTACCTCACGAACACCTACCACTAAACTAAGAATCACTGTAGTTGTGAAACTGAAGACTCGGTTTACGTCCAAGATGCAGCAGGGGAATGGAGTACATCACATAAATCTTTGCTCGTCTAGAGGAGGATACCCAAACAGATTTTCCATCAATGGACATATTTCATGACACATGCGTTGGATGTCCTCTGCTGATTGTGGTATGGAGAGGTTTTCTGTTAACGATTGCAGCTAGATAGTGCTCTAAGTAACACACAGATCATGCAACTGTATACAAGTCAAATACAAATTATACCATACAACTACGTTAGTCTGCGGTGGTCCCCAGAGGAAACTAGCTATTTTTTCTCTTTTTTTGGAATTAGCAGTTCCACAATTAGACTAAAATTGCATAGAATGTTGATGCAATTTTGCTCTGAGGACAGAGATGATGGCAGGTTCCAAGACTGACAGCTTGGATGATTACAAGAACGAGGTCTTGACACTGTGGCTGTGTTCTTGAAACTATAGGCACAGAATCAAATATAAGTAATGTAAGAGTAGTTGTTACAAGGGAGTGACCCTGATCTCGAGAATATCCTACATTTATCATAATTTCTCTCTCGTCTCCAATCACTACATGCCGCAGGCACCAGTCCTGTATTTAACGATAGATGAGGATGTTCACTACGCGTTTCGAGGGAGTTACGCAGAAAGTTTCAACCGTGACACAAAAGAATCACATTTATTCTGGATATCTTCATAAACAGATAATTACTCGTGTGAATAAGAACGCCCGGTGCTGCCAGCGTCGAGTCGCTTGAACTAGACTGAAAGCATTAGGTAGTTGGGATGCTGCTGTCGTGACAACTACGCAGGTCCTTTGTCAGGCTCAATGTGTCAGTTGTCCATCAGTAAAGAAACTTTACACATGCAGCCGATCGCATGCCTCTACATGCTTTTGGTGTGTGTGTATAGGGCCGGCCGCTGTGGCCGAGCGGTTCTAGGCGCTTCAGTCTGGAACCGCGCGACTGCTACGGTCGCAGGTTCGAATCCTGCCTCGGTCATGGATGTGTGTAATGTTCTTAGGATAGTTAGGTTTAAGTACTTCTAAGTTCTAGGGGACTGATGACCTCAGATGTCCCATAGTGCCATTTGAACCATTTTTTGTGTGTATTGGGGGAGGGGGGGGGGGCTGTCGCCGCGTTTCAGCTCAGATGAGAGACTTCTCCAGTCCAAGACTGGTCGTACAGTATCCTAAAAACTCATTTTCAGTGTCCATATAAAATCATTTCCCACTTCATTTCTCACGTAGGACCAGTGCTTTGATTATCATCGTCATGATGGGCTGTCCTGATCTCTGACCACCGATTATGTACACATTCCACTAAGAGCGTCTTTACCAATTTTCCTCGCGGTTTTTCCTTGCCAACGCTCAGTGGGAGTGTCTCTCGTAACATTTACTTCAAAAGCCAGTTTCATGGCCGTACAGCAAGATAAACAAAACAAAACCAATAAAATGCAGCTGTAAAACTGCTATTTACAGAAAACTGCTTAGTCAGCCTGGGATTAAAATTCTCCTTCTAAAGTAATGGAGAAAATCATGGAAAAGTAGGCACTACAGCATATGTACGTGGTGTGATCAAAAGGATCTGCTGACCCCCTCTAGATGTCACGAGTGGCGGACCCTCCAGTATAAAAGGAGGTGGGAAGTGTTGTGTTATTAGTAGAGAGGCAGTAACAGCAAAATGCGTCGGACAGGCGAGCTCAGTGACTTTTTTTTGTGCATTTTGTTCGTTGTTTTTGGTCGCTACGGACGTCACATGACATCCGTTAAAGTTCGTTTGTTGATCCTTACACTCAGTTTTTTTTTATTACAGAGGCCAACCAGTAACCTGTTCTCTGACCGAACACGCTGAGCTACCGCGCCGGCGTGACTTCGGATGTGGAATACTCATTGGATGTCACCTGAATAACAAACTCGTCAGGAACATTTCAAATCTTCTAAAGCAGCCGAAATTGGTTGGTTGGCTGTTTTCGGGGGACGGGACCAAACAGAGAGGTCATCGTTTGATGAGATTAGGGAAGGATGGGGAAGGAAGTCTGCCGTGCTCTTTTCAAAGGAACCATCCCGGCAATTACCTGAAGCGATTTGGGGAAATCACGCAAAACCTAAATCAGGAAGGCCGGACGCGGGTTTGAACCGTCGTCCTCGCGAATGCGAGTCCAGTGGGATAACCACAGCGCCAAGTCGCTCGGTAGCTGCCGAAGTCTACAGTTGGTGTCGTGACTGACACGGAAATGCGAAGCAACAACCGTAGCTGAACCAAGACCAGACAGACCTCTTGTACGGACTGACTGCGACCGTCGAGCATTTCGGAGGGTGGTCATAAAAATCGCGTGAAATCAGCGGAAGGAATCACTCGTGAGTTCCAAAGTGCTATCAAGAGTCCAGCTAGCACAATGACTGCGCCCAGGGAATTAAAAGAATGTGGTACAGTGGCCGAGTAGCTCCTCAGAAGCCACACATACCGGGTGATCAAAAAGTTAGTATAAATTTGAAAACTTAATAAACCACGGAATAACGTGGATAGAGAGGTAAAAATTGACACATGCTTGGAATGACGTGGGGTTTTATTAGAATAAAAAAAAATTGCTAGATGCGTGAAAGATCTCTTGCGCGCGTCGTTTGGTGATGATCGTGTGCTTAGCCGCCACTTTCGTCATGCTTGGCCTCCCAGGTCCCCAGACCTCAGTCCGTGCAATTATTGGCTTTGGTGTTACCTGAAGTCTCAAGTGTATCGTGATCGACCGACATCTCTAGGGATGCTGAAAGACAACATCCGACGCCAATGCCTCACCATAACTCCAGACATGCTTTACAGTGCTGTTCACAACAATATTCCTCGACTACTGCTATTGTTGAGGAATGATGGTGGACACATTGAGCAATTCCTGTAAAGAACATCATCTTTGCCTTGTCTTACTTTGTTATGCTAATTATTGCTATTCTGATCAGATGAAGCGCCATCTTTCGGAAATTTTTTGAACTTTTGTATTTTTTTGGTTCTAATAAAACCCCATGTCATTCCAAGCATGTGTGTCAATTTGTACCTCTCTATCTACATTATTCCGTGATTTATTCAGTTTTCAAATTTATACTGACTTTTTGATCACCCGGTATATACGGTCACTGCTAAGCGACACTTGTGGTTAGAACAGCAACGCCACTGGACCGTGGATGCCTATAAAAGAGTTGTTTGGAACGATGAGTCACGATATCGCCTGTGGCAATCCGATGGAAGTGTTTGGGTTTGGCGTATACTTGGGGAACGTTACCTGCCGTCACATGTAGCGCCAGCAGTGAAACACGGAGGAGTTGGTGTTACGATTTAGGGTATTTTTCGTGGTTAGGATGTGGTCCTCTTACTGCGCTTAAGAAAATGCTAAATGCCGAACGATGTGAAAACATTTAACAGCATTGGGTACTGTGTACAGTAGAACAGTTCAGAGACGGTGACTGCTTGCATCAACAAGAGAATTCACAGTCATAAAGCAGCATCAGTGAACCTGCCCAGAGCTCCGACCTAAATCCAATGAAACATCTTTGGGGTTAATTAGAACGTAGGTTTCGCTGCACACTCCTGTGTCCACCGCCACTACTCTTTCTGTTCTCGGCTCTTGAGGAAGAGTGGACGGACATTCCTCCACAGACGTTCAGACACGTCAATAAAAGTCTCTCTTGATCCATTGTGGACACGGGACAGTGGCTGGTCAAGTGTTTAACAAGAAATTCCCCGAACAGCCGTGCAATTGAGATGTTATTTTATTTCATTTTCGCTACCAGTTTCGGCAATTCAGTATGCAATCTTCAGGCGCCGTATGCACCTATCAAAAATATTCGATATTGGCATACTGGATGTGCTTCCTCCGAAGACTCAACAGTCTGGTAAGCTCCTATGGGACCAAACTGCTGAGGTCATCGGTCCCTAAGCTTACGCACTACTTAATCTAACTTAAACTAACTTACGCTTTGGACAACACACACCCATGCCCGAGGGACGACTCGAACCTCCGACGGGGGGAGCCGGCCGGACTGTGACAAGACGCCTGAGACCTCGCGGCTACCACGCGCGACCCGAAAGAAACATGAGATCCAGAAATATATGGCCCCAGTATGCCAATATACAGGGTGGTCCATTGATAGTGACCGGGCCAAATATCTCACGAAATAAGCGTCAAACGAAAAAACTACAAAGAACGATACTCGTCTAGCTTGAAGGGGGAAACCAGATGGCGCTATGGTTGGCCCGCTAGATGGCGCTGCCATAGGTCAAACGGATATCAACTGCGATTTTTTAAAATAGGACTCCCCATTTCTTATTACATATTCGTGTGATCTACGGTCCAGTGGCGTTGCTGTTCGCACCACAAGTGTCGCTTAGCAGTGACCGTATATACCGGGTGATCAAAAAGTCAGTATAAATTTGAAAACTGAATGTTTTAGTTGGACCACTTTTTTTTGCTTTTTGATAGATGGCGCTGTAGTAGTCACAAACGTATAAGTACGTGGTATCACGTAACATTTCGCCAGTGCGGACGGTATTTGCTTCGTGATACGTTACCCGTGTTAAAATGAACCGTTTACCAAGTGCGGAAAAGGTCGATATCGTGTTAATGTATGGCTATTGTGATCAATATGCCCAAGTGGCGTGTGCTACGTATGCTACTCGGTATCCTGGACGACATCACCCAAGTGTCCTCACCGTTCGTCGGATAGTTACGTTATTTAAGGAAACAGGAAGTGTTCAGCCACATGTGAAACGTCAACCAAGATCTGCAACAAATGATGGTGCCCAAGTAGGTGTTTCAGCTGCTGTCGCGGCTAATCCGCACATCAGTAGCAGACAAATTGCGTGAGAATCGGGTATCTCAGAAACTCGGTGTTGAGAAATCTACAACAACATCGATTGCACCAGTACCATATTTCTATGCACCAGGAATTGTATGGCGACGACTTTGAACGTCGTGTACAGTTCTGCCACTGGGCACAAGAGAAATTACGGGACGATGACAGATTTTTTGCACGTGTTCTATTTAGCGACAAAGCGTCATTCACCAACAGCGGTAACGTAAACCGGCATAATATGCACTACTTGGCAACGGAAAATCCACGTTGACTGTGACAAGTGGAACATCAGCGACCTTGGCGGGTTAATGTATGGTGCGGCATTATGGGAGGAAGGATAATTGGCCCCCATTATATCGATGGCAATCTAAATGGTGCAATGTATGCTGATTTCCTACATAATGCTCTACCGATCTTACTAAAAGATGTTTCACTGCGTGATAGAAAGGCGATGTACTTCCAACATGATGGATGTCCGGCACATATCTCGCGTGCGGTTGAAGCGGTATTGAATAGCATATTTCATGACAGGTGGATTGGTTGTCGAAGCACCATACCATGGCCCGCACGTTCACCGGATCTGACGTCCCCGGATTTCTTTCTGTGGGGAAAGTTGAAGGATATTTGCTATCGTGATCCACCGACAACGCCTGACAACATGCGTCAGCGCTTTGTCAATGCATGTGCGAACATTACGGAAGGCGAACTACTCGCTGTTGAGAGGAATGTCGTTACACGTATTGCCAAATGGTTCAAATGGTTCAAATGGCTCTGAGCACTACGGGACTCAACTGCTGAGGTCATTAGTCCCCTAGAACTTAGAACTAGTTAAACCTAACTAACCTAAGGACATCACAAACATCCATGCCCGAGGCAGGATTCGAACCTGCGACCGTAGCGGTCTTGCGGTTCCAGACTGCAGCGCCTTTAACCGCACGGCCACTTCGTATTGCCAAATGCATTGAGGTTGACGGACATCATTTTGAGCATTTATTGCATTAATGTGGTATTTACAGGTAATCAGGCTGCAACAGCATGCGTTCTCAGAAATAATAAGTTCACAAAGGTACATATATCACATTGTAACAACCGAAATAAAATGTTCAAACGTACCTACGTTCTGTATTTTAATTTATAAAACCTACCTGTTACCAACTGTTGGTCTAAAATTGTGAGCCATATGTTTGTGAGTATTACAGGGCCATCTATCAAAAAGCGAAAAAAGTGGTCCAACTAAAACATTCATATTTCTTTACGTACTACACGAATATCTCATAAAAATGGGGGTTCCTATTTAAAAAAAAGAAACGCAGTTGATATCTGTTTGACCTATGGCAGCGCCATCGAGGGGGCCAATCATAGCGCCATCTGGTTTCCCCCTTCAAGCTAGACGAGTTTCGTTCTTTGTAGTTGTTTCGTTTGACGTTTATTTTGTGAGATATTTGGCCCGGTCACGATCAATGGACCACCCTGTTTATTACTTTTGACAGGTACATATGGGGCCTGAAGATGGCATAATGAACTGCTGATACTTGTAGCGAAAATAAAATAAAATAACATCTCAATTGCAAGGCTGTACCTATCATTGTTAAACATCAATTAAAGTGTCCACTAAAAGGTGTCCGAGCACTTTTGATCAGATAGTGTATTAAGATTTGTTTTGCATTTGATTTTGTGAAATACTAGTACACTTAAGTGAACACGTTTCGGTCCTATTGACAGGGACCGTTGTGCGATACTTCTGCGGACCTGCCCCCAACTGGAGGTCTCCGCTAGCTCTGGAGTCCTCTGTGCACTGAACCATCGGACACGATGCAGTACCCACTTAACAGCTGCTGTGGACTGTCGCTGAGGACGGGCGCCGTCATCATAGGCTACCTGTCTATTGTGAGTACAATCGAGCATAGTTTGAACAAAATTACTTGTTACTGACACTGCATGCCTTGAATATAAGTTTGTGGACATGCCACGCTCACGGTAGCATTCGTTTATTGTTTTATTTCTTTTATTTAATTATTTCTGTCAGTGCTTGATATGTTGGATTTTCACACCGCCACATCTCGTCACATAAAACACTGATTTGAGTAATGACAGAGGCCAAGAGAAATTTATTTGCCAATGCATAATATTTAACTACGCATTGTAATGATGTATTTGACGATTTACAAGGAGAAATGAATCCAGCGCCATGGACGCGCCTAAGAAACTATAGACTAATTCAGCGTGCATGTAAAAACATCGATATTAAAGACAGGCTCTGAACACATTTGAATATTACAAAAAACTAGCGCTCGACCTATCGTCCACTGCCGGACGATACCACTCTCTTTTTATCTCTGTATAATACGGACGCACATACGTCTCATTATTAGACTTGTAATTTGTTAAACCCTACGGACGTATACGGTCATTTTGTTGCATGTGAGACTAGTATGTGTGAAAAACGCAGAGTGGTTAATGAATGGACATTTCTATGTGACTTCTAAACTTTTCAAACCACTCAAGCTCTGTCATTGTTATTGACGTAAGTGTTAACATGTAATATGTACGTTAAGTCCGAGTTGTTAAATATAGTGTCATTTAAATTTGTGTTTACTTAAACATATACTTTCAATGGACAAGTTTATTTAACAGAACCAACCGTGTCCGACGTGTCATTAGAAGAACAGTCGAGGCCGACGTTAACAAAAAAAGAAAGAAAAAAAATGGCTCTGAGCACTATGGGACCAGGCATAAAACACAGGGACCAAAAGTTTATTCACAACTTGTACAGTAACCAGATTGCAGTTATAAGAGACGAAGTACATGAAAGAGAAACAACAGCTGAGAACGTTGTAGCCTGTCCTCGATGTTACTGTCTGTACACTGAGCAAGCGGTAAATGAAAGCAAGAAGATACTTGTAAATGGAATGAAAGCGCATAGGACAGACCAGCGTGGAAAACGGCATGCAAACTACTCTTCTAGCTGAAGACCAGTAGAACAACATTTAATTGTTGCTTCGCCTGTTGTTGCTGCGCAGGCAGAACATTGCAGAACAGCAGAATGCCAGCACAACGACTAACCGCTGCTAACAACACGAGCTACTGTTCTTTTTACTGACAATGCTGCATGTGTACTAGAGTAGAGCTAGAAAGCGGTGGTAGGTTCCTTGCTTGTGTATGGTTAGGATAACTCTCATTAAATTACGACTTCGTTAGGAAAGGAAACCAACCAGTTACAGTATGGTATATAGTATTTTCATTTGCGTTTTGCTGAATTTTATTGAAGTTCTTCGTTTACTTAATCGACATGGTTATGCTAAGTATGTGTGTGGCCTTTAAGAAGAAATCTTCAGTGATCTGTGTTCAGATTCTCGAGCTCCATTCATTTTGATTAACACGGGTACATTTTTTGTGATGTCAGTGGCGGTAGCTGTGGTTATTGCGAAACCAGAAGTAACTTAGGAGCGCGGTAGTTTGCGAGTCCCAGAAATTAGAGCTCCCAGTGTCACTGGCGAACTGTCCTCCGTGGCCTGTGTGCCATAACGAAGCGTCAGTCCACTTGCTTCAGCAGAGGGGCAGCTTGACAGCAGTTGCGGCAATGCTATAAAAGCTCGTGACAGACGTCAGCTAACTACACTAGATAAGCCAAAAACCAAGAAAGATATTCCTCAGTAGCCACTGCTATAGCAAGACAGAGTATTTGGCCTAAAGGAGAAAATTCCACTTAGCTCATTCGCCTGTATTAAACTGATCATGTTTTGCCATTGCTTCTACAGCTAATAGTGTTCTGTGTAAAGCTGCGTAAATCTATTTGTTCGAAGTACCAGCTAAAAATGGCATCTGTGCAATTTAAAACAAGGAGCGGTGGCTTTTTTTAAACATGTTGTTGTTGTTGTTGTGGTCTTCAGTCCTGAGACTGGTTTGATGCAGCTCTCCATGCTACTCTATCCTGTGCAAGCTTCTTCATCTCCCAGTACCTACTGCAACCTACATCCTTCTGAATCTTCTTAGTGTATTGATCTCTTGGTCTCCCTCTACGATTTTTACCCTCCACGCTGCCCTCCAATGCAAAATTGGTGATCCCTTGATGCCTCAAAACATGTCCTACCAACCGATCCCTTCTTCTCGTCAAGTTGTGCCACAAACTTCTCTTCTCCCCAATTCTATTCAATACCTCCTCATTAGTTACGTGATCTACCCACCTTATTTTCAGCATTCTTCTGTAGCACCACATTTCGAAAGCTTCTATTCTCTTCTTGTCCAAACTGGTTATCGTCCATGTTTCACTTCCATACAAGGCTACACTCCATACAAATACTTTCAGAAACGACTTCCTGAGACTTAAATCTATACTCGATGTTAACAAATTTCTCTTCTTCAGAAACGATTTCCTTGCCATTGCCAGTCTACATTTTATATCCTCTCTACTTCGACCATCATCAGTTATTTTACTCCCTAAATAGCAAAACTCCTTTACTACTTTAAGTGTCTCATTTCCTAATCTAATCCCCTCAGCATCACCCGATTTAATTTGACTACATTCCATTATCCTCGTTTTGCTTTTGTTGATGTTCATCTTATATCCTCCTCTCAAGACACTGTCCATTCCGTTCAACTGCTCTTCCAAGTCCTTTGCTGTCTCTGACAGAATTACAATGTCATCGGCGAACCTCAAAGTTTTTATTTCTTCTCCATGGATTTTAATACCTACTCCGAATTTTTCTTTTGTTTCCTTTACTGCTTGCTCAATATACAGATTGAATAACAACGGGGAGAGGCTACAACCCTTTCTTACTCCCTTCCCAACGACTGCTTCCCTTTCATGTCCCTCGACTCTTATAACTGCCATCTGGTTCCTGTACAAATTGTAAATAGCCTTTCGCTCCCTGTATTTTACCCCTGCCACGTTTAGAATTTGAAAGAGAGTATTCCAGTCAACATTGTCAAAAGCTTTCTCTAAGTCTACAAATGCTAGAAACGTAGGTTTGCCTATCCTTAATCTTTCTTCTAAGATAAGTCGTACGATCAGTATTCCCTCACGTGTTCCAGTATTTCTACAGATTCCAAACTGATCTACCCCGATGTCGGCTTCTACTAGTTTTTCCATTCGTCTATAAAGAATTCGCGTTAGTATTTTGCAGCTGTGGCTTATTAAACTGATAGTTCGGTAATTTTCACATCTGTCAACACCTGCTTTCTTTGGGATTGGAATTATTATATTCTTCTTGAAGTCTGAGGGTATTTCGCCTGTTTCATACATCTTGCCCACCAGATGGTAGAGTTTTGTCATGACTGGCTCTCCCAAGGCCGTCAGTAGTTACAATGGAATGTTGTTTACTCCGGGGACCTTGTTTCGACTCAGGTCTTTCAGTGGTCTGTCAAACTCTTCACGCAGTATCGTATCTCCCATTTCATCTTCAACTACAAAAATGGTTCAAATGGCTCTGAGCACTATGCGACTTAACTTCTGCGGTCATGAGTCGCCTAGAACTTAGAACTAATTAAACCTAACTAACCTAAGGACATCACACACATCCATGCCCGAGGCAGGATTCGAACCTGCGACCGTAGCGGCCGCGCGGTTCCAGACTGTAGCGCCTTTAACCGCTTGGCCACCACGGCCGGCTCTTCAACTACATCCTCTTCCATTTCCATAATACAGTCCTCAACTACATCGCCCTTGTATAGACCCTCTATATACTCCTTCCATCTTTCTGCTTTCCTTTCTTTGCTTAGAACTGGATTTCCATATGAGCTCTTAATGTTCATACAAGTGGTTCTCCTATCTCCAAAGGTCTCTTTAATTTTCCTGTAGGCAGTATCTATCTGAACCCTAGTGAGATAAGCCTCTACATCCTTAGACTTGTCCTCTAGCCATCCCTGCTTAGCCATTTTGCACTTCCTGTCGATATCATTTTTGAGACGTTTGTATTCCTTTTTGCCTGCTTCTTTTACTGCATTTTTGTATTTTCTCCTTTCATCAATTAAATTCAATATTTCTTCTGTTACCCAAGGATTTCTACTAGCCCTCGTCTTTGTACCTACTTGATCCTCTGCTGCCTTCACTACTTCATCCCTCAATGCTACCCATTCTTCTTCTACTGTATTTCTTTCCCCCATTCCTGTCAATTGCTCCCTTATGCTCTCCCTGAAACTCTGTACAACCCCTGGTTCTTTCAGTTTATCCAGGTCCCATCTCCTTAAATTCCAACCTTTTTGCAGTTTCTTCAGTTTTAATCTACAGGTCATAACCAATAGATTGTGGTCAGAGTCCACATCTGCCCCTGGAAATGTCTTACAATTTAAAACCTGGTTCCTAAATCTCTGTCTTACCATTATATAATCTATCTGATACCTTTTAGTATCTCCAGGGTTCTTCCATGTATACAACCTTCATTCATGATTCTTAAACAAAGTGTTAGGTATGATTAAGTTGTGCTCTGTGCAAAATTCTACAAGGCGGCTTCCTCTTTTATTTCTTCCCCCCAATCCATATTCACCTACTATGTTTCCTTCTCTCCCTTTTCCTACTGACGAATTCCAGTCACCCATGACTATTAAATTTTCGTCTCCCTTCACTACCTGAATAATTTCTTTTATCTCGTCATACATTTCATCAATTTCTTCATCATCTGCAGAGCTAGTTGGCATATAAACTTGTACTACTGTAGTAGGCATGGGCTTTGTGTCTATCTTGGCCACAATAATGCGTTCACTATGCTGTTTGTAGTAGCTAACCCGCACTCCTATTTTTTTATTCATTATTAAACCTACTCCTGCATTACCCCTATTTGATTTTGTATTTATAACCCTGTAATCACCTGACCAAAAGTCTTGTTCCTCCTGCCACCGAACTTCACTAATTCCCACTATATCTAACTTTAACCTATCCATTTCCCTTTTTAAATTTTCTAACCTACCTGCCCGATTAAGGGATCTGACATTCCCCGCTCCGATCCGTAGAATGCCAGTTTTCTTTCTCCTGATAACGACGTCCTCTTGAGTAGTCCCCGCCCGGAGATCCGAATGGGGGACTATTTTACCTCCGGAATATTTTACCCAAGAGGACGCCATCATCATTTAATCATACAGTAAAGCTGCATGTCCTCGGGAAAAATTACGGCTGTAGTTTCCCCTTGCTTCAGCTTTTTAAACATATGTAAAGCAATCTAGACGTTATTTCCAAAATGAATCATACACAAAAACATGAAACCACACTATACAAACACTCGTTAGAATCACCTACAATTAACAGATACGGAACGACGAATGACAAAACTTGTCTTTCCAAAGCGTCCTTAGAGACCTCTCGGAAGAGTCTCGTGAAGTGAGAGTATGTTACCCTGTTGATGGGGATCTGACAGTCGGATTGGTACTTAAATGTAGTGGTCCCTTTATTGATTTTGGAAAGTGTTAGGCGTGTGCCGGCAACGGGTTTCATTCTCTCCCTTCCCGCATCATTCCACGACACTAACGTGACACCACAGTACATTCTCTTTCTCTCTGACACACGTACGCAGACACATTACCGGCACTTACGCGTAATAGATTCATCTCACAACTCTTATACACTGCGTGTAGCCATTGCGTGCAGAGTGAGAACACTCCTCGCGATTTGGTGGCTGAACAACCACTTCTGGTCTCCCAGCCAACAATGCCATATCACCCCTTCTTTCATATACTTATGAACGTGAGTACATTGGTACTGGTCATATTCAGTTGTCCTGTTTATCACACAAGTAGCTTGCAGGGGCTACTTCTTTCTGTTAATACGTTATTTTGGCTCGTTCCACGTGTGGATGAATAAATTGGCCTTTCGGTAATCCAGGCTGTGCGCTATCCCTACCCTGCAACAGTTCTTCAAAGTATCCCTCATTTTTGTCCAGAAGAGCTACGACGTCAGCGAGTACGTGAAGTACAGAGAACAACAACGAAAGCAGTCCACATTGAGCTTCACGAATTTCTGACCTCATGGCACGGAAAAAGCACGTTGAGGAGTATTTCCGGACGCGCAGAGCAATATCTAGGATGCCAAATATTCTGAACGCGCGTTTGAAAGTAAACCGATGAGATGGAAGAACGCCACCTGCATCACATGATGCTATCTCTCTCCAGTACGGAGCCGAGAGACGAAATACACTATGTGATCAAAAGTATCCGGGCACTTGGCTGAAAATAACTTACGAGTTCGTGGCGCCCTCCATCGGTAATGCTGGAATTCAATATGGTCGGTGTTGGCCCACCTTTAGCCTCGATGACAGCTTCCACTGTCGCAGGTATACGTTCAATCAGATGCTGGAAGGTTTTTTGGGGAGTGGCAGCCCATTCTCCACGGAGTGCTGCACTGAGGAGAGGTATCGATGTCGTTTGTTGAGGCTTGGTACTTGATGACTGGGTGTTGTGTGATGTCCTTAGGTTAGTTAGGTTTAAGTAGTTCTAAGTTCTAGGGGACTGATGACCATAGCTGTTAAGTCCCATAGTGCTCAGAGCCATTTGAACCATTTTTTTGAGGCTTCGCACGAAGTCGGCTTTCCAAAACATCCCAAAGGTGTTCTATAGGATTCAGGTCAGGACTCCGTGCAGGCCAGTCCATTACAGGGATGTTATTGTCGTGTAACCACTCCGCCACAGGCCGTACGTTATGATCAGGTTCTCGATCGTGTTGAAAGATGCAATCGCCAACCCCTAATTGCTCTTCAACAGTTGGAAGCAAGAAGGTGCTTAAAAAATCAACGTAGGCCTCTGATGTGATTGTGCCGCGCAAAACAACAAGGGGTGCAAGCCGCCTCCATAAAAAACACGACCACACCATAACACCACCGCCTCCGAATATTACTGTTGGCACTACACACGCTGGCAGATGACGTTCGCCGGATATTCGCCATACCCACATCCTGTCATCGGATCGCCACATTGTGTACCGTGATTCGTCACTCCACACGACGTTTTTCAACTGTTCAACCGTCCAAAGTTTATGCTCCTTACACCAAGCGAGGCGTTGTTTGGTATTTACCGGCGTGATGTGTGGCTTATGAGCAGCCGCTCGACCATGAAATCCAAGTTTTCTCACCTTCCGCCTAACTGTCATAGTACTTGCTGTGGATTCTGATGCAGTTTGGAATTCCTGTGTGATGGTCTGGATACATGTAAGCCTATTACACATTACGACCATCTTCAACTGTCGGCGGTCTCTGCCAGTCAACAGACGAGGTTGGCTTGTACGCTTTTGTGCTGTATGTGTCCCTTCGACTTTCCACTTCACTGTCACATCGAAACAGTGGACCTATGGATGTTTAGGAGAGTGTAAATCTCGCGTACAGACGTATGACACAAATGACACCCAATCACCTGACCACGTTCGAAGTCCTTGAGTGTCGCAGAGCGCCCCGTTTTGCTCTCTCACGATGTCTAATGACTAATGAGGTCGCTGATACGGAGTACCTGGCAGTAGGTGGCAGCACAATGCTCCTAATATGATAAATGTATGTTTTTGGGAGTGTCCAGATACTCCTGATCACATAGTGTATATGCTTTCATTTGAAGCTGAATTTGATGGATTATGAATACGAGGGTGATTCAAATGAAAACCTTAAAAGTGGTATAATATTTTTAATTGGAACAAAAAACAAAAAAAAATCACATGTCATTTGTCGTTGTAGTCTTCCTGTCGTTGAATGCACGTATTCCACCGCTTCAGAAGTGCATAGCTACCAAGACGAAAGAATTCTTTTGGTCATGTGTGTAGCCAGTCATGGACTGCACCTCTTCATCACTTCAGAAATGCCTGCCTCTCATTGCTTCTTTGAGTGTACCGAACAGATGAGACACTAGAAGCGAAGTTTGCTGGATAAGGAGGATGTACCAGACATTCAGATTAAATTTCCTGAATAGTCTCAACTGTCTTAGGGTTTTTTTTTGCAGACGGGCGTTGTCATGCTGTAGCATTTGCATTCCCGAAGAGAATGAGCATGACTTTTCCAGCAGATGGCTTAAAACAAAACTAGTTTGGTTTCAGTGATGAGCTGTGGTGCCATTACTTGGCTGACATTCTCGTTTCTGATTAGTGGTAGTAGGCCCAAGTCTCATCGCCTGTAATAATTTTTTCCAGAAATGCGTCCCTTTCGACATGGAAACGATGCAAAAGTCCTACACAGGAATCGACGAAATGGTCTTTCATCTCGTCAATCTATTGATGTGGTAGACAACTTACTGAAATGCAGTACATTGTGAAAAATATTCTGCGCTGAACCAATATTAATATTCATACTGTGGCTACTGCGTTCAGAGTTACTCATCTGGTCCCCTTGTAAGACGTCATGGTCTCCTGACCTTCATTGCTTACATATTCCGCCCTCACAATCATATTCCGCACATCAAGACGCTTCATTCAAACCCAAACTCGATAAGATAAAGTCAGTGCTGTATGAATTCATGTAAACGATATGCAATTAACAAGTAAGTGCACCGTGGTTGAAATACTCGAGGCTGGCGTACACACATACATTCCAGACACGACAGTCACAGAAGCTTTAAGTTCGGGAGAGAAACCGCGCAACGGGACGCCGGTCCCTTCATAGGACGACCCAGCCTATGTCGCCGGTGACCGCCCGTGTAGCGGACAGCGTGGGCCCGAGTGAAAGGGGGAACAACCCTGTGTTTGGCTTAAAAGCAAATTCCGCTATATTGTGTGGGAGCGGCCAGCCTACGCATTCTTTACACATAGCACGCAGTTTCAGAAAGTTTCACAGGGAGACAGCAAATGCCAAACGCCAATGCCACAGGTTTCCGGATTGGTCGCCTTAAACGAAACGTCATTCTCCTGTTTTAGAAGAGCAATGCTGATTGGCAGACGATACTTCTGACGCCTTGAGCTGAAGGAATAATGGAAGAGACCGAAAGATATACCCCTTCACCTCTGGCGTGGAGAGGCGCCGTTCCGATGTCGCTCTTGGAGCGAGGAACAAGTCTCTCCTCAGTACTTCACTAGGAGAGCACCTTTGTCGAGAGCGAATCGAAGTGCAACTCTATATTGAGTCCTTGCGATTAAGCGTTGTTCACTGTGTTGGCCGACATACTTATTGGTGTGGGGTGAATGGACAGAGTTATAGTTAAACGCCTGCGAGCAAATTTTGAGTGGCATCGCGGTGGACTGGTTATCTGACCGGTGTACCACGCCAATAGTTAGACTAGGGGCGAATAGGAATCCTTGGCTTCATCAAGGCATAGGGAGACTTTGATTGGTGAAGGTCAATCCAGATAGAACGAGAGTTATTTGTCAGCAGTGAGCGGCGCAGACAGCAGTCATCGCAGCTTACGGTATTGTGCGCTATAGCTATTGCGAGCCCCATATTTCCTCCACAACAGTACACTTCACTGCATTTCACACGCGACAGCCTCGACCGTACCTAGCAACATTCTAAAGGATAATTATTCAAGTTGAGTAGGCGCACCTCTCAGTCATTCTGCCAAGTCAACAACTATCCTAAACTTTGTATAGAAATTCATTAGCAAATCCTATCCTTGAGATATAACTTGGGATATAACTTGTTCACTTCATAACTAAAAGTGCCATTGTGATTCTCAGAATTTTTGCAAAATAAATAATAACTTTCGTTAGTTTCATGTTTTTCTTACACTAAGTAGCACTACTCCAGTACCCAAGTATCCCACTAGTTACGTAAGAAATTTTGTGAATTTTTGTGTCATTTCCTTACAGCGGACGACTCCAGAAGATATTTATTGCTGAAAGTTTTTCAGGCATTTTTCTTTAGAACGTTAAGAGCGTCTGTCTGACTTCTGTAGTAGTGTGTGGGTGGAAATTGCATCTTGCAGGAGCCACAGGGTAAAGGGTACATCTCAGATTAATCCGTTGCGGAGAATAACAGAATAACGGATCAACCCCACACCTCAGACCCTTTACAAGCTCCTCCAGTCTTTTCGTCTGTCACTATATGGTTAACCTGCCCTGGTCTTGGGGCATCCTCCACAGAAGTTAAGCCTTTTTTAACCTTCCCACACAACTCGTACACTTGCTGCAGCGACAAACATTAGCCACCGTACTACGTTGTCATTCTATGATGAAATTCGATCGGTCTGACACCTTCACCACACAAAACACATAACAGATCACTGCTCAGTCGTGGTGCATGTTGACAGCGGGGCGGTCATCTTGTTGTGGACGGTGCTGTCTTCTGCTGCATCGTAGCATCACTCTGCCAGCTGTCAGTCACTTTTTGAACCACAAGGAGCAGTACTGCCACCTAAAAATAAAAAAAAAAACTTTTTGAAATTCTAAAGGACTTTGAAGTTTTTATTTGAATCATCCTCGTAGCACCAGAAAATTAAGTTCGCTCGAAAAATCCGGCGTTATTTATACGAGATGTTGTAATAAAATGACGGGAAACAACATAATGTTGCTTAAAGAATTTTCGAATTGTTAATTTGCGTGTTATGAGTATATGCTGTCTCAAGGCTACAGCATGAGGAGCCGTCAAAAAAGCATTGATCTTGGTACAGTTTGTTATAATCAAATGTCAGTTAATAATGTATTTACGATTAAATCTTTCAGGAGAATGTAAGATGTAAAGTATGACTATATGTCACTCATGGTCGGTCTATTGTAATGATTAGAGATGCATAGTTGTATGGTAACAAGTGGTGTTTCGCTTGTTTGGGTCTCACTGTATCCAAATGTTATTTTATTCACCTTCGCATTTTGTGATAGGTTTTAATACTTTATTATTAATTTAATAGAAGTATATTCTATAATATTTGATATTATGTAGACGTAAGGAGTGAGTTTGCTCGATTGGTTTTGTGTATAAGACAGCTTGCACTACTTGCATTAAAATATCTTGCACATTAATGTTTCAAGTCTTGTATTTCATATGTTGTAAAGTTTCTGCTACTGAGTACAAACAGTGATCAAGTAAGAATGACCTTAGGGTTTTACTAAAAAGTGAGAATGATGAAACAGTTTTTATCTAATGCAGGTAACTATTGTACATTTGAATAACACTATTTGTAAGGAACTTTTGTAAATCCAGTATCCTTATTGACTGGACATGTTACTTTCGTTTTTGCCTTATAACATGATCATGGAAATTGATCTTTTTATTTAAGTGCATTACAAAGATAACAGCATGATTAGCATATGGACAAGTGAAGAAATGTGGCATGTGGTAGAGCTAATGCAGGAATATTATGCCCGCCTATGTCATAAAGAGTGTGATTTGCCAGCCAGATACAACCGACAATTGTAGCACCCCGCGATCGCTTGTACCACGTTGAGGCGCAAGTACCGTATGCACAAGCCGCGTCGTTCGTGAGCATTGAGCAGCACAGTCAACTCGGCACGCTCAGCGTTGACGTTCGAATGCACTGTCAAGTCAAGAAGGCTAAGAGAGTGTCCTTTCGTAGAGAAAGCAGATAAGCAGTTGTTAGCATCTCACTTACACAGTGAACTGACATCACTTAGTTTCAGTAAAATGGATGTAGAGGAATTATGGTTACAGTTTAAGCAGACTGTAAGTTGTGGTCTGGAGAGTAGTATGCCTAGTAGGTGGATAAAGAATGGAAAAGACCCACCATGATTTAATACTGAGGAAGCAAAGGCTGTTGCACTCTCGGTTCAAAGGAACGCACAAATGACGACCAGGGAAGGTTAGCAGAGATTCGTGGATCTGTAAAAAGAGCTATGCGCGAGGCATACAACAACTTCCACCGTCACATCGCAGCAAAAGATCTGGCAAAGAACCCGAGAAGATTCTGGTCTTACGTAAAATCACTAAGGGTTTCCATTCAGTCCCTTGTTGACCAGTCTGGTGTGGCAGTTGAAGATAGGAGAACGAAAGTCGAAGTTTTAAAATTTGCATTCAAGAAATCATTCACACAGGATAACCGTACAAAGGTACTGTCATTTGACCATTGGACAGACTCCCTATAGACGACATAGTAATATGTATCCCAGGCGTAGAGAAACAACTGAAAGATTTGTAATCAAATTAATCAGAAGGTCAGGATGGAATCCCATTTCGGATTTACAATGAGTATTCTACGGTATTGGCCCATTACCTAGCTTGCATTTATTGGAAATCTCTGGTCCAGGACAAACTCTCAAGCGACTGGAAAAAAGCTCAGGTGACTCCAGTACATAAGAAGGGTGAAACAACGGACACGCAGAATTACAGACCAATGCTCCTAACTTCTGTTTTCTGCAGAATATTTGAAAGTATTCTCAGTTCGAATACAATAACCTTTCTTGAGACTGAGAAGCTTACGTCCACGAATCAGCATGGTTTTAGAAAGCATCGCTCGTGCGAAACTCGGCTTGCCCTTTCCTCATGTGATATACTGGGAACTACAGATGAAGAGCAACAGGCAGATTCCATATTTCTAGATTTCCGGAAAGGATTTGACATGGTATTCTGCTACATGCTGTTAACGAATGTACGAGCACATGGAATAAGTTCACAGATACGTGAGAGTGGCTCGAAGACTTCTTAATTGAAAGAACCAAATATGTTGTCCTCGACGGCGAGTGTTCGTCACGGACAAGGGTATCGTTAGGAGAGCCCAAGGGAAGTGTGACAGGACTGCTGCTATATACGTAAATGATTTGGCTGACGTGGTGGGCATTAATCTGCGGTTGTTCGCTGATGATGCCATGATGTACGGTAAGGTGTCAAAATTGAATGACTGTAGGAAGATACAAGACGACTTAGGCAACATTTCCAGTTGGTGTGGTAATAGCAGCTAGCCCTAAACGCGGAAAAATGTAAGTTAATGAGGATGAGTAGGAAGAAAAAACCTTTAATGTTCCGTTACCGTATTACTAGTGTCCTGCTTGACACAGTCAAGTCGTTTAAATATCTGGGCGTAACGTTGCAAAGCGATATGAGATCGAACGAGCATGGGACAACTGTGGTAGGGAAGGCGAATGATCGACTTCGATTTATTGGGAGAATGGGAGAATTTTAGGAAAGAGTGGTTCACCTGTAAAGGAGACCGCATATAGGTGCTGATGAGACCTATTCTTGAGAACTGCTCGAGTGTTTGGGATCCACACCAGGTCGGACTGAAGAAAGACATCGAAGCAATTCAGAGAAGGGCTGATAGATTTGATATCGGCAGGTTAGAACAACACGTAACTGCTATGGAGATGCTTCGGGACTGAAATGGGAATCCATGGAGGGAAGGCGACGTTCTTTTCGGGAAACACTATTGAGAAAATTTAGAGAACTGGCATTTGAAGCTGATTGTCGAACGATTCTACTGCCGCCAACATACACTGCACGTAAGGACCACGAAGATAAGATACGAGGCACGGAGGCACATATCAGTCGTTTTTCTCTCGCTCTATTTGCGAGTAGAACAGGAAAGGAAATGGCTAATAGTGGTACAGGGTACCCTCCGCCACGCACCGTACGATGGCTTGCGGAGTATCTATGTAGATGTAGAATCGAAATCAGCCGGGCATAGAGATCCAAGTCCAAAATGGTTGGTGGAGCCACTTGTCCAGTCTATGTGCATTTCCGGAACATCGGATGTGACTGCGTTTTCTGAAATACTGCTCATTCGACTCCCCCGTTCCGAGAGCGCTCACAGACTGCAGTTATGGCACAACTGAGCAATTTGGACTTTGATCCCTATGTCTGGCCGATTTTGATTCATTGGTTTGATCTGACAGCGACTGTTGGGTTCAATGTTCAAGGCTACGTAGCTCTTATGACTTAGTTACATGTCACCTCAGGATGTGATTTTCAGTGCCACGAAATCGGTTGTGATCTGATAATAAAAAGATTAAATACATCTGAAGCGGCTTAATGCCCAAGAAAGAATAGGGTTTCAAAAGAGGATTTCGAAGTACTTATTTTATAATAAGTGTGCAGATTAGTCTAGTGTGAGGCACAATTTAAGTTTTCTTAAGGGAATGTGTTAATTATGACAGCCTATCCCAAGGAATAACTAGTATCCCAGCAGCGACTAAGAAGCGCTGCAGCATGACAGTATATTGGTTGAGTCAGGTAGGGCAAGGAAGGAGTGGGGAGTCTGTTATTGTAATAGACGGCATTGAAGACTAATCGATTGCAAGACAAACACAAAATGTTACACTATGCCTCTCAAGACATTTTCGCAGAACAGTCTGCTGTTAAAGTTTCCATTTCCCTAACACGACGATATCCGCTGTAACTTGCTGTGCTCTGCGATTAAAAAATTACCAGCTCCAGCGTCCTCTAGCAGTTGTCAGATCGACAAACACCATAGCCACATTTTCACTGCCGGACCGACCTGTCCTTTCTCGCCTCATGTGCTGCGTTGTGTGTGGTGTGCTACAGCCATGCAGCAGCGCTACTCAGTCGCTGCTGGTTGTTTTTCGTGTTTTACTCTTCAGACTATATTGCTTAACATTAAACAGAATAATGCAGTAGACTAATTTGAGGCCATTCTGCGAATGGGCACATAAGATTTCACGTTATGGTTCTACGGCCGAGTGCAAGTCTTTTAATTCGACGCATTGCGAGTCCCTAACCTACCCTAGTTATCAATCCGGGGTAAGGGAACCTACAGTTTAATGTGGAATCCCAACTACATGTCATCCCTGGCGTCTCCCCATATCATTGATAGGCGAAGGTCACACATATTAAAGGCGCACTGAAAATTTTCTTGGTCCGACCAGGATTCGATCCAGAAGATACAGTGAGCTCAGGTTGGGTGAGGACAAGGTGCGCAGGGGTCGAATCCAGAAGCCTCCGCCTGTTACTGTGCTTGTCCCTCCATGATACTGACCTGCTCTTATTTATTGTTGTTAGACGTTACAACTAGCTACTCAATACAGAATGAGACAAAATCGGAGTTAATCGTGCATGGTTCAAAAATGGTTCAAACGGCTCTGAGCACTATGGGACTTAACAGCGGAGGTCATCAGTCCCCTAGAATTTAGACCTAATTAAACCCAAAGACATCACCCGCATCCATGCCCGAGGCAGGATTCGAACCTGCGACGGTAGCGGTCGCGCGGTTTTAGACTGAAGAGCCTAGAACCGCTCGGCCTCGTGCATGGTTTCTGCCACTTGTAAAAACTCCTTTTCAGTCCTTGCCTGCAACAATTTTTTTTTATTATTAATTAATTAAGAAAACGAGACGGACAGGGGTACGAAAATGAAATAAAACGTTTGCTAATTCACCTGGAAAGGGACCAAGACGAGACTACCACGACGACTGATACCTTGACGACGAATTACAAAGTTGAACATAATGACGAATAAGTCGCGATATCGTGGCAGGCGCAAACGCTTTCTATATGCACTGGCTGTGTAATGGTGGAAGACGAGTGGATCGCTATCGCTCCCTCCATCTTCAACAGGGGTTCCCAACAAAATTTTCTCGAGGACCCCTCATCGAGCATGATTGGTACCTTGTCATATCACAGTATCAAGTACCTAAAAAAGCCAAATTAAGAGTCTTTTTATACGTTTCCCATTTTTGGTACTTCGAAAAAACATTGATATATGCATTATTGAAAAAAATATTGAGATTAAAACTGCTCGTGCAGGAAGCCGCCAAAAGAAAAAAATCTGTTATCATACTAAAGATATTTAATATATTTTTTATTCTAATAGCATTTTGCGGACCCCTCTGGCATAGCTCGCGGACCCCTGGGGGTGCGCAGACCACCTGTTGGGAACCACTGATCGACAATGTAATGGATATAGAGGCCCAACAATAGTGCAATGGTATTTGACTTTGCCTTCGGAAAGTAGCAGTGATCTGGAGGCAATAGAATATTAGCCGAAAAGGCAGTCTCAACGCATCGCATTAGAAATGCCGATTGTATTTTTAAGGCAGTGCCACTTCGCTTAGTGACCATGACAGCACAATCGATGTTCTATGGACAGCGACTGCACTGACCCGTGACACTAATACGAAACAGGCGCTCATTGGTGGATAACAGATTGTATACCACTAGATACGATGAGGACGCCACCTCCATTGGTAGAACAGGAAAGTTAAGATGAAATCACAACGACTTGCACGAAGTTTGCGGTGATGATCGCTCAACAGGCGCCATGCAGTCAGTCGCTCTCCTGCGCAGTAACAAAAATGTGGTAGCCTGACGCTGCCTTCACTAGACCAACAGGCTCGACAATTTCGTGTTAATAAACGTTTTCTTTGCAATGAAAACCGATCGACATTTAATTATCCATTTTAATGGTGATTGGGTTCGTAACTGTGAACTGAATTACACACAAAGTTACCAACAGAGCACTTTCGCTATTTCCGGAACGAATCTCTGTTCAGATGTTTTGATTATCCAAATAAAATATGTGAACAGGCCACTGTTTCCACGCTGTTTGTCATCAAGATTGTCTCGTTTATTATAAAAACTCTGATAACTGTGTCTTACATGTATTAGTGCACAAATCTTAGCACTTCATGCGCTTCACCGATTATAATCAGGCGTTGTTTTTCCACAGATGAAGGGCATATTTCTGATTGGTTATGGAATATGGCTGATAAGAAGTTTCGATAAGCTTCGATGGCAGATGAACCAAGGTATGCCAATGAAACCATTCAAACTAAGTAATACTGAAAGCAATGCACTAAACGACAGCTTTTGCTCTTAATTATATTTTGAACCTTATATTTGACGAAATTCAGGCAGTTCATTTCTTGCAGATCCCCGAGATGTAGAGCTGCATGGCCGGCCTTGCTGTGATGAGTGGATTTTAGGTACGTACCTTTCTCTCTCTCCTTGGTTTGGTACATTACGAAGCATCTGAAGGTAGCCCACGCGAACTTGAAATTGTAGAATTGATTAACTATTTTACAAAAGCTTTTTGAGGACCGCTAATCGGTCGATTATAAAGGAGTAATAAGAAAGAAATTGACAGATTGTTCCAAATGTATAAACTCTCACACCATCTCATCATTTTATTAAGAACAAGTTGCGGTGCCCGGAGTTGGCCGGGATGTTTAATATCTGCCGCACAAAGTGAGAGGCGATGTGTCATGTTGATACTCATAGCGAATGCAAGCCGCATAGAAAACTGCAGTAGCTTTACATCGAAGGGCACATTTGAATCATTGGGTGTCAACGGGATGCGGCGAATCAATACGTCTTCACCTGCGGTATTCATAAAAATCAGGTTCTAGGCGCCCGGTTCTGACTTTGCAAGCAATCAAATAAGAAATGGTGATGCAAAAGCCTTTAAAACTTTCGCTTCTGGAGAACATTGAGTTGTGCTTCGTTATCAGTATTCGATAAACAGAACTTCGATATTTCTGTTAAGCTTCTATAGGAACTAAATTATTTTCTATTAGCACTTTTAATTTATTTCTTCAAGCAAATTTTCGCAAACTTTATATTTCCCTTATATGAAAAGATGATTAGTTGCGCCATCTGTTTTTACATTTTGCTATAATTATCTCGTGATTTTTGGAGAATTCGTCTTCTATTGTTTCGGCTCAGTTTTCACGCTTTCAAGTGAGGCTGTGTTTGAGAACGACTCGAAGTGTTCCAACAGTTTACGTCACTGTTCAGAATATCTCGAGTTCTGTTCGATCTTTTGATCGGCCCGCCATGTAGTGACTTTTACTGGCGCTCTATCCACGACCTATCTTAGCGTTTCTATGGCATTGTGAACTTTAATAATGAAAATAATTATGGCACATGAACTAAAATATCTTCTAGGATGTACGTCGTATGTAACAACGCAGTTAACGAAGAAATAAATAAGAGTTTGACCCACGTTTCTGTCAAATTGTCGAGCATTCGCTCGTCTTGTGATCAAGAGACGTCTGATGGTACTATCTCTAAGACGGATATTGCCACTGTAATTTATTCTCCCAATAGGAATTCGTTTGCTCGGCATTTAATTTTTCATTAATTTTCTTCATTGTTTCATCTGAATGTAGAAACTTGAAGTGAATGGACTAACAACTTTTAGAGATATCTGGTAACAACCTTTCAAATGGTTCTGAGCACTATGGGACTCAACTGCTGTGGTCATAAGTCCCCTAGAACTTAGAACTACTTAAACCAAACTAACCTAAGGACATCACACACATCCATGCCCGAGGCAGGATTCGAACCTGCGACCGTAGAGGTCGTGCGGTTCCAGACTGTAGCGCCTTTAACCGCTCAGCCACTCTGGCCGGCCAACCTTTCAACTTTATGTATTACATACATATGTTTCAAGTCAGATTACGAACTCTTATGCAGGCAGTCCCATTCCTCTTGTCTTGAAAGTATAGTGTGCAATAGTTCATCAAGATCAGAATAAAAATGCAAACTTGTATGAATTACAAACTGAATGTATATATTCTTTGTAACAAGAAATCTTATTTAAATTTGTACTTACGTGAGTGTAGTACACTTGTAGTTATTTGCCATGGTTTGTGTAATTAATGCAACACCGTCACCAAACAGCTGAAATCAATGTTTTGTATATGTTATGTTATGGCCTTCAGAATGAAGACTTACTTGATGCAGCCCTCTACGCTAGTCTATCCTGTGAAAGGCCCTTCGTATCTGCCCATCTAATGCACTTACATCCATTTGAACCTGTCTGCTATAGGCCAGACTTCGTCTCCCTCTACATTTTTAGCCGTCCATTAACAAAATGACGGTTGATTAACGTCTCAGGTTGCGTTCTATCAATCGTTCCGTTCTTTTTAGTTAGGTTGTGCTATAAATTTCTTCTTTCCCCAATTCGGTTTGGTACCTCTTAATTTATTATCCGATTTACCCAACTAATCTTCAGCATTCATCTGCAGCACATTTCAAAAACTCCAATTCTCTTCCTGTCTGAGCTGTTTATCGTTATGTACAAGGCTGCACTACACACATGTAGCTTCATAAAATACTTCTTAACACATTAAATTAGAGCTGATGTAATTATATTTTCTTGGAGGCAAATTCAGTCTCAACTTCATCTTCGATAAGGATAGAAGCTGAAATACTGATTAAAATTTGTACCAAGGGTGGAACTTGAATGCAGGTCTCCAGCTTGCTAGGCAGATGTTGTATGCATTACACCACCATGGCACTATGCCTGACAACTGCACAGACTAACCTGGACCATTGCCCTCCCGATTTTGCTGCGAAGAGTGGATTTTATGTATAAACCTCTCTTTCTCTGTGATTTGCTAAATTACGAAGCATTTGAAGGAAGCCCACATTAACTTTAAAGTAGGGACGGAACTGGACAAGGGTAGTCATTCATAATGCCAGGGTAGTGAAGTGGATAACACATCTGCCTAATAAGCAGGAGACCCGGTTTCAAGTACTGCCTTTGGCACAAATTTTAATTAATTACTTCAGTTTCTATTCTCATCAAGATAAAGTTGAGAATCAGTATGTCTCCAGGTAAATATAATTACGTCAGATGAATAGGTCATCTACACCTGAGATACAGGCACTACGTACAAATCTGGGGTGCTATTTCAGTACTGGAGAACCTTGGCAATACTGACGATTTAAGGAGAAAATCAAGATGGGCTGAGATGTGAATCGAAGTTTTTGTTAGGAAGGGCACTGTATTAGGTAGTCCATACAGCGGTGTCAGCCACAATAACAGGGTAATGTAGTGGCGCAACACATCTGCCTAGTAAGCAGGAGACTTGGGTTCAAGTCCCAGCCTTTGCAGAATTTTGATTCATTTCTTCAGCTTCTGTCATTATCAAACATTAAATTAGATATTAACAACTTTATCTTTTCGAGGGACGCTGTTCTTGCTATTTCCAGATAGCATTTTGCACCCTCTCTACTCCAGCGATGATCAGTTGTTTTGATGCCCAAACGGCAAAACTCATTTACTACTTCTAATGTCTTGTTTACGACGCTAGAGAGCCAAAGAAACTGATACAGCTGCCTAATCTCGTGTATGGCCTCCAAGAGCACACAAAAGTGCTGCAACACTATGTGCCATGGACTCAACTAACGTCTGAAGTAGTTTTGGAGGGAATCGACACATCCTAAATTTCTGGCACAGTATTCCAAACGCGTTTTCTGAACCTCTTTGGGCTCTGATATGTTTGTAACCGTGTACTTTTTGATTGGGCATCTAAATCTGTACCAGTATAAGGCATCATCAGATAGGTTAGAAATGGAAAAAAATTCCTCTCCAGCAATCACGTGAAGCAGCCGATCTCTCGTTCCTGGTAATTCTTTTCGGCCCGGTATATTCAAGGACTTTTTTTCCCAGGTTTGTTGCTAAATCTGACCGTGAAAAGATCCCCGCATCAGTGTTCTTTCCAAGGTCACCAACGTTGACATATACATCTACAGTCTTCTTCTTCTTCACATAACAAAGGAATTATTATCACATTCATGTCACTTTAGTCAATTTGTCTAGGAGGTTGCGGAGCTACTTGTATTTTCTACGTGTTTTCACGCCCCTGCAGTTCAAATGCGGTATACTACAATGAAGAGCCGAAGAAATTGGTACACCTGCCTAATATCGTGTAGGGCCCCTGCGAGCACACGGAAGAGACGCAACACGACGTGGAATGAACTCGACTATTGTCTGAAGTAGTGCTGGAGGGAATTGACGCCATGAATCTTGCATTACTGTCCACAAATAAGTACGAGGGCTGGAGATCTTTTCTGAACAGCACGTTGCAAGGCATCCCAGATGTGCTCAATTATGTTCATGTCTGGGGAGTTTATGGCCAGCGGAAGAGTTTAAACTCAGAAGATCGATCATGGAGCCACTCTGTAGCAAATTCTGGACGTGTGGGGTGTCGCATTGTCCTGCTGGAATTGCCGAAGTCCGTCGGAATGCACAATGGACGTGAATGGATGCAGGTAACCAGACAGGCTACTTGCGTATGTATAACCTCTCAGAGTCATATCTAGATGTATTAGGGGCTTATATCACTCTAACTGCACACGCCCCACACAGTTACAGAGCTTCCACCAGCTTGAACAATCCTCTGCTGACATGCAGGGTCCATGGATTCATGAAGTTGTCTCCATACGCGTACACGTCCATCCACTCGATACAATTTGAAACGAGACTCGTCCGAGCAGGCAACATGTTTCCAGTCATCAACAGTCCGATGTCGGTGCTGATAGGCCCTGGTGAGGCGTCAGGCTTTGTGTCATGCAGTCATCAAGGATACACGTGTGGGCCTTCGGCTCCGAAAGCCCATATCGATGATGCTTCGTTGAATGGTTCACGTGCTGACACTTGTTGATGGCCCAGCATTGATATCTTCAGCAATTTGCGGAAGGGTTGCACTTCTGTCACATTGAATGATTCTCCTGGGTCTTAGTTGGTCCTGTTCTTGCAGGATCTTCTTCTGGCCGCAACGATGTCAGAGATTTGATGTTTTACCGGAACCTGATATTCAGAACACACTCATGAAATGGTTGTAGGGGAAAATACCCACTTCATCGATATCTCGGAGATGCTGTGTCCCATTGCTCGTGCGCCGACAATAAAACCACGTTCAAACTCACTTAAGTCTTCATAATCTGCCATAATAACAGCAGTAACCAATCTAACAACTGCGGCAGACACTTGTCTTATACAGGGTGTTACAAAAAGGTACGGCCAAACTTTCAGGAAACATTCCTCACACACAAATAAAGAAAAGATGTTATGTGGACATGTGTCCGGAAACGCTTAATTTCCATGTTAGAGCTCATTTTAGTTTCGTCAGTATGTACTGTACTTCCTCGATTCACCGCCAGTAGGCCCAAATTTTCACAATCAACATGTGTGGGCTGACGAGAATTCGCACGCAATTGTGCAATCACGTCATCAACACAGATTTTCTGTGAACGTTTGGGCAGGCATTGTTGGTGATGTCTTGATTGGGCCCCATGTTCTTCCACCTACGCTCAATGGAGCACGTTATCATGATTTCATACGGGATACTCTACCTGTGCTGCTAGAACATGTGCCTTTACAAGTACGACACAACATGTGGTTCATGCACGATGGAGCTCCTGCACATTTCAGTCGAAGTGTTCGTACGTTTCTCAACAACAGATTCGGTGACCGATGGATTGGTAGAGGCAGACCAATTCCATGGCCTCCACGCTCTCCTGACCTCAACCCTCTTGATTTTCATTTATGAGGTCATTTGAAAGCTCTTGTCTACGCAACCCCGGTACCAAATGTAGAGACTCTTCGTGCTCGCATTGTGGACGGCTGTGATACAATACGCCATTCTCCAGGGCTGCATCAGCGCATCAGGGATTACATGCGGCGGAGGGTGGATGCATGTATCCTCGCTAACGGAGGACATTTTGAACATTTCCTATAACAAAGTGTTTGAAGTCACGCTGGTACGTTCTGTTGCTGTGTGTTTCCATTCCATGAGTAATGTGATTTGAAGAGAAGTAATAAAATGAGCTCTAACATGGAAAGTAAGCGTTTCCAGACACATGTCCACACAACATATTTTCTTTCTTTGTGTGTGAGGAATGTTTCCTGAAAGTTTGGTCGTACCTTTTTGTAACACCCTGTATAGACGTTGCCGATCGCAGTGCTGTATTCTGCTGTTAATATATATGTGTATTTGAATACGCATTCCTATACCTGTGTCTCTGGCGCTTTAGTGTATAATAACTGCTTCAGTACCCCCATTACCCTTGCTCATCCTATAACCTCCTATTACCTCTTTTTAAAATACTGTCTATTTCGTTCAACTAATCTTTCAAGTCCTTTGTCGTTTCCAATACAAATATAACGTCTTTAGCCAATCTCAAAGTTTTTAGTTGTTCTCCTTAAACTTTCATTCACACTCCAAATTTCTCCATGGTTTCCCTTCCTCCTTGTTCATTGTGCAGATTGAATAACATCGTGGATAGATTACAACCCTGCCTCACTCACTTCTCAACTACTGCTTCTCTTTCAAGACATTCTACTCTTATAACTGCAGTATAGTTTCTGTAGAAGTTGTAAATAGCTTTGCTCGTGTTTTATTACTGATACCTTCAGAATTCCAAAGAATGTATTCCGGTCAACAAAGTTTATACCTTTCTCTCATCTACAAGTGCTACAACTGAAGATTTGCCTTTCCTGAGTCTTAGCTTCTAAGTTAAACCGTACAATTAGTATTACCTCATATGTTTCTCCATCAAATGTTTGCCTGTCACTAACTGATCTTAAAGGAGATCGGGTTCTACCAGTTTTTCCATTCGTCCGCAAATAATTGTTGCTGGTATTTTGCAGCCATTACTTATTGGCACCTGAGTTCTTTGGAACAGAGATTTATCACTGAAAGGAACCCACTTTGCTTGGACTTTCTTCCTTTTGTTTTCTGAACTGAAAGAAAGTGCAATTAACCATCCAAATAAAATTAGCGTATTCGAAGTCATTCTTATAAACTACTTTGTGTTAAGTTTTCGGGAGCAAGTACGAATAAGCTCTGTGGTTGTTCAACATGTGCGAGAAATACGATTTTATACAATTCACTGCGCAACATCGGGATTTTGAGCCTTTTAAAGCTGAATGCTGATTTAGTTGCTGAAATGAGTAGAATTCGACCTATGAATGTCGTTATTTAAAAGACCTTTGCGAAGGCTTGTCGGGAAAATTAAGTGGATCTAGGAATTCTGTTGGGAAGTTTACACTTTCGTATTGGCTCATCATTTAACAGTAGTTCCAAATGGTTTTTCCTTCCATTGTATCAAATTTTGTATCCACTAACTTGTTTGTAGAACTACATACATTTTTTGGTGCTAAAATTGTTCGCTCACACTATCATTCTTTGTTTACATATGTCTCTCTACAAGTAGTTACCGTTATTCTTCGAGTTTCTTGTCTGTCTTTACTACGTTGTAATATTGATCGGTTAAAACGATTTTACCGGAATGTGAATAAAGGCGATATGTGTCGTTACCAAGTTGTATTCTATAACATTCCATAATAACCTAGAACACTCGAAAACATTCTTTATATTCGAGAATATTCACCTAAGCTCGAGAACATCCTAGAACAATCTTTAATTTTCTTCTCTTGAAACATACATTAATGCTGCAGAGACAGAAGATGTCCAGAAGATGACCACGATATGGTGACGACCACTTCAAACATATCCCCACAACAGCTGCCACCGTACAACCACTTTAATGCACAAATGGAGAACCAAGGGTCGCACAAAATCAGTGATTGCCGGCGTGTGGCATTGGAGTTATCGTGACATTCACTCAAAAATATGTATGCTACCTGACCACGATATTATTGCACTTGGTCTCACGAAGCCATTAACGGAAACACCCAGTGATGTTACAGTAAATAAGTACAGTGGTGATTGAGGAAAATGCATCACACTGTTGATGATTTCAATAAGGTAATGTGAATATTACCGAGTGCTTCAGCAAGTTCTCGTGAAATATTAAAGCCGACAAACTGCAGGGACGCATTTCAGACAGCAAATGGAGGAAAAACGGTTTTATGAACATGTATCCAAAAATTCATTGTTGTCACATTAGATGGTGCTGACGAGTGAAAGTTCCTCTGGCCACATGTCATGTGCTCCTCGTGTGTTGCAGGCTGTGTGATTGACACTGCAGACTGTACGCAGCAGAATGGTCCGGTATTCATGTCAGAGACAAGCCGAGATGGTGTTCGTGTGTAGCCAAGCAAATGAAAACGACTGAGAGGAAGCATGGCTATACCAGAACAAGTACTCTCACAGACACCAACCACATCACATAACATTTCAGGCTCGTTTTGGGCGTTTGTGATCATGGATCTTTCAGACAGCGAACGTGCAGGTAAGCAGAGGACTGTGCATATGTCAAACTTGGAGGAATGAGTTCTACACGATATTGTAGAACCTGGTTCTCCAAACCTTGTGTATGCACAGTCCAGTGCCTCACTGCATTTTCTTCTGCCTGGAAGGACCCATGATCACACAAATGTCGAAGACGGGCTTTAAATGTTGTGTGACGCGATTTGTGTCTGTGAGGGTAGATGTTTTGGTACAGCCGTGCTGTCTCTTGTGTTTATGCAACCTGCAACGCCTTCAGAAAAAAATGTGCGAGATTTGCATATTATTTCGCTCGCTGCAGACCAACTATTAGGCCTACAGAAAAAAAATAGACATGACATTGGCATAAAATTTAATGTAGTTCCATTTTGCACTGGGCCATGTTTCCACTGGAAGCCATGGTTTTAGAGTTTCTAAAGTCACACAGTTATCTTTAATTTTACTTCCAAATCTAGCAAAAGTACTGAGTTCTACCGCTTTGCTATTCCAATAAGATAATGCACCACCTTAATAAGTACAGCAAATTCACACTCTGTCAGGCCATTAATAATGTCAACATTCTATTTGTAACACTGAAATGTTAACAATTTTTTTTTTCAAATCTAATCTGCAAATCATCAACACTATCACCATTCTCAAATTGCCACTTGGTAGTCTCATATCCTAACCCACAAACTATTCTGGCAGTCTCCCTTCGAACCAAAAGCTTATCCTGGCAGTCTCCCTTCTAACCAAAAACACATCCTGGCAGGGTCGCCAATATCTAGCATACTTGTCTGGTTTGTTATGACCCATACTTACCACTTACCATGAACAGATAGCTCTGACAGGTTTTAAAGTGCCTGTGAACCCAGACCCTCCCAGGTAAGGAGATCCCAGACACAGTGACGTTTAGGCATCAGAATAACAGCTGGTATAACATGACCTGAAATATGTCAATGAGGAAGGGGTAACTTTCACTTTAGATCAAACAAAGGAACTATTATCTGTACTAAATATTTTTTTTGGTATGAATCACCATACACAGTAGGTTCAGGTTTCATATTTGGTTATGAATCCCGTAACATTAACACAAGAAAATCTTAATGAACCTAACTTCAACCAAGATAAACACATGAAAGTTTAGGAAAACAATTCTTACACTAGCGTAATGTCAAGAGAAAAACAAATACTAATATGACTTCAAGTACACTGAACACACGAAAATTTGTGCCAAAAATATTACACTGACAGTGTTATAAAATCACACAGTTGATTGTACACTGACTACTGTATTGTAGCTGGACAATATCATCTATCTGCAAATTGCCTTCCTCGATTTTAAGCCCAAAGAACACATGTACAATATGTGTTTGGCATGAAAATGAGGGAATAGGAAAAACTACGCAAATCAGCTCCAGTCTGAAGCAGATCTGAAGTGAACACGTTCTAGTGACTCCTACACTTAGCGCCTGAGCAATACAGTATTTATTTGCGCAGACTGCGGCGATATGGGCGGCGGTGGTCGGCTGTGGCGTCGGTTAGCAGCGGATGCGTCGATGGCTTGCATACCTGTAGGCCTAACAATTTTACTCTGGCCTTGACTGGATGTACAGTCATAAACTGCCCTAAGTTTTCATGAGGCGAAAAAAAACTACGTTTTTCCCTGGCTAAATCAATTAGCTGTGTCCACTCGCTAAAGAAGAGCGACATGTTTACTGTTGCCCCTAAATGTTCCGCAGAACTTAACTAGCACAGCTCGTAGCTCGCAAACTCCAATTCGGAGATATTACGAGATATGATGATCACAGCAAAATGCCTCTTCCAGAGGCACAACGGAGGAGGGCTGCTCCATCCAGCACAAGACCTATTGAGGAAGAGAGTCCCTCTAATTACTCACTCGTACTGGTCTCTACTGTTGCAGCCTTCCTCCTCCGTAGCATGGGCTCGCCTTCTGCCACAACTAGTGTCGGCCAATGAGTGCTTTTGCTGCAACTTTCATCGTTTCTTTTCCCAAATCGGCTTAGAAATGAACTGCGGCATGCGCCAGTTTCACCCAGTCCAATGAGCGTTCGCCCTTCTTTCACTCGTCGAGTTGTGACGTCGTGCTGCGGTATTCGATGTCTACTCGTCTTACAAAAATGTTCTAACCTACGATAAACTAATTCCAGTTTTTTTCATGTCTGCCCTAAAACTTTACAATGGGCCTTAGCCTTGTTTAAGACTTATTTTAATCAAATTCTAATTCCTTTTACTTTACATATACTATTCGTGCTTAGTCATAAACAAGTTTCCTCATCTTCTTAGGAAAATGGTCAAAGTATAGAATAAATAGTTAGTTATCACATGCGGTTAGTACTTATTTCTTGGATTTCAAACATCGTTAGCTTTTTCTTTCATGGAGATGAAGATAAAAATTGTATAAATAAGTGTTTTATTTTTGTCATCATTCTTGTTTGCACTATGCACTCTCTTCTCTGCTGTTGGCTGCTGCAACAAACTGTCGAACGAAAAATGTTCCCCTTCTGATTAACTCATATATGTTCATCAAATTATCTCAACAGCATACTACCAAATTATACGAATACCTGTAGTCTTACTGTACCTCTAAGGCATCTTTCTGGTCTCATTTATCTTTGCTTTCTCATCACCTTTTCAGGTGAGAAATTGTGCCAATATGTAGTCAGTAAGTTCCAATTCTCTTCCATTAGTTCAAAAGATTCTTTTTTCTATGTGTACATTTGTAATTTGGATTATAGGTGACCTGCAGATAAGAACTCTAATAGTACCATGTAAACTGTAATATCACTAATATACCTCGGCTCAGTCAATCTTTTGAACTCTATATCTTACAATATATCCCTCATATGCTTTTAAATCCTTATGTGATGCATCCCCAGTGACTTTCCTGTTTATTCCTTCCATTTATGCTTGATCCCATTTCTGTTTTATTGTTTCGATGAAATCGACTGTTGTACCCATCACTGTTTCGACCTGAATTCTAATTTCCTTGATTTCGTCCATTATTTCAGCCTGACTTCTTTCTGGACCCATTACTATTGCCATTGTTCCTATTTCCGGTTCTCAGCCATCATCGTTATTGTCTTGTTAGTTTCTTCGCTTTTGTGTATCATCCTCGCTAAATATAAAGTGTTACTCACGAAGGTTTCTCTTGAAAGTCTACACGTTATCTCCTGCTCTACCTGCTGAAGACTGTTGATATCTTAATGATAGTTTCATCGCACATAATCGGTTTAGTTCTCCATCATTGTATGGATTGTCTTTAGAACTCTCTCACAGTGTCTTCTGAAGCATTTGATGTTTGATTCTATTTTGTACTTCAAGCGACTAGTATCCTGACAAAAATGACAATTGAAACTCCTCGCACGATCTAGAAGTTTGAGTTATCCTTTGCATCGTTTCTACAACTGCACTGTCCATGTGTGCACAAATGAAATCTAACTTGTGTGCTAATGGCCAATGTTCTGGTAAACTAGTCTGAAACTGATTGATAAAGGTGCTTGGGTGCAAGGAATTTCCGTCTTCTATGTAATGCTGAAAATTCATTACAGTGAGGACGTGGTCATTGACAAATTTGGTGTTGGCACCATATGGTGTTTGTTCCAAACCACCACTCCTTCTTCCTATCACATCTCTAGCATTCACTTCCGTGCGTCGTACTGTCATTGGGTATTGCACGCTTCCGCTAGCCTCTACATGTGTATGAAACCGTTGTAGCGGTACCCAGTTATTCGTCTCAAGTTGAGTCACACGTCCTATATTCTCTGCCATTGTTACAGTCCATGACAGGATCGGTATCCAATCTTGCCAGTGGCATCAGTCCCTGGTATGGCCAGTACTTTTCCGTACAGCAACTTGCTGTTACCTGATCTACTTCTTGTGGCACTGCAGATCGCTCTCGTGACCGTTGGTAGTATACGTTACATTTTACACTTGACATATCGGATTTTGTTGTGCTCCCCGCAATTCTGTCTCCACATGAGGCATCCTCTGTCTCTGATCAATTGTTACGTTCGTTTACAGTTTGACAGTTTGCCTCGACAAACCCTCTTGCGTACTTTGCATTTGACGTCCTTGTATCAACAAACCCTCTTGCACACTTTGCGCCAAGTATTGCAACATTTCAAACATTTTATCTGGTACGTTGGTATCTTTGCCGGTAGTCATTTGATGTGATCTTACTCTTTTCTGCTTTTCATGCACCGTTTCCTTAAGTTCTGAATAGAGTGCAGGTGCACTGGCATACGTTCGTTCGGCCCTATCATGTGAAAATTGGCTCATTACGTCTACACTCGGTTCGAGATACTCCAACCCAGCACCATCTGAATTTACGTCTGTGTCACGATCTACCTCTCCTCCGTTCTCACTATCAACCGCTGATGTGAATGTCTTGAAGCTGTCTTAGTTTAATGATGTGACATTGTCGTTACTAACCCATGCTGATCACGCAACTTTCCCTGTAATAAGTGTTCGACCCCTTCCAGCTCGTCTACCACCCGTTTTTGATCTGGCCTATGCCCAGCCATCATTTACGATCTTTCTAACAATCTGTGAGCTTTTCGCCGTTTACGTGCTTGACTTCCCGTAAACATGCGATCATATGACTTAACACGTCTCCAAAACAACATGTATTGTCCTGTATAAACTCTAGAATGCAACAAAAGATTTCTCTAAGTCAAATGCTGAAATGCTGTCAACGACGGCTAGAGCAGAATCCAACATATACGATATGACATCACCCGTGTACCAACAAAACACAAATAAATGTTATTAAGTATACTACCTACTGAATTTAAAAAAGAAATTATGTTAAAAACTTTTCATTACAAAACCTTCACCTAATTCAAAAGGCAGTCACATATTTATTTATAATTTCAATTCCGGAGCTAGCAAAAGTTTGAAGTTACACTTCTTTGCTAACTTCCAATAGGATAATGCACCACCTTAATAAGTACTGCAAATTCACACTCTGTCGGTCAATTAATAAAGTCAACATTCTATTTGTAACACTGAAATGTTAACAAAATTATTCAAATGACACTTCCACAGGATGACACATCCGATCTACAAATCATCAACAGTATCACTTTCTATCTCAAATTACCACTTGATAGTCTCATATTCTAACCTGCAAACGATTCTGGCAGTCTACCTTCGAACCAAATCCGGATCCTTGTAGGCTTCCTTCTAACCAAAAGCGCATCCTGGTAGGGTCGAAATTATCTAACGTACTTGCAGGGTTTGGTATGACCCATCCTTACCACTTATCATGCACGGATAGCTCTGACAATTTTTAAAGTGCCTGTGAAGCCAGGCCCTCCCAGGTAAGGAGATACAGATATGTTTACGCATCAGAATAATAGCTGTTATAACATGACCTAAAATATGGCAATGAGGAAGGGCTGACCTCTACTTCAGATCATACAAAGGAACTATTACCCATACTAAATATTTTTATTGTAATAACCACCATACACAGTGGGTACAGGTTGCATATTTGGCTATGAATCCCATAACAATAACACAAGAAAATCATAATGAACCTAACTTCAACCAAGATAAACACATGAAAGTTTACGAAAACAATTCTTACACTAGCGAAATGTCAAGAGAAAAACAAATACTAATGTGACTTCAAGTACACTGAACACACGGAAACATATGCCATAAATATTACACTGAGAATGTTATAAATCACACAACTGATTGTACACTGACTACTCTATTGTCGCTGGACAATATCGGCCATCTGCCGAACGCCTTCCTCGAATTTAAACCCCAAGAACACACGTGCAATGTGTAGCTGACATGGACACGATGGAATGTGAAAAACTACGCAGATCAACTCCAGTCTAAATCTGCTACAGAAATGCTACTTGTCTATCAACATGCAGAGTACGTGGATTTTGTTAGTATCGAGTTCAAGAGAGCCAGGCATAAATTTATTATTGTCCACACTATCCAAATAACGTGATTGTGAACAAAGTGTGGTTTGTGGGATATCAAATTTATCGATTTGGCAAAAATTGTTACCTGTTAAAATTGATCCTGTCATCTTAACAAGTTATTCAAGAGAATCGAAGTGGCCTTGAAATACGTTTTTCTTGAATAACTCGAAAACCACGGCCTCTATCGAAAACGTACGCCAGTCGGTCTTAATACTATAAAAATGTGTGATTCTGTTTGAAATGGTAAATAATACAAGGGGTGGACGAAATATGAAAACAGAATGGAATGACACATTAACTTCCGTAATATGGTGTTGGAAAATAGTAAGCATTCCAAACAAGCTTCCAGTAACTGCCCACTGCACATTCTCGTCCAACACCAATCTTCAACCCTCCAATGCCTTTTTTAAGGGACCGAAAGCGTGAGATTCGGATAGGGACAGATCTGGACTACAGGGCGGATGCTCGAATGTCTCCCACTTTGGTTGGCGCAATTTCTACATGACGACATTTGCAGTATGGCGCCGTTCGTTGTCAGGAAGCAGCAGCACTCGCCTAATTGCTTATTGATTTCAAGGGGCCTGGTAACTCCATCATGGGGAATGGTACTGCGCAACGCTGGAGAAATTACTGGAAAATTGCCACAAGAGGTGCTGCCGCTTCATGATAACGCACAGCCACATGTCGCAAAAGTCGTATGACAGAAGTTACGCCAACACAAGTGGGAGACACTTGAGCACTCGTTCTATAGTCCTGATTTTTACCCCATGCGATTACCACGCCTTCGCTCCCTTAAAAAAGGTCTTGTAAGGGTGGATGAGGATGTGCAGCAGGCAGTTACGTACTTCTTCACGCAGCACAACATGGTGTTCTACAGACTGGTGGCTTCAACCTGGTGCGTTGGTGGGATGATTGCCTCAATGCTCACAGTGAGTTTGCCTGAATGGCATACCGACTCTGGACTGTTGGGCCTTTGAGCAGAAACTTTTCGATCGTCTCTTGTACATGTGGGAAACAGTTAATTCCTTCACAAATTCTTTTTCTATCGTCCACATGGCAATTCTTTAGGAACGCTGCCTCTACTGCTCTCGGTGTTTACTCACCTTAAAAACTCATTCCGTGTGTGGTATTTCGAATGGTAGGTTTTCCCAGTTCTAAACACTGTGTTGTGTTTAATAGAAGCAATGCCCAGAAATAGCTGTGTTCACCAGGGAACCTGTACTCAACTCCATTTTCAGCTAATAACCTGAGCGCGAGACATTTTCTGTGTTTCAGATGTGGCAGGATGTGTCGCCATCTGCCTGGGAGCCCTGGTCATCATCACCAGCAGCGTGCTGCTCGTCGGCATCAAGAAGGTATCGCTCTCATTCACTCATCTACTGCAAGCTTTGAGCACGTCTTCATCTTCGATACTGTTAAATAAATCTTTTCTACAACAAACTCTTTGTGTTCCATATTTTGAAAGTTGTAGTATTGACCAAAACAAGAAAAAATACCGAGTAAATCTTGTCTCTAAAGAGCATATGAAACTCTGAGCTGCTTTGGCGCCAACACAATCGCCTGTTGAATGGGAGGATTGGTCATCAAGGTGTGAAGGGAAATTTTCTCACACTTCGTTCACAGCACTTTTATAATAAACAAACACTGTCCGAACAGGCCTTGGAGGCCCAACGGTATTGACCGGCCACCGTGTCATCCTCAGCCCTCAGGCGTCGCTTGATAAGGATACCGAGGAACATGTAGTCAGCACACCGTCCTCCTGGACGTTATCAGTTTTCCTGACAGGTGCCGCTACTTCTCAGTCAAGTAGCTCATAAACTGCCCTCACAAGGGCTGAGTGGACCCCACTTGCGAACAGCACTCAGCAGAACTGTACAGTGACCCATCCAAGTGGTAGCCAAGCCCGACACGCTTAACTTGGATGATCTGACGGGAACCGATGTTACCCCTACATCAAGGCTATTGGCACTTTTTATGACACCAATACAAAATATACAGTGAATGATGAAATGCAACAATTACGCAAGCCAGTCATGGTAACGATTAAATGGCATTCATTAACTTACAATAAGTGAGAACTTTTTTTTTCTTTGAAGTTAAAAATATACCAAGGTAGCAACGAAAGCCAACCAAGGAAATTTTAAAATCAATCAATTACTCAGAGCAAGTCCTATTAAGATGAAGAAAAACTGCCACACTGGGTAGCTATAAAATATTCTTTGGTTTACAAATAAGGCAGAATCAGGGCCAATTATACGAGGGCGGTTCAGAAAGTAACCTCCGATTGGTCACAGTGCGGGTTGTGGGGGGAGTAGCGACGCCATCTGTGCGTTCACGCACTCAACAGGTCAGTCGGCATCAAGCTGTGGTCGAGTGAACATCGTACCTGCGCTAGTTTAGTTTTTGTGGCAGTTTGAAATGTGTGCTGCAATAGAAAACCCCGCCAAATGTGAAGTGCGTGCTGTCATAAGGTTTTTTACAGCCAAAGGATATTCTGCAGCAGCTATTCATCGTGAGCTTTGTGCCGTGTACGGACCAAGAGTTATGAGTGAAGGAGTTGTCCGTGAATGGGTACGTTTATTTAAAAGTGGACGAGAAAACGTTCATGATGAAGAGAGGAGTGGTAGACCATCATTGGTGACTGACGAACTCGTTCAGACAGTTGATGCAAAAGTTCGTGAAAATCGACGTTTCTCAATGTCGGAGTTGTCTACTGGTTTTCCACAGATTTCTAAGACTCTCTTGTACGAGATAGTGACAGCAAGATTGGGTTACCGTAAGTTCTGTGCACGATGGGTGCCCAAAATTGTTACCGACCACCACAAAACTCAAGGAATGGCCTCTGCATTAGACTTTCTGTCACGTTATGAGGACGAAGGAGAACCATTGTTAAACAGAATCGTGACCGGTGACGAAACCTGGATTAAGTACGTGAACCCTGAGACAAAAGAACAATCAAAGATGTGGGCACATTCAAATTCGCCTACCAAACCAAGAAAAGCCTCGCAAGATTTTTCTGCCAGAAAACTGATGGCAACGGTGTTTTGGGATGCCAAAGGGGTGTTGTTGGTTGAATTCATGGAACGTGGTACGACCATTAATCAAGACGTGTACTGTGAAACAATAAAAAAGTTATGACGGGTTATACAGAACAAACGCCATGGTATGCTGACTTCCGGTATCGTTTTTTTGCACGATAACGCCCGTCCTCACTCTGCTCGCAGAACAACGGCCCTTCTTGAGTCCTTCAAGTGGGACGTTATCAACCATCCACCTTACAGCCCAGACCTGGCGCCAAGTGATTATCACCTCTTCATGCATTTGAAGAAATGGCTCGGGTCACAGCGGTTTGATGACGACGAAGAGCTCAAAGATGCGGTCACAGGCTGGCTCCAGGCACAAGCGGGTGATTTTTATGCAGAAGGAATTTCAAAGCTTGTGAAGAGATACGATAAGTGCCTCAATCGCTATGGAGACCATGTAGAAAAATAGTGCAAAGATGTAGTTGTAAGATGTATATATTAAAATATTTTTATTTAACTTGGTGTATTTTTTTAAATCAACCGGAGGTTACTTTCTGAACGGCCCTCGTATAAAAATATTAAGTTAGTAAACTACATAGTCAAACACATCTTTCTAATGTCTCATGCAGCTATACAAATTAAATACATCAGGACGAACTTGTAGGCCCATTTTAGCAATTCAATAATTAATTAATAACCAAAACAATTAATTAGGAAAAAATGCAGAATAACAATAATTTAGACGAGCTCAATGGCTCGGATTAATCAGGTAATCCATTGATGATAAACGAAAGGAGAGATTACAGACATACTGTACTCTCAGACGATTACTTAACTGATTAAAACTTCCTTCAAAATTTTAGTTAATATAATTATTGCAACTATTCTGGCGCAATAAGTTAAGGACTAAAAATCCATTATGGAAGAAATATGCACTTACAGTGACATCAAAAATTGTGGTAGTTTCAATGGATTATATACAATTTCATTATTCCACGGGTTACAACTTACTCCATTCAGACTCAGATGCCTCAGAGCCATCGGTCCAAACACAGACCACCAGTTCATGCAGGATACCCAGAAGTCCGTTCTAGAAGAAACTAAGATCTCGAACGAGAACCCGTTAGGCACCGGCGTAACAC
Organism: Schistocerca nitens; assembly: GCF_023898315.1. Lineage (NCBI taxonomy): Eukaryota > Metazoa > Arthropoda > Insecta > Orthoptera > Acrididae > Schistocerca > Schistocerca nitens. The sequence continues at coordinate 470,390,885 of NC_064621.1, forward strand.
AAGGACATAGAGAAGTGGAATAAAATTTTACAATCTGAATACCACAATTATATAAATTACAAAGTATCGCATAGCAAAGAATGAGAAATACACAACGGCTTGATTGAGCTCTGAAATTAAGGTGGAAGCTCGAGGCCGAGCTACTTAGAGGGGTTGCTTAGAATAGTAAATTCTATTGCAAGTACATGGTTAGAATACCTACCAAATGCCATTCCAGACGAGTGGGTTATACAATTATGAACTGAAAGATAAGTATCTACAGGAAATGACTGAGCTCAAACTGTTGACCGTTAGGAGACAGCTGCTAGGGAAGCAGCACAAAGTTCAAGTGCGCTTAATGCATTCCAACCCGTCTTGGAACAGTATTAAAATACATCCCACTCTACACAGGCCACAACATACGGCTCGCAACAAAGAAAATATTATCTTTATGCGAAATCATTTCAGAATTTAAATTCAATTTTAAAACAGCAGTATTTACGACCGCCAAATTTTAACCTGAATATGGCAGTCACTTTAAATAACAGACAGTACTTTACCTACAGCAGTGGATACTTTAAGAAATAGTCCAACAATGATCGCAGAACAACCGCGCGGTCATCGGAAGTGTCCGACTCCACCCGTCTGCTGTACCTGTGGGGCAATAGTGTGGTGCGTGACGAGACCATGGCGAGGTGTTTTTGAATTTTTTCGTGTTTCTAGATGTCGTGTTGTCGTATTTGATGGCGCCCTCTGGTGGTGGACGTTGGCGTGTTGAGTTTAACGTGTGGTATTGGTTCATTTGCGTTTTGGTTGTCACTGTGGTAACGTGGGTTTATTTGAATCTGGATAGTCAATGCTATAATGTGAATTTGTGTTTACTTGGTTTTCAGTTAGTTATTACGTTTTTTTTCTTTTGTCTATGTGTTTGGCGTTTTTGTTAGGGCAGATTAGTTTGGTGTTTGTCTCTTATTTTTGTTTTGTTTTGTGTGTGCATGTGTGTGTGTGTGTGTGTGTGTGTGTCTGGCCCACATAGGTGATTTTATCGAGCTTTTTTGTTGGTAAATAATTTTTGTTTTGGTTTTATTCCATATTAATTGTGATGTTTTGCCTGTTTTATGTTTATTGCATTTCGATTGTGTTTTAATTGTTCTAGGGAATTGTGAAGGCTTTTCAGTTTTCGGGTTGTGGGGGTTTTGGTTTCTGTGGTGTCTTGTGAGTTACGTACGTGAAATTTGTGGTTGTGGTTTTTTTTATTTGTGGTTTACTAGTAGGTATCGAGAATTGTGCTTGAGCTATACAGGTCAAGAGAAATGTCCGATTGTACTTTTCGGAGGTGCAGGTGCTGGTTTCTTTTTTTTTTTGGCTTTGTTTGATCTATATAGGTCAAATGAAATGTTCACTTCCGCTTTTCGGACTTGGAGATGTTGGTTTTTTAGTATCGTGGGCATCGTTTCTATGTATAATACACTCCTGGAAATTGAAATAAGAACACCGTGAATTCATTGTCCCAGGAAGGGGAAACTTTATTGACACATTCCTGGGGTCAGATACAACACATGATCACACTGACAGAACCACAGGCACATAGACACAGGCAACAGAGCATGCACAATGTCGGCACTAGTACAGTGTATATCCACCTTTCGCAGCAATGCAGGCTGCTATTCTCCCATGGAGACGATCGTAGAGATGCTGGATGTAGTCCTGTGGAACGGCTTGCCATGCAATTTCCACCTGGCGCCTCAGTTGGACCAGCGTTCGTGCTGGACGTGCAGACCGCGTGAGACGACGCTTCATCCAGTCCCAAACATGCTCAATGGGGGAGAGATCCGGAGGTCTTGCTGGCCAGGGTAGTTGACTTACACCTTCTAGAGCACGTTGGGTGGCACGGGATACATGCGGACGTGCATTGTCCTGTTGGAACAGCAAGTTCCCTTGCCGGTCTAGGAATGGTAGAACGATGGGTTCGATGACGGTTTGGATGTACCGTGCACTATTCAGTGTCCCCTCGACGATCACCAGTGGTGTACGGCCAGTGTAGGAGATCGCTCCCCACACCATGATGCCGGGTGTTGGCCCTGTGTGCCTCGGTCGTATGCAGTCCTGATTGTGGCGCTCACCTGCACGGCGCCAAACACGCATACGACCATCATAGGCACCAAGGCAGAAGCGACTCTCATCGCTGAAGACGACACGTCTCCATTCGTCCCTCCATTCACGCCTGTCGCGACACCACTGGAGGCGGGCTGCACGATGTTGGGGCGTGAGCGGAAGACGGCCTAACGGTGTGCGGGACCGTAGCCCAGCTTCATGGAGACGGTTGCGAATGGTCCTCGCCGATACCCCAGGAGCAACAGTGTCCCTAATTTGCTGGGAAGTGGCGGTGCGGTCCCCTACGGCACTGCGTAGGATCCTACGGTCTTGGCGTGCATCCGTGCGTCGCTGCGGTCCGGTCCCAGGTCGACGGGCACGTGCACCTTCCGCCGACCACTGGCGACAACATCGATGTACTGTGGAGACCTCACGCCCCACGTGTTGAGCAATTCGGCGGTACGTCCACCCGGCCTCCCGCATGCCCACTATACGCCCTCGCTCAAAGTCCGTCAACTGCACATACGGTTCACGTCCACGCTGTCGCGGCATGCTACCAGTGTTAAAGACTGCGATGGAGCTCCGTATGCCACGGCAAACTGGCTGACACTGACGGCGGCGGTGCACAAATGCTGCGCAGCTAGCGCCATTCGACGGCCAACACCGCGGTTCCTGGTGTGTCCGCTGTGCCGTGCGTGTGATCATTGCTTGTACAGCCCTCTCGCAGTGTCCGGAGCAAGTATGGTGGGTCTGACACACCGGTGTCAATGTGTTCTTTTTTCCATTTCCAGGAGTGTATTTGTTTTGGGATGGTGCAGTGTTTTATATTACTATATATTCAGCTTGCCCCCGCCCTTAACCCCTATTTTCCGCGGTTGTCCCGTTAGTTTCATTTTATTGTTGGAGTGAGTAGTTCTTGTGACGGTTTTATTTTAGTTCGCGTTTATTGGCATTTGTACGTAGTTACGACATCGTCGCTGTTTTGTATACTCTGGAAATAGGTGTTTCCGCCGTATTGATGACGTCATGGGTCAAAGTAGACAGGTGGAATCGGATGATATCCTATGCCCAACTGTATATAAGGCACAAATTCCTAACAATATTAACGCTTACCCAAGCGCACTAACGCCCAGATATTAATAGCAATACACCCAATCTGACAAATTCTAAGCGAATCATCAAGAGTACTTAAGGTTTCTTCGATAAACATGAATACAGGGACCACCTTCGGAAGGCTTATAATTTCAGTTAATCTCTTAATAGGTGCCAGGTACCGATTGATTTCATTGAACAGAACAGCCATTAATGTCCATGATACACGGATGGAAATGTTTAAACCAAGCCACTCATCACCAAAATTTTCTTCTTGTAACTTGCAAAACATATCACAATTTACACATTCACGATCTCAAAATATAATCGCAAGATCCGTTTAAGCAAGGCGGTAGTTAGAAAAGGTTAAATTCAACTGACTTCCAGGAATGTAACGTCAGATTCACTTTAGATAAACAGATGCCATCTGGCACCTTACACTCATCGAGCAAAAGGTGAGTAGTACAAAATACTAAGAGTTACACTTTCAGATTTGTTCACCAAACGAATTTACTCACAGCTTTCTTTTTCATCGTCCAGCAATTTAGACCCGTTAGGGTGCACTTAATTCCCGAAGCCGTTCCATCCTCCAGCAGTAGTAACTGCACAATCAGCCTCTGGCCCCGTGCAAGACATATCGACGGCTCATTTCTATCCTCTCGCTGGTAGCTCGAACACGTCGCACAAATTCCTCTCTCCGGAACCACTGCATCAGAACTGCTCTACTGTCCAGCTGCCTACCGCGCTTACGCATCCGGCGTTTTAAACCCAAAAATGCGCTCCAAACCCGCCGTCAAAGACCTTAGCAGCGGATCGCGATGATCGATAGCTGCCAGATATCGATGGGCTGAGGCCCGGCCTTTGCGCCAGCAACTCACGCGAGTCGCCACGGCTCAGCTTCATCAAGAGCTATGAGCATCTGTTAATTTTAGATATTGCGAAACGTATCTCTTCCACTGATCAAGCGCTCATAGATCTTAAGGTATGCAAAATTGGAGATATTTGGAAAGCAAAGAGCTTACAGTAGAAGAAATTTGTTTCACAGTATTGAAGATGAAGTAGCGCTCATAGCTCTTAAAGTTTGCATTTTAGAGCACAGCTTCAAATAATCGTTCGTGTCATATCCCTGAATATTGAGGCAGACCTCTTGGGCTGATGGACAGGGATAGCCGAGTATTGTGGAGGGTGTTTGTAAAAAATGCAGTGAAAACAATGGAAGGATTCACTCGTCAGTTCCAAAGTAATATTAACAGTCAGTGACTGTGCGTAAGAAGTTAAAAAGAATTGGATATAATGGTAGAGCAGCTTCTCGTACGCCACACATTTCTGTACTCAGGTGGTGTAAAAGAAGATGCCGGTGAACAGTGGATGACTGGAAACGAGTGATCTGGAGTGATGAATCAAGCTATACCGTGTGGAAATCCGGTGGAAGGATCTGGGTTTGTCGAATGGCTGGAGAACGTTACCTGCCATCGTACATAGTGCGAACAGTGAAGTACAGAGGAAGTTGTATTACGATATGGGGGTGTTTTTCATGGTTAGGTTTTGGTCCCCTTATTGCACTTAAGAAAACGCTAAATTCCGAAGAATATGAAAACATTTTACAGCGTGCTGCGTAGAGTTGAGGAATAGTTCAGAGATCAGCATGGCAAAAGACACTGTCATAAAGCAGCAACTGTGAAATAAAGTTTTATGGACAATATCAATCCTGAAATGGATTGGCCTGCCCAGAGTCCCGGCTGGATTCCAGTGGAACACCTTTGGGTTGAATGAGAACGTCGATTTCGCTCTGGACCCCTGCGTCCAACTCCACTACCTCACCTAGTTCCGGCCTTTGAGGAACTTTAGACATCTCATTGAAAGTGTACTCGGTGGAGTTCAAGCCGTCGTAAAGGCGATGAGTGGACACACCCTATATTAATTTTCAGTAAAAGGTGTCTGGATACGTTTGATCAGACAGTGTATAGCGTATATAGAGTCCAATCTACTTTTTGTGGGCGCTAGGCACCCTTTTGACATGATATGTTGTACTGGATGATAAACTGGAAACCTCTTGTGATAAAGCACAAATACACACACAAAGGTTCCATTTTTGACCGAGAAACAAATTAATTTTTTTCTAATTCTCTGGTTGTAGTCAAAGTTTTCGGTGTGTTTCCATTAATTGCAAGGCAAATGCTTGAACTGGTTACACTCTCCCATTTATTCTCAGTTGGGATCACCCTCTGATTCATTAACATATCACCTGGTAAATTGCTGAAAATATACCGCTATGCATGGGTTTTACAGATTTTGAAAAAGTTTTTCATTCTGTCAGCCATACTGCAGTTACAAGGGCACTGACCGAACGAAATGGGGAAGCAAAATACATTAACATATTGTGTTACATCTGTAATACCTTGATGGCTTCTGTCAGCTTTGGAAAACACCTGAGGAACTTTTCCATAGAAAGAGAAGTTAAGCAAGGGGACCCTACATCCCCGAAACTATTTATAGCAGTCCTTGAGATGGTTAGTACAGAATTATTCTGAAAGTAAGGATGTTTAGACTAAAAGGGAAAAGATTCAATAACTTAAAATTTGTAGAATATAGTAGTCCTAGCCAACAATATAATATTTGCAATCCACCATATTAGATGTATCAGATAGTTGCGAAAAATGTTAACAAATCCGTTTATATGGGGCAGTTAATTGCTATCTGAGGAAACTTACCAATAAAACATTAAATTTTCCGCCGAATTAGACTAGGTTCGAGGTTTTATGGAAGAAACACGACCGTCTTTATATCTGCTACAGCAACAAACTTAAAAAAAAAATTTGCTTTCGAACAGTGTGTTCTTCCCACACTATCACATGTCTGTGAAACTTGGGGTTTAAAAGAGTTTTACGAAAGAAAACTACGGACGGCTCAATGAGCAATGGAACGTCACTCCTACATCTCACAAAGAAACATCGGAAAAGGAGTGAAGACATAAGAGCAGTAACAGGAGTTCATGATTTTGCGGAAAGGGTGAAGGCTCTAAAATCTACATCTACATGGCTGCTCTGCAAATCACACTTACGTGCCTGTTCATCGAACCACCTTCACACTAATTCTGTATTATTGCACTCTCAAACAGCACGTGGAAAAAACGAACACCTACATCTTTCCGTGTGAGCCCTAATTACCCTTATTTTATTATGATAATCGATTCTCCCTATGTAGATATGGTCAACGAAACATTTTCGCATTCGGAGGACAAAGTTGATGATTGAAATTTAGTGAGAAGATTCTGCCGCAACGAAAACCACCTTTGTTTTGATGATGTGGCCCAAATCCTGTATCATCTCAGTGACACTCTCTCCCCCATTTTTCGATAGCAAAAAGCGTGCTACCTTTCTTTGAACTTTCTAGATGTACTCCATTAATCCTATCTCGTAAGGTTTCCACACCACGCAGCAGTATTCTAAAAGAGAACGTACAAGTGTAGTGTTTGCAATCTCTTTAGTAGATCAGCTACATTTTCTATGTGTTCTGCCAATAAAACGCAGCCTTTGGTTCGCCTTGCCCAAGAAATTTTCTAAGTGTTCTTTCCAATTTAATTTGCTCGTAATTGTAATTCCCAGGTATTTAGTTGAATTTATGCATTTAGATCTAACTGATTTATCGTGTAACCGCTGTTTCCATGTCCCTCTGTCTCCTGCTGCCCTCTGCCAATTTTCGCACCAAAGAGTTATCTTATCTACATTGCTTTACAGTTGGTTTTGATCTTCTGATGACTTTACTAGATGGTAAACGACAGCGTAACCTGCAAAACAACCTAAGATGGCTGCTCAGATTGTCTCCTAAATCGTTGATATAGATAAGGAACAAGAGAGGGCCTATAACACTACCTTGGGGAACGCCAGAAATCACTTCTGTTTTACTTGATAACTTCCCGTCAACTATTATAAATTGTGACCTCTCTGAAAGAAATCACGAATCCAGTCTCATAAGTGAAACTATATTCCATAAGCACGCAATTTGATTACAAGCCGCGTGAGAGGTACAGTGTCAGAAACCTTCTGAACCTAGGAAAACGGAATCAATTTGAAATTCCTTGTGGATAGCATTCAACACTTTGTGCGAGTAAAGACCTACTTGCTTTTCACAAGAACGATGTTTTCTAAATTCATGTTAATTATGTATCAATAGGCAGTTCTCTTGAAGGTAATTCGTATTGTTCTAACACAACATGTATTCCAAAATCCTGCTGCATATCGACGTTAATGATATGGGCCGTTCATTTAGTGGATTACTCCTGTTCACCTTCTTTAATACAGGTGTGACCTATGCAACTTCCCAGTCTTTATGTACAGATCTTTCGTTTTAGCGTTTGTATGAGATTGTTAAGTGTGGAGCTATTGTATCAGAATACTCTGAAAGGAACCTAATTGGTATAAAATCTGGACCGGAAGACTTGCTTTTATTAAGTGATTTAAGTTGCTTCACTACTCCAAGGATATATGCTTACTCACTTACTTATGTTGGCAGCTGTTCTTGATCCGACTTCTAGAATATTTACTTCGTCTTCTTCGGTGAAGGATGTGGCCAGGACATATCGCACGAAGAAATGGTGGAAGATGGCCAAAGGCAGTGTCAGAGTGGAGACCCAGAGAACGACGAAGATCATAAGGCAAACAAGCCAGAGGCAGAGGGCAGCAGGAGACAGAGGGACATGGAAACAGCGATTGAAATTGTGTTTGTTAGCTTAAGCTTAAAGGGGCTATGCCTTGTAAAGGCTGAATTAGCTGAACAGTAACTGAATAAATAAATAAAACTGTGACTCAATAATAGGTCAAGTCTCCAACATCCCACTGTATCCTTTGACTAGCGAATGAAAAACAAACTAAAACTGCCAAGACATGTTACCACAACACGGTGTTACAGAGACTACTTTCCTTCATACAGTAATCGGGAATTCACGCCTTGAAATGGCTTAGACTTCTGTAAAGCAAATTTACGTGCCATATCAGGAAGTTGAGTGCAAAAAAGCAATAAATGTCACCTTGTAGTGAAGTTCATAAAATACATTAACATTAAATTTCCTACGAAAAAGATCCTATTAATTTTTTCTATACGGCTAATAGTTTTCGCAAAGAGAGCGAGAGACTACCGAAAATCTCGCGCGACGCTCTTGCGCTGTAGCTTAGGTGGGTTTTGTAGGCCAGTTTGAGGCTGTTTCCTGACTTGATAGGCTACAAGTGTCGTATATCATATAATTCGTCTCGACTCTCCTACATTATAACATGTGTGAGGCTGGTTCTGATCTATCTTCCTACAACAGTTGCGCATGGACAATCTGTGAGTGTTTTAGAAATTTGTGTTGAACATATGTCCCGCAAGATAGGGAGACACCAGCCACCATGCAGAGTTCAGAAGAGTGCAGCAGTACAAACAGTGATGTAATCAGACGATGATCTCATTGTCGGTTCCACTACAGTCCTTGTCAAAGGAAACGTTATCGCTAACAGAAATCAATGTACGGTTCAGGCGTAGCTATATGTCAGCAAAAAAATGAAAATCTTAGATTTTCGTTATTAACGTTTATACTTTACTGTAAGTATGACTTTATGGCATATCAATCATAATTGTAATGCATTGTTGTTGTTGTTGTTGTGGTCTTCAGTCCTGAGACTGGTTTGATGCAGCTCTCCATGCTACTCTATCCTGTGCAAGCTTCTTCATCTCCCAGTACCTACTGCAACCTACATCCTTCTGAATCTGCTTAGTGTATTCATCTCTTGGTCTTCCTCTACGATTTTTACCCTCCACGCTGCCCTCCAATGCTAAATTTGTGATCCATTGATGCCTAAAAACATGTCCTACCATCCGATCCCTTCTTCTAGTCAAGTTGTGCCACAAACTTCTCTTCTCCCCAATCCTAATCAATACCTCCTCATTAGTTATGTGATCTACCCATCTTATCTTCAGCATTCTTCTGTAGCACCACATTTCGAAAGCTTCTATTCTCTTCTTGTCCAAACTAGTTATCGTCCATGTTTCACTTCCATACATGGCTACACTCCATACAAATACTTTCAGAAACGACTTCCTGACACTTAAGTCTATACTCGACGTTAACAAATTTCTCTTCTTCAGAAACGATTTCCTTGCCATTGCCAGTCTACATTTTATATCCTCTCTACTTCGACCATCATCAGTTATTTTACTCCCTAAATAGCAAAACTCCTTTACTACTTTAAGTGTCTCATTTCCTAATCTAATTCCCTCAGCATCACCCGATTTAATTTGACTACATTCCATTATCCTCGTTTTGCTTTTGTTGATGTTCATCTTATATCCTCCTTTCAAGACACTGTCCATTCCGTTCAACTGCTCTTCCAAGTCCTTTGCTGTCTCTGACAGAATTACAATGTCATCGGCGAACCTCAAAGTTGTTACTTGTTCTCCATGAATTTTAATACCTACTCCGAATTTTTCTTTTGCTTCCTTTACTGCTTGCTCAATATACAGATTGAATAACATCGGGGAGAGGCTACAACCCTGTCTCATTCCTTTCCCAACCACTGCTTCCCTTTCATGCCCCTCGACTCTTATAACTGCCATCTGGTTTCTGTACAAATTGTAAATAGCCTTTCGCTCCCTGTATTTTACCCCTACCACCTTCAGAATTTGAAAGAGAGTATTCCAGTTAACATTGTCAAAAGCTTTCTCTAAGTCTACAAATGCTAGAAACGTAGGTTTGCCTTTTCTTAATCTTTCTTCTAAGATAAGTCGTAAGGTTAGTGTTGCCTCACGTGTTCCAACATTTCTACGGAATCCAAACTGAATTGTAATGCATACAAGATGGTAAAATATTGATACTGGGTGTTCACAGCTCTGAAGCGAAATTCCTAACGATTGATTCTACGGTACTTTAATAGTAAGATGGTTGATTATCATAATGGGGGTTAATAAAATACAAACAAATTAAATACAATTGTGGCCAGAGGTATCAATTAAGATAAAACTGGACAATGAAAATACTCAGAAGTGAATGGGGTCTGTATAGGGCACGTAAGTATCACTGCAAATATAATAGCACAGTTAGAACAGTTCAGTAACTTCAGAGGAGAAAGCACTCTGCAGTGGGCAGTCAGTCATTTTCATTAGATCGGATATTTCGCGTTTCTACTTCAATATATAAAAGTCGCTTGGGGTACGCCAGAAGTTACTTTTTTCTCTCCGTTGAGAACGATATGATGCGTTCTGTTTGCTAGGAACTCTTCAGTTCAAGCACACAGCTAGGCTGAAAGTTTACACACTGGTATTTTATTCATTAGGCAGCAATGCGGAACTTTATCGAATGCCTTCCGGAAGTAAAGGAAAACGGCATCAACCTGGATGCCGGTATCTACTGCATTATGGTTCAAATGGTTCACATGGCTCTGAGCACTATGGGACTTAACATCTACGGTCATCAGTTCCCTAGAACTTAGAACTACTTAAACCTAACTAACCTAAGGACATCACACAACACCCAGTCATCACGAGGCAGAGAAAATCCCTGACCCCGCCGGAAATCGAACCCGGGAACCCGGGCGCGGGAAGCGAGAACGCTACCGCACGACCACGAGCTGCGGATTCTGCATTATGGGTCTGGTGGTCGAACAGAGCGAGCTGGGTTTCACATGATCTTTGTTTTTGAAACCAGTGTTGCTTCCTCCAGAAAAGATGTTTCGTTCTCAAGGAACGTGACCATATACACATGTTCCAAAATTATAAACAGACCTACGTCAGAGACAGAGATAGAGGCCTATATAGGGCTGTTCGACGCTTCTTGAAAACGGGAATGCCTTGCGCTTTTTTCCAATCATTAGGAACGCTTCGCTGCTCCACAACGTATGGTAACCTATTGTTAAGAGAGGAGGAAGTTCTTTCGCATGCTCTTCGTAGAATCGTATTGGTAAGGCATCAGGACCGTTGGCCTTTGCTCTTTTGAGCCATTTCAATTGATTTTCTCTCCTGCGGCCACTTTTTTCCAGATATGACATTCTGACGTTCGTGCGCCGTTTAAAGGAGGAACTATAATGCGATCTTTGTCAGTGAAACGGTTTTGGAAAAAGTTTTGTATTTCGGTCATCTTGGTGTCATCCTCCATTTCGATGACATTCTTCCCAGTCCCTACTACCTACCTTAATCATTTGAGTCTCCCAGTCTGCAGCTGAAAAGATGAAATTTCCACCTAATACTTTAACATGAACTGGAAATTTACGCGATGTATTCTCCGAATTTCCTCTCAAATGTTCCGACACTACTGCTCCTGAGACAGGGAGTCTACAAGCCTGGATAGCTGAGTCGGTAAGAACATTGCCTACGAAAGCCAAGGGTCCAGGTTCGTGTATCAGTCCAGCTGGTTTTAATTTGCCAGAAAGTTCCACAAAAGAATTTATTTATTTGTAATCTTTGTAACCAGTATAACTTATTTCTGTATAGGCAGTACAGAAGAATGTTCACTAGTGTACCATATGAAAGTTTCGAAACATACGACCTTTGTTAGCATTTCCAGATAACGGCTTGTGATAGTCTTAACTAGATCGAATACTGTTTTTGACCGATGATAAAGTACTTGTGTGTGTCTGGAAAAACGCCAGATGTACAGGTATTATTTTCACCATAGCTGAAAATCTGAAAATCATTGTATGTGTGATTGAACACAATTATACTCTACAGTTGCAAGGCGAATGGCTTACTATTTGAAAATTACTGGTTTTTCATCGTCAACTCAATAAATTTAAAAACACATTGTCAATGTATTGCGGGTTTATTTTTTAAATAAACAAACAACCATCTCATTTGATTAAAAGCCAGCATGAAAAAAATGTTGACAACCTAAACTTTTTAACATAATTATGCAGTAGATATAAATACCACATACTCTTGTGGGTGTTGCAAGACATCAGCAAAAAGGACCACTTGCGTCTGAAGTGGTTGTGATTGAAAATAGCACCTTCTAAGACATTACTTATAAGTTACAAAACTTTTTAAATAACATTATTGTTGGCTGAAGAGCAGTTTCAGACACAACTAGGTAGACACTTTTATCAAGAAATGTCGTGATCGCATTTGGTAGATGTATTACAGTCAACCGATTTACACTCTAATGAGTCACCATCGAAAATAAAACATCCATTATCTTGTTACGAAAGTAACACGTCAAGTTGTCATCAAATATTAATTTTAAGTGTCCTCTGAGTATCTGATGAAAATTGTAACTTCCTCAAAAAAAACGTGGATTTTTAGTCCTTACGGTAACTCATTAGAGTCGAAATAGATTAACTGTAGCACATGTATTAAATACCATCAAGATGTTTATGAATAGAAGAGTATTTCAACTACATCGTGTGGTCTAGTTTGACAATGTCCGATTTGATTACAAACTAATAGATTACAGTTCTAAAGAATGACCTGTGCAAAATAATTATTAATAACTAATTGAGTGAAGTAAGTCCACTAAAACAAGGTATTATAGGCAAATATAACCACTTCTCCTCTAAATCTGAATACTGTCAAAATTATTTGCTGATGCATATCATTCATATTATTTTATGGACAACTAGTCTTTCTCCTGTGGCCTTCGCCCACGTATGTATTCAACACATATATTGAACACACCTCCTCCTCCCCATCTCTGAGTTCACTTCTTCCTCTCTCTGTCTGTCCACCTCACCCTCCCACCTCTGTCTGTCTCCTCCTTCCCAGTCTCTCTTTCTCTTCATCTCCTCCTCCCCCTCTCTTTGTCTCTTTCTTCTACCCTCTCTCTCTCTGACTATATATTCCTCCTCTCACCCTCTGAACATATCCTTCTCCCACTGTCTCCTTCCATATCCACCTCCCCTTTCCACCTGTCCATTATTTCTCTCACCTTCCACCTACCTCTTGCATCTCCTACTCATCCACTCTCTTTGTCCATTTCCTCCTCCCTCTCACTCTGCCCACCACCTACCTGCCTCATGTCCCAACCATGTCCTCGCCACATGTATACCCTGCAATACAGTTCAATGAAGCGGGCTGATACTACTCCCCCAATACACCTGTCATGAAGGTGAGGCTACATATCAGGGGCTTGAAAATCATTTATTCGCGCCTTGATGTACAGGTCACCGTGCAAAGCAGGTCGATACAGCAGGCTGATACTTCTTGTAACACAATACACCTATCAGAGAGTGCAGCCTACATGTTGGGGCCCAGAAAATTGATTCTTGCCCCTGACATATAAGCTTCCCTGCAAACCGAGTTGATTTGACAGGTTGATACTGTTCCTACAGAGCATGCCTGTTGCCCACACAGTCTATAAGGGGGGGGCTGGAAAAAGACGTTCTGGAACTATTTCTGTCACTCTTGGAGCTAGGATGTGCTGATACTTGCGGGGCCTGCTGTTTCTGAGCCAAAATTACTTTAAATCGATCCAGAGATTTGGAAGAGGATCCTGGATATATATATAGGAGCTAATGGCAACAAATAGACCTGACCTCTTTGAGGATGTCTACATCGAAATTGATATCAGTGTCAGTGATGCAGTTGTGGAAAAAATTATATATACATTCAGTAAACTAGATATAGAATCAATAGTGTCATATATCAATGGGGAACTCGAAATTTTCATCATAGGGCAGTAGTATGTAGAGGAACTCTGGCTCAAGTTTAAAAGAATAGTGTACCATGCACTGGATAGATATCTACACAGCAGAACAGTTCATAATGGGAGGGAACCTCCTTGGTATACACTCACTATAAAGAAACTTCTAAAGAAACAGAGATTACTTCATAATAGGTGTAAAACAAAGCTTAAGGCTGTAGATAGAGAGATGCTGAATGAAAGGCATTTGGCTGTCAAGAGAGCAGTGCAGGATGTCTTCAGTAACTACCATAGCAGAACACTGTTAAGTGATCTTTCACAGAATCCAAAGAAATTCTGGTTGTGTGTAAAGGCAGTTAGTGGCACCAAACTTAGTGTCTAGTCCGTAGTGAATGAGACAGGAACTGAGATTAAGGGTAGCAAATCAAAAGCTAAAATGCTTAACTCCGTTTTTAAATGTTCCTTTACAAAGGAAAACCTTGGAGAATCGCCTCAGTTTAATCCTCGTACCACTGAAAAGATGAATGAATTAAGTATTAATGTCAGTGGTGTTAAGAAACAGCTGAAATCGTTAAAACTGAACAAACCTCCAGGGCCTGATGGGATCCCTGTCAGACTCTATACTGAATTTGGCGCCGACTTAGCCCCTCTTCTAACTATAATCCATTGCAGATCCCTTGAACAAAAAACTGTGCCCAGTTCTTGTATAAAGGCACAGGTCACACCCATCTACAAGGAGGGTAGTAGAAGTGATCCACAAAACTACTGTCCAATATCCTTGAAATCGATTTGTTGTAGAATCTTAGAACATATTCTGAGATCGAACACAATGAGGTATCTTGAACAGAATGGCCTCCTCCATAACAACCAGCATGGATTCCGAAAACATCGATTATATGAAACCCAACTAGCATTTTTCTCCCATCACATACCAAAAGCTTTGGATCAAGACAGTTTATTAGTAGTAAAATCAGGCTTTTTGCAGATGATGCAGTTATCTATAATGAGGCACTATCTGAGAAAAGCTGCATAAATATTCAGTCAGATCTTGATAAGATTTCAACATGGTCCAGAATTTGGCAACTTGCTCTGAATATTCAGAACTGTAAAATTGTGTACTTCACAAAACGAAAAAAAAAACGTGGTATCTATGACTATAATATCAATGAGCCACTGTTGTAATCGGCCAACTCATACAAAAAACAGGGTGTAACACTTTGTGCGGGTATGAAATGGAATGCTCACACAGGTTCAGTAGTAGGTAAAGCAGATGGCAGACTTCAGTTTAGTAGTAGAATACTGGGGAAGTGCAATCAGTCTACTAAAGAGATTGCTTACAAATCACTCGTGCAACCCATCCTAGAATATTGCTCAAGTGTGTGGGACCTGTACCAGATAGGCCGAACAAAGGGATATTGAACGTATATAGAGAAGCGCAGCACGAATGGCCACAGGTTTGATCCACGGGAAAGTGTCACTGAGATATGGAAGGAACTAAACTGGCAGAATCTTGAAGACAGACGTAATCTACCCCGAGAAAGTCTATTAACAAAGTTTCAAGAACCGGCCTTAAGTGATCACTCTATGTATCACTCACATATGGATCGTGAAGATCTAACATTCTGTGTGGTGTCTGTTGTTCTATATCGTGGTCTGTTGTTCTATATCGTGTCTCCCTACCACTTTCGCCCAACGACGCTCTGAGCGTGTTTTTTAGGGAATTGACTAGTTTGAACCTGGGACCTGTTGCTGGTAAGGAGACGTCAGACCACATATGACATGTAGAGTTCAGAAGAGTTCAGTGAGACTAGCGATGATATAACCAAATACTTAATGATTTCAGCGTCAGCTCCACTGCACTCCCTGTAAAAGAATCTTAATACTAACTAAATTTAGTGGAAGGGGTTCAAGGCTTTCCTATTTTTAGTTAGCTGGTAAAATAACGTCGAAAAAGCAATTAAGTTTACCATTGGAAATTTTATTCTACTCACAAAACATTGTTTATAAATTGCACTATTGATAAAAGGAAATGTTTTAATACAGGATGGTAAAAACCAACTGCGTTCGACAAAAATGTGAACGAATATTCCCTGAATGGGTTTCCAAGTTCTACAATGGATCGAAGGATGACCTATGCCGTATCACATCTATAATCTAGGTTTAAATTAAGTTTCACAAAACTATCAAAATGGTCTACAGTGACCCTCAATTATCTTTAATTACTTATCTAACTTGTCGTAAATTACAGTGGCTGATGTGGCTTCTCAATAACTATATAACAGAAAAATCATCGCGTTTCAGATTTTTACTTCAAGTGGCAAATGTGAACACCATGAGCTTTAATTGACGATCGTCACTAGTATTACGCAAAACGGCGTGTAACAGATGAGACTTCTGCAGTTCTGAGTGAAGCTTTATGCGCTGTTATGCGGCATTGCGTGCGTTCATTACCTTGTCGGTGTTCGTCAGGGGGCAGGGGACAGCACAGCTCCGCTCACCTCGCCGTCTTGGAAGCAATTCTCCCCTAACTGCTCCTTACTACAATTTACCGAAATTGGTTTAAAAAAACTATCTGGCTGTGTTTTCAACTGACCAATCAGGGTCTCAATGTTAACCTTAAGCTCCGCCTACAAAAATTCTGTCTATCCAATGAGAAACGTTATACTTCTCGTGGGGGCGCAATGTTTTTAAAGTTTGCAATGTAACAGAGACGCGAAAAAGTCTCACGCTAAAACTTGCAGCTGGTGTGGTCCTTTTAGTGTTATCGTAAGATCTATATTGTTCTTCTGGAGGGCTCTATCTTTTAACATGGGCTGGGGGGTGGTCCTGACATAACAGAGACGCGAAAAAGTCTCACGCTAAAGCTTGCGGCTGGGGTGGCCCTTTTAGTGTTATCGTAAGATCTATAGTTCTATACTGTTCTTTTAGAGGGCTCTAGCTTTTAACATGGGCTGGGGGGTGGTCCTAGCGGTTAGCTGGAGACGTAGGTGTCCGTCCCTTATCGTAGGGCCTTCTAGCTTAACACGGTTCTGCTCTCGGCTACTGTTCTCGTTTCTCCCCTCGGAACTGCGTCTGTCTCACGGTGGGAAGGTATGACATGCATTTAGGCATTCTTGTGTTAGTCTGTGGTATTCCATTTGCTCACTCGTTACTCGTATTACTTTGGTTAATTTAATGTTACGATTTATTCGGAGCTATGTGACATACTACTGGATTTGCTTATCATGTCAGGGTTTTCATGGAAGGTGTTGGATTTGCCTGACACCTTACAAAGATAAGATTAGAATAATTACTGCGCACATGGAGGCATACAAACAATCATTCTTCCCACACTCCAAACGTGAATGGAACAGGAAGAAACCCTAATAACTGGTACAATGGCACGTACCCTCTGCCACGCACCTCACGGTGGTTTACAGAGTATAGATGTAGATGTAGGTACATTGTGCTTTGCCTATGTAACAGATGGTACTTTCGGGTATTGAAGTCATCTTGAGTCAAGTCGTCATGAGTGAATTAATGTTTCAAAGTAACTATATTAACAAATTTAGTATTTATTAAAATATTGCCTTCTGCTTTCATAGTATTTACTGCACCGAGGTAGTTTAGCAACCGGACGTATGTCGTCCACAAAACTTCAGTAATGTAAGCAAAATGATGGAATATGACCTATGGGAATCATCTCAAATCAGTTGTGATGGATTACTCCAATGAAGCCGTGCGCTACAAAGCCTACTACACTGATGAGCCGAAACACTACCACCGCCTGGTTATTACTGCGTTGGTCCACATTTGGAACGAAATACAGCGGCAGTTCCGCGTGGCGTCAATTCGACAAGTCCTTAGTAGCCTCTCCCGGAAATATGACACCACATGTCTATGCATACATTATGCAGCTCCTATGAACTACGAACCATTGGTTTGGGGCGCGGAGCTGGCATAGGGTAGTGTCCGAGATGTGTTTCTTCGGGTTCAGAAGAGCCGAATTTGGCGGCCAAGGTATCAACGTGACTTCACTATTACTGCAATGCGAACACTTACCCCAAAAATGTAATACCATATGACATAAGGGAATGAAAATAAGCGAAGTACACTAATTTTCGTTTCTAACGATCACTTGCTTCAAATACTGTTCGAACAGTAAAAATGGCAGAATTAAGTCTTTAAACAAGATGCTGAACGTGGGCTTTCCATGACAGTTTACTATCTATCTGAACACCCAGAAATTTGAACTGTTCAGTTTTAATAATCATATGCTCATTCTATGAAAGTTAAAACGTCGGATTTTGTTGAATTGTGTACTAGAAACTGTAAAAAATGAGTCTTATTGTGATTTAGCGCTAGTTTCGTTTCTACAAGCCATTAACTTATGTCATGAACTGCGTTATTTGAAACAGAACCAATGTTACACACAACATCCTGTACTACCAAGCCTTTGTCATCAGCAAACAGAGATATTTTAGAATTACCTGTAATACTGGAGGGCATATCATTAATACAAATAAGGAATAGGAGTGGCCCCAACACTGATCCCTGGGGCAGTCTCCATTTGACGGTTCCCCACTCAAACCCCACAACAGAGCCACTCTCAACACTGTGAATAATGACCT
Source organism: Schistocerca nitens (assembly GCF_023898315.1). NCBI lineage: Eukaryota > Metazoa > Arthropoda > Insecta > Orthoptera > Acrididae > Schistocerca > Schistocerca nitens. The sequence goes on from NC_064621.1 coordinate 470,409,260, forward strand.
TTTGTTTTTTGTTGTTGAACTAAGAGATGAACCACCTGAGAGATACTCCTCGTATTCCATAACGATCCAACTTCTGGAGCAATATTTTGTGATCAACACAACAATTCGCCTAAGTTAAATAAAAAAATATGTGGTGTCACCGCTAGACACCACACTTGCTAGGTGGTAACTTAAATCGGCCGCGGTCCTGTAGTACATGTCGGACCCGCGTGTCGCCACTGTGTATTCGCAAACGTAGCGCCACCACAGGGCAGGTCACAAGACACGGACATGACCTCGCCCCAGTTGTACGGACGACATAGCTTGCGACTAGACCTACCTAGTATCACGTCTTCCTCTCATTTGCCGAGAGACAGATTAAATAGCCTTCAGCTAGTCCATCGCTACTACCTAGCAAGGCGCCATGTGTATCATTGCTAATTGCGTACTACTATGCAAGAGATGTATTTCAACAAGAAGAACATCATTAAAAGTTAAGTAATCTACCCAATACGTTCTTTTCTTTATAGTTTTTCATCCAGTCTCCTGTTTCAGAATTTACGCCCGTCTGCGTTAGTTTCGCGTGCACCATCCACTCATTGTGTCGAGACCTTAGGGAATCGACACAACAATATTTTGGCGACGAGGTGTGGTGCCGCGCCCACGTTGCAGTCTTTGTGTTATACTTGCTCTAATTTGCTTGTGTCATGGCTTCGCCGCATTCTCCAGATGTACTGTCCGAATTTTTTCGCTTGCAGAATCAGCAGACGCAGGCGTTATTGGAAGCCCTTGGACAGCTCGTCCAGGGTCAACGTGCGCTGCAAACCGATGCGGCGGCAGCCGCTTCTTCGCTACCGCAGCCACACAACGCTGTCGCACCGCCATTTAGGCCCTTTGAGGCCACAACCGAAAGCTGGACTGAGTGGGCCGATCAGTTCAACTTCCACCTCACTGCTTATGGAATTCAAGGTAAAGAGCGGCAGCCGTTTTTGCTTTCTTGTGTCGGTGTGTCTACCTACCGGGTGATAGTGAAATTGTTTCCCCGACGCGACGTAGCAACTCTGTCCTACGAAGAAATTTTGTCGGCTTTAGATGCCTATTTCAAAGAAACCGTAAATGTAGTTGCAAAACGGTATACGTTTTTTCGTACAAAACGTACGGCCGGTCAGACTAACAGGGAGTGGGTAGCAACTTTGCAAGGACTTACTAGAGACTGCGCGTTTGCCTGTGAATGTGGCCTCCCATATTCAGATACTATGGTGCGTGATGCAATTGCACAGAACGTTTCTGATGTTCGCATACGGGAACAGATTTTGAAACTCGTTAATCCCTCCCTGCAACAAGTGATAGACATATTGGACAGGCAAGACACACTTGACTTTGCTCAGGAATCATTTGAAACTTCGCCAGCAGTGTGTCACATTAATCGGCCCGCCCGGCACGCTGCACGGGACGCTAAGCGGCCCTCGCGCCCGACTTCGCTGCGGCCGCCTAGCTTGCAACCACGTGCGCCGCGTAAGCAAGCAAATGCAGTGAAATCTTGCCCGCGGTGTGCTACTAGACATTCGCGTGCAAATTGCCCGTCACGCCAAGCTATTTGCTTTTACTGCCAAAAGAAAGGACATGTACAAAGTGTTTGCCAGAAAAAGTTCAGATCAGACAATCGCACAAATTCCAGGCCCTTTGCTTCGCGCCGGAATCGCACCCAGGACAATCAGGCTCGTGGACCTTCGCCCATGGACATTCATGTAGTTCATGCCCACCCGTCCAGTGACACTTTAGCTAACAGTGACTGTGTTCGTCCCACCCAACGTGTGCGTCGACGTCGCCGGAAATCCCGTAAAGTTGCAAGTGCTTCTGGACCTGTATCAGTTCAAATTGCACGAGACAGTCGCTCTTGTCGTCAACAAGACAATACACTTTTTGTGGACTTAGACTTTGCAGGAAAAGTGATCCCATTCCAGCTCGATACCGGAGCTGCAGTTTCATTGCTCAATCACGACACGTACAAACAACTGGGCGCCCCGCCATTGCGTGCCGCAAATGTTACGTTAACTAGTTACTCAGGACAGCATATACCTGTGTTAGGACAGTGCAGCCTTATTGCAACATACAAGGGACAGACAAAACTTGTGTCATTTTATGTTCTTCGTTCCTCTAGTGCAGTGAACTTGTTTGGTTTAGAATTGTTTCAATTGTTTAATTTGTCTATTGTAAATCAGGTCCTATCTGTGAATCAGACTGTGCCTTCCGCCAGTGTTTCTAGTCTTTGTGAAGAATTTGCAGACATTTTTGCACCGGGCCTTGGTTGCGCTAAGAACTATGAAGCGCATTTGGAACTGAAAGCTACCGCGCAACCAAAAAATTTTAAGAGCGCGCAATGTTCCCCACGCATTGCGTGATGAGGTCGCAAAAACATTAGCCGAATTAGAATCTCAACGTGTAATTGAACGTGTGCAGGCTTCTCTCTGGGCCTCACCCTTAGTCATTTTGCCAAAACCTTCCGGAAAACTGAGACTTTGCGTGGACTTCAAGGCAACTGTGAATCCACAACTAGTGACTGCTACTTTTCCTTTGCCCCGCCCGGAAGATCTTTTTGACAAGCTGTGCCCGGGAAACTATTTTTCAAAATTGGACCTAGCAGATGCGTACTTGCAAATACCTGTGGACGACGAATCCCAGCGCGTCTTGGTGGTAAACACGCATCTTGGATTGTACCGATTCAAAAGACTGCCATTCGGGTGTGCATCCGCCCCTGCATTGTTTCAGCAATATTTACAAACTGTTTGTGCGTCGGTCCCTACTGCTGTGAACTATCTGGACGATATTGTGATCTCCGGAAAGACAGAAGCCGAACATTTAGAAAATCTACGAACATTATTTCAGGTATTGCGTCAGAATGGTCTTCGCTTGAGAAAGGACAAGTGTGTGTTTTTTGCTCGTGACTTACCGTACCTGGGCCATGTCCTTAACGCCCAAGGTATACATCCGAGTCCAGAGCACCTTCGTGCCATTCAGGACTTGCCGTCACCGCAGAACTTAAAACAGCTACAGAGTGTGCTGGGTAAGGTAAATTATTATCAAAAGTTTGTGCGCAATGCTTCTTCCATTTCAGCTCCGCTTCATCGCTTACGCCGTAAAGGTGTTCCGTTCGTCTGGACGACGGAATGCGAACGCGCCTTTCGCCAGTTGAAATCGGCGTTACTTTCAAATACTTGCCTTACGCCATTCGATCCCCGAAAACCCCTTTTGTTGATGGTAGATGCCTCGGATTTCGGGATCGGTGCTGTGCTTGCGCACAAGGATGGCTCGCATGATCGCCCTATTGCCTTTGCGTCCAAATTGCTCTCATCTGCGCAAAGAAATTATTCACAAATAGAGAAAGAAGCTTTAGCTCTCGTGTTTGGTGTTACCAAGTTCCATGACTTCTTGTATGGTCGTCACTTTACCATCATCACGGACCACAAACCGTTGACATCACTTTTTCATCCGAACAAGCCTGTACCTCCACGTACAGCGCAGAAATTCATTCGCTGGTCACTTTTTCTCTCGCAGTACCGCTACGATATCTTGTATCGGTCAACTGCTAAGCACGGAAACGCTGATGCGTTGTCCCGTTTGCCTGTTGCTGAGGATAAAGCATTCGATTCTTCCGAACTTGCTTGCATGTTCATTGATTCGGAAGCCGATGACGTGGTCGCATCGTTTCCGATTGATTTTCGTCGTGTAGCTACAGCCACAGCTGCTGACCCTGTCCTTGCTCCCGTTTTGCGTTTTGTTGCTACGCAATGGCCCTTGTCAAAGTCACGGATCGAGGATCCTTTGGTTCGCCGTTTTTTTGCTCACAGGGAGAGACTTTTTGTCCGACGTGGTGTTTTGTTGTTGCGTTCCGATAATGATCAATCCCGCGTCGTGGTCCCACGTTCGTTACAGTCCTCTGTCTTAAGGCTTCTTCACCAAGGACATTGGGGTATAGTGCGTACGAAACAACTTGCTCGTCAGCACTGTACTTGGTTCGGAATCGATGCTGCGATTACAAATATGTGCTCCTCTTGCGTGGCGTGTGCCGAACAACAATCCGCACCGCCGCGGAAATTCTTTGCATGGCCGAAAGCCACTTCCCCTTGGCAACGCTTGCACATCGATTTTGCTGGTCCATTCTGGAATGCTCGATGCTTGGTTGTGGTCGATGCTTTCAGTAATTTTCCTTTTGTTGTCCGGATGTCTTCCACGACGTCTTCTGCCACCATCCAAGCCTTGTCTGCTATCTTTTGCATTGAGGGTCTTCCGCAGACTATTGTTTCCGACAATGGCCCACAATTCATGTCCGCCGAATTTCAGTCGTTCTGCAAGGCCAATGGTATTCAACATCTGACATCCGCGCCGTTTTCGCCTCAGTCAAACGGTGCCGCTGAACGATTGGTCCGGACTTTCAAGTCACAGATGTTGAAGTTGAAAGAGTCGCATTCTCGGGAGGACGCTTTGTTGCTCTTTTTGTCTTCATATCGTTCTCAGCCTCGCGGTGGTCGCTCGCCGGCTGAGTTGCTCCACGGTCGTCCTCATCGAACTCTGATGTCTTTGCTGCATCCGCCACATCAGGTTCCTGTGCAGCGGCAGACTCCTGCTTTTGCTTCTGGCGACGTTGTCTATTATCGCAACTATCGCGGTTCACAGCGTTGGCTCGCAGGGCGCATTCTTCGCTGCCTCGGCCGCGCGATGTATTTGGTTTTGGGGGCCTCTGGTGAGGTGCGTCGGCATCTCAATCAGCTGCGCCTCTGTCGTCGCCTGGGTTCTGCCGCTCCCCGTCTGCTTTCAGCGACGGAGCCGTCAGGTCAGCGCCCTGGGGACCCATCTACTGGCTCGCCTCATCCCCAGGTGTTACCGACGATGCCTTCCATTTTGCCTCATGGCGTCGCGCCGCCGCAGCCGCCGCCGGCGCCGCCAGCAGCGGACGCTTCGCTGCAGCCGCCTCGCGCCTCCCTGGGTCACGCGCCGCCGCTTGCTTCCCGTGACCAGCCGTCCTCCGCCATGGACCTCTTGCCCGCTCCGGACCCGATGTCGTCTTCGCCCGTCGGGTGCTCCGACCACATGGAGGTCGACCCTTCTGTCTCATTACGTGCGCAAACACCTCATGTTGACGTGCACCCTGGACTAGGTTTGCAGGCGTTTCCTAGCTCCCCTCGGACCGAATGGCCGGGTGCGGGTGGCACAGCCTCGCCTGTTGTTAGGCTCCCCACCTCATCGCATACGTCAACATGGGGTCCTCCCCACGGCGGGCGGAAGCCTTATCTCACGACCGTTCGCCGATTTGCGGGGGAGGAATGTGGTGTCACCGCTAGACACCACACTTGCTAGGTGGTAACTTAAATCGGCCGCGGTCCTGTAGTACATGTCGGACCCGCGTGTCGCCACTGTGTATTCGCAAACGTAGCGCCACCACAGGGCAGGTCACAAGACACGGACATGACCTCGCCCCAGTTGTACGGACGACATAGCTTGCGACTAGACCTACCTAGTATCACGTCTTCCTCTCATTTGCCGAGAGACAGATTAAATAGCCTTCAGCTAGTCCATCGCTACTACCTAGCAAGGCGCCATGTGTATCATTGCTAATTGCGTACTACTATGCAAGAGATGTATTTCAACAAGAAGAACATCATTAAAAGTTAAGTAATCTACCCAATACGTTCTTTTCTTTATAGTTTTTCATCCAGTCTCCTGTTTCAGAATTTACGCCCGTCTGCGTTAGTTTCGCGTGCACCATCCACTCATTGTGTCGAGACCTTAGGGAATCGACACAACAAAATATGCCTAGCGTTCGAAACCATTTGCTTAACCCGTCCAGTACCTCACAGAAAAAAGAGAATATAGTATTTCCAGTAGATAAACCGCTTCTAAAGCCGAACTGTACATTTGATAGTAAATTGCGTGATATAGATTATTCTTACATCCACAGCCTTGTCAATAACTTTAGCAAAGACTGATGGCATAGAAATAGGTCTAAAATTGTGTACATTATCCCTTTCCTCTCTTTTTATAAAGCAGCTTTACTACTGAGCACTTTAATCGTTCAGAAAACTGACCATTCTGGAAGAAAACACTACAAATGTGGCTAAGTACAGAGCTAATTTGTGCAGCACAGTATTTTAATATTCTGCTAGGCACTCCATCATATCCAAGAGAGTCCTTAGTCTTCAGTGATTTAATTATTGACACAGTCTCCCCATTGTCAGTATCACAGACGAGTATTTCAGACATCAATCTCGAAAAGGAATTTTCCAAGAGAATTATATGATTCCCTGTAGAAACTAAGTTTTTATATAATTCACCAGCAATGCTCAGAAAATTTTTGTTAAAACTGCACGTATATTCGACTTATCAGTAACAGAAAAATTTTTGCTAGGCACTAACTTTATATTGTCAGCCTTATGCTGCTGACCTGTCACTTGCTTCACAACTGACCATATGGTTTTAATTTAATCCTGTGAATTAGCTATTTTATTCACTTTGTAATGACGTATCTGGAACAGAATGAACTGCTCCATGCCAACATCGATCATGTGAAACCGACACACACACGTGTCTCACATGACATCTTGAAACCAGTCAACCAGATGCCGACTTTCTCGATTTCCGAAAAGCGTTCGATTCTATGCACCCCCTACCCTTATTATCGAAAAATATTATCGTATAAAGTATCAAGTGAATTTTGTGACTGGATTGAGAGTTTCTTGGTAGAGAGAACGCAACATATCTTGGATGGAGAGTCATGGACAGATGTAGAAGAACTTTCAGGTATGCTCTAGAGAAGTGTATTGGGATCCTTGGTGTTCAAATGGTTCAAATGGCTCTAAGCACAATGGGACCTAACATCTGAGGTCATCAGTCCCCTAGATGTAGAAGTAATTAAACCTAACTAACCTAAGGACATCACATACATCCACGCCCAAGGCAGGATTCGAACCTGCGAACATAGCAGCAGCGCGGTTCCGGCGTGAAGTGCCTAGAACCGCTCGGCCACAGTGGCTGGCCCCTTGGTGTTCATCTTGTATATTGATGACTTGGCAGACAACATTAATACACAGTCCAGTCACATTAATATGACAACCGCCTATGCTCGATATCAAAGGTTAGTAACCCCTCACAGATGGCCGGTGGCACCACTGGTTGCAGAGGGTGTGTCACGGGAATGGGGGAATTGGTAAAACAGTGCAGCTGTTGTCATAACGCGGAAATGGGGCGATTTGTCTGATGTCCAAACGGCATGATGATTGGCTTTCGCGCCAAGGGTGTAAGCATTTCCGAAACGGCTAAATCTGTAAACCGTTGGCTTGTCGCCATGGTTAAAGTACACCGTGCATGTCAAAATGGCACTATCTGGAACAGGCACATGGGCAACTATGGTGCACTACCAGCCATAGGTGACTGCGGAGATGTGTATGGGCGGAAGGACGTGCAACTGATGAACAGCTGACCGCCCAGATGAACCATAGGACTACCAAAAGTGTGTCCTCAACGACTGCCCAGCGAATGTTGCTGCGGATGGCCCTCTGCAGCAGGAGCCTGTATCATGCACCCACGCTCACTGCTGCTATTCGGCGACCGCAACAGGACGTCCGCTGGGTGGCAACAGGTGGCCTTTTCCGAAGAATCACGGAAAATAATTGGAAATTTGTGGTAAGGTCTTATGGGACCAAACTGCTGAGGTCATCGATCTCTAATCTTACGCACTACTTAATCTAACTTAAACTAACTTACGCTAAGGACAACACACACACCCATGCCCGAGGGAGGACTCGAACCTCCGATGGGCCAGCCGCTGTGGCCGAGCAGTTCAAATGGCTCTGAGCACTATGCGACTTAACTTCTGAGGTCATCAGTCGCCTAGAACTTAGAACTAATTAAACCTAACTAACCTAAGGACATCACACACATCCATGCCCAAGGTAGGATTCGAACCTTCGACCGTACCGGTCGCTCGGTTCCAGACTGTAGCGCCTAGAACCGCACGGCCACTCCGGCCGGCGCCGAGCAGTTCTAGGCGCTTCAGTCTGGAACCGCGCAGCCGCTATGGTCGCAGGTTCGAATGCTGCCTCGTGCATGGATGTGTCTGTTGTCCCTAGTTTAGTTAGATTTGAGTAGTTCTAAGTTCTAGTGGACTGATGACCTCAGATGTTAAGTCCCATAGTGCTCAGAGCCATTTGAACCATTTGAACCTCCGATGGGGTGGGTCTTGCGGGCCGTGCCAAGGTGGCCTAGACCGCACCGCTATCCTGTGTGGCGATGAATCACGTTTTTTGCTCCATTGGACAGGTGGGCATTTGCATGTATGGCACGAAACGTCCTAGGGTCTAGGCCAGAGGAGGAAGCATGATGGTTTTGGGAATGTTTTCATGGTATTCCATGGGTGATATCGTCATTCTAGCCAGACACAATCTATCAACACAAGTACGCATCTATTCTTGGGCACAATGTCCACTTCTATGTGCAGTTTGCTCTTCCTCAGTACAATGGCATCTACCAGCAGGACAAGGCACGGTGTCACACAGCACACAGCATTTTGCATGTTTTGAATAACACCTGGATGAGTTTACGATATCCCCTGGCCACCAAACTCCCCGAATTTAAACACAATCGACAATCTGTTCGACCACCTCGACTGGGCTGTTTGCATCGTGGATGCTCAAGTGAGAAATCTAGCGCAGCTAGCTACGGCACTGGAGCACCATGGCTCCATATCCCTATCGATACCTTGCAGAACCCCACTGCCTCTCTTCCAGCACATCTCACGGCAGTTCGCGCTGCAATAGATGGTTGTTCAGTCTTTTGACAGGTGGCCATATGAATGTAACTGAACAGTATAAGAACTCGATTTTTTTGTACATATTACATGGCAATAGATGAACAAGTTGAAAATAAGATAAAAACTTAGCAAAGAATGGTAGTTATCTTGGGAGCGGAAAGAACACAACAGATGGGAAGAATCCACCTGCTATGTCAGATTTTATGCAAGTGAATTTTCAGATAATTCCAATTAGATTGATAAACAGAACTTAATTGAGTTTGCTGTCGCTATGCACTGACTGTTGGTTGACGACACACAGAGGGGTTTTGGATCGTGGCTGAGAAGACAGCATTTGTGTGCGGAAGTGACACAGTGTGGTGTGTTGTGCCTGCAGCGGCAGCCGGCGCTGGTGGCCCAGTGGCCGGCCGCCATCGCCATGCTGTTGCTGTGCGGTCTGGGGCTCACCGTGGCTGCCATCGCCGCCTCTGCCTCTGGACAAAAGCACCTGTTGCTCCTGCTACCTGGTCTGACCACCATCATCGCTGCAGGTAAGGAAAAAAAAATTAGTAACTTTGGAGACATCGTGAAGGGAATTCCACAGGGATGAAATTTGGGTCCACTCCTACTCCTTGTACAGGGTGAACATTAGTTAAAAGCGACAAACTGCAGGAATGGATTCCTAACTGGAAATGGAGCAAGAAAGGTCCTATGAACAAGGGTCCAAAATGCATCATTGCCATGATAGATGGCACTGACAAATGAAAGTTCCTCTGATCTGTCTGTAGCCCACAGATTATGCTTATTGATGATGCCACTTCTGGTAAACGTTGCTTCTTCAGTAAAGAGGACTGATCACAGAAATCCCATAATTGTGATGGCCTGGTCCAAAAACCATTGACAAAATCCTTTCCATAGATGCAAATCTGCTGCTCATAATCCTTGCAATCGTTGCATGTGATAGAGCCAGTAGTGTTTGTCATGCAGGTTACGCTTTGAGAGAGAACAAGTTTCTCTCTCGCCTATTTTTCACATACAGAAAATTAGTCAAGATTTTATTACAACCTGACACACCTTGAGTGAGACTCTACAAAGTTAACAGTCTGAGCAGACGTTAATGGAGTCTGGTAAGGCGCTAAAATCACAAGGTATTTTTATAATTCTCAGCTCATAGTAATGGCATGTTGGGAGTTGAAAGCAATTGGCAGTGAGCCCATTCCTTAGTGGATCTTGCAGGACAGGCCCACAGCCATACAGGGCAGACAGGGCAGCCCCTCGTCAAGATAAGGCTCCAGCAGAACAATGCCACGATTCCTGCCGCAGCGCCAGCAGAAGCCTGGGCTGGAGGTCTAAAGAAATGCATCTACACAGTGGAGTTTAAACCGGGCACTGTGTGCAGAGCCACACGTAATAAAAATTCGTGTGTTTTGTTGTTTGCCAATAGTTCAAATAGGCCAGTGAACCACTTCCCTTGGCCACCTCAGTTGTATAAGAAAACTCCTTCATCTGAGAAATGTTTAGAGATAGAATCTTTATCATACCTCATAGCTAGGACTAACAAGCTCCAAGGCACAGGCGATTTAGATAAAGGTCTTTGAGATTGTATCTGTTCGCTTGTTGTCATGGGAAGCAACACGACTTCATAAAAAATCATCTCTTCCCCTCTGCGAAAACTTAAAAAACCCAGTAATTGGTGGTTTCTTTTTTTCCCAGACACAGGTTTCTTAAATCTTGCCCTCGTTCGACATGAGATTGTGCTGTCATGTGGGAGGGGAGATTTAGCGCCTCTAGAGCCTTGTGATTGGCTCAAGACGGGGTGAAGGCGGTGTCGTTCGTGCTCTTTGCAGGATCACTGTAAAGAGAGGATTGTTATTATATTAACGAAACCTAAATGTAAATGTCATAATTGTATTGATCGGATGTCAGTGGTCCGTTACTTGAGTGTGTAGGAGCCTCTCTATTCATTAACCAGGGCAGGTAACACAACAAAGGCCGTCTCACGTCTGTAAAATGCCGCAAGCACCACAAACGCCGATATTTTACCGTCCCGTCGAATTGGCACTCAAGGCTAGGCTAACCCTGTTTCCATTAACCAGGGTGGGAAGCATTCCAGCGGACATGTGATGTCTGTAAGATTCCGTGAGAGCCATAAACCCCTATATTATACCGTCTTGTCAAACTGGCACTTGAGGTTAACCCTGCTTTTCTTCTCTCGGTACATACTAAGTATTCAAACGCTAACATAGTAAATTGAGGTGGCTTGGGAAGTATGGTTGGTTGGCCTTGGCCACAAATAAACAATTCAGAATTGCAAAAAACCATCAAATTAAATTGAAAAGCGAATTGTCTCCTTATAATCAGCAGTTTATACTGGCAGTGGATTGATAGTTACGGTTGTGTTTGTCACCTATTGTTTAAGATAAGAGGACACGAAAGACAACGGTATCAGGCTAACGTCTTCCCTTATGTGCTTTCAATGATCATCATCATCATCATCATTTAAGACTGATTATGCATTTCAGCGTTCAGTCTGCAACATAGTCCCCCTTATAAAATTCCTCCATGATCCCCTACAGGGTGTGGTAGATAAGTAATGAGACTGGCCGCCGCGTGGCGCCCCAGTCGCTCGCAGGGCGGTCTCCACCTGTACGTCACGTGGTGGGGGATCTGAGCTAACAATAGAACCGGTTCGCAGTCGCGTCGGAGCTCTGGTGCAGTGAGGGTCGAGCTTCGCGTATTACGTTGTTTGTGTGCCCGTGACACTTGTGAAAACGCTGAAGATGGATCGCTCAATAGAACAGCGGTATGCAATCAAATTTTGCTTTCGCTTGGGCAAAACTGCTTCGGAAACTTTTGCTATGATTACGGAGGCTTACAAAGAAGACTCCCTATCAAGAGCTCAAGTGTTCCGGTGGTTTAATGAATTTAAAAACGGGAGGGAATCCGTTGAAGACATGGAACGATCTGGACGCCCTTCAACGAGTCGTGTTGATGAAACGGTGGCCAAAGTGAAAGAACTCCTGGACTCCGACCGTCGTTTAAGTCTCAAAATGATCGCCGATGAGGTCTCCGTGAATAAATTTACGGTTCACCAAATTGTTACGCAAGATTTGATGATGAGGAAAGTTTGCGCAAAATTGGTTCCCCGAGTGCTCACCGCCGAACAAAAGCAACAACGAGAGGACGTTTGCCGTGAGATGTTGAATGATTTGGAAAATAATCCACACTTTTTAGACAACGTAGTAACAGGCGACGAATCGTGGACATTCCAGTACGACCCGGAGACGAAAGCCCAGAGCTCGGAGTGGCACACACCGGCATCCCCGCGGCCGAAGAAAGCAAGAATGTCAAAGTCCCGCATCAAGACAATGCTGATTGTGTTTTTCGACAAGCGGGGGTTAATTGACAAAGAGTTTGTCCCTCAGGGGAAGACTGTCAATGCCGAATTCTACAAAGAAGTCCTTCAGCGATTGCACAGAACCGTCAAACGGAAGCGACAGGACCTTGGTCAACGCTGGCGTCTCCACTACGACAACGCTCCGGCGCACACAGCGTTCCTCGTGACCCCCTACTTGACCCGAATTGGAGTTGAAGTTTTGCCACAGCCACCATACAGCCCTGACTTGAGTCCTCCTGATTTCTTCCATTTCCGAAGGTCAAAAGATGCCTGAAGGGTCATCGTTTCGACGATATTCCGAACATCCAACGTGCTGTCACGAAGGCACTAACTGGGATAACTCAAATGTACTACAGTGGGGCCTATGAAGCTTGGAAAACGCGCTGGCAACGTTGTGTCGACGCCCAAGGCGAGTACTTTGAAGAATATTAACGTTTTGTACAAATTGGATCAATAAATTTGTTTTTCTAGACTGAGTCTCATTACTCATCTGCCACACCCTGTATTCAGTGCTAACATTGGTGCCTCTTCTGATGTTAAGCCTATTACTTCAAAATCATTCTTAACCGAATCCAAATACCTTCTCCTTGGTCTACCCTGACTACTCCTGCCTTCTCCTGCTGAACCATGATTCTCTTGGGTAACCTTGCCTCTCCCATGCGTGTAGCATGACCCCACCATCTAAGCCTGTTCGCCCTGACTGCTACATCTATAGAGTTCATTCCCAGTTTTTCTCTGATTTCCTCATTGTGGACACCCTTCTGCCATTGTTCCCATATACTAGTACCTGCAATCATCCTAGCTACTTTCATATCCGTAACCTCAACCTTATTGATAAGGTAACCTGAATCCACCCAGCTTTCACTCCCATACAACAAAGTTGGTCGAAAGATTGAACGGTGCACAGATAACTTAGTCTTGGTACTGACTTCCTACTTGCAGAAGAGAGTAGATCGTAGCTGAGCGCTCACTGCATTACCTTTGCTACACCTCGCTTCCAGTTCTTTCACTATGTTGCCATCCTGTGAGAATATGCATCCTAGGTACTTGAAACACTCCACCTGTTCTAACTTTGTTCCTCCTATTTGGCACTCAATTCGTTTATATCTCTTTCCCACTGACATTACTTTCGTTTTGGAGATGCTAATCTTCATACCATAGTCCTTACATTTCTGATCAAGCTCTGAAATATTACTTTGCAAACTTTCAATCGAATCTGCCATCACAACTAAGTCATCCGCATGTGCGAGACTGCTTATTTTGTGTTCACATATCTTAATCTCACCCAGCCAGTCTATTGTTTTCAACATATGATCCATAAATAATATGAACAACAGTGGAGACATGTTGCAACCTTGTCTTACCCCTGGAACTACTCTGAACCATGAACTCACTTTACCGTCAACTCTGACTGCTGCCTGACTATCTATGTAGAGATCTTTAAGCGGAGCCGGAGGTGCCTATGCTGCCCATGTTAAAATCACTAAGTTTGAGGAACATTTATGAATAAACTACCAAATAGAAAAATTTGAATTTTTTTTTACATACAGATTGGTTTAGTATAGCAGTTATGACAGAGGGATTTTGGAGTATCTTTTCTAGTTTCCTTCCAATTATTTTTTATATTAATGACTCATTTTTTTACAAATAATTGCTTTATAATCAAACTGAAATTAAACTACTGAACATATTGCCAAATGGCTGTGTTACAATGTAAGTTTGACCACTAGGAGTGATGTATAAAAATTTCATCTCTCTAGCTTGAGTGGATTTTGAGAAAATGTTCCTTATATTCGAAAAATTCTAATTTATGGGAAATGGCTATCAAAGTTTCTCAATACATTCCTGCACTATAGGATGGATTATCAGGGTCTTCTTCTTCATCCTCCAAAAGCTTCCTCTTCTGTCTTCTTTTTTGGCCTGTTGTTCCATCATATTTCATAAGCCTTTCTCTTCTTTCTGCTCCTCTTATCCCTTCTCTGTCAATATTTCTTAGTGCTCGTACAGTGTTCACCCCAGCTGTAAATCCTAATGCCTTCAGAACTTCACACTTCACACTGTTCCGTTGGTTGTAGGTTGCTATTGCATCATAAATGCCAAAGTGCAGTGTTTTTATGCTTACAAACACCCTTTTAGGAATCACTTTCCAAATCAAATTGTTTACGCTCTCATTAGGATTCTGCGTCTTTCCGTGTAGACATTTGTGCAACAATTCTGGCTGTGCTAAGTCATGAAAAATTGGTTTTATTGTTCCCTCCTGATTCTTGTACATACTGCATATTACCCGCTTTACACAAGAAGTATAATACTACCAACAACAGGCGCAACACTGAACTAATTCGAAACGGTAAACAGCAAAGAGACGATGTTCCGCGCTGTTATTCACTGTAGTATAACTGGACTAACAATGCCAGCAATTAAATTTGCACTGTCACGCGGGTCTTTTCACGATGTTTCTACAATAAACCCCAGCTCGTCTGCACATATGAACACTAAACAACTTACCGAGATTCAACACTGAAAACACGCGACCAGTCGGCCATCTGTGCGATTAAATTTTGAAAACACAACATCAGGAATTCTCCCAAGTGCAAAACCGTGCACCGAAATCGCTTTCCCATCAGATCGAGATAGCATAATGTCTCGACAATTCGGCCTTCTGTCGTTTTAATGATCGTCACAGTTGTAAATGAAACTTGCCCACAGGTTCGAAGTCACTTCCTACTCGTATATAATACTTGCCTGTAATAGTTGCAAGATATGGCTCTAAGCACTATGGGAGTTAACATATGACGTCGTCAGTCCCCTAGACTTAGAACTACTTAAACCTAACTAACCTAAGGACATCACACATATCCATGCCCGAGGCAGGATTCGAACCTGTGACCGTAGCAGCAGCGCGGTTCCGGACTGAAGTGCCTAGAACCGTTCGGCCACAGTTGCGAGATAACCTGTCGCTACTCGGATGCTATTTCAGTCACTCAGAGCAGTGTCCGAAAAGCGTTAGTATTCCGAAAGTACTGGCACCCCCTCCACCGAACATATACGTCACCACTCGTGAGACACATTAGACGTATTCGCTTTGAAAATAAGTGAAAACCAACGAACTGTAACAGAGGAACCTAACTCATTACATACTTTCCTCTATTACTTTTTTTAGATCACTGCTAAAATAAATAAATAAATAGATGTTAACCTAGGATTATTTTATGTCTTTTACCTAGCAGACCAGTATGAGGATTCCCGACTAAAATGGCCGTTCCGTGCACATTTAACCCTTCTAATACCGAGTATTGTTTGTTACGCTGAGTAGGCCTACCGTTGGGGTCTTTAGTGACCCTAACGGAATTTATTTTTTATTAAGGATAGTTTTAATAATGGTAGAATAAAATCACATTCCTTATTTTTTCCACAATCTAAAACATGATGTCAGTGACATTACATTAAATTAAAATGCATATTTTTTAAAATTATTTATTTCCGTAAAATTTACAAATGTTTCTCATGAAACTACAAACATTTTTGATTAAATTCCGATTTGACATTTATGACGCATTACACTTACAGCAATAGATTGCAGAGTGGTTTTTACACACGTAACATCCACATTTTGAACATTTATCGGTGAATTTTCTATCCTCAGACCTTTTACCAAACGGACACCTTCCTCTTTTTTTTTTGTCTGTACTGTTGATGGAAGTACTGGGGAAATAATTTTGTCTGGCTTTCTTCTGACGAGCTGCTTTCCTAATTCTATGAGAAATGCGCGTCTCTTGTAGTTGGTCCTTTCTGCCCAGTCTGGTGCCAGATGTAGCTATATGATAAATGCATTCAGTGCACTGATATCAATCATGTTGTAAAATAGTACCTTTGGCCGCCTTCTGCTCATCCTCTTTGTAGTGTACGTTCTAACCAGCTTGTCCATGGTATCTACTCCTGATTTATTATAATCCGGAATCATTACTGGCTTGCATTCTTCACGATCTTCCATTTACTTCCTTGAATGCATTGTACTTGTTGTGTCTAGCTCATAAAGCATAGACACAATGAGGTAGCTAGGTGCACGCTAAACTAACGCAGACGGGCTTGAAGTTCTGGAACATGAGACTTATTAATGAATAAGAAGAAAAGTACGTAGATGTTACTTAACTTTTATTCTCTTGTTGGAATACATCTCTTGAATAGTAGTAAGCTATAAGCACTGATACAAATGGCGCCTTGCTAGGTAGTAGCTATGGACTAAGCTGAAGGCTATTCAATCTGTCTCTCGGCAAATGAGAGGAAAGCTTCGTACGTCTGGTCGCAAGCTATGTCGTCCGTACAACTGGGGCGAGGTCATGTCCGTGTCTTGTGACCTGCCATGTGGTGGCGCTAGGATTGCGATTACACAGTGGCGACACGCGGGTCCGACATGTACTACAGGACCGCGGCCGATTTAAGTTACCACCTAGCAAGT
Source organism: Schistocerca nitens (assembly GCF_023898315.1). NCBI lineage: Eukaryota > Metazoa > Arthropoda > Insecta > Orthoptera > Acrididae > Schistocerca > Schistocerca nitens. The sequence goes on from NC_064621.1 coordinate 470,425,874, forward strand.
GTGGTGTCTAGCGGTGACACCACAGTACTGAGCAAAGTTACAACTTTTCCCTTTTTCGGACAATATGAAACAATTGAAGCATGCTCTTGGAATCCAAAAATAGATGAATATTTGACTCGACCTTTGGTCTGAGTGAAAGCCTGTGGTAGTTCTCCTTTATTTTTTTCTAATTGTTCCTAAGCGTGTGAGATTGATTTTCAGAAGTTCTCTCGCCAAACTAAGGCTAGTGAAAAAATTGTCAGTTGTTACATTTCTGCCACTGTTTTCTAAGCCTTTCACCATATCTAAAACAACTCTCTTGCCTTGACCAACTTCACGAGATTCATTTTCTTGTCGACCAGTGTAAAATTGGAGACTGAGAACGTAAGACGTTGCACTATCACATACAGCCCATAATTTCAACCCATATTTTCCTGGTTTTGAAGGAATACACTCCTGGAAATTGAAATAAGAACACCGTGAATTCATTGTCCCAGGAAGGGGAAACTTTATTGACACATTCCTGGGGTCAGATACATCACATGATCACACTGACAGAACCACAGGCACATAGACACAGGCAACAGAGCATGCACAATGTCGGCACTAGTACAGTGTATATCCACCTTTCGCAGCAATGCAGGCTGCTATTCTCCCATGGAGACGATCGTAGAGATGCTGGATGTAGTCCTGTGGAACGGCTTGCCATGCCATTTCCACCTGGCGCCTCAGTTGGACCAGCGTTCGTGCTGGACGTGCAGACCGCGTGAGACGACGCTTCATCCAGTCCCAAACATGCTCAATGGGGAACAGATCCGGAGATCTTGCTGGCCAGGGTAGTTGACTTACACCTTCTAGAGCACGTTGGGTGGCACGGGATACATGCGGACGTGCATTGTCCTGTTGGAACAGCAAGTTCCCTTGCCGGTCTAGGAATGGTAGAACGATGGGTTCGATGACGGTTTGGATGTACCGTGCACTATTCAGTGTCCCCTCGACGATCACCAGTGGTGTACGGCCAGTGTAGGAGATCGCTCCCCACACCATGATGCCGGGTGTTGGCCCTGTGTGCCTCGGTCGTATGCAGTCCTGATTGTGGCGCTCAACTGCACTGCGCCAAACACGCATACGACCATCATTGGCACCAAGGCAGAAGCGACTCTCACCGCTGAAGACGACACGTCTCCATTCGTCCCTCCATTCACGCCTGTCGCGACACCACTGGAGGCGGGCTGCACGATGTTGGGGCGTGAGCGGAAGACGGCCTAACGGTGTGCGGGACCGTAGCCCAGCTTCATGGAGACGGTTGCGAATGGTCCTCGCCGATACCCCAGGAGCAACAGTGTCCCTAATTTGCTGGGAAGTGGCGGTGCGGTCCCCTACGGCACTGCGTAGGATCCTACGGTCTTGGCGTGCATCCGTGCGTCGCTGCGGTCCGGCCCCAGGTCGACGGGCACGTGCACCTTCCGCCGACCACTGGTGACAACATCGATGTACTGTGGAGACCTCACGCCCCTCGTGTTGAGCAATTCGGCGGTACGTCCACCCGGCCTCCCGCATGCCCACTACACGCCCTCGCTCAAAGTCCGTCAACTGCACATACGGTTCTCGTCCACGCTGTCGCGGCATGCTACCAGTGTTAAAGACTGCGATGGAGCTCCGTATGCCACGGCAAACTGGCTGACACTGACGGCGGCGGTGCACAAATGCTGCGCAGCTAGCGCCATTCGACGGCCAACACCGCGGTTCCTGGTGTGTCCGCTGTGCCGTGCGTGTGATCATTGCTTGTACAGCCCTCTCGCAGTGTCCGGAGCAAGTATGGTGGGTCTGACACACCGGTGTCAATGTGTTCTTTTTTCCATTTCCAGGAGTGTATATTGCCTAAATGGACATCTACCACGAAATTCCAAAACTTGTTCATGAGTTGTTACGTTGCTGTGGGAACATATGCTTCTTGGAATGTGTGTGCCCACATTTCAAATATTTCTCTAATGGGAGCCAGCTTGTCAGGAGCACGGTTGTGACGTCTCACATCTGCGTCATCAAATCGGATGAACCTTGAAATTTGCGTAAAGCGATTTCTAGCCATTGCTTCACTAAAAGTGGGTCTACCATCCTCTTTGTTCCACAGATGTGTAACTGCTTCGTTATGGGCCTTGTAAGCACCTGCTAGGATCAAGACGCCGATAAAGGACTTCAGTTCAATGGCGTCTACCGGTTTCCATTTACTACTGTAAACAAGATTTCTCTCTTTGTTAGTCCACTTTATAATTACATCAACAATGTTTTTCCTAAGAAACAACTGAAAAGCTGATTCTATGGAGTGTACATTAAAAAAAAATGGTTCAAATGGCTCTGAGCACTATGGGACTTAACATCTATGGTCATCAGTCCCCTAGAACTTAGAACTACTTAAACCTAACTAACCTAAAGACATCACACAACGCCCAGTCATAATGAGGCAGGGAAAATCCCAGACCCCGCTGGGAATCGAAGCCGGGAACCCGGGCGCGGGAAGCGAGAACGCTACCGCACGACCACGAGCTGCGGACTACATTTTTCACTGCGAATTTTGTTGGACCTGGCTTTACTCGCATTATGTTCCATCTCTATTCTCTTCCACAAGCTCTTCTCAGCTCGTCTTTGTGCCACAGTTCTTCTTTGTTTTTAGACCTACACGAAATAAAAAAAAATTAAAAATACAAAGGGTATATCTTGGAGCTAGACCCTAACGCACATTTACAAAAATACAATGTGTGCTTACATATAACAATCAGAAATATGTGTTACTTCCTGTTCAGGCTGGACACCTACGCTGTCCAAATCTTCTTCTCAACTTCCGTCTGTTTGAGGAATATTCTCTTCTAAGACGTCAATTTCTCCATCAGAAACTATATCGCTGATATCACTATTTGATTCTCCAGATAGAGGGTTATCCTGCAGTAATATTTCAAGCACTTCGTCTTCGGAAAGGCGACGAGACATTTTCCACTAAATGCAACACACACAATAGTAGTCTCCACTTGTATGGAACAAATAACTGTCGGCTTATAAAGTATTGTCAACAATCACACGTTACAACAATATTTACAAGAATAAAACAAAGGAAATACAGCAACAGTTACGGATTGAATGCAGCATTATTGGGTAATAATACGGGAAGAGAGAGATAGGGTCGCATTTAACCCCAATGGTATTCAGCAGTTCTCTCTTGATTTTCTGCAAAACTAAATATTTTCAAAAAGTTATATTAATATATTACAAACCCATTACTTAATTCAGGAAAAGTGCGAATTTTTCATAATTTTTAGGAATAGGAAATAAGGTATATTTTACAGAAAATTGCGGCCTGGGGTCATTATAGACCCCACGGTTTTAGGAGGGTTAAGCTGACGGATGGTCTAGGTCCACGCATATTGTTCTACAAACTTCGACATATTCTCTGCTTTCTCTCGCAAATGCCACAACAACGTATGTAACTTACAGCTACGTACTACCCGACAGCTTCCCGTTCTTGAGAGTTCACTGCCTTCTATATGTAACGTCCATATCTCCGCCGGCCTAGTGTCATTTCAAGTGCTCACACTTACGTTAATTGAAGTACATCTACATCCACACTCTGCAAGCCACCTGACGGTGTGTGGCGGAGGGTACAAAGTAAATTGTTTATTCACCTCACCTTATAGGAAATGCGAAATTCTTCTTCGTATTTTTGTGGAGTGTTTAAGTTATTATCATTACAAAAAGTACTTGTGGCTTTCACTGCAAGTAAAAATAAAAGTAGAGGAAGAAACATTTATACGTTGGCACGTAACATAGTAATTACTTTGAAAGGTAGACCTGGTGGGACTATTTAAATGATTGAGAATGTTGGCATAATTGTAGTGTTCTAACAACATTTATTATTTCCGAAAACAGACATATATTATGCTAAACAAGTTATTGACTGAATACTGTAACCAAGTAACAGGTGATTTAAGCCTACACTGGACAAGATCCTGGGTGGCAGAGATAGTTTAACTAGTGGAGTGAGTCAAGTGCTCTGGCCCTAAAAATGTGGATAACACAATCTGAATTGATCTGACGCTGAGGGCAGACTTCGATTGATCAAATCTACTGAAGAGTCTCTACATAGGTGCAGCTGAGAGCAAGTGGCGATTGAGATCTGTACGTTACCCTGTTTGCTTTGTGCGGTTATGTAACTTGCAGCTGGCGAGATGTGTGCGGTGGAGGTGAAACTTGGAGGCGGCATCTGTGAATTGATCGTGGACACGAAAGAAATGCAAAAATCTCACGGTCTAGCGACCAGGCAGACGGATCGCAATTTACTCTCTACCAGAGCCCTGAAATCATGGTAGATTTCGGTGTGACACACCTGTTCGCTGCTCGTATCAAGGACCAATTTGGCTCAGTTATACGACAGAGCACACAATGACACCAACTGTCGAGACTGGTAAACCAAAACCGAATAAGTATGCCCTCGGTAAACGAGTAGTCCGAGATGTTTGAAGTCACACTATCGGTACAGTAAGAACTTCACGACAGGCTCCCCAGTCTAAAGTACTCGTAAGTGAAGTCAGTCTCAGGACAGGTCCCAAGTACCAACCACACATGCCAGAGCTTCGACTAGAAGTGCTTGCCAGACCTAAGTCCTGCACCCCAGTGCTTCGCACCTCTCTAGATAAAAAATCCGTTTTCCCGCAAAGTGCACGAACGACACCACGTGCACCCCATCTTGAGCCAATCACAGAGCTCTAGAGGCGCTAAATCTCTCCTCCCAAGCGACAGCATAAACTCATGTCGAACCAGGGCAAGAGTTAACAAACCTGCGTCTCTGGAAAAAAAGAAACCGCCAATTACTGGATCTTTTAAGTTTACACAGAGGGGGAAGACGATTTTTTTCAAAGTCGTGTCTCTTCCCATGGCAACAGGCGAACAGATAGAATCTCAAAGATCGTTATTTAAATCGCCTATGCCTTGGAGATTGTTAGTCCTAGCTATGAGGTGTAATAAAGATTCTATCTCCAAACGTTTCTCAGACGCCGGAGGTTTCTTATACAACTGAAGCGGCCGGAGGAAGTGGTTCACTGGCGTATTTGCACTATGAACTAAGAAACATAAAAATGCCTCATACTTTTGGCGCCCTACCAGTCTCCATTGACGTCTGCTCAGGCCGTTAACTTCCTAGAGTCTCGCTCAAGCGGCATCAGCTTGTAAGGAAGTCTTTAATAATTTTCTATACGCGAAAAATAGGTGAGAGAGTAGCTTGTCCTCTCTCAACTGAGAGCAACGGATTTTTGTGAGGTATTGCATTCAGTTCCCGTCGCTGTGTTCTCTCGGAAACTGGTTAAGATAGGCCTGTTTCTAATGACGGCAGCAAACAGTATCGTGTAGGAAACCAACAGTCATCTGCCAGATGTGACATTTGTCTCCAGTCCCTGTTGCTTGCGACGTTCTAACGATAACTGTTCCTACACTGTGTTGTAGTGTTCTAACAACATTTATTATTTCCGAAAACAGACATAATCTCACCAACAAAAGATACAACATCGTTCATGGCGAGGTCATGGGCATATCCAAACACGTTTACTCTTTTCTTTCATTATGTCACCTCTGTGCGTGGACACTGCGTTGACTCCCTACATCACACTGTCGAAAACACACCACTCCACAGGTGTGACTTACTTAAGGGGTGGAGGGTCACATGACCTCCTAGTAACAGTTACACAGCTACTATGGGGTTCCAAAGCGACCTGTTTTCTCTTTCAAGATAAAAGGTTCTGCGTTGTGGCCCTAAACGGGCCAATCTGGCTCGACCGACCGCCATGTCATCCTCTGTCAATGGCATTATCATACGTGGTATGGAGGGACATGTGTTCAGCACACTGCTCTCCTCGTCATTGTTGGATTTCTTGGCACTGGAACCACTACTTCCGACGAATAGCTCCTCAGTTGGCCTCATGAGGCTGGGTGCATCCCGTATCAGTCCTCCCACCACAGAAAAATACTTCGTAATATCAGGAATCGAAACCAAGTGACCCTCATGGCATCATCCGCGCTGACGACTCAGATATGGATGTGGACGCTCTTTTAAGGGGATGACTAATATTTTGCCCAGTGAGGTTAGTATTACTTTTATTAGGCACAACGGCTTGATTTTCACTAGCGATGATCTGCGTGGCAGAAGCTGGTGATCAATAAGTTTTTATTCGTGCAACACCGTTTCATTGTGGTTATGAATTTCTCTAAATAGCTTGACCCACTTTTTAGCCTATAACAACCCTATCGCCCTTTCCCTGTACTCATATACAGGGTATTCAGCTGCCCCTACGTAGGGGCTTTATGCAACTCGAATATCTTCAAATACAGTGCATAAGATTTTCATATTCTCTCGCGCGGTACTTATAAACTACTGGTTCTATAAAAAAATAGAGCAGCACATGTTGGAAGGAAATTTAATGTAGCTACATTTCGTACAAGGATGTGTTTTCGCTAGAAACCGTAGTTCTCGAGTTATTCAAGAAAAAGTGACCTTAAAACGCACCCCACTCCGACGCTCACCTGCCACCAGTCAGGATTTCTAGTACGTCCTTCGTGGCACTGTGTAAAAGTTTGTGACTGCACGAATTATTTCACACGTTCGATCTTTTTTGGTCTTCGTTGACTGGCCTTTTTTCGCCACCGGCGTAAAACTGACATTTGTATAGATTTTATCTAATAATTTTATGAATTTTAGCAGAATAAAGTAAACAATGACATCGTTGTATTCGTCATGCCTTCTGATTGCGAAACCAATGTGCATGTAAGAGTTAAGTTTGGATCGAATAATCAACGTAATTACAAACAACCCTTCTGGAGGAACATTCTAAACTGATCATTATAGCAGAGATTGAAAATACCGCTTTAGCTGTGAGGCAGGGGCAGCCGAATCACCCATTATAGTGCACTCTTTGCGTTAGTTTTTTCGAGAGTCTACTATTTGCTGCAACTTTGTCTTATAAAACGTCTAAAAGCATAATCGCAAACCAAAAACAACAATGTTTGCACTTGTAACACTAAATGAAACTACAAAACAATCTTTGGCTAATGTTGACAACATGTTTATTTCATTAAAATTTACTTTGGCTATCGAACTTGTTATGAATTCCTTAGCAGACGTTGTATTTACACTGAGGTGACAAAAATTATGGGATACATACAAATATCGTGTCGAACTTCCTTTTGCCCAGCGTTACACAGCACCCCGACGTAGCATGGACTCAAAAATTCGTCGGAAGTCCCCCTCAGAAATAATAGCCATGCTGGCTCTATAGCTGTCCATAATTCCCGGCTGCTGTGGCCGAGTGATTCTAGGCGCTTCAGTGTGGAACCTCGCTGCTGCTACGGTCGCAGGTTCGAAACCTGCCTCGGACGTGGATGTGTGTGATTTCCTTAGCTTAGTTAGGTTTAAGTAGTTCTAAGTAGGGGACAGATGACCTCAGATGTTAAGTCCAATAGTGCTTAGACCCATTTGAACCATTTGTCCATAATTTCGGAAGAGTTGCCGATGCAGGATTTTGCGCATCAACTGACGTCTCGATTGTGTCCCCTAAATGTTTGTCGAGGTTCATGTTAGGCAAACTGGGTGGCCAAATCATTTGCACAAATTGTCCAGAATGTTCTTCAAACCAATCTCGAGCAACTGTGGCCCAGTGGGCATGGCGCGCTGTCAACCATACAAATTCCATAGTTGTTTGGAAATTTGAAGTCCATGAATGACTGCTAATGGTCAACAAATAGCTCAACATAAACATTTCCAGTCACTGATCCGTTCAGTTGGACCAGGTTTCTCAGTCCATTCCATGCAAACGTGCTCCAAGTAGCCGAACACGACTATTTCTTGTCAGTTATCAGTTCAGTTGGCTCAGAGAACCCAGTCCATTCCATATAAACACAGCCCACACCATTCCGGAGCCACCACCAGCTTGCACAGTGCCTTGTCGACAACTTTAGTCCATGGGTTCGTGAGATCTGTGCCACACAGTAATCTTACCATCAGCCCTTACCAACTGAAATCGAGACTAATATGGCCAGGCCACAATTTTCCAGTCGTCTGGGGTCCAACTGATATGGTCACGAGCCCAGGAGAGACGCTGTTAGCAAATAGGCGCTGTTAGCAAAGGTTCTCGCTTCGGTCGTCTGCTGCCATAGCCCATTAACGCCAGATTTTGCCACACTGTCCTAACGGATGAGTTCGTCACACGTCCCACAACGATTTATGCTGTGTAACAACTATCACGGCTTCTGACATCAAATGTAACAGTTGTGATACTAAGTGTGACACTTCTGTCACTAATTGTAACTGGGCTTTCTCTTTTGATGCTGTCAATTGTCAGGATGAGCATTCTAAAGCATTCTGTCAGGGTGAAAATATTAAATAAATTAACTTTTGTCTCTTAACAACATGTGGGCAGGGTGGGTTCTTCTTTGGCTCGGGTATGAGGTCGAATGAAACATCATTTTTACATAAGAATAACTTTTATTGAAGATTTGTACAACTGTATCTTACGGGATGTTCTGGTTCGGAGAGCGGCAGCTGTGTCGTTTGTGAAGTCTTCTGCTGCGGCAGCGGCGGCGGCGGCGGCGGCGGCGGCGTCTGATTACGCGTAGCGGTGTGTATCTCGTGTCGCAGTCTCGCCCAGCTGACGGGAGACGCGCAGCGCGAGGTGGCCGGTTTAATTATTGCGAGCGAAGTTGTGCGTCGGATGATACCTTGGGAGTGGCGTCCCAGTGTTTCTCTTCTCTATGCGGCCGCGTGTGTTGTGCGTCGACCAGCGGAGCGGCGCGGCGGGGCAAGGCCAGTGTCCCGGACTCGAACCACGGACTCCCGCTTGCCAGTCTTCGGCTGTCAGGTCTTCATCCCAGCTCACAGGTGACTGCTGAGGTGAGGCCGTCTCCTTCCCATCCTCACGAGTCACCCGGGTATGTAAAAATCCGACTTCAAATACCTTTTAACTTCTGTCTTCTGGCGCCGCGGCTGCTGCTTGCTATTCCACTACAGCGGCGGACTTGGTGCGTCTGTGCATGATGCAGACTCTTCTTGCATGACGGTCTTCAGCACCGAAACTGACTGAAAACTACTGCTACTCTTCTTTTCTTCCTTCGTCTCTCGTCTTCGTCTCCGTCCCCGTCTCCGTCTCCGTCTCCGTCCCCGTCTCCGTCTTCATCTCCCCCTTTGGCTCACTGCGTCTCGCGTATTTATTCACTTCAGTTTACTGGAGGTGAACGACATCACGGTCATTGCCTCGTCTGTCACGTTGAAAAGCTTCTCGAAGAATCTTCTTAACGTCGGTCGTTGGCTCTTGGAATGTAGGTGAGGGCCTTTGATCACATGTGACGACTGAGAAACACGTGAGCCGGTCATTGCCTCTTCTGTCACGTTGAAAAGCTTCTCGAAGAGTCTTCTTAACGTCGGTCATTGGCTCTTGGGATGTAGGCGAGGGCCTTTGCTCACATACGACAACTGAGAAACACGTGAGCCGGTCGGGCGATGCCCTGACGGCTGAATCGACAGCGCCCGCTTATGTGGAAGTTGCTGACTTCACGGTCATTGTTTCTTCTGTTCTGCTGTTCGGCCCGCTGCTTGCGAGTATGTAACTCTCTAAACTAAACCAAGTTTTTCATTTATATTATAATTTCTAGTTCACTTTGATTTCACTGATTTATTTACTTAAGTACCACTCATTCGCAGTTTGCTTGTCTGTTAGCACTGACAACACACAAACGCCACTGCTCTTGGTCGTTAAGTGAGGGCCGTCGGCCACAGTGTTGCGTGTGGTGAAAGGTAATGTTTGAAATTTTGTATTCTCGGCACACTCTTTGACACTGGATATCGGAGTACTGAATGCCCTAACGATTTCCGAAATGGAATGTCACATGCACCTATCTCCAACTACCATCCCGCGTTCAAAGTCTGTTACTTCCCGTCGTGCAGACAGAATCACGTCGGAAACTTTTTCACGTGAATCATTCGAGTGCAAATGATAGCTCCACGAATGCACTGCCCTTTTATTCCTTGTGCACGCTATGCCACCGTCGTCTGTGTATGTGCGTATCGCTGTCCTATGACCTGTCAAAATGGTTCAAATGGCTGTAAGTACTATGGGACTTAACATCTGAGGTCATCAGTCCCCTAGACTTAGAATTACTTAAACCTAACTAACCTAAGAACATCATACACATCCATGCCCGAGGCAGGATTCGAACCTGCGACCGTAGCAGTGGCCGGCTTATGACTTGTTACCTCAGTGCAGTAACAAAGCGCTCGAAGCACTTCACTTCTCACCTTGATTTCGGTTCTTCACTAAAGACAGTAACGGCATCACCACTGGAACAGGAACTGTGATTTAATTTATCTACTTAAATTACTCCTGAAATTAAAGTTTCTATTTGCTTTTTTATGGACGCCACGTTCTGAGTAACCGAATTTTGAAAGTTAAATCAGTTCATTTAACTCGGAATAGTTATTCAAGTTAGTTTTTACTAAAGTTAACATTTGCTTTCAAGAACTAGAATGAAAGTGTCAAGATATTTATTGACTTTCTTTCAGTACTTTGACTGTTTTAGACATTCTGTTAAAGTTAATACTTATCATGTGAATAAAAATAATATACTCTAGAATCTTTCAGAAAATGACATTACACAAATGAATTTTACGTAGCAAAGCCACCCATCAAAAATGCGCAATATTCTGTTTAAATTTATGAAAACACTACAACTATTGTTGCGGCTGTTACAGTCATCATCGTTACATATGAACGTAAGATTTAAGAAAAGAAAACTGATACGCGTTTTGAAATCAAACAGTAAAAGTCTGTATTTACAAGTGACAATATATTGAACAAAGCACACTTGATCACAGATCGAGTTGAATTACATCTGGCTCTCCTTTACAATAATGGCAATTAAATACTCTGTACCTTGCCTCGGTATGAGCAGTACAGTTGATGTGGTGTCAAAAACACTTCTGCAAATGCTTCACGCCTCTGATTGAAACGACATGAGAGTGGCGTCGCTAAGACTGACCTTATTCAGTGTGCTTGAAGCAAAGTTGTGCAACTGCTGCATACCCATAACTGAACATGGTAAGTCTCGCAAAATAGTTACTAATTACTAGAGACGACTTTTTAATACAGAATTATTAATAAACGTCTGTCCGCCCCCGGTAGCTGAATGGTCAGCGCGACAAAATGTCAATCCAAAGGGCCCGGGTTCGATTCCCGGCTGGGTCGGAGGTTTTCTCCGCTCCGGGACTGGGTGTTGTGTTGTCCTAATCATCATCATTTCATCCCCATCGACGCGCAAGTCGCCGAAGTGGCGTCAAATCGAAAGACTTGCACCAGGCGAACGGTCTACCCGACGGGACGCCCTCGTTACACGACATTATTATTACTATAATAAACGTCTTCTCACAATACTTGTGCAGATGTTACCACAAAAAATATAGTCATGTGGAGAGCATCACAAAAGAAGACCTTTCACTGTAACTACAGTCGGGCTACCTCTGCTCTGCTCTGTCTGCCTGTGGTAAACTGTTTTCCACATAAAACGGAAAAAGACAAGGCCAGTCTCAACAATGTCCGCCACTCAGCCTACTTCGCCTTTACCCTGTATGAAAGGTGTTCGCTATGAGTTGTAAAACTTCCATAGGCTGCTGTAGACTGTCATAAGTAAGCACAGTTTTCTTGGCCAGTTAAGATCGTAATCACGTTACCTGTTTGCATATCTATCAGGCATCACCTCATTTCAATCGTTTTGTTCACATATGTGATCAGTGTCTTACTAGATTCCCCTAGAAATTGTCTAGAAACTGATTGAGGATATATACAGGGCCGCGTAACATACGGAACATTTTTGTTCTACATAGTTATCCTATTGTGTGTTACTTAAAAATAAACACTACTTATAGCAAAATTGAAATTGTCAACGTTTGATTCAGGTTTTATTCGAAAGTTCTTGATTTGTAACGTGAAGCAGAGGCTATTGTAGTGAAAATAAAAATTAAAAAACAGATTTATCACACTGCGTTAGAAAATGCAATTTCCTCAAAAAAGGTAAAATTAAAAAATGCAAAAACAAAACCAAATCAGACATCGCATCAATACTTCGTCGAGCTCGTGTAAAACATGCTTCTGTTATTCATAAACAGCTTTCGCACTTATCAATAATAACAAGAAACTCTTGCCCTGGATCTTGATGAACATTGTGTTGAGTACAAAGTAACAATAATTACGGAGATTTTCATATACTTGTGGATGTAAACTATACTGGCATCAAAAGTAACTACTTTGATGGTATTAGATCGCAGAAGCTACGCGGTCAAATAATTATCACTTATAAAATGCAAGTGATATTTTGTAAGGATATAAAATACACAGCGGAGTAATGCTGCACGATGTGCAGTTCTAATTACGAGCAAAACAAACAAAGAATCAAACAAAACAAATAGAAGTCGTCGGCTCCCATTCTCTTACACATTCATTTTCCTTTCTCTATCAACGCTTCCAATACTATCGGTAATCGTACCATTCACTACGTCATGTACTCACTATATAGAAGTATCCAACCATAGTTTTGGTAGAAGACAACTCTAGTGTCCACCAAACGGAAACGACAAGGGCAAAAGCTGGGCCTCCTCCAAACCTAATGGCTTTCTTCTTTCTTAAACATGTTTTTATATTTTTTGAAATAACGATCAATACCAAGTTAGGGGAACGTTCATGAAATTGACCAAAATGTTAATTTTCAATTTATTTTTGTTCATTAGTAGGAATCATGGACAATACGTTCCCAGAGTTTCAATAATGAAATCACATCTGAAATATCTAAAAAATAATTAGATGTGTGACGCGACCTTCCTGCAACCCCAACTTTCTGAAGCAACACTTCAGTACTAGCTCGATGAACAGCGATTCCGTAGATTACTTTCCATAAAACTTACATGGGATGCATCTAGAACGCTGTGATATGTATGCTCTTTGGTTTTATAGATCATCTGTGACTGCTCCGTATCTTAGAAAGAATAACAAATCAGCTGCTTTGGTTATGAAGAAGCAATTCTTGTTTGGCACATTATCATCTCCTGCTGTTGTCAGAATTGTTCTTGTATTTAATGACGGGAATGTACGGAGGATGTGTTAGAAAGAGTGGGCTTGAAGACAGGAAATTTCACTCAATACATCTTGAGAAAAATAGATTTACAGTGCCTGTCTGAAGCTGAAAAGTCAGTTGGAGACTGGGTAAATGAAAGAAGGCCGGAAACAAGAAACCAGTAAAGAAACTTTGAAGGATAAGAGAACCCTGAGTACAAATCTAGGGCCTTCTGAATATATGACATAATAAAAAACGTTAACGTGAACTTGAAATTGCCTTTCCTGAAAATTATGTTTTATAAAATTTGTGTACCTTTTTGTCAGAATCTATGAAGGATAGAATTATGGAATTTTGTTCACCTATTTCCTTAAACCCAGTAAATAATGTCTCAAGAGTAAATTTTGAAATTATGAGTGTAAACTGAGATATGGGGCACAGTGCCTGCGCCGGTAGGAGTGGCCGAGCGGTTCTAGGCGCTACAGTCTGGAACCACGCCACCACTACGCTCGCAGGTTCGAATCCTGCCTCGGGCATGGATGTGTGTGATGTCCTTAGGTTAGTTACGTTTAAGTTGTTCTAAGTTCAATGGGACTGATGACCTCAGAAGTTAAGTCCCATAGTGCTCAGAGCCATTTCAACCATTTGAACAGTGCCTGTAAGTTTGCATGGATTTTATATTATAGTTAAAGAAGTATAATTAAACATTATTAAAATTCTTCTCTTAGATATATTCAAAAAATCTCATGAGAGAAGCTTGCTATATGCAAAGAGATCGAAAAGAGAAAATTTTGTAGAAATCTCTTTAACAGTTTCTGAGAATATATTATTTTTTTAAATAAAAATTTCAAATTTCATTAACAGAATGTAAATATATGTAATCCAAGGAACTTAACAGTAAATGTGTTAATTTCATGTAAAGCATGGTCCAAAATCTCATTGCTGTATCTTCAAAATCGTGGATTTGATGCATCTTTTAAATAGTGTCTCTTTTTCGTAATAAGGTGGAGCTCAGACCATAGGCAAATGATTTGTTTTATATTCTTAATTCTAGAACAATAACTTCATTGCGCATTTTTATTGTGATTAAACCTTTATAAAAATTAATAACTGAGGACGTCATATTTCAACAGCACACTTTGTAAATAGACAATAACACCGTTCTGTTGCAGGCCCACTCGTCAGAGTGAATGAAGACGAAAGGGTCAGTGCGTAATGGTCGCTATGTGTTTTCAGGACTGGACGTGTACGGGATGCTGGTTGTCCACAGCTTCTACAGGCAGCTGTTGGACGAGAGCAAACCGTCGCCTCCCGTGCCCTTCGTGGGTTAGGCGTGCCTGCCTGCCTTCTCGTGGCGCTGCGCCAGCGCGTGGAACACGCTGCTGGCGTTACTGGCAACCAGTGGACGAAAAATGGGGGATAAGAATCCTATCCAGTTACAACACGCTGACCAGAGCAAGGACTGAGAAGCTCGACGCGGAAATGCAACGGTTAAGCATCATCCGAGAGAAGGCGCCTGTATTAGCTGATGCCTAAATTCTTTGCTTTTTATGTGCTTGTGTTGTCAACTATATACCTCGATGCTAACAGAAGTAGCTTGTTACTAATTTTCATTGTTTATTTATATACAGATGTATTCGCTCCTGTAGTATGAGAAAGTGAGTTGTTATTAAATGTAATTATAGCTGACCCTTGTGCATTTTACTTTGCACCTTACAGTATGAAACTACAGCGTATTGCCAGATTGGTTACCTGTGATCACTGAGGCGAGTTGATGGCAGCTGAAGGACACTGGGTTTCCAATCACGGTGGAAGTGCTGCCGGAATTTAAATTCGTATTTCCTTAGCCTATATGATGTTCTGTGTCGTTCCCTGGTGGAGATTTCATCTAATGGCACGAATGTAGCCGCTGTGAATCTACGTTTCATTATTTGTCTAACTTTCCTACAAGGGTAATTAACAGTTGGTAGAATTGGTAAAATTCCTTAGCAAAGACACACAATCATTATATACAGTTAGGACTGTCGAAGTATTCCTATTATAGACCTAAAGGCGAATAAGCGGTAGTTCTTTTTCGTGTGACTAGATCCGTCAATTTTATTGTTACCTAAAATTTATCCTTCTCTTATTAGTACTGCTATAAATGTTGATTATTTGGAGTCAAAGCAACAACAGAGATAGTGAAGTCGACGAAGAAATCGTGTGGTAGCAATTTTTGTATTGTGGTAGGAGGAAGTGTCATGAAAAACATACTAAAAATCCGTACGGGTGGGGTGTGAGGATTGGGATGGGGTGGGGGTTAAAAGCTGACTTTTATATGTTTTCCTCGAACAACTCGAAATCCGCGGATTCTAGCGAAAATATTTCCCACTAAAATTAAATTACGTTAAATTTTGAACGCAAAAAATGTCCTATTCATTTTTTACTCTAGGATTAATCATTTCCGCATTGCAGGGTATAGGAAAGCCACAAATTATTGAAATTATTGTCCTAACAGTATAAAACCTGATGTGTTGGCAGAAGAGCCAACACCGTGTTGCTAGAGGAGGCCGAAATGCACGCGTTTAAGCTCACGCGGACTGGCGTGAGGTCTGGAACAGTTAAAGTAGTTGAGTCTAATAAATAAAGTACGAAGCTCTTGGAATACTTAACTTTAATCCACAATTGGAGAACATCGCTCTTGTTGATACATGAATTATAATCTCAATATAAACTGGTAATGGCGCCTTGCTAGGTCGTAGCAAATGACGTAGCTGAAGGCTATGCTAACTATCGTCTCGGCAAATGAGAGCGTATTTGTTATTGATCCATCTCTGGCAAAGTCTGCTGTACAACTGGGGCGAGTGCTAGGACGTCTCTCTAGACCTGCCGTGTGGCGGCGCTCGGTCTGCAATCACTGACAGTGGCGACACGCGGGTCCGACGTATACTAACGGACCGCAGCCGATTTAAAGGCTACCACCTAGCAAGTGTGGTGTCTGGCGGTGACACCACAAAACCAATATTTGTCTTTAAATGAAATGGATTAAAAACAAATATTAAATGTATGCACCACCTACAAATGTGGTAGAGCCGTATTAAGTGATAAATTGTGTTTTGGGTGTGAAACAGTGACCAGGGCAGTAACTGAGGGTGGATATGCGAGGAAAGGTAAAGTACTGGATTGTGCTCGTGCGTTTCCGTCCTTCATTGGCCTGCAAGCTGAAGAGGGAACATGTGATTCCACACTCTGCACCCCACAACGTGCTCAGTTGGTATAGTGTGTCCGCAAAATGAAAAGCGAGCAGCGCTCGTCATTGGGGGAAGAGTGCTATCATACCGGTTGACTAAGTATCAGTTTCCCCTCTGGCAGTGTAGCACAATGTGGAGGGATTTACGTAGATTCTGCCCATATGCGTTTCTTACTTTAGTATTCTAAGTAACTCGTATCTATATTCCATATAGTGTTAACGCAAAGCATTTTGTGCAAAATAAACACTCCTCGGGCATATCCGCGGAGCGTGTGGCCACCGTCTCATAACTCATAAGGCGCACTGTGGATGGCCTGTATAACTCTATGAAACACCCTGTAATTGATCCTTGTGATGTAGTGGGGTTGACAGAGTGAGGAAGCACTTGCTCGACCTTCGCTTTGTACATATGAGAAAGAGAGATGTGCACGACCACAATCTGTCAAACTACCTTCCCTCGCACCTTTCCTTCAACCTCCCCCCCTTTCCCTCGTCCCAACCACCCTATTACACCACTAAATATTATACTGTCTACTAAATGTGTTATGAATAGATTTATAAGAAAAGAAACAATTTAACTGCACGAACAGCGAAAATGTAGTAAGAGACATACTTTTTCTCTGTTCATCATTTTGTGGGAGCTGTCAGCGAGAAAAAGTTTCGAACTTATGAAATTATGTGTAAAGTTTGTTTCAAGATACTAAGTTTCATCATTCGCAAACACTGGATAGTGCCCATAATTGTTAGACATAATCCAACAAACAGTGCAGAAGTATGGAACAAACGCATTGAAGATTATGTAAGTATCATCAAGAAAAGCATTTTCACAAATATAATAATATTCAAAAGTCAAAGAGTAAATAGCTTTTCAAAATAAATATTTTTCTGCAATTGCATAATATTCTTCAAATCAAAAGATATCTTGCACTACATACTTTCTAAAGTAGCCTGTGTTCGTCTTCAGGATTCAAGCTGTCTCCTTACCAAATTTCATCGAAATCGGTGCAGCTGGTTATCAATAATTAATTTAAATAATTTAAAAATGGTTCAAACGGCTCCGAGCACTATGGGACTTAACTGCTGAGGTCATCAGTCCCCTAGAACTCAAAATTACTTAAACCTAACTAACCTAAGGACATCACACACATCCATGCCCGAGGCAGGATTCGAACCTGCGACTGTAGCGGTCGCACGGTTCCAGACTGTAGCGCCTAGAACCGCTAGGCCACCCCGGCCGGCTAAACAATTTAAACATCATGCTCACGTGCTCAGTGCTTATAATGTCATATATCCTAAACTATACTTTTATTTATTTATTTACATGTCAAGTTTCGTAGGACCAAATTGAGGAGCAAATCTCCAAGGTCATGGAACGTATCAGTACATGAAATTACAACATAAAAGTAATAACAGATAAAATAAAATGGTTATGCACCTGAAAAAAGTCAGGCCAAAAGTTTAAGTAAACGCAGTCAACAATACAAGAATCAGCTTAATTTCTCAAGGAACCCCTCGACAAGATAGAAGGAGTAACCCATAAGTAAAGTCTTCAGTTTCCATTTGAAAGCACGTGGATTACTGCTAAGATTTTTGAATTCTAGTGGTAGCTTATTGAAAATGGATGCAGCAGTATACTTCACACCTCTCTGCACAAGAGTTAAGGAAGTCCGATCCAAATGCAGGTTTGATTTCTGCCTAGTATTAACTGACTGAAAGCTGCCTATTCTTAGGAATAAGCTAATATTGTTAACAAGAAATGACAGTAAAGAATATATATATTGAGAGGCCACTGTCAGAATCGTGAACAGGTAGAGGGGTCGAAAAGAGGTTCGTGAACTTATAACACTTATTGCCTGTACCAAAAATATCCTTTTAGAATGGGAAGAGTTACCCCAAAATGTAATACCATATGACATAAGTGAATGAAAATAAGTAAAGTACACTAATTTTCGTGTCAAACGATCACTTGCTTCAGATACCGTTCGAACACTAAAAATGGCAGAATTAAGTCTTTAAATAAGATCCTGAACATGGGCTTTCCACGACAGTTCATTATCTATCTGAACACCTAGAAATTTCAACTGTACAATTCCAATAATCATATGCTCATTCTGTGAAAATTAAAACGTCAGGTTTTGTTGAATTGTATGTTAGAAACTGTAAAAAATGAGGCTTATTGTGATTTAGCGCTAGTTTCTTTTCTACAAGCCAAGAACTTATGTCATGAACTTCACTATTTGAAACTGAGCCAGTGTTGCACACAACATATTTTATTACCAAACTAGTGTCATCAGCAAACAGGGTTATCCATAATGATAGAGGGCATATCATTTATATACATAAGGAACAGGAGTGGTCCCAACACTGATCCCTGGGGCACCCCCCACTTGACTGTACCCCACTCAGACCGCACATCACAGCCATTCTCAACACTGTGAATAATGACCTTTTGTTGTCTGTTGCTAAAGTGATCAACACAATCAAACGCCTTAGTTATATCAAACAATACGCCTAGCGTTCGAAACCTTTTGTTTGGCCCATCCAGTACCTCACAGACATAATTTTGCAGGTACAGTCAATGGTACATATAAACATTGTCTGCAAAATGTGTCGCGAATACAATTTGTAGTAAAGTAATAATAAATTGAAACATCATCCATGATGCGAAAATGAACTGCAAACTTTTTTCCCATCATCATTATGTGAGGGGTGTCAGCGAGAAAAAGGGTAGTAAATGTTTCCCATCATATGTACAGTATTTTGCAAGTCGAAAGTGCTCTCGTTTTCAAGTACTGGATGAATAAAATCTGGTTATTCGCGTGTCGGGGCGTAGGGGGTTCTTACCCCCACAGCGATTCTTTCCTAATAGTAAATGGTATGTGTACCAAGTTTTGTTGAAATTGCTCCAGTGGTTTCGGAGGAGATATAGAATATACGTACAGACACGTAAACATACTTTTTGTAATGTGTATGGATATCTTTGTTCGTGATCCGATTTTGGAGAAATTCTTTGTTCGTGATCCGATTTTTGAGAAATATGGCCTATACGATGTCCTTAGCTACGCTGATGTTACCAGCAAAAACACCTTAAAAATGCATGAGGTAGCTGAATGTTATTTGCTCTGACTCGTTCGTTCGTTCGTTCATGAGCATCAAAATGTTTGCCTGCTTTTTACTCAAAACTGAATGTACTGTCCTCTTATAAAAAAAAAGTTGAACAACTATTATTGCGAACGGTGTATCTCAGTGCATACATTTACATAAAGACAAAGTTAACTGGCGTTCACTGTGCAAGAAATTACTCAAAAACCACAACCAAAATCAAACTGTGCACTGCCCAAAAACATTGAAACACTGAAATTACATCGCAACAGTATGAAACACACACTGTTCACCGGCCCATTAAAATTTGAAACACAAAGAAAATTATTAGAATATGCGATATGGAAAAGTGAGATGAGAAACGAAAGAACCACCAAATATCAAATGACTCTCACCTGAAAAATTACAGCATGTAGAAATCGCGACAGATAAAATGTGCTAATGTAAAACTAAACTACTGGGAGACAGATTAAGGTGATTCTCATGCTAAGAAAAACTTGTTACTTGCAAAGAAAATACTAATCCGTTCATTATAATGACAATGCTATATTTTAAACTCTTATTTCCCAAGAAAATAAAACTCACAGAAAACCAGAAACATTACTTTATTTAGAAAGTCTTACAAGGCAATGCTTTTACGACTATGCAAACTGAAATGTGTTAAACTGAAATCGCCTAAATTGAAATGGGGAGGTGGACTTTTCTGTTGCAAGACTGGCTAACATTACCAGTACGTGCCAGCGAAAATTATTATCTTAAAAACATATGCATAGTGCAAATCCATTCTCTCTGTTCCATAAATACTGCGTCTGTAAGTCATTCCATCAGATTAATAATTCCTAATAATTGTCTTCAGCAAAATCCTCTACAATGTGCACTACGCTTACTCCATGTCCAATCCTCCGCTCTACAACTGAGTCAAAGATACGTAAGTTCAGAGATACTAATGTCACTGCTATAAATCTACTATTCCAGAGATGTCATACGCGATTTCTTGGCTCTTCTAACATGAAATTTACACTCATTCTGAAGCTACCCACAAATAAATGTCCTGTCCACCTATACGTATATGTCAACCTTTCATAGCTTTGGAAATTATCATGTTCAAACAGACGAGAAAGTTTTAGTAAAACTTTAAACAGAGACACTTTTATTTTTTGATCCGATTTTCATTAATTAGAGCGTATACGGTACCCCAAACTATTATCAATTTATCTGTGAAAGCCCTATGAAAATGAGTCAAGTAGGTCAGGAGATCAACGTGTTCAAAGACAGACGGTTTTACAGATTTATTATTAGTATAAATGTAGATAACTATTAACTTACAACTACAGTGTTTTCCTCGTGAAATATACAGGGTGTTCGGAAATCCCGTTACAAACTTCTACATCCAACGACACTACAGAGCGTCAAAGTTACAGGCGCCGGCGCCTGACAGTGTATGTATGTATATACAAGGTGATTCCATGATGATATTATAAAACTGTCAAGGATGATGGAGAAGGATAAATGTATCAATCTGAGATAATGGTATCTGTACCGGAAACGAATGAGACGAAAGTTATAAGCGAAAACCATTCTGATACCTCTGACAGGGGAATATACAGGGTGTCACAAAAAGGTACGGCCAAATTTTCAGGAAACATTCCTCACACACAAAGAAAGAAAATATGTTATGTGGACATGTGTCCGGAAACGCTTACTTTCCATGTTAGAGCTGGGTGGTTGACACAGCGATCACTTCAACCATCATCTGCTGACTGGGCAGTTGAGAGCGATCACATCAACCTTCATCTGCTGACTGGACAGCTGACGATTGAAGTGATCGCTGTATCAAGCAGAAATCTACAGATACAAGTTTCTGAATGCTGGTGAATGCTGGCCACTATTTTAACTGGAACTGGGGTTGGAATCTTCCTACATGTCGCTCAGGGAGCCTGAAGATAGCGTAGTAAATCGCCGAAACTGGTAGCTCAATAAAATAACAGTTTAGAAATTAGACAGCTGAAAGGTGTTTGATTTGACATTCTGTCTAAGTGATTGGGTTGACAGTTGTGTTGCGATCGTCGAGTTTCCAGAATGTATAGGACTTGTGAAGATATTTGAGAAATTTGAGGAAAGGGAGAGACGGGGTAGGAATTTTATCAAGAGGTTGTGAATACACGCAGAAGATGGTAGGAGAAAATGGAAGGAGAGCCGGGCTGCAAGGTGTTCCAGGAGTTGTAAGGAATGGTAAAATGTTGAGTTGAGGACGTGGAGAGACAGGCCACAATGGCAAAGATGTAGGTGCAGAGGATCGTGGGATGAAGCATCACCATGGACAGCCTCTAGTTTTACTCTGTTGTAGGCTTTTCGTTCGGTTGAAGATTAATGGGTGTGGAACAGTACACTTTGTCTCTCCAGAAATCAGAAACGTCCCATTTAATAGAGTTACATGCGCGCAAAAACCATAAATTATTTTATTTTGTGTTACGGTGATCCTTTCATGGCCTCCATGTTGTGCTTAGGCAAGAAACGAAATACTGCGATGTCTGGCCAGCACCCTCAGACATCTGCAGTTCGATATCCAGTTTAGACAGAGACTGAAACTGATATGTAAATCGCACCTCGCTGGGCGTCAATATGTTGCAAATTGAAACCAAAATACAAATGACAAGTGAGGTACAATTAAAACAGATTGATTGAAGGATTAATACATGATAATATTTATATTTATTATCATCGAAATCGCAAGATTGGATCTGGTAGTAGTAAGCTGCTGAGTACACAAAAATACAATCTTTTAATCTCATCATGTTGCCTCAGTGGCAAACACTAATAAACAATTAAGTTGCACAAAATTACAATAATTAATTCAACTCAGAGCTATACAATCACAACTCAGTTCTTGGCATATTATAAATCTCAACATTTTGCAGTTTTGCCCCAGAGGTACTCAGAAACTACTCACAAATATTTTGCCTACTTGCAAAACAGGCGTTAGAATAACCACCACTTTAACCATTTAGGAAAAATTTAAAGAGTCCAAAAACATTTAATACAGACAGTCGTTTAAATTCAGTACGAAAATGAATGATAGCAAAGTACATAAGTTTTAAAAGAGCAAATCACCAAAGAGCGAACAACAAACGTATTTGATTAATAGACTTAGAGCTGATTTAAGAGAGAGCTGAAAATGAATGTTAGAGCCAACAAATGGCTATCGACTTGAGATTAGTTCATTCATCGCACAGTTGCCTGGTTTAGCAGCTCAAAATCTAGAACATATACAGGGTAAATGTTTAAATTATGTAACAAATATAAATTACAAATCGCTCATGGGTCTTTGGCCTTGGCATAATAAACATAAAGCAAGAGAAACTGTGCCTGCTTAACCAAAAAAGTGCTTCAAAGTAAACAGATGTCTCTAGATACATGAATAAAATACAAAAATGCTTTAAAGTTAACGGCCAACTGGAAATACAAATGTTTTTATAACAGTTGGAGCATCCGAGCATTCCAAGTATAAAGGACAATCAAATGAAAACGAGACAAATGGAAAACAAGTAATCGCCATTATTATTAACACTTTCTCCCATTTGAAAATTCTTTATTTAAATGAGTGTGTCTGTACTTAAATTGCAGAATGACTGAGAAGATGAAACTTCTACGTTAATTGATTCTGAAACAGCTGAGTAAAACTGAACGTACTGAGCCTGCTTTCTCTTTACCATTTCTTACCGTGTCAACACTGACCCACAGTATTCTAGCGCAACGTAGTCTGGCTGCTCAAAAAGAAATTTCAACCTGACTTCAAATAATTAATTCAAAAGAATGGCCCTGACTAAAAAGAAATCTTAACAATAACCTATGCATTTCATTAGACACTTACCTCACAAAAATCTGCGTTACTCGAACTACTGCAATACTGGCAACTAAACAAAAGATTCTAACTACTAAAGCCACTAACTACTAATAGGCATGTGGTTAGCAAAGGAAAGATTTTGTTGCAAACCAAATAATCTATGTCATTCCCCCTACTCCCACACATAGCCACACTTTTATCTGTATTGTCCTATTTCCAACAACCCACAATCCCATTACCCTTCCTGCCACAACAGCATCATCTGTGAGCCGATATTGGGGGACTGTCTCAAGGCGTTACTGTTAGTCACCACCCTACCCAAAGCACCGCCATCTGTGCCTTATAGAAAAACATCAAAGTAAATCATTTTAATTGTATTTTAAACTTGTTATTTTAATCTTTTAACTGTAGAAAAGACTGTCTATATTTTAACATCTTGTAATTGGAGCACCAACATGGATGTTGCCAGTCTGCCATTTTCTCATCCCCCCCCCCCCCTCATCTCGACCTCATGTGGGAGGAATGAAATGAAGAATGAAGAAAAAACAAGAACTGTTTCGAAATTAGTGACATCCAGTTCAAACACGAATATAAATCGTCATTGACATCTAGTACAAAGATATGTAATCATGAATAATACTCTGTCTCCAAGTCGAACATGTACAGATCGTTAGCCTACACTAACACTTCAGACCTCTATCCTCCATCAACGCTAACTTGAAACATCTAACATCCATCACTGCTGGCTGTTCACCTCCAACTGCCCAACAGTACTTACATCACTGCTGGCGACTAATTTCCAACTGCCCAACACTACTGGCGATTAACTTCCAACTTAAGAGTACAACTTCCACAAGTCTCTTACAAAGAAAGCAACACCTCAACGCATCACAAAGAGACTGCCAAAGTGAGTGACCGTTGCAAAACATTTTCGTGTAAACATCAGTCCAGCTTCCAAAGTGACATGGCCTCTTACTAAGTTTTCTCTTCTTCCACAGGATGACCACAGCATTTACGAAAAGACTACGTAATATCAGTACAACCTTATTGTAAAGTTGTTTTTGTAATGCTGCTTAGCCTGAAGCTGAGGTATAATCCTCGAAACATGTCGCTAAATAAATAAGTAATACAATAGTTGACAATATTTGTGACTGGTAGCGGTAATTTAAAAAAAAAACTTTGCATATTTCTTGAGACAGTCACGGTCGAAAAACAGTCAAAATGGCTTCAAAGAACTTACCTAACCAGTGATTTTAGCCTTAATGCACAGTTGGTGGCTCAATACATCCTGCAAGCATTTACTTAATTCGGTTACATTGTCTTCTATGGGCAGACCCCATACAGTGTGCTCATATTGAAGTTGGTTTTTGGTCAGATGGGATATCTACAGTACAGCTCGCATATGCATGGCCGATTCCACAAGTATAATCACCCGAAACCAACAAAGCCTGATCTCATATGTTCACACAGATAAATCTACTGCCGGCTTCTGAGACCCAACCCTTTTCCTTAACGTAAGTCTAACCATTCTGGAAAGGGAGCTCCCCAAAGTCTCTATGGTCCACGATATCCTGTCATCAAGTGTGGTGTAATACTTTGCTGTAAATTAACATACCCTACTCCCCCTCACCCTCCCCCCCCCAAAAAAAAGAAGGTGGAGATGGAATGGAGGAGAAATCCATGGTCTATATTTTTGAGGTAAAACGGCGTGATATTGCAGGGCAATTCAGTTGCAGAGTGGTCCCATGACTACATCTAGAGTGTCACACTAGGCCATTTTTTCCAAAATGCAGCCATATATTACACTTGGATGTCCATGTACATATCTATCGCCATTAAATGGGGGGTCCAGCTATCTTAAGCGTCCAAAGGATGTAGCTAAAAATTCCAAAGTTGAATTTTACTTTGCCTGATCGTACCAGTTTTGAGAAATATACTGATCATTGTGAATGTCTGAGTATATAAGTAATAAATGGTTTTTGCAGACGTCATAACTCTGATGGCATCAGTTTCCCTGTTAAACTTCAAGACGTACCTAATTTGAGAGGCAGGACCCACGTATTTCAGTTCACGTTGACAGCCTGAAGAAAGACGAAAGCTACCCAGAAGAAGAAGAGCGTGCAGGCAGAAAAAAGACGTGAAGCATAAAGTCGTCGGTCCCCTCTACTTTTCCAAAGTAGATAATCAGCATGAGAAACAAGTAGATTTGTTGCTATTCTCCAAAGGGGAGAAACAACACTACTTATTGGTCAAGAACTTGTCACCCTTACTTACCTGCCAAAGAGTAAATCTGGTGCACAGCATGATTGCTCTAGAGGCCTCAACTCGTTTACCAAGAGCGAGCATTTAGCAAAGCATCTGGTACACTGGTTTAACCAGAAACTGGTACATGTCAGAATGCTCATTGAGGAAAACTTCTTAAAGTTCAGAAATTTCCACCACCAGGAGCATTGCCCCTTCATAGTATACCCTGATATCCAGTATCTACTGACTCCTTTGGTGTGCTGTGAGTGTGACCGCACTGCCCCCCACCCAACATTTACAGAGTCGAATCTACGTTGTGATTCAGCGTATCAGGCTGTATGCTCATATCACTCAATTCTCCATCATTTCGAATCATATGCCAGGGAAAATATGGCAAGTTGTTTGCTCTCTGACCTTGACAAAGCTACAAGCTGTGTTGCTTGCATTTATCGCACCAACATTCCCGCTATGAAATTGCAGAAGAATAGTGCGTAATACAAGGGAGCTGTTGACTGTCACGTTTGTGGGCGCAGTTAGACACAGAAGCGGAAAATCCGCTTAAAGACCGCTCTAAGGCGATGGGAAATTCTGTGGCGCAGAAAACAATGTATGCAACTTGAACTACCAAGTGCCACAACACATATCCGTTTCCTTCTACAATTTGAGCGGGTACGATGCTCATTTGATGTTTGACCGGTTGGGTGATTTCAGTTTTGCTATGATCAGGTTGATGTCCTGCCTGAGAGCACTGAGAAATACATTTCATTCTCCAAGCGGATGACACTGAACACTGCATTGTGGTTCCTGGACTCGCTAGATTCGCGCATCCTGATGAAGCAAAGTTTCAGTTCACGACGAAGAAAAGCGTGTCCCCATGCAAATAACTGAATTTGATGGAGGGACTAAAAAAAACCCATGTTTCCCAGCATTGTTGCGTCCTCTAGTAACCTTACCATGAATGTCATAATGGATGTGGTGCATTAGCATGCTGTGAATATTTTGCAGTAACCCAACATCTCCAATTTAGGGGAGTATGTAAGACTTTATATGGAACAGATATTTTAGAGAAATTATGGAGTGTATGCGTGACCACGGTACACACTTGATCCTAAACTCCATTACACCCTGTCAGGGATTTTCTGGGACGTCATGTTGAAAAAGACACGTGTCAACATCGAATTGTTGACCAACGTCGACATGTTGCCCGTTTTTGAAACGCAGGATTAATGAAGGACTATCCAAATGTGTCCATAGGCACGCTAAGATAATAACCTGTGAATGATCGAACAGTTCAAAGCCTCTGATGGTGTGAGTTACATCATGTACCTTGATATTAACACTGTGTAGGGGCATACCATGCAACAATCTCTGTCTGCTGGAGAGTACCGATGCTTGTCTGATCGTCAGATTAGATAAATTCATGGACGATGTGGCAGATTCTGGCATAGAAAATTTTGTGGAGGCAGACCTGCCTAGTTTTCCTTGATGTGCACAGAGATTTTCCACTATGCCCGCAGCACCTAGTTTCAAACAACAGATTCATCCCCAAGTTGATGACAATGCTGAGTGATACATTAAGCACCATTGAAAACACCAGCAATGCCTCAGTTTGGGAAAGGATTGGTTACCTGCGCTATCTTCTTCAAGCAATCATGCTGATTGAGGTAGTATATTGATATTAGTAGCTAACAGAGGGCTCTTGCGACGTATGACTTTCGAAAAGGTACTTTTGAATTAATGAATGACGTTATTTTCAGAAAAATAATGGAGAATTTGACAAAGCATCATTAAAAACTTGTAGCTTACTGCTGGAAGGGGTATTATAATGCACAGGATTGTATCATTATGCCAAATATTAAACGGGCCACAATTTCCAATCAAGGGTTAGTTGATCTGGAGATGGTTAAACCTACAGTAGTCTTCTCGAAGTCTGTTAATTGCTACGTGTATATTGGACAACAAGCATCAGTTTCATTACAGGTTTGCAAAAACTCGTTTTTCAGATCCAAAGTAACTTTATATGGATAGGGAGAGCTTCATCTATTAGATGACGGGCTGTGATCCGTCTAAAGTACGGGGGTAATCCCAAAAGTAAGGTCTTTTACTTCTTTATAAGTACTTAGACCTGTTTATTTCTACAATGGTTTACATCAGTTTACAGCTTGAACATGTAGCTATTTTTCGACATAGTCACCATTTCTGTCGATGAATTTTTGTAGACGCTGTGGCAGTTTATGTATGCCCATGTTACACCAGCTCGCCGCCATGCTGTTCAGAAAGTTATGAACCTCTTCTTTCACTTCGTCGTCGGAGCTTAATCACTTTCCGGCCAAATGTTCTATTAACCTAGGGAACAGGTGACAGTCACCGGATGCCAATTCAGGGCTATAGGGTAGGTGGGTGATCATGTTCCACTGAAATTGTTGCAGGAGAGCAACGGTTTGCCAAGCGATGTGTGGGCGAGCGCTGTCATGGAGAATGTGTACGCCCTTGCTCAACATTCCTCTTCTCCGGTTCTGAATTGCCCGTTTGAGTTTTTTCAGAGTCTCATAGTACCTGTCAGCGTTAATTGTGGTCCCAGCGATTCCGCTCCGACGACGAGGTGTAAGAAGAGGTTCATAACTTTCTGAACAGCATGGCGGCGAGATGGTATGACATGGGCATACAAAAGCTGCCACAGCGTCTACAAAAGTGCATCGACAGAAATGGTGATTATGTCGAAAAATAGCTAAATGTTCAAGCTGTAAACTGATATAAACCATTGCAGAAATAAACAGGTCTATGAACTTAAAAAAAAATAGGAGACCGTACTTTTGGGATTACCCTCGTAATAAGGCGCCATCCTGACAAATTCGACACATTGAGATATGTGGCTGATAATCCTTTTCGTTTAATGCCAGTTAACGAAAAAGTTATTGGGCTGATGGAAGATGAGGCGAATGGGTCCCACATTGTGGAGATTGTTGGCTGTAGATCGAAAATATATGTGTATCTTACAGAAACAGGTGCCATCCAAAGGTGGCCTAAGGCCATGTGTTGTGCTCTCTGAATGGCTCTCACCATTGATGAGTAAGAGGAATGCTGGCATGGTGGTGTCAATGATTGTCAGCATATGGTGTACCAAGTAAGTATTTCATCACAGGACCGTGAGGTGCACTTTGTATTGCAACTGAAAATTGACATCTCATATCATGATGACAAATGGTTTACTTGAGAGGAGAAGATCGAAATTCTCCCATACTCTCACTATTGACGTGGGTGATACAGAGTGGATGTGTGTACAACTGTATGTGGAATGGTTTTTGAGCCATTTATCCTAATGCAAATAGGTGTGTGTATATACACATATGTGTATCAGTTGATTGCACACCATATTACAAGTAAATTGTATACATACTGTATTATGTATCTATGTACATGCCTGAGGCTGTGTGTGTGTGTGTGTGTTAGTGTGTCTGTGTATGTATGTATGCATGCATGTGTGTGTAATTATATCGTTTTCTTCACCTGTTGCTAGCCGTTCCGTTATTATTAGTGTTACATATGTTTCTTATTCAACTTCCTTGTAAAAATACACCTTTATTGTCAAAGAACACTAATAGCTGTACCTGTAATATTGTATAAACTGCATTAAAAAAGATCTCCATTGAAATAGCTATATCAAAGAATGATAACTGTTAATAAAAAGTCCCTGTCAAAACAGGTATATCAAAGACAGATAACATTCTTTAAAACAGACTGCTGTAGGGGACATACTAATATTCACATAAAAAAGCTTCTACTCATAATACTGTAGTTATGCAACAGCATCTAGTTATTATTATTATTATTAAATAATCTAATTAAGAAAAAATATATTTGTATTTTCAACTCAGTGTTATGTATCTCTTTTCAAAAGGAATAAATATTCTACACTATGTGATCAAAAGTATCCGAACACCCCAAAAACATACGTTTTTCATATT